>NC_041820.1:9745000-10370000 GCF_900964775.1 Scleropages formosus | reverse complement strand
TCTACTTCTGCGACTCCTTTGTCACTCCCAGCTTCCTCAAGAAGTTCCAGTTTCTCAAAGGTGAAACGTTCACACGTTGTGTTTGCCGGTTGTTTTTCTCTCCGAAGACAGACCGTTTTGATATAGCACGGCTCCTCCTGAGACTCAGCCCAAAGACCCTAAGGTTGCAGGTCTTTGCGTTTCCACTGTAACCCTTCCTTCCTCGGTAGGCGCCACCCTGTGCGTAATCTGCCCCGACCGCAGCTCCCTGCGTCAGACCGTAGCGCGCCTGGAGCTGGAGGACGAGTGGAGGTTCCGCCTGCGGGATGAGTTCCAGACGGCGAATGCCAAGGAGGACCGGCCTATCTTCTTCCTCACGGGGAAGCACGTGTGACAGTCGCAGATGTGTAAACTAGGGCGAGGAGCGGGTGGGGGGCGTGCTGCATCCATGAATCCTTGTGAACACTGACCCCTCCATAGGGCTGCACATATTTTATCTTTATGAATCTGTTGTCAGCAATTTTAACTCATCACATTTTAACCATTAAGACAAATAGTTTCGTGTAACACTAATTAGTATGTAATAATACTAATACTATAAGTAAATTATACTGTACCAATATCAAGCAGTGCACAGGCATCAGTCGGAAAACATGCACATGGCACCTAATTCGCAGTGTTGGAAAGTGTGCAGACTGCTGAAAAGCTGCATTAATGCGCACTATTGAGAATCCAGTCCCTGAAAGCGGCACATAATTGAAGAACTGTATCAATATGTGATGTAATGTCCCTATCTTCAGGAAACTGTCAAAATGTCCTGTATGTTTTTAATTTTTATGTAAAAATGTGTATTTATATGTAAATGCTTATCATTGCTGCGGGGGGTGCAGTGGTGCAGCGGGTTTGCCTGGGTCTCGATCTGGCGGGCCTGGGGTTCAAGTCCTGCTTGGGGTGCCTTACGGTGGACTGGCGTCCCGTCCTGGGTGTGTCCCCTCGCGTCCTGTGTTGCCAGATTAGGCTCTGGTTTGCCTTGGGACAAGCGGTTTCTTTCACTGTGTGTGTTTATCATTGTCAGAAGAGCACCATACCAAAGGAAATATTTGTGATTTTTTTTTTTTTTTTTTTTAGCCAGTAGTGGGATTTAACGTTTTCTTGTTTTGTGATATCTTATGTAATTGTAAGTTTGTAAGTTAATTTTGCTCCATGTAAAAAGTACTTATTTCTGTAAAAATTGATATATTGTGTGAGGCATATTGTGTTACCAAAAAGGCAGTTTTTGCCCTGGTAGTTAATACTTTGTTAGTTTCAACAGAGGAATTTTTATTATAATGCCATATATTGTAATACACCCATGCAGTATGATTTTGTATATAAATGTATAAAGTCTTTTAAAATCTCTGCCTTTGGTGTGTAAAATTCTCTTTTGTTTAGATGACCGCATTCACAGTTGTAACTGATTTTTTTTTTTTTTTTTCATTTGAGCTGACATTATACGTAGAAGATTCAGGATGAGATGGCGCGGTGGTGCAGTGGGTTTAGCCCGTAGCTCCTGTGTGGTGGGACTTGGGTTTGAGCCGTGCTTGGGATGCTTTGTGCTGGATTGGCGTCCTATCCTGGATGTTGCACCCTATGTTGTGGGGTAGCCTCCGGCTCACCGCGACCCTGCTCGGGACAAGAGGTTGTAGATGTTGGCTTCCGAATGAGGTCAGCAAATTGAGAATATACATTTTAGAATATTCAGTTTTGTTCAGTAGTGAACTTTTAAGTTTGAGAATGGAATCATGCAAATAAATACTTTGGGTCTACCTGTAATAGACAGGTGCTGTAGAGAGAATACTACGTGTTTTATTTACTGTACATTCTGGTTTGCGTGTATGACTCTCTGTGGCCACAAAGTGGCAGCGGTGCCCAAGTTCGGGTCTCCACGAGGGCCCAGTCCTCGCCACGCAGTCTCTCTCTCTCTCACACACACACACACACACACACACACACACACACACACACACACACACACACACACACACACACACACGTCCGACTACCATAAAAGCGTGTGTCAGGATACTTGACATCTAATTTTTTTTTTTTTTTTTTAAAATAAAGGTTAACTATTTTCATATAGGCACATTTCATTCAAAGAAGCAGCTCTTTCCATCTCATATAAGAAAAAAAAATATAATCATGTGACAAATTAATACAATGTTTAGAAATGGTGAAATTACACTGAGACTGTCGACTGGAGTATTTCAATATTGAATACAGGCTGAGATTCGACCGAAGTTTGCGAACATTCAATTATGTATTTGAATATAGCTTGGAACTAAGAATCTTTAATGAGTGCAATGACATACGGTGATATATGTATGATAATAGATGTCTTGTGGAAGAGGCTATAAAAGGAGCATTAACTATTTTCTGACTGTACAGTCAAACCTGTAGTATGAGAAGCAGATTGAGTGGTGGTGAGTGAGTTCCACAATTCCTGGGATGCACCAGGGTGTGGAGATACCATATGATGAGTTGTTTTGAAATGGGAGCTCTGCTATTTACTCGAGTGCCCTAGGATGGTCAACTCCCTGATGACTCACCCGATATGCACTGATGGGCTTCAAATTAAGGAGAAAACCCAGGACAGGACCATCATCCTGTAATGTACACTTTGGCAGAGAGGTATGCATAAACCTGATCAAAAACACGGTGGAAGAAAAGGAAAAATCTGCAAAAATAGATATTACACAATATCCATAGGGCAGACTAGTCTTCACAAGCATAATGAAGGTTTTAGTTTCTTGAGCACTGGTTTAATTTTTTTCTCTACCTTCAGTCCAAAATAAAGCTATTAAAATGTCTGTATTTGCTTTATTTTGACAGAGCAGCCATAGGTTTGAAACTGGTAATGTAAATGTTAATTGTACATTATGCATATTAAATGCCACACCATAGTAATCCATAATACAGGGAAAATGTGGGTCTGGATATCACAGGAAGTCTAAATAGGCCTAAGAATAAGGCAATTTTTATACATGCTGTATTTACTACATTATTTTCCACCGACCTCTTAAATGTGTGCACGTGTCGGTGTGTGTGAGTGTGTTTAAGAAAAACTGAGTGTTGCAAGTTTCTTGAAGTCATGTGAGAACGTGTCCCACTCCAAGTCAGCAGCTCTGCTGGATGAAGAACCCCTGGGATGTCTCGGGTTTCTGATAGGAACCAAGTTCCTCGGGAACATCTCGGTAACATCAGCAAGGAAACATGCCAAGTCCAGTTATATAGAGTCCTGAGCCTGGGTGGACCCTCAGAGAAACGGACAAGGTGGGTCTGAGTGTCAATGTGACAGATGAATTCGTATGGGAGAGCCATGAGGGAGCTTGGCAGTGGACCCCTGGAGGACTTTGTCAGGTACCGAGATGGCCAGAGCCCCACTGAATCCTCTTGGTCGTGGGTAATCAGTGCACTTTTTCCATCTCTTGCTGCTTGCTTTTGGGCATTAGTGTATTTGCATATATATATATATATATATATATATATATATATATATATATATAGAAATGTATTTGCATATATATTAGATAGTGGAGAGAAGAATCTGAGGTATGTCTGCAGAACCAAATCAGAGTTCTGGTGCTGGGCATAGATGGTTTCATCATGAACTGCAGTGAAATCAGATAATCCACATGTTTATTTTTTAAATTTATGCTTATTTCATGCTGATCCTACATTGGACAAGCAGCTGAGGAAAAAGGAAAAAAGTTTTTAAACATTTAGTTGTTTAATGTGTAATCACTCAATTTATGGAAGACCAATAAGTGGTGAAAATATATAGACCAGATGAGAGGACCTGCTCAGTTGACTCAACCAGTCACTCACACTTCATTAATAAATCATTTTCACAGACGTCCATTCCTTCAGAAGACTGAATCAGCAGCACTCAGATGCCCAGGCTGTCACATTTTTGCCTCCTTTCTGAGGGTTGATGAAATTGGGGTATCTATAAACTCAGGTCCTGCTTATTGACAAATAATGTACTTTACATGGCTTTATGTAGGAATATTATTAATTATTCTATAGATACATTACCATAACAGTGCAATATTACTGTATAATAATCATACACACACACACACACACACACACACACACACATTTTCAGAACCGCTTGTCCCTCACGGGGTCACGGGGAACCGGAGCCTACCCAGCAACACAGGGCGTAAGGCCGGAGGGGGAGGGGACACACCCAGGACGGGACGCCAGTCCACCGCAAGGCACCCCAAGCGGGACTTGAACCCCAGACCCACCGGAGAGCAGGACTGCGGTCCAACCCACTGCACCACCGCACCCCCTACTGTATAATAATCATCATTATCTAAATAGTTTTCCTGGGCTATATATGTCATAAGAAGGGCCTGAAAATGCCTTGTTGCACTTTATCATACGTTAGTCTAATAAAGTGATTGGTTTCTGTTTTTTGATGCCACGGATTGCAATAGGTACAGAGATAAAGGGGATTAGCGACACTGCAGTGTCACTTTAGTTCAGACTGTCACTGGCCATTATGTAACAGTATCAGCAGCTGATGGGCCATGTAATTCCTTCAGAACACGTTATCAGCCTGATCTATGCATTTGGAAGGGTCTGCATCACTCTTATGGATTACATGCATCAATTTATTTCTGGGTTCACCATTCTTCCCTCTCCTGCTGATCCCAGATTGGCCCCTTTTCACTGAAGCCACATCTCCTACAATGACGGTCAGAGAAGGGGAGGCACAGCAGAACATTGTGCTGTTTCAGCACTTGTTTCTATGTTTGCTGGTTTGTGGAAAATAATGCAAATAGGTATATGAGTAGGATGTAAATGATGCATCCCAGTGTTGCCAGTGCGTGATTAATCCAACTGGACTGATTCTTGGTTCAGGTTTTGTTTTAAATTTCATTTTTAGCTTCTTCTTAATGTTACTCAGATAAAGCAAAAGAACATTAAATAGCATCTCTATTTTTTGTAGATGACTGAACTTTGGTGAGCAAACATTTTGCTGTTCAAAAACAACAAGCTTGCTGTTACAGGCGGTGAAAACAGGGTGCTTGCGCAATCACTCTGCCCGACTGTCATTAGAATGGATTTCCTCTTGAGCGTGTACCCAGCCGCTGACCCATGAGGGCTCCGTGTTTTGACAGCTGTCAGCCACGTGCTCACCCGTCCCACGCGGGCCGGGGGGTCGAGAGTTCCCTCGTTACGTTACACCGTCGTCAGAGGGGATCTCAGCTTCTGATTGGCTCTGAGGGCTCAGCCCAGGCAACTCCTACTTCTTCAGAACAAATGCCGAATACCTCACTTGGTTTAGGAGCTCTAGACTGGAATTGGTCACAAACTAACTTGATGAAAAAGGACTTGCAGAACTTGGAGTTTGTGTATCTGGAAAAAAAATCTGTCATAACTATACATATATGTATATGAAAACCTCAGTGAAATACCCATGTTGGTACCCTGTGGTTGTGGTGATTGGGGAAGGAAGTTAAACTGCTTGGTCTTGAGTCATGGAGATGATATATGTTGGCAATGATAGATGTTTTTCTCTGTGGCTTCATGATAAGGTCGGTTGGACTGGGTCCTTGTGTACAGCTATTGTAATATACACATATGGTGTAACATCTCATCTTGTGTATCTTGAATATTTATATATATATAGAGAGAGAGAGAGAGAGAGAGAGAGTTTTGTTAGCAATGTTGACATCTTGTCCTCTCCACTTACTAAAATGCTACAGTCAAACACATATTCGCCAAAGCACTGGTCACACATTCGTACTTAGAAATGAGAGTGATCCCACACGTGGGGTTCGATCATGTTGCCCAGAGCAGCAATGTCAGGGGGCAGTGAGAAGGGGAACATACAGTGCCACACCGCAGGATGCCTGTACTCCTGCCAAGCCCAGGCTTTCTAAAACTGTATTTCGGATAACACAACTATCAGAGGTTAGGCATCTAAGTCTTACATAAACATCCCTTTCCTTTTTTAAAATTGGTATATTTTCTGTTGTAGAAACATGCCCTTGCGCTGCTGTTTAAACAGTTTGATAAATTTTGTAATGCTGAGAAAGTCTTGTAAAACAGGGGTGACCATTTTTGGCTGAGACATACAATCATTATATTGAATTGGTCTAAGGACCACAAAACATATTAAGTGTCCTATTGAATCTTTAATATCTAAATTGAAAATGTATTATTTTTGTGGTGTTGTGTGTTAAAGTGTGTCTTAAATTGCATTGTCATGTGATTCTATGGAATTTATAGTACTTATGGGAAGTGTAGTAATTAATGATTTCACTAATGTATTTGCAAGCTCCATACGGACTGAGTGGGGGTCGAACTCCCATCCTCTTTCACCACTCATGCACTTGTGCCACCATCTTACTCCACAGACAGCTGGTAGCACAGTAGTTAGTGCTGTTACCTTCTGACCCCCCAAGGTGGCAGGTTCAACTTCCAGCTGTGGTAGCCTTAAGTAAAGTACTTACTCTCAATTGCGCCAATAATATTGCCCAGCTATATAAATTGGTTGATAGCTGTTAAGTACCTTAATCCTGTGAGTTGCTTTGGAGAAAAAAAGCCAGCACAATGAATGCACACACACATTGTCTGAAACCACTCATCCCAAGCGGGGGTTGTGGTGAACCAGAGTGTAACCTGGCAACACAGGGTGTAAGGCTGGAAGGGGAGGGAACATGCCCAGGATGGTATGCCAGTCTGTCCCAGGGGCACCTGGCGGAACCTGCTGTGCCGTCACACCCCCACACAAGGAGTAAATGGAAATTGAAAAATGTTAATTACATAAAGGAAGGTAAGTTTTTTTAAAAAATGAAAAGACCTTGAGCTTTGTGAACAGGTACATAGTCCTATCTGCCTCCAATGTTGTAAAACTGAACCAATGTGTATTTTAACAACTTTTTAGTATTTCGTTGCCAGAGGTAATGATGTAAAGTAGTTGTGCGTGTGAGTTTGCGCGTGCGCGTGTGCGTGTGGGGTTTTCACGGTTTTCATCCGTGAAAAAATACATGAAACGGAACAAGACGCACGGGGGGGGAGGGGGGCTTAGCTCAGCGCTCTCCTGATGTCATCCGGAAAACCAGCGCAGCGGGGGGTGGTGTCGTCACGCCCAGCGTGGAACGAGAGACCCGGCGCGCGGACGGAGCGGGGCTCGAGCGCCGATCGCGGGAGCAGAGCGGATTCAGCGCGGCTTTTTCGCAGCTCGTCGCTCACCGTGGTCGCGTGAGCGGGGACTCCACCGTTTCCATGGAAACCAGGCGTACAGTGCAGAGTGGGCAATTATCTATAACTGTTATGATCTAACGTTCATTTTTCCGGCACCTTTTGCTTTGCTTTGTCCAAAAGCGACTTGCAGTGCTAGATATGCAACTTTACTTTAAGCAGCAGGGTATTACCTGTACTAATTCACGGTAAGTACTGTGCCTTAACCAAAGGGACTAGTGGTGGTGGGAGCGGGACTCGAAACCCAGGACCAGGCTTAAGTTAATGTTTTCGTTCTGTGTTGGTACTTATATTGTTGTCGTTACTTCGTTGGAAAATGATGAGACACATTTCGGAAACTCAGCTGTGTCTGTTGTGAGCGAAGTTTCATTTTCAGTTTTTTTCAGATGCGATGGCATTCCGTTCTAAAATATTGACACCTATCTCCCCTGCATAAATAAAATTGAAATAAATAAATACATTTTATTGAAATATTTTCTCTCTAAAAAGTGGAGAAAATATCGAAACCTTAACACACTTGTGCATAAACTGTTTAGTAACACTTTTGACACCGTTTATTAATCATATAGTCAAAAGAATGCCATGCATGATTCAGCTATAAAATCACTTCCTGAAGAATACAGTCACTGCAAGAAGTCTACTCGCTGACTAAGTACCTAAACTGAGTAGAAAGACATGTCAAGATTTTTTTCATTCCAAATAAAGCTGTTAAGAAACTAAAAATCTTAATTTTATGTCTTTAACCATTAAGGCCGCATAACAAACGATAAAAAGATTGCAGTAATGCCATGGGAACAGCACAAATGGAAAAATTTCCCTGGTCTCTTGTTGAGATCTGAAGAACACGAGATCAAGAACCAGTTGAAATATTTGGCTGATGGAATTATGAACTATAATAATAATAATAATAAAGCTTTTTTTCCAAAAAATGACTTACAATGTTACATTTGTACACTAAGCTACTTAAAATTATTTGCCCATTTATACAGCAGGGTAATTTTTACTGGAGCAGTTCAGGGTAAATGCCATGCTCAAGGGTATTAAAGCAGGGCACAGATTCAGTAATATTATCCACATCTGTTAATATGCTTTATGGTTTACATCTGTTCTTTGGACAAAGACCTTCATGAAGTCCCATGGCATGGAAAGGATGTACAGTATGTTACAGTTTATGTCTGCGATGTGATGTATGGACCTGGAATTCCCTTGGGAATGCTCCCTTCCTCTTTCTCTTAACAAAAGGAGAAAGACGGGGTTGCACTGAGAAACGTGCAGAGCCTGGTGTTCATTTCATGTGTATCCTCTCTGTCTCTCTCAGCTTTTCATTTCAAGGGGTCATTAATGCTGGTCCCCAGCCATGAGCGGGGGCTTGGCAGGCCTGCCGATTGCTGTAGTGCTGTAATCTCCTTAGGGAGCACAGCGTACCGCATGGTCCTTATGCGTTTCACATGCAGGGTGGTCTGCAGCAGCTGTCGCGTTCTCACCTGACTTCATGGTTGGGTTTCTGAGATTTATGTTGCTTCTTCTTGTTATTTTGCTGTCCAACGGCATAAACACTCATCGGGTTTTGGAGGATCAAACTAAATTACCAGTAGTACTCAATGGAGCCATACACTTGGGGGGACAAATTAGGCTTGGCTGAATATTGGGGGACACCCCCAATACCTTGTTTTGACTATGATTCTGATTTCATTTGATACTCCCTAACTGGAAGTATAAATTCAAATAAAGCAGGAGATACTTGACAGGAGATTTTAGTTTTTATTATGTTAGTTGGCTCTGAGAATACGAACTTTGACTCCTTTGTTGTTGGTCCCATCAGTGAGACCAGAGCTTCCATCCAGGTACTTAACTCACCTGGACCCTGACATTAGCCTATTAGACAAATACAGTTGTACTACAAACACTGATGGCTTGTGATGTACGCTCTGCTGTTTAAACATGAGCACTTGCTTGAACAGTTTGCTTACCCCTGCCATACCTTCCATCAAATGTCCCCTGTTTTATGTTTTTGAACTTACCATACCTGTATGTTTCATAACTAAATGAACAAAAGTAAGTATAGTCACCTGTGCTATGTTGATCAGATGAACAGGTGCCCCTGACTAAAACAGACCAGGAATAGCCTCAAGAGTAAAATCACTAACAGTAAAACACTGAAGAAGCTCATTCTTTGACATCATTTACATGGTCCTAAGATGTGTGCTGTTGATCTGAAATTTTACTTCCACTCTTGAATTTTACTGCCAGGGATGTGTAATCAGATTAATTTCTGAGCTGCTTTAGGGGCAGGAATGGGTGGCCTTGTACCTCCTCCAGCCAGGCTTTGAATGTCTTCCTTTCCTGTTCACCAGACACAAACCATGAACTACGTGGGTCAGCTGGCAGGCCAGATGTTTGTGCAGGTGAAGGAGCTGTACCGCGGCCTGAATCCTACCACACTCTCGGGCTGCATCGATGTCATCGTGGTGCGCCAGCCAGATGGGACCCTCCAGTGCTCCCCGTTCCATGTCCGCTTTGGGAAGATGGGCGTTCTAAGGTCCCGTGAGAAAGTGGTAAGAGGGAGGGTTTGAGTTAAAGGTGGAGGGTGGATGGAGGCAAGGCAGGAGATGGAGCGAAGAGAATCTGAAGATAGCTGCTGTGTCTTCCTAAATTGTGAATTCAGTTTCCAGGCTCAACATTTGTTCAAATTTCCTTTACTTTTCCCGTGCCTGGAAAAGGTGGACATTGAGATCAATGGAGAGCCTGTCAATCTGCACATGAAGCTGGGTGAGAATGGAGAGGCTTTCTTCGTGAAGGAGACAGAGGAGGGCCAGGTTAGCTGTCGACTCCCTGACACCCTTACTGCCCTGTTTGAGGCCACAACCAAGCATCTTGTTGTGGCCTCAGACAGCATCTTGTGCGTGTGTGGGTGTGTACTAATGAGTTAGGACATCATAACAAAGTATTTAGATCAGGTTTTATGATCTAAAATGTAATTCATCTCAATGCATGATAAACTTACCAATGTTTCTTGCTTGACAGTTAGAAAACACCAATCTAAAGGATGTACCTACAAATAATGATTATTATATCCAAATGAGTGAAAATAAATATGTACATGTAATCATACATTTAAGCAGGGGTACGGTGAATATTCAGATACACTTACTGAGGTCCCAACTGATCCTGATTTAAAAATGCACAAACTTTTATTTTGGAGAACTAATATTCTGCACAATTTGTTGCTGTTGCCTTGCCACGGCCCTACCCAAGGTCTGTTTAGTTTTCTCACGGTCAGAAGGCAACAGATGATGGCTCTGACAGAATCGGTAGTAACAGAATCATGTAAAATTCCAGTTGCCCAAGGTAAATCAGAGCTATTGAGAACAATGGCTGTTACATATTTATTTAATTTTTTTGTGTTTTGCCCTCAAACACAGCAGAAGGCAAATTTTGGTGTAAGACAGGACTCGTTGTGACTCCTGAAAAACGTATAACATTTTGTAATAGCTTTGACAGAGTTCTCAAATGGAGTTCAAACCGATTGCTCTGTGTTACATTGGGTGGGGCAGTAATGTTACCGGAGAAAAATGTTGATGTGGGGAAACAGTCTTTCATACAGTTTGTGAACATCTCATTTTATTCATCTTTTGGGACAGGAAGTGATACCTTCATACCTGACCACCTCCCCAATCTTAACTGAGGGTGCGACCCTCATGGAGGCTCAGCTGAGCAAAGGCCCGGCCCACCTCCCTGAATGTGGGTCCGGACCCTCCGTCCTAGCCCTGTGTGCTCCGCAGATTGTCGGGGACAACGGGATCCTGAAGAAGAGGCGGAAGAGACGAAAGAGGAATAAGGCAGACAGTCTAAAGAAGGAGGATAGTGGGGACGAATCTGAGGATGAGGACATGTTTACCATCGATATGAGCTCTGATGAAGATAAGGAGTTGGACAGCAGCTGGTAGGTCCTCACTAAAGACATGGATAGATATTTGTCTTTTTGATATAAATACTTTGTTCAGGAATAATTAATACATAATGAATATATTCCTAATGACAATACTAAGAATTAATTATTTATCTAGACAGGAGAATAGGCCTTTGATCCTTGTGGATCAGGTCATTGGACCTTGTGGGAAAGAATTTTTGTCCTTTTAGACAAGGTTTTTGGTTCTTGGAGTGCAGGTCTTTTATCCTTAGAGACTAGGTCTTGTGCCTTTGGAAACTAGTCCACTGGCCCATGGAGGCCCATCTTTGATTCTTATGTGCCTGGTGGTTGGTCCTTGGATACCCGGGCCTTACTTCCAGTCATCCATAGGCACTTCTTTGTTTAGATTGTCCCTGATTGAATGTGGTCCCACAAGTCCTCATTCCTTGAAGAGAAGTAGAGGATTTAAGTGCTATGCTGTCTACCTAGATATCACCTTGCTGGTATGATTTGATGAGGAAATAGCTTAACTTTGTTTAACTGAAATGTATTTTTCTTAGAGACTGGAGATTGAAGATTATTCATGTTAAGGTAAAAATATTTTCCAGGGCTGCTTGCTTTGAAAGAATTTAAGAATGATTTCCATCTCCTGAATTCCCTCATTTTGATGAAGGCTAGACAAGACCCACTTCTTTGGGTCATCATTTTAAAGCCAGTGCCCACAGGCAAAGGCTTGGATGAGCTTTGTTTGGACCATTTTTGTCAGAATTAAACCTTCAGGGTGTCTGGCTGATCAGTCCAATAAGATGAGAAGATGAATGAACAAAGAGTAGAGGTGAATGGAGAGGGTGTCAAGAGAATATTCAAATCCAGTTTGTTCTTGAGAGTGACCTTTCAGCTAATTTTAGAATTCTTTCAAGGGGAATAAATGGACATATAAGAATATCGTACATTCTTCATTGTACGCTCGAGATCAATATCCACCCATGTTCAGTATCCCAATATTTTAAGGACAAGTTGCTTATTCACGTGAGGGGCCTTGTCACTGTACTTTTGAGATATTTAATCTGAACTATTTCAGTCAAAATACGCAGCCATACAAATATGTGAAATAGTAAGCATTCTTAACCAAAAATATTAAGTAATAACAGGCGTACTAATTGTCCTGTGCATGGAAACCACTTGGCATGCTAGGATACTGACAAAGAACTTGGAAATTCTGTTCTGCTGCTGGATTTTAGTCTATGTTGTTCTGCATCATCATGCTTCACCCAGAGGCAAGAATAAGTACCAGTGCCATGTTTTGCATTTCAGCCACTTTGAGCACTGAGTTGTTTAGCTGTTATACATTCATTTAATTTTATAGCAACTCTGCCAGGACTTGTTAAAAATTATTTGAAATGTTTAGGGAAAAAAATGGTCATAACTGAAATCTGTACATTTCCACATCCAAACTTTTCAGCAATGAAAAGTGGATTTATGTATAAACAATTCAGTTATTTGGATTAACCCTTCAATCCTACTTCATTTATATAAAGTAATGATAATATGCCTTTTGTTGCTTTATCATAGCATTGTATTCATTTATAAAGTGCAACAACTGATTATTATTAATTGTACATGTCAGGAAATGTGGCTTTCTTATAAACTCCCTGTTATAAGAACCCAAGACTTCATTGTATCTTGGGAAAGATAACTGTGAAAAAATACAAGGTATGGTATTTGCCAAAGTATCAGTTCAGACATGTCAGAAATACAAATGGGTTGAGATGAGTGTAATGCTTCTCCCTGTAAACAAGTATAATCTGCACAAACAGTACTTAAATGAGAGCATATCAAAACAGCACGAAACAAAAACAAATTTTCATTTCTTGCAGTTAACATTAAATGTTTACTTTTATTCTTATGGCTTACACAAGAAAGGGTTTTCTAAAGGGAGTACTGTTTTTGTCTCAAACAAGAGACCTGAGCCACATTTGGTTGTATGAGCTGTGCTCACACAGCTCGAGAAGAAAGTGGGACCCGACTTGAAATGTGGAAGCACATCTTTGCTGCCGAAGTAAACAACTGATCCTCTATGAATCAACTGTGGGAACATTTTCCAAGAAAGCAAAGTTGCGTTGTGAGCCTCACAAAAGATCCAAGGCAAGCCTTGGCTCTCGTCCTTTCCCAGAATCTCGCGGACCTTTTTCCGTTTGCCAAAGTCAAACACAAAAACAAAAACATCGTGTCCTCCATAATAAGCTTCGACTACAGTCCTTCTGTCAACTCCAAGCACTGTCTATACTTGTGTGCAAAAAAAAGTCAAAAAAGTTCCTATTTGCAATCTTACTAATGTCACCAGCACTAGATATTATTTTAATGAACATAAACAATAAAACAACTCATGCAATTTAGCTTTTTTGTTTAGACCCAAGGGGTGTGGTAGCACAGTGGGTTTAGCCAGGTCCTGCTCTGTGGTGGGTCTGGGGTTCAAGTCCTGTTTGGGGTGCCTTGTGGTGGATCGGTGGTCCCTCCTGAGTGTGTCCCCTTACACCTGGTGTTGCTGGGTTAGGCTCTGGTTTTCTGCAACCCCTCTGCTCAGGACAAGCAGTTTCAGGCAGCGTGTGAACAGTGTGTTTAGACCTGTGCAACTGGACACACGTGTTCCTTTCTATGAAATGCAGCCTGTTGTGTTGGAAGAGGTCCAGGGATTTGCTCTTTGGAACAAAACAATGTTCTCTGTACTTTTTCCTCAAACACTCTTGTTTTGGAACAATCCTGTATGTTTAATGAATCCAGCTGTCTGGATGTGTGCTGATCTAAATCATGTCGTTCTTGTTTTGGAAGTTGTATTTATTTACAGTTAGTCGTTTGTTTAAAATTGTGTTTTTGTTTATGTTTTAGGCCCTCACCATGTGATATCTACTTGGAACAAGGATCCATGGGAAATACTTTTACACAAAATACGGCTTGTCAACTTTCCGAAGGGGGCCAGTTTAGTCTGCCGAGGTAGGTCCAGTCCTGCCTGAAATGATGGAGTTGATGCCATTCTGAGTGACCCAGCATGCAGACCAGTAGGTAACATAGCACAGCAGTCCAGTGACTTTCGTTCAAGAGCCTGCCTTTGATTCCCTGCTCCCATGGGGTACTGTTGCAAAAAGTTGCTCCTGGGTTGCTCCGGTGACTGTCATCTAGCTACATAAATGGATGAAAAATTGTGGTATAAATGGAATAATATGGTACGCAAACCTAACATTGTGAGTTCCTCTCGAGTACACCATCACCTAAATGAGCTAATAATAATGTGAACCAGAATAACCAGAATGGCACATGTGTGCAAAACAAGATTCAGTAAGTAGTGGTGGGAGCAAGAGAAGTACAGGTATTCTCCGAGTCTCCCCTTAAGGCACCACTTGTAAAAGAACCGCAACACTGGATGAAAACGGCTGCGCCTGCAACTGTGTACAAGTTTCCTGTCCACTGAGTGCATTAACCGCACAGTGCATATTTAAGGCGTCAGTGTTTTCTGTCCAACTCTGTTTTTTTTTTTTTTCTGACGGAAAAGTGCAGCCTGAACAAAAATATATATATATACTTTGAAAGCGTAAGAGGCTTGCATGGTGGGTTCATCTCTTAGTGCTGTCTTAAGTGTCACAGCATCCGAATAGGAAAGTAACAGTTATCTTCATAAGATCTGAGAATGTAGTAGAGTTGCAAAATTTTGGCAAAATCTTTCTCATTTTAGTGCTTTTAAATTGCTTTTCTAGAAAGTACCTCATGGAGGATATGCATCTGTGAATACAGACAGGTAAAGATGACCTGGGCATTAGTCAGTGTTAACAGTCTGACATGTTTGCTTTTCTTCTACTTATAAAACCCACAGCATGATGATTGAGCATGAAAGTCTGACCTGCTCTCTGACAGTTCCAGCCCGTGGGGGTCTGTCTCACTCCTGCCCCCAGCAGTCTTCCCCCTTCGAGCCTCGACATAGGTATGAGGTCCTTTCCAGCACTATGTGCCTAGAGTGCTCAGTCCATCTCTTCAGCATTTGAGCTGTGAAGAATAGACCTGAATTGTAGCGATATAGACAAAAGCACAGAAATTCTCTTCAATTTCCAACAATGATGTTGTCACTCAGTGGGGCAATAATACAGTAAACTGTAAATCATGTTTGAAAGACTTGGACTGAAATTTGGCTGAAACCAAGATTTGACTTTTCTCTTGTCAAAGCCCCAAGAATTCTCGATCCGAGACCCCAAACAGTGATTCGGAGCTCGTGACAAAACCATCAAAAAAAGACAAGCAGGACAACCCCGAGATGTTGTGGACGTGGGGAGAGCTGCCCCATGCTGCCAAGGTACTGCTACAGCTCTTGCATGGTTCTCTGAGCAGGAATGGATGTAAATGGCTGTAATGGAGTGGACAGTAATGGTACTGACCAGATCCAGTGCATGCTTATGTAAGCTTCAGAAATGCCAGTGCACAGTTTACATGAAACACTAATCAGTGAAGTAAAGACCAACTGAGGACGCGCTGGGAGCTCGCCCAGAGTATCCACTCTCTGGAAACTGTTTTGACTTTATCCCCCTGCTTTTATCCCCAGCTGTCCTTCATCCCGACAGAGGTGGAGGTTCTGATATCGGCCCCTATGGCCCTGTTAGCAACAGAAAGCAATCAATGTGGATCTATCATGGGGGAACAGGCACCAGTGGAGTCTTTGTTGCTCATCCCAGCTGGGCCTGAGTTGCAAGAGGGTGCCACTGTCCCCACCGTGGAGCCAGAGGTAGAAGGAAGGGGCACAGTGGCCTCCCTCGTTTCTGACGATGGGGACAGCCCAGGTTCCCTCCCAGTCAACAAGACCGACTCACCATCCAAAAGGAAAGGTATGACCGTCACTTTGATTTTGAAGCCCCCCTACCAAAAACAAAATTCCCTTCAGTATGGACACACATATCTGGCAGCTGAACAGAAGTGATTGGTGTCAACTATCCTTAGAGAAAAGGAGTCGCCATCTAGGAGCAGATGGGGTGTATCTTGATGACATCACAGGACTGGAGCCTGAAGTTGCTGCTCTCTACTTTCCTAAAAGGTGACCTTCAGTAAAAAGTTGTCTCTCATGAATAATGGAACATTTCTTATTATAAACAGCTAGATTTGTTAAATTTTTAAAACTCAAGATTGTGCCAAGTGACTGTATTATAATTGTACACACCCACTCAGTCCCTAAATGGATACTTTGGTGACTTGCAAATGACAGGGATGGTGCTGGCAGGAGCAGGACAGAGAATGCGGTCAGGAGTGTCAGCCCATCACCTCAGTCCATTGGCAGTTCAGGCATGGACAGTGGCATCGATAGCTTCTCTGAACACTTAGGAGATCTGCCCTCTATCGCCATCTCTCTATGTGGAGGACTAACTGACAACAAGGAAATTACTAAAGGTTAGCCATTTTCCAGCTGCACATTATACTTAGAATTTTATTATTCCAGAGAGATGGAATAGCTAAATTAAAACTATTTTTTTTTTTTAGATTTGTTGAAAAGATTTGTTTTAGCAACAGGAAGAAAAGCAAAGATGAGAAAATAATACAAGTTGAAATCTTTGTTGAGCAATACAAATATCAGTTAGTTCTCAATCATGTTTGACTTTTCCTCCTACAGAAAAATTTCAAGAAAAGGCAGTATCCTATCAGCAGTTTTCTGAAAACCCGACAATCATTGATGATCCAAATCTAGTGGTGAAGATTGGAACTAAGTGAGTAACAATATTTTTCAGCTCCGAAACCTTCGCTGTGGTAGAACATACAGTCAGGTTGGTGCCTATGAACTTTTAAGCTGCTTGATGGTGGTCCTGCTCAGGGACTCCCCCCAAAACATGAACAGAAGGCAATCTCAAGATCTCAAGCCACTTTGGCTCTTTTGTTGCCTCGAAAACCGCAGAAGTGGTCACTACAAATTAGGGTTGACTCGACGGCGCCACAAGAATAACCATCACAGTAGCCCTTCTTGCACGTACTTAACATAACTGACAATATTCAAGGCATTTATAGTGCGAAACATTCACAAAATCATCCCGCAACCTTCTTTTCTGACTCTCCGTTCAGTTCTTTTTCAGTTCAGAACAATATGTCTGCTTTTAAGGTCAGAAAGTTTCGCTGTTCAGCCGGCAAACTCCAATAAGTGTTTTTTTCAGTTTAATCTGAATTTAATGCCTGATTCGCTCTGCTAAAATATGAATCACTTGACTGAACCTGTTTGTTCTCTCTGCAGGTACTACAACTGGATCACTGCAGCTCCTCTGATGCTGGCTATGCAGGCGTTTCAGAAGCCTTTACCAAAGGTACCCCAACACAACATGACACCACCTCTCCATCTCGCTCAAGGGCACTGAGGTCACAGGAGGCCGAAGGCAGAGGCTCTGTAGACCGTAAACATACTGCAGCTTTCTGCCGGACCCCTCAAGTGGTTTAACATCTGAGTTAATTATGTTGGGTTCCGTGTGTAAAGCTATAAACACATTTGTTCTTGTTTTGTCAAATTCTCATCCTTTATATTTATTCGGAAACAATTGACCACATTCTAGGTAGAGATTCTTGATCTTTTCTAGGCCACAGACTCCTTTAAGAATCTGATGAAAGCTCAGGACTCCTCCTAGGAAAATTCCCATAAATAAATTCTGAGAAAATATTGCGCTGGATTTATTTCACTGAAAATTGATTACCTTTGCATGGAATTATGTCATGGATTGTAATAGTACAGTGATAGTTTTGCTTCATTTTTAAGATTTTTTATATAGTATTGCTTTCAAAGTAAGCCTGCACTTCACAAACCCTGTAAGCCCATTTTCATACCTCCAAGGGCTTCATTGATTTCAGTTTAAATACAGCTTCTACATTTAAAGAGATTTGCAGTACTTTGCTTTCAAAAGAGGGGAATTTATTTTAAAACTATTGTTGACATAAGAGAAATCTCCTGAAGTTCAAGTTTTTCTCCAGATTGATATAGATTGTCACCGGTGGCTTTTGGTTCAGTTTGAGTTGTGCATTTGTCTCAGGGTACGGTGGAGAGCATCATCAAGGAGAAGATGCCGAAGAAGGGAGGGCGATGGTGGTTCTCGTGGCGCGGGAGGAGTGGTGCATCAAAACCGGTGCGTTCTCAAATAAGACCCTACTTCGCAGTCGGTGTGAAACTCATTAAATTAACTTGGCCCTCTCCAGGCAGACGTTGCATATTAGCATCACTAATTGTGATGAGGCGGCATGGAGGCACAGCAAGTAGCACTGCTGTCTCACAGCACCTGGGTGGTGCAAGAGGACATGCATTTGATCCCTGCTCAGTCTGTGTGGAGTTTGCATGGTCTCTGTTTGGGTTTCCTCCCACAGTCCAAAGACATGCTGCCCAGGTTCACCTATAGTGTGTGAGTGACAGAGAGAGAGAGTGTGTTCCACTGATGTATGGATGAGTGACCCAGTGTAAGTAGTGTATCTAGCAGTGTAAGTCACCGCAGTGAATGAAGTGTGTGGGCTGATAACTCTACATAGAGTTCATTGGAAGTTGTTTTGGAGAAAAGCGTCTGCTAAATAAATAAATGTAATTGCCTACTAATAGGGGGGCGCGGTGGCGAAGTGGGTTGGACCACAGTCCTGCTCTCCGGTGGGTCTGGGGTTCGAGTCCCGCTTGGGGTGCCTTGCGGCGGACTGGCGTCCCGTCCTGGGTGTGTCCCCTCCCCCTCCGGCCTTACGCCCTGTGTTACCGGGTTAGGCTCCGGTTCCCCGTGACCCCGTATGGGACAAGCGGTTCTGAAAATGTGTGTGTGTGTGTGTGTGTGTGCCTACTAATACTAGCATTCCCTACTGCTAGTATTAATTTGGGCCTGAGAGGGTTGATATGCTCATTACCCTTTAGTTTGTTTGGGCAGATCCACAGTAATGTTTTGAGAAGCAGTACCACATCTGTTAAGTTCACACAAATAATTATCAGATGTCATACTTCAACATATCATTCCTTCAGTGTTATATCAGTCTAGTGTTGGTTGAAGGAAATTATTTGTTTATGCGCTTGTTTGTTTGTTTGTTTGTTTGTTGGTTTATTGCAGGAATCTTCCTTACAACAGGGAGTCGCTGAGAACAGAGAGCAACCGGGAAAGACTGTCACTGTAACCAGGTAGCTGAACATGCCACAGCAAAACCGAGGATCATGTAAATAGCGAGAGTCTGCAGCAGACCTGTTAGCTGACTGCCTTTAAGAATCTTAGAAATAATCCCTTTTGTAGCATTAAAGGTCTAAATGACTGGTTGGATAAAATATTAATTTGTACTGCTATGTTGTTGGACGATTGCACGGTCAGTGTTTGAAGAGCACCAGGACAGCCAGGCACAGGAAAAGTTTCTTTCCTCAGGCCATCTACCTCATGAACAGCTAAATGCCCCCTAGGGAGTAAACTGGTGCAATAAACAACGCTATTTATATTTATATTTATTTTTCACATCATATCTTTTATTTACTTTCCCTTGCATTGTATATAACATACCTGTACAAACATATAATGTCTAGTGTCTATTTTGTATATTGTGTACTTTATACCCTATATATATTTTTTTTTAATCTTTTATTAGCCCACTCTACTTTTATTATCTGTGTCTTGTCACTGTCATTCTGTCTGTGCTGCGGAAGTTTCTGTCACCAAGACGAATTCCTTGTATGTGTAAACATACTTGGCAATAAAGCCCATTCATTCATTCATTCATTCATTCAACAAGCAATACCAGTGGAACTGTTCCACAGCCCTTCATTGTCTTCTGCTTGGCGATGCTCTCCATTGCATCCTGGAATAAAAGAAATCGAGCACATGGAATTATGTGCCTAGATCGTTGGTCTCCACGCAGGCGTCTTTTGCACCCATTTTATGCATCTGAGTATTTGACACTTTACTCCTGTCCCGAAACAGACGAAAAGATGAGTCATCCTCCAGTGACGACGAGCATCCAGTAACCCGGCAGAGCACAGGTCCCGCCCAACCCGAGGTGATGAACTCCAGTGGAACCGTTTCCTACCAAAAGACCCTTCGCTTGACTTCTGAGCAACTGGTGAGAACCACATTTACATGTTGCTTCTGAGATTACTAAAATAATGTGTGTGCACGTGTGTGTCTGCCAGCATTTTGGATTTGTGAAGAAAAAACAACCAGTAATAAGGATGGATTTGTTTCGACTCATGGACTTTCAATTCATAGTTGTTTAGACTAAAGTTTTTAAGAGCCAGGCGATTTTTATTTTTCATCTTTCTCTTCTGGGAGATTAAGAAAGCGGTTACTTGAGTGTGCTAGCAGCTGTCACAGTCGGTTAGTCAACACAGCTTTAACCAGCACGTACAGTGAGGACTTACGTAGCACTTCGCTGCATTCACCCAGAGGAATCTGCAGCTGAAAGATGGCCCCAATGACGTGGTCTTCAGTGTCACCACCCAGTACCAGGGCACCTGCCGCTGTGAAGGCACCATCTATCTGTGGAACTGGGATGACAAAATTGTCATTTCTGACATCGACGGTACCATCACCAGGTGCTGGAGACTTGCAATTATTAGTATTATTATTATTATTAGTATATTTGGTTTGTTTGCTAACATTTCAACCCAAAGTGACTGCAAATTTTACCAGTTTTAGCTATAAAAATCCATGTCGTAGCAACAAAAAGCAACAAAAATCCATGTCTTGAACCATGAAGTACACGCAGTGTTATAAAGGTGGTCAGTGCTGGATTGTTAGTCACATTTATTCTTTTGCCTCTGACTGATACCATCCCCTGCCAAAGATCAGACACCCTTGGGCACATCCTCCCAACCCTGGGCAAAGACTGGACCCACCAGGGAATCGCTCGCCTCTACCACCTTGTGAGCCAGTGAGTGTCACAGACACCATCAAGGAAGCCTTGCTGATATGAACCCATGTTGCACTTTTTATTACAAAAGACCAGTGCTGCATTAGTCACCAACACATGTACATATGTTTTATATGATCAAGTGCCAGTGCTGTACTCTATCCCGGCACATGCTCATAAGACATTTAAAGCATTCAGATGGCCTCACCGCAGAGTTGTAAAGGTCAAAAAATCTAAATCAGATATAATGAAATCAGATTGTTCTGGAAGGCGGTTCTGAAACTTTTTTTGGAACCTCGTCTAAAACAGCCTTTCACTCTGACGTGAGCTGGAGTACCTAGTATTACAAAGGAAATGGTTTAACCACCATTCACCGGCATATTCTCTGAATTTTGACAAGAGCCCTTTGCTTTGTCACAGAAATGGCTATAAATTTGTGTACTGCTCTGCACGAGCCATCGGAATGGCAGATATGACCCGCGGATATCTGCACTGGGTGACCGAGAGGGGCGCCATGCTGCCCAAGGGCCCGGTCCTGCTCAGTCCAAGCAGCCTCTTCTCTGCCCTGCACAGGTGAGACCACCGTGTCTGCCTGTCGAGAGTGAAAATGACAGTGTCTTCCCCGCTGTCAAAATGCGATTAAAGATCTTCGCGGTCTTAAAATAGGCCTTTTGACGTTGCTCTACATAAAATGCCTTTTCTTGACCTCGCTGCAGGGAAGTTATTGAGAAGAAACCAGAGAAATTTAAAATTGAATGCCTGACGGACATTAAGAACCTGTTCTACCCAAACACTGAACCTTTCTACGCAGCGTTTGGAAACAGAGCAACGGTAAGTTTAATGCATTAATGTACAAGTGGGCATCCATTTGGCTTTTCTGAATTATATTGGGTGTATTTCTTCATTACACTGGCACATGATGACAGTTTTCTCACAAGCAAATTTTTGATAGCCTCCTGAAATCCAACAATAAATTTTCAGTATACTTCTAGGATTTCCATGTGGAATCATTTAAAATCATAGAATATCCTGTATGGTGTGCATTAGAACACAGCTTTGTATGTGTGTACGGTTTAGTAAATACGCTTAAAACCATATATCCCCTACAGAGGACAGCAAATGAATGGCTGGTTCTCTAGGAGGTATCACATAAACACACTTTAAATGCTTTATAGAAGTATTTTGGCATGGATACAAATTGATACTTTAAAAAAATCATAACACTGCCTGTTTGTTTGTGCTGTAGGATGCATACACATATAAGGAAGTTGGAGTCTCTTTAAACAGAATATTTACAGTGAACCCTAAAGGGGAATTGATTCAAGAACATGCCAAGACAAACATATCATCGTAAGTATAAATGGCTTTCGGAGATGTGCAGCGCTGGACAAGTTTAGTGAGTTTTATAGTTGGCAGCCTGCAAGATTTTGCCGTGAGGCTCTTTTTCTTAACTTTTCCTGACTTGGTGTTATTGATTTTGACTTGTTCTCTCACCCGTACCTTTGCTGTAATTTGCTATCGCGGGGCTGTTTTGAAGGTATGGACGCCTGTGTGAGATGGTCGATCAGGTCTTCCCCCTGATCACCCGTGGAGAACCCTTGTACGCCTATCAGGGTGTATGCTGGACAGAGCGACCGCCTCGGGTGGACGCCCGCAGCGAATGGGGGGGGTTCGGCTGAGCGCAGCAGCCCCGTGGAGGCCGAGTGCAAAACACAGACAGACGCACAGGCACGCACACGGGTGCTTTATGCCATGACGGCAGGCACATTGCTCTGCTCAAGCTTGTGCTGCTCATGCCTGAAGGCAGGGAGAGGTGCTGGAACCTGCAGAAAGACACTGGAACAGACTGATAGACAGCTGCCTCATCCCTCGATGGTTCACCTATGGCCCTGCGCAGACTCACGCAATAAAAACAGCTCAAACGCACAGACAAACAAGTGTGCAGGAACACACCTTGTGACGTGCACGCAGCGACACTGCCCAACGGCGGGATAAAACAGACCCGTTCGCCCAAGGAAAAAGAAAACGCATTCGAATGAGATAAGCAAGCCTTTAAGAACATCTGACAAGGTCATTGTGTTCATCTTATTGTGTTTATGTTTTCAAGAATTTTATTTATTTTGTTAGTTAAAATACAAGCCAATGTGTATTTTATTTTGTGCAAAACTGATCGTTTCCTTTTAATGGATAAAACATCTGCAGTCAGACAAAAAAATATTTCCTTGGCTTTTTAATGCTAATTAAAAATCCCTATTCATTTTATCTAATATGCTGGGAATGGTTGTGCCTGTTGTGCCAAACCGTTTGGGTGAGAAATCTGCACTTTATTTGAATATTCTTGTCTTTTTAATCTTGGACAACTCTGTAGTGGATTTATGGTCCTTGATTAGCAGTGAACACAAAAAAAATATCTGTACTAAAAATGTATTGTGTATGGAGCTGTCTTTTATCTCACCAATCAATGCAATAATTTGTTTTTTCAGCATTTTCTTAATGGACAGTACATTTTCATTTTTGACACACATTTTACGTTGTATGGTGGTGTGGTGTACAGTGTTGATACCGTGGTACTCCAAGGATGTGGGTTTGATTCTGGCCTTGGTTCTGTCTGGAATTTGTCTGTTTACTCAGTCATGTGATTCTTCTTCAGTGGAGACCGGTGACCAGATACTGTTTTTGCAGTTTATAAAATTTTTTTTTTGAGAACTTGTTCAAAACGTGAAAATGGAAAATATAAGCAGGTTCATTTAGGAGCTATCAGTATTTTTTCCACAAGCTATACAATTAATACTATTAAACTATTCTGTGTTAGTTTCATAACCTGCTAATACTTACAATTTGTAATATTTATGCACATATAAACACACCACTAATGTGAAAGAATATTATGATGCTGTGAATAACAAAGCTGTCAGTTAAATTGTTGTATCTTTCTCTGTGGCAGATTGCTAGTGTGTGCATGACCTTATCCCCTTTTCCTTTCATGAACACATATTTTGTACATGTGCATTTTTATGTATTTATATTGTAACATTACATGGTCAGAAATATATATTTGGTATTAATATATTCAGACTTTTAAGAAAGCTCTTTCCAGTTACTTCTACTCACAAGCTTTTAAGTGATATAGAAAGACAGTCTTAGTTGTAGTTTTTTTTATCATATTGATAACTAACTGTGATTCTTCGTAAAATATCTGTGCGTCTGGATAGGACTTCAGATCAAAAATACGAAGGGTTTTTTTACCTAGATGTGCAAGTCAGTAGATGCTCCTTTACTCTGCTGTGTTATTTATTAGTGATAACCTAAAGGACATGCTAATTTAAACTTTCATTTCGAGTCTTGGGAAAGAAAATTTAAATTATTATGAAAAAGATTTTAAAAGACAAGTCTCTGTACTTGCACTTTCTGTGAAAGATTTTCAAAAGAGTTTTATAATTTCTTAAATCTAGATTATTTTGGGCAATCCATTTTATTTTGTAATTTGTGAAGCAGACATGTAATGCGGAATACACATATCATTTTGTGAAAACATTTGCTTCATTAAATAAAAATTATTTTTAAAAGACTAGTGTTTCCAGATATGTTAGTTTAACACATGTAAATATCTAAAAAATATATATATACACTATGAAATAAAAAAATAAAAATATCTTGGAGCACTTAAAAAACATGTTCTTTTAAATAATACACACATAATGCAGATGCTTCTCAAAATCCCAACTCCCTTTGAGGTTTTGTCAATAAATCAGTTTACCAAATAAATAATAAATCAAAGCTAATACATTAATTACACATATTTAACTCTTACACATTACAAAATTTTAAATAATCTATATTAAGTATGAAAATTCTGAATAGTCAGTTCATTAGTCTCAAATGAGTAAGATATATTCAGTCGTAATGCAGGCTTTCCACTGGTGGAGAAAACAGTAAAATAAGACGACTTCACTAGTTTTACTCATTTTCTGGGATTACTACAAATGATTTTACATGAATAATAAAGGAGAGTCTTAATTGGGCTCCTTAGCGCTTCCCAGCGGATGGAAAGTGAAGTATCCTCCCCCATGGGACCACATTCTCTCTCTCTCTCTCTCTCTCAAAGGCTGTTTTAAAAAGAGTTGTACAATTTTTCACATGAAGCACTTGGACTTGGAGTAAATACCTTCATAACTACAGTATTCCACCAAAAACTGAGTGAAAAGCTGAAACCTGGTGGCAGTTGATAGCATATGGTGTTGTGAGGGTTGCTGGTTCGAATCCCACATACTGAAGTAGTACCCTTGCACAAGTTACTTACTCTAAATTGTTCCGATAAAAGTAAGATAAATGGGTAAATGGCTGAAGAGATTTCAATGTTATAAGTCAATTTGGAGAAGAGTGCCAACTAAATGATTAAAGGTAAAAAGTAAGAATTCACACTATGACACCACTAAGGTAGCAGGAATGTTGAGGTCTCAGCTCAAGTCCTTCAAGTAAAAAAGAAAACTAAAGTATCAGTTGATTCTGTAACTTTTTAAAACAAAACAACTGACATGGTCATCAGTGACAATCAAACACATTAGTGTACACTGTCAGTTTCACAATGAAAGGGAAATCACTCTTCTTTGCGGTTAGTGTGACTGATCACTTTCAAAGCTCATTTCTCAAACTATTGATTATAGAAGTAATCCCTGAAAGTACAGCTTTAGCGGTGAGTAACGGAGCTCGGGAAGCCCTGTAATGTGAAAATGGGGCCTGATGATGGTTGTTCACTTTTTCTCTGCACTGTCAGTGCTGGGATCATACTTCTGTATAACACAAACTTTACACCCAGCATGTCACAGAATGTCATTCATTACAACAAACATCAGCAATGTCATTAAAACTCCACAATGAAGAATGTGTGGGTATTCTGGAAAAGCTACATCTAATGATGTTAATGATAGATAAAAGATTGGCAGATTAAATAAACACTTAATTGGCCAAGGTTGGCATCAACATAGTATCGTCCATGAACTTTTGTAATTTTTCACTGAGGTCCTTGGATGTGCAGTTGCTGCTATAGAGAGAGAAGAGAGAACACACTCCAAAACCACTTCACTGTTAAATGGTTTTAAATGCAAAGCTGCAGTCCGAAAACAGGATTGTTAAACATGTCCCTGGGCAGCCCCCATGTTAGAGTACAAAATGCTAGCCCATATAGAGAGCATCACCCATAGACCCATTCACTGTGTAGATGAGTTACAGGAGGTCAGAAATGGTACAGAGAAAGGCCAGCACAGGTCACTCTAAAGTTTGCATGACCACAAAGGTTAGAGCAACAGATCTGGAGTCATCCGAAAGGACACCGACTAATATCAGTTTTAAATCAGGTGGAAACTACTGAGATCTAGTGACTGGTGGGAAAGGTCAGTGAACAGCAGTGACAACTGGCCAGTGCACCGATTCAGAAATGATGGAGAGACAGCATCCAAGCCAGGAGGTTCCTAGAAAGCTTGTTAATGTCCTGTTAATTGATTATCAGTGATTATCAATGAGGGAGGGGTGGCAGGCATGGTGATGGTAAGTGGAACTCAGGAACGTTTGATAGCATAAATAAAACACATGGGTGTAGATGACATTATAGCTGGCCAGACTGGAGAGGAATGTCTTCAATCATACATTACATAATTACTATATACCTGAAATAGAGAAACGACTTCTGAAAGTTCGGTGGTAGTGGTGAGTAACGAAGCTCAGGAAGTCCTATAATGTAGAAATGGGGACTGGTGATGATTGATTGTGTCCTGTGCGCTACCCAGTGCTGGGATCATACTTTTTACTTGGCAATTTGCAGAATTTCATTTAGATTTAACACAAATACACTGGTCCAATTTCTAAACTCTATTTTATAATAACTGAAAACTCAAACAGATGTTATTTAAAAAATGATGCAAAGCATTTTCTTTGATTAGTAACCTCCAAACGCCCTTCGTCATGTGGTCTGAACCAGGAAGATGTTCATATCGTATTCTACAAAGTTGTGTAAAGAGCATGCTAATAATACGCAAAAATAATTAACAATAAGAGTCAAAGCAACGTACAACATTAAGATGCCTACAGTAAAATACATGATTCAATATTTATGTTCTGGTTGTATGTGTCCTCATCTGAATGTAAAATATTTAAAATATTAATAAACACAAGGTGGAATAAGCCAGATTTTAAAATCATATATTTTTAATTTTCAAATATGATTGTTTTAGAATTTTATGATTTACACTGAATGCTTTCAGAGAAATATTCATTATGAAACATATCCAGACAAATACCAACCTATCCCAGTCTACACCTTAAAAACATCACACAAACATCTGGAACATAACTTTATGGAAAATTTACATTTGAGATTCATGAAATGAAGGTCCAACTATAGTGAATATACAGAAACAGATTATTACAATGCATAATGCAAAGATTTTTCTAATACCCAACAATGTAATGAACACAGAACAATGTATGATTATGATAATAGAATAAAATGCATGTCTTTAATGATATCCTGTAATATGTGCAATAATGGAATCAGTCTTTGTTAGAGGTGGTGATAACCCAAAGTTCACACATACTGTAAAACCAGGTCAAACATTAAAAAGTTTACCTGACACTTTTCTCCAAAGCAACTTACATTTATACAGCTGGGTAACTTTACTGGAGCAATTTAGGGTAAATACCTTGCTCAAGGGTAATACATCTGGAAGTGAGATTTGAATCTGCAGCCTTTGGATTCAAAAGCAGCAGTTCTAACCACTATGCTACCGGCTGATCTAACTGATGGATGATAACATTCAGTCGCATAAATTATCATAAATAAAACTCTCGGGCATACAGAACATTATAGCTGGCCAGACTGGAGAGGAATCTCTTCAATCATACATTACATAATTACTATCTACCTGAAATAGGGAAACACACAACAAGACATTATTATACATCATTCCATAACTGAAATTAATCCCCTTTCAGAAAAAAACTTAGTTGTGATCACCTAATTTTGCAAGGTAAAAAATGTCTTAAGGCCAATAAAAACAGAAGTGGGCTTATTTACATATTTACATATATATGGTTTATAAAGGGAGAATTGTATTTGCATTTTTGCAGCACAGCCTGTTATAAAAATCTATTTTTGATAATTATTAGAATACAAAAGAAATCAAGCTAATTCTAAAAAGGTTTTCCTCAGTCAAGGTTTTCTGTTTAGCCAATAATACAGTCCTGAGATAACTGTACTGTTGGTTGTAGGTTCAAAAAAATTTAAATTCTTACTGTCTTCATACGTTACACCTTCAAATATACAGATATTTTTATTACGTAAACAGTTTCATAAATGCACTGTAGTTTCATGTCCTCTGTATTGAAATACAGTTAGCAAAGGCAGTTTTTATACCAGTGGAAGGTAAAAATAAATCAAACATTCAGTGCTCAAACATTCATTTTTTGATAAGCTCCATAGCAGTTGCATGAAAAGTCGCAATACCCCACCATCACGTTTTCTGGCTGAACAGCTGTAGATCCAGTCGGACCATTACCTCCCCGGTTGGTACTTCGTGAAGCAACAATCGTCGGTTTGATGGGCCCTTGTTCTCAAATTCCTTCTTAATGGTAGCCACAGGAAGCTCTGTGCGGCCCAGGAAGTCTATGGAGGAAATGACGGAGGATCTTCAGATTGATTCAGTTGTGCATTTAATAGCCTCAAAAATTAAGCTTTTTTTTCCCCAACACAAAATAGGAATTTTGAAAAGGTTTAAAGTGTACTGACCATCAGGGGAAAACTGGTTCTTCTCAAAGATTGCAATGCACAGGACATCCTGGTACAGGTCTTTGATGAAGAACTGGCAGTTGAAATTCCATCTGGGGTTGAGGGAGTCTGTCAGAGTTCGGGAGGTGTAGCATTGTGCTCCCATTGTCACCTCACAATATGGGTTACACTTCCCTGGAGAAAGATGAGAAGTGTCCAGGTTTTAATGTTTTGCAGAAGTAGAACTGATTTACTGAGGAATGTATGTAAGTTTCCAGCCAAACAAAGCATAAGAGAGAAGGAAGGCATTGAATGGACAGATTTTGCTACTGGGTCTTACCACCGGCTTTGCTGGACTTGAGCTCTGTGGCCTCCTGGATAGTGACAAGCAGGCGTCCAATTCCACTGGCTTTTACAGAACGTGCTGGGAATATGGAGGAAATGGTGAATGAATGGACAGGAACAGCATGCTGACAGAAGAGCAAAAGGCCAAAAACAGATGATTAAGTAAGGACACCATCTCAGCACCAGTGTAGTGATTGGGACATTGTCTTGTAGGAGGTTCTATTTTTCAACAAATCAATACCCAGTCCCAGGGATGGTTAAAAATCCTCTGGGCCTCCTTTAGAATGATCCTACCTTGGTCATATATTTAACTGCACAGTTCAGTTGGCTCTCAGCTAAACTCAGCTCGCCAGTCCTGTGCTTTGCTCCCCTGTAAATCATTCTGAAATGTGACTGAACGTGTACTCTGAAATGGAGAAATATAGTCCTTTCTCCAGAGTAGTGGCCTACTTTCTTCTCACCGGCCTGAGAATGTGGGGCATCACTTTCTGGTTGACTCTCAAACAAATAACAAATAGCACTAAATCCATTGTGGTAACACTTCTACCAAAGGGCAAGATCAAAATACACGAAGACCACCATGCTCAAAAACAAGTAATAGCTAAGCTCATGTTATCAAGAGGTAATGGATTTAGGATTTATTCATTAAATGGAGGAGTGGTGTGAGAACAGTCTGCACTCCCTACCAACAAGTGCTTGAATACTCATGACATCGCTCAGAAAACCTTTCTGGGAACACCTCACCTTGGTAGACCTTGTCTCGCTTCTTCTTTTCTGTGTCAATGAAATTTTCTGATGCAGCTTTAATTTTCTGCACCCAGGCTGTCCTGTCATCACCCACACCAAAAGAAAAGAAAAAAATCTTTGTACCACCAAAGCCAGTAAGTAATCTAGACATGAAAAGGTGCATGACTGAAAATAGAAATCGATTATTTTTAAAAAATAATTTACAGTACGGTTATTGTAAATTCTCATGAAAATATTTCCTACTTCACTGCATCTAAGTAATGTTGATTCAACCACTGAACCAATGTTTGGATTAAATTTTGTTGAAGAGCGATTTCCATCTCTCTGGCTTACCTTTCATTGATGTTTTCTGTTCTGAGTGTGTAAACGCGGTCGATGTGAGAGATGTGGAAAATTGGCTCATCGCTGGAGGGATCCGAAGGCAATTTGACCAGAACTTCATTCAGAAACACTGGCTGGATTGTGGAAAGAACAAGAGACAGTGACACGGTGCAGCTATGCTTTCACAGACACAGAATATGGGTACAATTTCATAAGCCTGTTAAAAAGGTAGATGTCTTAGGCTGTCATAAGTGATGTTATCTGAGTGTAAACAACATACATGGTGGTGTCTGAAGTATTTGGGGGTTAGGGAAGATGAGAGAAGGGAAGAGTGATTTGTTCACCGTTTTGTAGAGCTTGAACTGCACATTGGACTTGGAACTGAAGAGCCTGTCTGGCCCAGATGAGGAAAACTGCTTGATGGCATAGGTGAACAGGAGGAAGTCACTGAAGAGGAACGCATAAAGCTCCTTATTGCTCTTGGACTTGTACAGCTTCCCGCTGTGCAGGAGCTTCCGGGGACCCAGGCAGTTGGTCAAGGAATTGAAGGTTAAATTCTAAAAAACAATAATTAAAAGAGTGAGTTTTAATATCCACTATCAACGTTAAGTAAAAAAAACATCTCTAGATTTGACTCCCTGAGTTCATATTTAAGTAAGAATAATTTTGTTAAACTGATCCTATATTTAGCCTAATTACTTGTGATGAATATCAATCACAACTGTTACTTAATCTCAATCCAGCCTTAATTTCCTCTTCATAAATTGTTCTCATGATGTAACAGATGTTACAGATTATTGCACACTAGCGTTAAGATCTACAGCTCAGACCCTGGGCTTTGTTTCTCCTTACCTCGATGATGCCGTCACACTGCAGGTGGTTCTGTATCCATTCCAGCCGGTCTGAATTCTCTTTCTCCCTAACCCCTTCATTGACCTGTAGGCAGAGCTCCTCTGCTTTCTCCAGTGCCTCCTGCAGGTGCCCACGGTCTGTGTGTGTCTCAGGAGTGCTCTCTAGTATCTGTCAAGAAGGTGAAGAGACACCTGAAGCTCAGAGGGGTGCGGAACCCCTGTTCATTTGACTGGGGGTCAGAGGAGCAAATATGTGCAAAAGTAGAAATAAAAGAGAAGTTCAAGTTAAGAAATTAAATTTTTTTCTGGTATGGCCATAAAAGTCATGGAACAGCTATAAAGCAGACGACATAAACAATCAGCAGGTGAAGCCTAATAATTTCACAGAAGCACCTTCAGACAGGAAGGTTTTTTTTGGATGAGATCTGACCTTTTGAAATGGCTTCAAATTATTTGGTTCAACAAATATACTTAATCAAATTAAAAAAAGCATCACTACCATACATACCATGACACTTGTTGCAGTTTATGTTTATACCTCCCGGACACTACTAAGCTTGAACAAGTGTCAACGTTTAGAGCAAACATCATATCAACAGTCATATGAAAGTTGCTGAAATGAAACATTATAGCCAGGCCTTGATAGCTTAGTTAGCAGTACTTCCAGTACTAAAGGGTACAGGATAAAGAGCTTAAAAACCACATACACCTCATTATGCCTGCAATAAAATTTTGCAGACTACACAGAGTAACCAAAACACATAACTCTATACCAAGGGGCAACATGACACAATACGATACCCTCTGAGGGTTACTACCGTCATGTATATCTATAACCCACAAATATAAATTTAAACACACAACAAACACTGACACAAATCTTTACATTATAACAGCAGCAGCAAACAGCACTAAATTTTGTACAAACATTATTGAATTTGAGCCACAGTGCATCATGGGACAGCTACCACTGCTAACATTATTTTGATTTATTCCTATTCACAACATAAAATAGCTGTTCACGGATGTATGTTATTCTGAAAAAGGACATAATTCTTTCAACAAAAGCCATCAAGCTGGGGTACTTTGAACCTTTGCAGCAAAAATGTTTTATGCATATCGTTATGGGCATATCTTTATTAACACCAAGAGGGAATACTGCAGCCTGACTCACAATGATTAATTATCCTTCTGCTTTCATCAGTTGGGGCAGCTGATAGTATACTGGTTGGTGTTGCTGCCTTGGGATCAGAAGGTTGCTGGTTGAAATCTCACCTACTGCTATAGTTCCCTTGAGTAAGGTACTTACCCTAAATTGCTCCATTAAAATTGCCCAGCTGTATGGCTAAATAACTGCAGGTAGCTTAACGTTGTAAGTTTCTTGGGGAAAAAAGCATCAGCTAAATGAGTAAAAGTACTTGCCAAGGAAAATATAAAAAAAGACTTGAGTTTGTTGTGTGTTTCAACTCATAGTTAAGGTTTTAATAAAGTGTGCTACTGTAATAACCATCAGGAGGAATTGTGTTGTCATTACTAACGCTCACACAGGTCTGGAATATTAGCTTTTGTATTTGTCCATTCTGCTTGACTTTGGTGTTGCTAAAAGTCTGGTTGAGGTATGGGTCATACCATACTGAACATGCGGCTAAGGTACTGTCACATAAAGTGCAAACTACAAATAGTTACTACAGAACTTGACATGGGCAAATTAATTTACTAATGTCAGTGCTATTTGTCATATGGTATAATTATAGCACTCAGTCATGCCTGAATCCCTATCCAATCATCATGTGGAGCTGATAAAACAGTTTCTGGGTCTGTAGGGTAGGGGACTTACATTCTTGATGATAAGTGGGTAGCGAGTGATCCTTTGCATGGGTTTGAGCAAAAAGCTGGACAGGGGCATGCCTTTGCAGCGATAATCAGTGGCAATTTTCTGTGCGGCAAAGAGTTGCGAGTTAGTATAGCCCAGACTATATCATATAACCAACACTGAACAGGCCTGAAAACAAATGAATTTGAATTTATTCTTTACATGTTTTTCCGTCATTCAACTTCACCTTGAGGAAGTTCTTAAAGTCCGGTTCCTCGTCAGTTTTGTGCTGTAGCAGAGCGGCGCCATCCAGCTGGCAGCTGCAAAAGCGGACATAGGCTTGCATGTGGGAAAGCTGTGTTGCCAGGACGTCACCAATCATCTGCACAGGCATTTTCTCGCCACCGCTCTGCTTCCTTGCTCGTAGGGCCCTGATGGAAGGACACAATAGATGTGAGTACATACATACTGTAAATACATGAGACACATAACAATACGGCTACCTTTTATAATTGTGCGTTCATTTTTTCATTCGAGTCATATGTCTTTCATGTACTGTACAATATTAGTTTATATAAATTTACATAAAATCTTGAACACGATCACTGCGTGACCCCAGTCAATACTGCAGCTGAGACTTAGGACTTAGTATCAGCTTTGCAGTACCTTGGGGTCTCAGCAGACAGCAAAAGAGAGCACATACTGAAGCAGCGCAGTGTTACATGAAATGAGCTCGTCCCAGTTGATGAAGATCATGCCCATCTCTGACTCGGTCAGACGGCCTGACTCGGACATCGGCTTGTGAAAAACCTGAACGCAAAACAAACCCATTCGGTGTCAATTTCAATCTATGTCTATATGGCTGTTTTAATGGTCAAACAGCAGCTAGCCAGTTAAGATATTACTCATTTATCACTATCATTTACGTTGATTAATTTAGCAAACACAAAGCAAGGTACAACTCGGAGAAAACAAAAGTGCATTTCACCAGCATGCAGAGAGAAATAGATGCACACATTCAATTCTTGAAGTACAGTCAATTAATTAAAGAGTGCTGTTGACCCAGCATACATTACACAAATAGCTCCATACAGAATTAGTAGAGAGCACTTTTTTGACAACAGATAATGCAGTGCAAATTTGTGGAATAGACTAGAGATCAGGAGAAAAGTGGGTCCAAAAGTGATGTGCTTCGAGACCCTTCTTGAATGTTGAGGTATTATTCTGCCCAGTAGTGCAAACAATTTGTAAATATTACATAATATTTGCAAAAAAGGTAAAATAAGCAAACTTACCTACAGAAGTCCAACAAAATAGTTTCTGTAAATTTCACAACTCATAAAACAGCATTTTTTCAGAAAGTCTAGTCCAAATTCAAGCATGTTGACAACAGGTGAGACATTAGTGTCCTGTACCTGCAGAACCAGCTGCAGGTCCTCCACATAACGCTCTTCTGTCTCAATGAGCTCATGAATGTATCCCTGCCTCTTCCTCTCCATCGGGGTCATGGTGTCCAGGCTCATCAAATCAGCGCACCCTGTAGGTCAAAGGCAGCCAGCGGTCATTAGAGGTCAGCGAGGCCATTTCGTCGTACACCATGCAAAAGGTGGAACGACACGGCACGACAGCACAACAGCAGACACCGTGAAACTGCACGCGCTGTGGGCCTGCACTCTGCAGGAAGCAGGAGTCGGAGCTGCCTCAGTTCAGAAAACCTCCACAGCAAACCAGCATGCGTGACCAACAGGATTCGGAAGCACTTGAAATAGATCCTCACCTAGCGTTGAAACTTCACTCAGGTCGGGTCACCCTGATGAACTTCTTAAGAGGGACTCCTGAGTTGCAGTGGGTCAGCATTCAGAAAACTTGTATTTCCCTAAACCCTTTCCACAAGCAGGGTTTAACAAAGGAGTAGCCCCTAATTTTATTGTAAAATGTATAAAATCTACTGCTGAAAAAAGAAAAATATCTGACAACCACTATAGTTACGCAAAAGAACAATAAACCATAAACAGGTTCAAATTCTATTTGGAAGAACTTGTCTTGGCACACCAGTTCAAAATATATTTCTATACTTCATAGGATTTGCTAAAAGGATTAACATTTAAAATAATCCTTAAATAACAATTGTGTTTAGCATCCAAAAAAGACTCATTGGGCTATGAATAAATGAACAGAAATCAAGCAGGCACCCATCATCATTCTCAATTTTCTGTTACTAGAATTTTCCAAATTCTCTGCACATACAGGAATGAATTGAAACCACATAAGACCACAAATCCATATTAACTGCAGACAGACTGAACATGTACTCCGAATTATTTAGTCTATAAATTAAAACCCTTATATGCCAAATGTATACCTGTGAAAATACTTCACATTTACAAATGATGCTTTAAATGAAGTAAACTTGATAGTATTCAGTATTATCATAAAACTCTGTCCAAACTTAATTCTGTTTTTCCTAAAATTTCCATGAACTTGAGTGGACAATGCGGATGCAGCACTTCTCACTTATTGTTGATGCCCAGAACAGGACAGTAACTACAAACTGCAATCAGTCTCTCTCTCTCTCTCTCTCTCTATATATATATGTATGTGTAAAATCAGTCTACACATGCATTTAAAAAAAAAAAACAACAAAAAAAAACCCAGACATAACTGCTCAAAGAGCAAACTATCCAAAACAAAAAAGAAACAAATGTCATCAACTGAAAGACACCTATTACTTGCTGACAACAAGTACCAAAGACATCCAAAGGGAAGTTGCTTTGTCTCAGTTTGTTTCTCTGCAACATCACATTGAAAAGAGTTATTATTTGCACTGTTAGCTCACTTTAAAATTTGGGACTGGTTGTAATTTATTACATAGTCTGACAACACAGATAATGTATTGTTTACAATCCTAGATCTGAATGGCTTCTGAAGTGGTATTATTTGAACAGTTGAATAAATTGCTGATTTACTCACACACACACACACACACACACACACACACACACACTCTATCTGAACCGCTGATTTACTTTTCAATAAATTAACATGAAGCCTAAATTTTGGCAAAACAGTTGTCATTTGTCAGCATTATTAATTACCCACAATTAATGTATGTATGCATGCATGTAAGTAAATAAATAAATAAATAAATAAAAAGTCCAGATCTGCTATGGAAGATAGGTTATCTTTAAAAAAAAATACCTGGGTCAAAGCAAAAGCTTTTTATTATGAGATGAGATTGTTTTTTAGCTTTAGTAAACTCACTCACACACACACACACACACACACACACACACACACACACACACACACACACACACACACACACTTTCTGAACCGCTTGTCCCATTCGGGGTCACGGGGAGCCAGAGCCTAACCTGGCAACACAAGGCGTAAGGCTGGAGGGGGAGGGGACACACCCAGGACAGGACACCAGTCTGTCGCAAGGCACCCCAAGCGGGACTCAAACCCCAGACCCACCGGAAAGCAGGACCCGGTCCAACCCACTGCGCTATCGCGCCCCCCTAAAGCTAAAATAATTATGATAAATATATTATAGGATGGTACCAAAAGAAACAGCTTTTCAAAGAAGCTTTAAAGAAAATTCTAAACATTTTCCACACAGTAATTGTCTGAAAGTTGAGTTTTTTTTTTAATAGTACTTTCTTCCTCCACATCAATCCACACTCAAATGAAGACAGTGGGTTTTGCATAATTAGGATTGCATGGTTAAAGAAAATGGAGAAATTAAGAAAGGAAATAAAAACCATCCATCTCAGAAGTTAAAAGGAAGGGATTATAAAGAAAAGAAAAGAATACTATGGAGGGCCATATTAATAGAAATGAAAGTCACAAAGACCCTCTATGAGAAATGAAAAACATGAAATAATCAAATTGACTACATGCTTATCTTCATCTTCTTGGTTTCTCCTCATTTCTCATCAGGCTAGGGAACTTGTGATGATGAAGAGGGCAGCAAACATTTTGTGCAACAGGGTGAAGCCAGTCAAAGCAGAACAGTGCAGGCTTATGCGAGTTACTGAGATGAGAAGTCCTATCCATTGGCTGATTTGGACTGTCACTTGGGGGAGTGGTGAGAAAGAGCAGGACCCCAGCAGCGTCCTGTAGCCTATAATGATAGTGGGTCTCTGGGAGACGCAGAGACGAAGAGAAGGGAACCCTACCATCCTACAGAGAAACAGAGATGATGGGAACAGAGGTAAAGAGAAAGTGAATGAATAAAAGCATTTTGATGAAGACAGATGATTAATTAGAAAGGTAGATGGTAAGACGGATGGGCGGATGGATGGATGGACGGACGGACAGGCAGACAAGATGGATGAACAGATAGATGGATGGACAGAGAAAGATGGAAGAAATTAATAATGGTTAGCTACAAGCTCAGGAAATAGAAATCTACAAGATTACTGCAATTAAAACGATAACATGTTGGTCAGGTCCTTATAAAGACAGAACTATGTTTGCATATTCTTGCAACAGACAAACTATGTAAACAAGTGAAAAAGCAATGTTTAGAACAAAGGTCTTAATTTCTTGAGTAATAAAGGAAAGCATTTCCAATTAACTTGATTCAACTGTTTGCACTGTGTTTATTTGGGGCTAAACATAGTAAAATAAATTTACTATTTTACAAGCATTATGTAAATCAAATTAAACTGCACAACTGTATTACCTCATTTTTAGAAAGTGACATGCTGCAATAAGATGAAAACACCTCAAGCAAACTTTGTGTCCTGTATATCAATTATGTTAATATGTGAAATAATCATACAATAAGATATGCATTCTCCTTTTTGTTATAAATCTAAGACAATACTGAAAAATTTTTTGGCAAAGTGAAATTCTTCTGTATAAAGGTGTGAAAAAGTTTCCAGCCAAATTCTGGGTTTAAAATACTTACATTGCTTGCTGGGGTCACATTCAGCAGTGGTCATTTTAACATAGTTGGTCGGAAAGAGGCCTGTAACTCCGTTGACTTCTCCTCTCCACCAATCTGGGTTGCTTTTGTCCAGTACATTAATCAGCTGACCCTTGCTGAAGCTCATCTCATCTTCATTGACTGCACTGTAGTCATACATAGATATAACCTGACAGACTAGAGGACAGAAGACATAAGGGTAAGAGCAGGATATAAACAAGTTAGCAGATGATATTTTGGGGACCTGGTGTCCAAGAGCTGCTCTTACGTGGAACCAGTGCCGGCGTAGACTTTCCACTGTTGCTACCGAGAAGTTTAACATGGGAGGCGGGGAACCAGCCCTTTTGACGCTTTTTACCTCTGGCCTGGAAGGAAAAAGTGGCACAACAAACAACTTGATAACCAACAATTTCACAGTCCACCTTTTGATTAACCAATACCTAATGAAATTTGTTGCCTGGTTGAATAAAAGAAACAGCTCCTCTGAAGTGGTATCCTGTTATTACCGTTTGATCTGAAAGTGACCACCCATTGTAACCACCAGGAACCTCCCCTCCCTACACGAACCTGCAGTTCGCCCAGCCACCAACCCGTAGGGTTCTTGCTGAGGATGAGAATGAGTTGCCCCGGTGCCAGGTTCAGCTGCTCCAAGCCAGTTGCTGCATAGGCCGTTGATACCTGGGCAATCTCTGCACAATGGGTCCAGTGGGTGAAGATCAGATGACCATTTACAACTGGGCATCCAGAAGACAACTTAACCTGTCACCTATATGCTATATAGCTACCAGCAATATTCTGCAAGACATGTGAAGCATATAAAAAATTAGCTTAAATATTTCTCCAAAAGGAGTGTAACTGGGGCAACCTGCTAAATTTATGACTGTTAGCAGTATAATTTATGGCTTTAAGAACAGCGTAACTGTATACCATCTCATCTCTTTTGGTGTCATGACTCAGAAGTTCCTACCTGGTTTCTTTCCAGAAAGACCAGGTCTTCCATTATTGCTAGAGGCCTGAAAATATAAAGCAATCAAACTTGAGCAGCAGAGGTTTCAATGGTCTGTTCGGTTGTTATGTTGTCACTGCATTTTAGGCTTTCTTATGTTGTAAATATTTTTTAAAACATGTAAGAAGAAGGAAAACATTGCTGTCCCATAGGAAATGATAAATTTATAGATCAGTTCAAACGATCTCAAAGCCAAATGACAATGCTGTATTTACATCAATCTCCTTGGGCTTTACGTAGTTGGAGGGAAAGACTCCGGCCCTGTCTCCAATGCAGCCTCGCCACCACTCGCCCTCCCGCTCTGTCACCAGGATGGTGTCCCCCTGGCTGAAGGTCAGATCCCCTGGTTCTGGGCTTTCATAGGTGTATAGGGCCACATACTCTGAATGGACATCGTGCATGGCTTAGAAACCAATTCACCCCAATGGCTATCTGAGGTACTTACTGAGGAGCACTAAAAAGGGTTAACTTAGAGGCTCATCCATGTACAAGGATGAGGAAGTATGCAGAAGGAAAAAACAAAGATCATGATGACATAATAAAATATTCTAAAACACTTTATCTTAAATATTTAACTGAATTGACTCATAAAGTATGTGTATCTAAGAATATCATGCAACATACTCCACGCTCAACATCACACCGATGTATGTTTGTAAAGACTTCTCGGAAACATCCTACCTTCTAGTGGAGAAGCTTCTGTGGAATCACTTCCATCTACAGTGGGATATGTCAAACTAGTAAAAGAAAAAAGATTCATTAATTTGTTTGCAGTAATTTTCCACATTATTTTTTTTAGAATGAATATTAACAGTTTACCCATCTCGGGTGTGTCCCCTCCCCCTCTAGCCTTGAGCCCTGTGTTGCCGGGTTGGGACAAGCGGTTTCAGTCAATGTGTGTGTGTGTGTGTGTGTGTGATTAAAAGTTTAAGTAATTTCTATGGACATCAGTAATGCTTTATCAAAAGTTTGGCAAAAGAAGTTAAACATAATTGATTAATATTAACAGCTGTTTAAAATCTAAAACATTTTAATGATGCAGTGCACATAATTGCATGTTATTATATGACAGCTTTTAAATGATAAATGGTGGCTAGAGATTAAGCATGATGTTTTGTACAGGTGCAAAAACTGTAAAAGATGTGTTACTACACCACATTGCAACTAATGCATTTATAGGCCAGTTGATTCCATTTTAACAATAAGTCCTGCATGTAATAATTACAATTTGATTTTAATTTAAAGGAGGGCTTGTCATAAAAACTGATGTCCATTATAGAAATCCACTATTTGTCACAATGATCTTCATACACAAACAAGTATCTTGTCCACATACATGAATGAATTCTTCAGTGGTCATTCATGCAGAAACAATGAACAGGAAGCCAACACAAGCTATTGGACCATGATGGCCTGTGCCCATCTGACTGTATGTAGCTTGCTGGCCAAACTGGCTAAAGTAAGATTTGTAGAAACTACCATATCTTGAGTCAAGTCATGGCCAAATAAATCCATAGCCTTTTAGACTGCATAATATACCTTTTGCTATTGTAATTGTTGATGGTCAACAGCTTTCTATACAGAAGACTATACAAAACAGTGATCAACACTTCTAAAGCAATCTCCCATGACTGTTACAGCCAGATCCCAGATATTAGTGAGAAAAATCATGTTTTACTCTGGGTTAGTATCTCTTCCAGGCAACAGTGTGACGTAGCTCTTGGGGAACCAGCCCTGGACCCCATCCAGCTCCCCGAGGTACCAGTTGTCTTGCTCCTCCAGCACGGTGATCATGTCATCTTTGGAGAAAGTCAGGTCGTTCTCTGTCTTTGCCATCCAGGAGCACAGAGCCTGGGCCTGAAGGTTACCATCCATCTGAGAATGAGAAAGAACACAGTACATATTGGACAAATATCAAAGGCTTGTTGAAGAACAATTCATATTCAAACTTTAGGGATTAATTACTTGTCCTCACTTATTTCTCTTGATGTGTTAATGTGTCTATTATGGTCATTCCTTAAACGACAGTCTGTGTACTGGACTGAACTGGTCAGCAAATCTGTACCTCCAAGGCCAATACAGCATGTTGATTTTCCTTTAATTTCAGTGTTCAGTGACGTGAATGAAGTTGTACTTTGGATAACATATTGTTTCATCTGTAGTTTTAAGGTGTAAATCAGCTGCTAACCAACAAGCCTGCAGATCCTGGCAGCCTAGAACCCCCCAAATATTATGCACACCCATAGCTGTAGCAAGGATCAAATTTTTAGCTAGATCATTTTATTTACTCATTATAAATCACTATATAATACATGGAACCAAAAATACTGAAGGTCTGGATCTACAGGGTACACAAGGTTGTTTTGGCATTGAGTAACAAACTCATTGTGCATACCTGTCATAAGTAGACTAAGTCCCCCATTTATGCTAAGCCTACTCTGTCAGTCAACTTTAATTTGACTGAAGCACTACATTTAAACTGATTAGATTGATATACTAATTAAATATTTCATTGTACTTCTTACATTTATTATTTATAAGTCCTTACGGAAAGCTGGAGCTGAGTTTGCATTTATTTCTGGTGACTTCTGCTTGTCAAAAAATGAAAGAGAGATCGGAATCAAGTTTAACTACACCATTATATTCAGTGATTACAATGTAACAGAAAAATTACAGAACTAATTACACAAAAGCTATTTAATTTATTATTCAATTAACATCTCAAGCAAATTCAATGAATAAAGCCACCTTTTTAAACAAGTGATGTCCTACTACTGCAAAAAGTATTAGAAATCTTCCTGCAAAGCAGGGGACAACTGGTGAAAATGGCTTATAAAAGCAACCTGGAAAAGCACATTCCAGTCATAAATAAGTATCAGTATAAGTTTAACATGTCCTACTTTTGGTCTTCTTTTTTCTACTGTTTTCCCATTACCCTGCAGGAGTCTGTCTAATTTCAGACGCATGGTACAAGGCCATGCAGTAATGAGCAGGAGATGGACCATGCATGTGAATGCGCTCACCTTTGTGTGCTCTGCAGAGGCCATCCCAGGCATGTGGGTAGGGGTTAAGGCAGATGCGTTCTGATGTGTAGCACCAGGCACGTCGCCATCCCTCAGGGAGGCATCAGCTTCTGTTGCTTTGCAACTGGAGCTGAGAGAAATGACTGAAACATTAGAAGTGCAATGACATAAACCCAGCATGTAGTACAGCAGGGTCAGCATCTGGCGCTGTGATTCAAAGGTTGTTGATGTAGGTCTCAGCAGGGGACGTGCTATGCTCCTGAGGGAGCCACACATCTTGAGCTACAAGAACACAAATATCAAGTTGTACAAGTCAAAGTGCTAACTTATCAGCTTTGTAAATTCACATCAAATTAATTTTTCTACTGGGTAACTATGATGAATGAGCAATAACTCTGCCACCTTTCTCCAATGTGTCTTTCCTGTCAATATGGCTGAACTGCTACAGACTGATACTGACACAGCAAAATTCAAGCAGGAATCTGAACCTAGAGAAATATCCACAGAGAATGTGGCTTCAGACAGTGAGCAACTGAGCTCAGCCAGGATGAACTCACACAGATGATGTGGACGGGGGCGGTGGGGCCTTTCTGATGACAGCCAGGGGTTTGGGTCTGAATTGCTTCTCTGCGTAGGTCTCCGGAAACCAACCCGACAACCCCCGGAGGCTGCCATACAGCCATCCTGGTTCACCTGCTGTCCCTTCGTCCACCTAGGGGCGTCACCACATCAGGTATAAAATTAGATGTTAATTAATACACATCTGAAACTCTCATGGGCTCCAGCCCTGCGGGACCAGAGCTCTGTCTTCATTGTTCAGAAGGAAACAAAACCACAAGAGAGCTCTGAAACAAAGTAGATACAGAATCTATGCCTTTGCTTTCTTCCTTTTACATCTGTTTTATTTTATATATGCTTCAGTCTGTGTGGTTGTGTGAGATGTACCTCAATAAGATCGTCCACCTCAAAAGTCAACTCATCTTCATTTCTGGCGCTGAATGGGTAGAGGGCTCTGTACATAGCAAAGTTTGCAGATTTCCTATCTGCAGTAGTGATGGAATGGAAGGCATCTGCAATTACAGTTTTTACTTTGTATAAATAACACCATAGGACCACTGGCTATGAATGGATTCATATATTCATATATAGCAACTGAACTCCTTGATACTGGATGAACTGCATCAAGCTCAACATTATTACACCTTAATCATTATTAATTGAATGTAAGTGTATTGGGATAGTTATATTTCAACAGACAAATTCTTAAAATGGTTGATAGTAATGAATAAACATATCCTACATCATTGGCTTTGTTTTATGTGAACACCTTTATATGACTATGGGAAAAAGCCTGATTTTTACCATGCTGATCATCTGGAATCTCAGTCTTTGTGGAGTTCTGCTGCTTTGCCACCTCCTCCTGTCTGGCCAAAGGTCTGCTGTGCTGTTTTTGCCACTTCTCTCCCTCCGTCCTCTCGGCTTCCCTCCGCTGCTCCTTGGCAACGGCCCAGCTCTCTCCCTCCTTCTGCTCCTTAGCAGCTTGTTGGCGATTGAGGACTTCGGATGCCTCCTCTGCCCTGAGCTTTGCTTCCCGCTCTTCCTGCAGGCGCCTCTGACGTGCATCCTCGTCTTGCTGGAGCTTCTCCTGCCATAAGCGCTCCTTCTCCAGCTTTGCTCGTCTGTATCAAAGATAGCCAGTAAAAAGCAAGGACATCATTAGAAACTGAGAAAAATGCAAAAAAAAAAAAAAAAAAGTGTTTTATAAATACAGTATTCTGTAAAAATTTAATATTAATTATGTAATAATAAGAATGATAATGATAATAATAAAAGTGTTTCCACAAGTGCAGGAATGTTGATCACTTATAAGTTTCAAATGTCCATATAATGGACAACTAACATTACGATAGAACAACTGCCACAGATGAAATGCATGAATTATTGAAGAAACACTAACATAGTAGAGAAGGACTGGAGATTGTTTCATACTGAAAAATTTTACTGAACCATATAATTCAAGAGCACATCTACATGAGTATCACACAGACATATTAACAGCTGGCAGAGCTGCATGTTTCAGCACATGGCCTCTCAGCAAGACATGTATGACAAGATCACCTGATGGCCTCCTCCTCTTCTTTCCTCTTCTCCAAACACTGCTCCCTGCGTCTCTGCAGCTCACAGAGCTTCTCCTCCTTTATCCCGCAGAGCTTGTCTAGAGCCAACTGCTGCTTCCTCTGGCTCTCTCGGAGCTCCTGAGGTGGGAAGAGCAAAGTCTTCAGCAGGCGGCACGACGAGGATGGCTGCTCACCTCCAACACATCACCTCTGATGTCAGTGGTGCTAAGACTAAAAAGTTGCCTGAAAATATTTTTCAGATCACATTCATGATTGTGAATGAATCTGTATCCTATTAACTATATCCCGGCATACTGGAAAAATTACATCACTAAACATAAAATGTAAAAATGAAAACATGTCACATTAAAGACAATTAAACAATGTGGCATGCAGTCATACTGAAACAGAACTGAACATTTCTAACAAGAAAAATCACAAAACTAAACTGATTTCTTACAAATACAATTAAAATCTTTGTGATTGTAGTTACTACTACTAACAGACAAAAAAGACAAAAATAATATTTTACCTTGGTATTGCTGTTATTTGTATTTACACAAAATAATGCATGAATTATGGTGGAAGATGAAAAAAATATACATATTTTTCTGAGTTTTGGATAGAATGAGGTTAAATAACATAACTAGAAATTTATTTGGTGGGAGATGAGAGAGAAAACAAAGGTATTTCCTGATATTCAGTCCATATAAAAATAACAGATGAGGTATAGGCTCAAAACCCAAAATCCCACTCGAATGCTAATGTCACCGAGTTGTTGGAGTTGTTGTGTGGTAGGTGAAAGAAAGTAAAACAAATGAGAATGACCTTAATGAGCAAGAAGAGATTGCTAAGACAGCCGAGCAAAGAGAGAAGGCCTTGTAGAACACAGTCATCCATATCGTCAGACTGCAGAGGAATCGAAGGAAGCAAAGAAGGGGGTGCGGGGGTAGACGGAGAAGGAATAAAAGGAAATTGTTGTAGGTTAGAAAGGCTTGTCAATTAAGAGCAGAAATGTCAGTGCTTTGGATTAGAGAACCATGCACTTTTCACAGTAAATTCGACAAGTGTCATTCTCCACGTAACTTGGCTAGCGTGCACCTGCGTGCAGCTAAGCCTTGTGAGAAAAGAACCTAGGATTCATCACACTTCACAACAGTCTACAGACGGAATTTCAGGTCAAACAGCTTTGTTACCTGACCTACATAGCTTGTCCATTTCAGTGGCACTAAGGCAAAACTAAACCAAGCCACTGGAGCTGACTGATTGTTTTAAAATTGCTATGCTGCAAAACCTGCTTGCAGAGTCTCCCCGTTCAGCAGACATATAAACTATGTACGCTTTTCCACTATATCTAATTCATTATTATTTACACAAATGGAAACCCTTTGGATAATGTTTTGAGTAATTAATGGACAGGACTTCATTTTCCGTGGATTATAGAACAAGAAAAGAAAATGTATTCAGGCACAGTTCACTGATGTGGAAATAAAGAATAGTTGCTGTTAGTAACAAAGTAGCTGCAGTGAAAAAACTGCACCGAGAAAAATACATCATCAATGTGCAGTTAAAAGCTTTTGAAATATCCATGTTTTAATGCATCATTGCTGCATTTCATCATTGCATCATTGCTATAATTAGAAAGTGGGCATGCAATGCAAAAATAAGCTGCTGCAGGTGCATCACCTCCAACTGCTCCCTTGCGGACGCCTCACCTTGAGGGTCTTGTTGTACTCATCCACCTCGGACAGCTTTGCCGACGTCTCCTTTTCCAAGGTGTCCAGCTGCTCCTTCAGCTTCCGGCACGTAAGATCTTTTTCTTTCACGCCATTTTTCAAAGTATTCAACGTAGAGTCTGTTCATTGGAGGGATGGAAATGGAACAATATAGTCAGTAAATGTTGAACAATGTATGAAGGGGATACAATATCTGTGAGAATATGTTGTATATCAAGTTACTGTACATAGGTTACTGGGTCCACCATTGTCAAGACTGAAGTCAATGACAGTGGCAATAAACAATTATAATTAATATTACTCTCTTCATTGAGAAATAACACACTACTAAAAAACCAAGAGCTTTCCATTTAATTTTATTCATTTAGCAGATTCTTTTTACCAAAGCAAGGTACTGCACAACTCAGAGTAAAAAATAATAAATAAATAAATAAATAAATAAATAAAGAAAAAGTGTATTTCACAGCTAGAGAACAGCTTAGCCTTACTAGGCAAGTTGCTGAAGCCCAAATCATTCAGCTTCTCTTTTAGCCTCTGATGCTCTGGAACTAGCTGAGAGAGTTTCTTCTGATAGTCCTAAATTTGGGGGGGAAAACACACTTTGAATGACAACAAAATCACTTTTCAACAACAGAAATTATGAACAGGGAGGGAGGTATGATGTGCCCCTGGGTTCAATCACATTTAAAATTCACAAATCACAATATAAATTCCCCACATACTAAATCTACCCCATATACACACTTTTTAAACTAGTCAATACTGTATCAGTGCCAGTTGTATGGGCATTTATTGTGCCTGAGGAGGTAACGAGAACACACCTCAAACTGCTTTTGCAGTGTGTCAATCTCCAGAATGTGGTACTCCCGCTTTTGGTTGACCAGGTCCAGTTCCACCTTCTGAATCTTCTTCTTGCTCGCGGCTTCCCGCAGACGGTCTGAGATTTGCTTGTGTTTGTTGCCCTGTGACAGTAAGTCCAGGAGGAAGCATGACGACTAATTCTCCAGTGTCTGACATTCTTTAATCCTGACATATATAGACATATCCTTCGGAGAAGGACATCTTATAATTATTTAGTCATTATACATTTATGTTACTTCATTTAGCTGACGCTTTTCTCCAAAGCGACTTACACTGTTAAGATGCTTACAATTACTGCATTTATCTATTTATACAGCTGGGTAATTTTTACTGATGCAATTTCATGGTAAGTACCTTGCTACAGGATATTACAGCTGGAGGTGAGATTCAAACCTGTGACCTGTGCGTCCAAAGGCACCAGATCTAACCACTACGCTACCAGCTACACACTAAAAATTATACTACATTAGTTATAATTTGTATATTTGCTCATTTTGTATCTTATAATATTTAAAAAAAAAATAAATAAATTGGTGGGAGGTTATCAGGATTTGTCTATCCTATGTCTTATGCACCTACTCGAACGATGAACCTCGGTGCAGCGAATGGTAGGGAACAAACTAGGTTTGCTTGAGACTTTCACGTCTGCAGGTATGTCAACTTCTCTTAATGTAATGCGTAAATTGTACTTTCGCTTAGATGTACGTCGCTTTGGACAAAAGCGTGTGCTAAATGAATAAACGTAAAGGTATATAATATACCACTTGTCCCATACGGGGTCGTGGGGAGCCGGAGCCTAACCCGGCAACTCAGGGCGTAAGGCCGGAGGGGGAGGGGGACACACCCAGGACGGGACGCCAGTCCGTCGCAAGGCACCCCAAGCGGGACTCGAACCCCAGACCCACCAGAGAGCAGGACCCGGTCCAACCCATCGCACCACCGCGCCCTCTTTTCGAAATATACAATTTAATATAATTTATACAATTTAATAAATCTATATAATAAAATTAATCTTAATTATATACAAATAAGAATTATTATGACAAAATACCAGTTCTCGCAAAAAAAGAATCAGTAGAATCAGATCCTGACCACAGCTTCTAGCTCCATCTCCAAGCTCTTCTTCTTGGCCTTCAACTGTACAATGTCCTCTTGCTCCTGGTTCCTGCGTGTCAACAGCTCCTGCCGTCTCCTCTGCTCCCACTCCTGTCTCCTCTGGCGCTCTAGTTCCTGTTTGGCGAGCTGTTAATGTTAACAGCAGGAAAAAGAAAATTTATTCATCAAAATAGCCAAATGGCTCTCCACCAGTGTCAAGAGATGGGCATATGTGTATTAACTAATGCCTATGTATTTTGGATTAAAACTATATACACATAACAGCAGAGGGGTGCAGTGGGTAGCATTAGTGCATAAAGTGTCTGGACTGTGGATTTGAACATGGGTTTGAATCTGGTTCAAGCTGTGCCGGGTTTGCGTGGTTTCTCTGGGTGCTCCAGTTTTCGGAGGTAATTTTGTATTTTCTTATGGTAGGAACTCAAAAAAGACATTAACCACTCGGAAAATATCCCAGATTTTCTAAATTACAGTCCAAAGACAAAACTGCATTGCAGTCCAGAAACACACATTTCAGGTACCCTGGTGACTCTAAATCACCTGCAGTCTACGTGACTGCCCTGTGATAGACTAGCACCTTTACCCATAATGAATGAATGAATGCATGAATGAATGAAATTCTGTACAAACAAGGAAATTAATAATTTATTAGGTTCTACATTCACATTGGTCACAGATTCATCATGTATTTTTTACTGACATCGCTGGTGTGTCTGTTACAACTAAATTAAATTCTACAGCAGGGTGAGCATGAAGGCTGTCTTGAACGCAAGAATGAACTCAGAACTTTGTAGCATGCATGTAAGCAACCGTCATCTGGTCCTGTTTACACATTATAGGGCTTCCTGAGCTTGGCTACACACCTCCAAGACTGTACTTTCAGGGATCATTTCTATCGTCATTGACTTGAGAAAGGAGCTTCAAAGATGATCGGTCATGCTAACCATGAGGAAGACAAGTGGTATCTTTTTCTGAGCTTTAAGTTGGCAGTAAACACTGACATTTGTCAGGTTCTTCACTGTTGTTGATGGCTGTTTCAGTTACCATTATTCAAAACTGACTGAAAGGGACATATCCTGAGTGGTTAATGTCTTTTTTTGAGGTTCTAACATTAGAAAATACTAAAATATTTCATTTTCAGGTTACATATTTTCTTTGCGATAGAAGCAGATATAGTTTTAGTTCACTTATTTTACATGTGAGCCAATTAATCTTTTCCCCATTTTTAGTAGTGGTACTGATGTAATGTTTTGTACACAATAATGGCAAACGAATGGAGATTACTTGATTTAGGTTTTTCCATACTCTTTATTGTGGGTTTTTAAAAGATGTCTATACAAGTTTTAACATTCTCCTAAACACGAGAATTTAGAAGTTAAGCTCATAACATTTGTCTGTTCAAAGTAAGTCAAATTCTGTGACAGGCCAAGTTTAAAGTCTGTGCTGTACAGAAAAAAAGATCCTAGCATTGGCAGCACACAGGACTCGTGAACAACCACCATCAGGCCCCATTTCCACATTATAGGGCCTCCTGAGCTCCGCTAGTAACTGCTAAGACAGCACTTTCAGCAATCAATTCTATAGTTGTTGACTAGAGACATGATTTTCAAAAGGGATCAGCAATGTTAATCACAAAAAAGAGGAATACGTTTATCAAATTGTTTATTATTATTGATTGTCTACCTCCTCGACTGAGAGTCTGGGAATGATGATTGACTCACATCTGTTTTTCTCTCAGCACATCGAAGCCACAACCTGGACCTGCAGATACATCCTGCATAACATCCACAGGATCCGTCCTTACCTGACAACTTACATTGCCCAACTACTTGTTCAGGCCATGGTGACATCCCATCTGGACTACTGCAACTCTCTCTTGTCTGGCCTTCCTGCTACTGCCATCAAACCTCTACAGCTGATACAGAATGCTGTTGCCCGAGTTGCGTTTGACTTGCCAAAGCGTTTGCATGTCTCTCCTCTACTCGTTTCTCTGCACTGGCTTCCCATAGCTGCCTGGATCAAATTTAAGACCCTGGTTATGGCCTACAAATGCATCAACAGAACTGCTCCCAGCTATCTACAAGACTTGATCATGTGCTACACCCTAACCAGACCTCTACGCTCTTCCACATCCGCCCACTTCGTGGTCCCACGCATGAAAGGAAAAACATGGAGGTTCTCGGTTCCAGCTCCGTTGTGGTGGAATGACCTCCCCCTTTCGCTCAGAACTGCTGAATCTCTGTCCACATTTAAAAAGGGTCTTAAAACTCATCTCTTCCGGACTCATTTCACCTATGATCTCTTAAGTTCATGTAAGTTATAAATGTTCATGATCTTGCTCAGATCAATCCTTTACAAAGCCACTCCTGCAATGTAAACTAAATGTTCATATGCGCCTCAAAAAAAAACACTACTTGGAAGGTGATTAGAAATTGGCAATATTCTAGTAAAGTTTTATGCAGCTATTTGTGTGATGAATGTCGGTGCATATTGTGAAGGAAACTAACTGTACTTGAGAGTCACATCTGCAGCCATGTCTCTTTCTTCTAAGGTAATGCATACACTGTATTTTCTATGAAATGTACATCACTTTGGTGCAAAGCATCTGCTAAATGAATAAGAGAGGAACTGAAAAGGATGGTTATATTATGACTGGTCAGTGTCTTTCACTGGGTTTAATGAACGGGAACACAAATTTATCTAATAATCTCAGATTATCATCTTTCTTTGCATTAAACAAATATGAATATGTAAAGCAAGGACAGAGCGATCAGCATAAAGTATGTGGCTCACTGATTTTATATTAAGTCTAAGAGTTTACTGTCTGAATACACCTCTTCAAGCAGGAAATTACAATATATTAGTACACAACAACTTATTTATGGTTCTGTATATACAGTACTTTATTCAGAACCTGGCAAGAACCGCCACTAGAGGATATGCTTTTTTTCTCAGATGCAGACAGAGCAGTTATGTCTTTACAGGATTTTGAATGTCGGAGTAGCTAAATATACACACAGTGACTGTTTTGCCCACCATACAATAATCTCTAATCCCCCAAACTGTGTCTGAACTTCATCTTATAAGCACTCGGAAGATCACTAGCTCAGTCTCTAAAATGGAAGACTATGAGGCGACAAGCAGAGAAAACTGTGGAAGCCCCCCCCACCCCCACTCCACACACACACACACACACACACACACACACACACACACACACACACCTCTTTGCGCTCCAGCTCCCTCTGCCGCTCCTCCTCCTTCTGCCTCTCGATGTCACGCTGGCGCTCTAGCCGGCGCTCCTGCTCCAGCTGCCTCCTCCGTTCCAGCTCTCGTGCCTCCTGCTCACGCCGCTCCTGCTCCTCGCGGGCCTTCTGTGCCAAGCGCTCCTCCTCCCGCCGCTGCTGCTCCTGCAGGGCCTGCCGCCGCTTCTCCAGCTCCGCGTTGCCTCGGTCAAAATTCTCCTTGCGCCTGTCCTCAAAAGTTACTTCACCAATAAAGAAAAGTGGCTCAATACCCAGTCCTTGGAAATGTCCATTTGTTAACGCTACCTGAGATATGTAACTACTAGACACCTAAGACAGGATGATCTTTGTGTAACTATGAAGCCTGTGAATATGGGACTGTAAATAAATGTCCAAGTGAAATGTTCTCCAAATCAATAATTTTGCATTGATTAAGCTATATTAAAAAAAAAAAAAAAAAAATTTAAAAAACCACTGATGTCAGAAACAGTCTATGCTAGAAAATAATGCTTTTATTACATCAGAATATTATGTTTCGGAACAACTCCACACCCCTCATAAAGAAGACTGACCAAACACAATGGCTTGTAATACCTCCTGTAAGCATGACACTTTTTTTTGCTTTTGTACTGCAGAGCTTTGATTGTGTAATGCATCTGAAGTGTAAAATTACCATTGTTCTTTGCTTTCTGTGGTGGCTTAGTCTCAACGTCCTCAGAGGTTCCTACATAGACGGAAGGGATTGTGCCGTTTGTCAGGTCGCCCAAACTCCCACTCCTAAACAAAGCATAAAAATAAAAGAGTTTTTAAAAAAAAGTGTGGTGATACTGAACCATGTTGTCATTTTGGTCCACAACATACATGCAAGAAACCCGACCACAGGTCTGCGAAAAACTGACAACGGATAATTTGACAACACAATCAATCGTTCTTGGCTCATTCAGGTAATTAAAAATATTTCTATTTTCACACAGGTCTTTCAGCCTTAAATTTATTTTTATTAACCGAACCATTACCAAATTTTTACACGTACTTTCAAATCACTGTGTTTGATAAAATTAGTTTGCACATACGGGACAACAAGGAAAGGCTTACGGAAAGGTTCAGAAGACCCAAAAGTGTTCTGCATGGCCTCTAAAGATTAGCAATGTTGGGCTACCTGAAGGAAGGAGGTACAAGTTCCATAGGCAGGCTCAGGGGAAGTGGTTGTCCCGTTTTGGCCATATCTACCAGATGCATAGCCAGGATAAACTCCTCTGCCTTCAGCTTCCCATCCTTATCCACATCTGCCAGGTTCCTGGGAAAAGGGTATAGCATCATGTAGGATTCTGTGACGAACAGCAAGGCCACAAATAAGGCAGAGGCTTAAAATTAACATAGAAAGAACTATGGAATTAGAGCCTTCAGTGATTAGGTGATTGCTGATTCATGCATGTTCTCACAGCTATATTCACAGGATACTGGTGAAATTAATTCATCTTTAAATTTTAAGCCTTCGGAATGAGAGATTAATTACGTTTTCAAACCACACATGCAAAAATATAGGATGACATCTTGCCTAAAAAATTACCAAAAAATTTTTTAAAATATTTTTCATATTTTTTTAAACTACCAGTATACTTACCAAATGTTGGCTAGCTGAGTCTGTGTTAGCTGTGATGCTGTAAGTACATTCCTGACTTGAGGACCTAGAAACCACATTCAAAATTTACCAACACTATCAAAAAATTTGGACTGAACTGATTAGTACAGAACTGATTAGAAGTGTAACCACCAGAGAGATAGCCAGTCATCTGTTTGTCAAGGCTGTTGAACTGCTGTCGATATTTGAGCCGAGATGAGTGTGGCACCGCCCAGTCTGAGAAGCCCCCTTTGGGAGAGCTGCTCGCCGGGGAATTGGAGGACGAAGAATTTGAGCTGCAGATGAAAGGAGGCCAATTTTAAACAAGATGAAAATCCATTTCTAACTTCATGCCTGCTGCTTAAATATGCAATATCTGCAGAGGCCTAAATGCAGGGACACCGTGAAAATATGTTGTGGAGAATACCTGCTTGACCCAATATCCAGCAGAGACTGTGCCTTGGTCGCGTCTGTGTTGTTGAATCCCAGAGGAGACGGAGAGAAGGAGTTGTGGACAGCTGAACGAACAAACAACACAGTTTAGACATCCATGGTGGAGGAGAAAGCTGTACAAATATCTCCTTTACACTCAAGATCTGCACAGGCTGACAAGTTGAAAGGCAATAAAGCAAACATGCACATGTGACTATGTGGTCCCATGCACACTTTATCAAAGGTGTTTGCCTGTGCTTGTAAATAAAGGTAATGTGAACTAAATTTAACAGCAGAGCTACACATGCTCAGTGCCAACTTACATGGTGCAAGAGCAGCAGGGGAAGGCTGGAGAATACCATTGGGCAGAGCTGGCGCGCTGAGCGAGGGCAATAGATTCAGAGGAACAGTGCCAGACATCAGCGGAGGCATCACACTCATAGGAGCCATAGGGGTCATCGAGGTGGCCAGTGGCACAGAAGACATCATGGGTACAGTGGGCATCATTGATGGATTGGGCATGGATCCCACTATGCCTAAACAGGTCATTTAGATATATTTAATTACATTTCAGAGCAAGGAGCACACAAACTAGAGAGGTTTATAGATATTTGCATTTATGTAAAGACAAAGAAAAATGATAAGTGGAACACTTTGATATCTCTTCCAGTTCTAACCTGAAGTAAAATACTGAAGAAAAAGCAAAGTGGTCATACTTTTTTTAAAGTTTCCATATACATGTCTGATAAACATTGAGCCACTTACATAACTAGGAAATTATCCTTCACAAATAGGTAACTAAAGAGTATTCATTAATGAGTCAAACTATTAGTCTTTTCCTCCTTCCAGGAAAATACAGGAATTAAATTGCAGTTAACACTAAGCTGGACATAGCTCCATTCATTCTGCTCAGAAGGAGCATTCCATCCACATGTCACGTTAAGTGGACCAAACTCCACATATGAGCTGTCCAGTTTCCCCACTTCAGCTGCTCAAAATATGGTTTTTTGCAAAAATTTCTAAAACACCTCATAAAATGGGTAAAGAACTAACATTGCTACATTGCTAACCAGTCACTGACAATCCGTGCACATTTCAGATAAGACAAAAATGTTTACCTTTCCTATTTTTATACTGACACCGAGGTGATGAAAACACCACTTGAGAATTATGACTTTGATCAACGCTGCTTCATGCTGTCCTTTTTGCCATTTAAGCTATCTGAACAAATAATATAACAAAGTCTCCCCAACTCTCACTCTGCACTGTTGCTGCAGTAGTCTTGAGTAAGACACCCTGAATTACTCCAGCAAAAATAACCAGTTCTTAAAGTCCCTTGGAAGAGACATGTTAACCACGCAACAAACTAATAATGTATAAATAGCGTAAACTCAGCAAAGGTGGTTCTGACTGAATGGTTCCTTCTATCCTGCACCCTTGACTATCAGAAGATGCAGTGGTGTACCAAAGCCTGACGAGACTGGAACTGGTAATGGTGCAGGCGGCTGCTTCATGATGATGGGCAACGAGGTGGGCAGGTTCTGGCCCTGCAGCTTCAGCTTGATGAGCTTCATGGCGATGGAAAACTCCAGGCGGTCCATCTTCCCATCCTTAGTTAGGTCTGCAAGGGTCCTGCCCCCCAAAATTCAAATTGATTACTGGAGCTCTGAAGTTTCATATTCTCAGGTTACAGGATTAACACAAATTCTGGAATTTGGCACACGTTTGACCATCACTAAAAATTTATTACATTTGAATCTTTCTTAGCTGCTGTAATTTCTTTTTGTTTGCTAATTCGACAGTATAATAACTGATGAATATTAGCAGTTGGATCAATAGGAATGTAAGAAATGTGTAAGCTTCAACAGGACAATTTTGTGAAGGTCAGGCACCTATAAACCCAAAATACCTTGCTCATCTCTTTCAGATGGCTTTAAAAAGTGAACACTGAAATTTTATTCCTCATCTCAGTTTACTGCAAAATGAAGACAGCAAAATTAAATACCTCAGCACTCCAATGTAAGTCACAGGTTTGCTGAGACAGTTACCACCTGAGTTCATACCTGACAGGAGTTTTTGCTGTCTCAAAATCACAGAGTGCTTCATTGGTAAGAAAATGATGACTAAGATGTTCAATCATTGGTCCAATGGTAATGTTAAAATGCCAAAGGACCCAATCCAGACAGACCATCACATCACCATGGTTAGAACAGATGATAAACAGCTGGGAAGCGGTAAGACTGCTCACCATATTTCTGTCAGCACCGAAGCTGGGAGACCAGACAGCTGGAAGAACTTGCGTGCCAGGTCTCCTGTATGAAAGAGAGATGAAGAATTAAAAACTCAGGACCTTTCAAAGCACCTGGAACTGAGAGCTGACGGCTTCCAATTCCTCTATGCTTATCCCTGTCTATACGTGACAACTCTCTATGCGCATCCGAACTTCCTGGCTGTTTTCAACAAATCAAAACTGATCCGTCACAGGTCGATGGCCCTGGCTATTTGCATTTAGTTTTAAGTCTCCAGGGGATCCAGACATCTAATTCAAGCTGATGTTTACAAAACACAGACAGAACTGGAATGGAAGTAAAAGTATACTTTTATAGAGCGCCATGTTGCCAAAGGGTTCTCAAAATGCTTTAAATTGTGAATAGCAATCACTTCCAAGCGCATCAATCACATCAGTTTGACAAATAAGGCCTTCTGGGTCCTTCTGAGGCTTGAGGTGTGCCATCACATGGAAAGCAAGTAACTCACACGGAGCACAGGAAACCCAAGGCTTTGCACTGCTCCCCCACAGCTCTGAGAAATGCCCTTCATCAGCACGGCTGCTCATGTTGTCATGGTGAGGGTGCCACTGTCCCAACCTCCCCCCACCAACCACCTCCAAAGTTGGGCAGCTCTCGGAATTCCATGACACAGCAGAATTCAATATTAACTTTGCTCAAAAACACAAAAAGACCCAGCAGTAGTTAGGGCATCCCTCTTAACAGAAGTAAAAAGGCTTTGACAGTATGAGAGCAGCAGCAGGAGCGAGTCAAAAAATGAATAACACCATTGCAGTGTCCAGGTCCAGAACAGAAAGCTGGCTGAAACAGGACAGAATCTGGATATAAGCGCAAAGCGAGAGCAAAAGGCAGACACTGGGAAGAGGACAAAGGCAGCACATTTGAGAGAGGCTGAATAAGAATATAAAATTAGTAAAAGGGGACATAGAGACTGTGAGAAAGAACTGGCTACAAAGAAAGTCATGCAATCCAGAGGGTCACAGGAGGACGTTGCAGCAGCGTCTGAAAGTAAAAAGAAAATCATCACAAGAGTCTGGATCTAGTGGGGTAACTGAAGAGGTGGCAGTCATTCAACGAACCTCCGCACAAGTCACCTTGAACCAAAGAATACCAAACATGTAAGTGTAGCCTAGGTGTTGCATTCTTCAACAAACCTAAAGTCATATGTAATTATACCACTGGAAATTATCAATCATCTGTGCTCATTGCCCCCAAGCAACACTGGGAGCATTCTTTTCGATGCATCAGCATGGCATCCATCTGGCACACAGATGGGACTCTGCTGTTACAAATTGTATGATTTTGGCTAGCACTTCAATATGTTACAATGACTGTCCACTAGAAGCCCTCTCTTGCCTAATGAGAGATAAACAGAGACCATGCAAACACATGCAAACCTTCAAAAGGGCCTGAGCATTAAACCCAAATCAAAGTGGAAAAAAAACAAGTTTGAAGACATACCCTGATCTGTGCTCTCTTAAATGATCTGGAATCAGGCCAAGGCTGCAGATTCCAAACTGAGGGGGCTCTACCATGTCTGAGAAAATCATGTTCTCACTGCCACCCAATCCCTCCATTGACTCCAACACGAGTATTAAACCTACCAGCAGTGACTACATGTCTGATATGCTTTTACACCTATTCTAATACTTTACTTAACAATAATTTTAAGAAAAATAATAATCATTAAATGTACTCAAAGCAATTCAAGTGTTATTTGACACTCATCTGTCCTCACTCTTCTTGACCTTCTATTTGAAACTTCTGACATCTAATTGACCCCGCATGAAGTAGATGTAAAGTGCTAGAATTGCTGAGCTCTTACCCTTAAAAAAACTAACTTGGGTCTCCTAACTTTCCATTTGCTCCACAAAAATTCTTGAGAGACGTAGCTCACAAATTGGTCCAGGGACCTAGTCTATTCTCGCTTTACATTTGTTCCTTAGGTACACTCATATCCTCAACTGATTTCTCCTATTATGTCCAAAACATCATTGCATTTTTCTCCTTCTCGCTTGGGTTTAAGACCAAATACTCAGCTGTTTTTATACTCATCTATACACAAATGAATTACTATCACTTTAAACGCAACATCTCAGAACCTGACCTAATGGACCTTCTACTTCACCTGCCACAGATCTTCCACTAAAAACTGTTCTCAGAAGCATCACCCTCTCACCCTTACCTACTGTGAAAAACCTTTGTGTGACTGGATGACAATCTCCGATGCACTCATCACATCTCTTCACTGACCTAGTCCTGTCATGACTTTCTCTACAGCATCTGCAAATTCTGCCCCATCTACACAAAGTAAGCTACTTGAATTCTTGTTCAAAAGAGAAGAGAAGAGAATGAAAGAAGAGAGAAGTGATCCTTTCTAGTGTGCCTGGGGAAAAGAGGTACAGAGAGGAAGCTGTCAGAGGCAGGACAGAGGTTACATGGAGGACAGCAGAGAGAGATGAAAGCCTGGATGGAGTGTGCATGACCTACGTAGGGAACTGTAAGTGAAGGTGTTAGTCTTAAGCTGGACATTGGTAGTAATAGGGAGCCAGCAAAGAGACCAGAGCAGAGGACTGATATGTGTATAGCTGGGAGAATTCTGAAGGAGCTGGAGAAGACAGCACACTGCTGCAGTGATCCAACCAGAGCTGGGACCAGAACATAAGTGGCAAAATCAGCCAAAAAGCCACAGATTTTCAATATGGCTGGCACTTCTGCTTTAATGAATTTCTGTAATAATAAACAATGATAAAACACAATGAAATATCAACGGCCGGTGTTGGAGTGGAGAAAATGTGAAATGAAAAATTAAGCAGTGCACATGGTGTAACATGCTATGCTTGCTCCGCTTAACAGTAATAATAGGAAAAACATGAACACCAACACACACACACACACACACATTTTCAGAACCGCTTGTCCCATACGGGGTCACGGGGAACCGGAGCCTACCCGGCAACACAGGGCGTAAGGCCGGAGGGGGAAGGGGACACACCCAGGACGGGACGCCAGTCCGCCGCAAGGCACCCCAAGCGGGACTTGAACCCCAGACCCACCGAAGAGCAGGACTGCGGTCCAACCCACTGCGCCACCGCACCCCCTGCCTGAACACCAACAATAATGTAAAAAGAAAGTGTAGTTGGAACACATGCCATGTGAACGTAGCATACCTGGCACATAACCAAGAGTTGGAGAGAGGCTGTCAAACTGTTTGTCATGCTTGCTTCGCTCTTCTGAAGTGATGGTCCAAATACTTTGAGCACCTGGATGAGATGGAACAGAAGGTGGTACACAGAAAGGAGGAGGTAAGGGGGAGTGAAGAACTTTGTATATATTTTGGTTTTTATTAAAAGCAAAAACTCATCACCTTCGTGAAACACGACTTTCCTTAAAAGTAAAATGTTCTTTCTCCTTAGTCAGCGCTTACAGGAAATACCAGTACAGCATGATGATATCATATCCTGCTTTTCGCCCTTAATGCTAACACCAGAGTAAATCATACACAAGCTTCAAAAGCTATTCAGGATTGTCCTGCATTTTATCTTGAACACAGAAAGGTTTTGTGCTACATTAAGACAGGAACAGTTACGATGAGATATATGAAATTCAATTAAACAATTACATAAAATTGTTTCTGGACGGTATGTTTATAGATTTAAAATGTAGATTGATATATTTTAATGAAGGGAATGCACAAAATCAACAAAATACAATTCACTACTAAAATTAAAAGCAGCCAGTGACATTGGCACTTAAGATAGGTACATAATCCAAAAATTAAGATGACTTTAAAAAAGGAATAATTCAGAGTGTCCTAGAAAATAAAAATCTTAAAGCAATTACAGGATGAGTGTGGAAGCCAGGAGAGAAATCCCAGTCTGGGGGGGGGGGGATTAGAGACATTAAAAAGGAAAACTTTGATTCTCATTCAAATGCCATTGCTTATGATCCTGGATTTTTTAAAGATCAGTGGCTTTGAGCGCCTTCAATATACTCGACATAGTGTGAGCAACCTGACTTCGCTTGACCTTGTACACCCCTGGTTCACATGATATATTCATTTAATAAGGTTGTATTACAAACAGTATCTTGTTCAAGCAGAACTTCGAACTGCTTGCTGATAACGCGGCCAGAGCGCCGGCACACTTACCCGTCGCACAACGTTAGAGAGATCGTTAATGAAACTTGCATATTCATAAAATCCAGGCCTAGACATACCTCAGAGATTAATTAGAAAGTGGTCACTTAATTTCCCTTGTTCAAACGTTAGCACAGCAGCTGTAGCAAGAGCTGCAAAGAAGTCGATTCTGCATTCAAAGAGGGTAGGCTGCATTTGCATTCCTTCGGAGCGCTCTGTATACGACCGAGCAGAAGCGCAAGACTTACAAAATGTTAACCCAGACACAATACTGCAATTCACATAAAAAAAAAAAAAAAACCACCACTGCATCAGTGGAGAGAGAAGGAAGTAAAACAAACTCAAATTTAAGATGGCACTGCATTGATAAACACTACAGTACTGCAGAGGAAATGCACCAAAAATCTTCAATTACTGAAAGAGCCAGCAAAACTAAAAATAATACATTAAATTTTACATGCTGTGAGGGACATCTCTGAAAACAAAAGGAGTGCTCTCTAGATATAACTGAAGCGCTTCTAAACGGCAACATCGGCAACTACGTACAGTTCACGCAAAAGAAAACACACTAGCACACACACCAGCACACACTGACACCTGTTTGGTGACATCCAGGGTAACTCTCTCCGGAGAAAAGTTGGCAGTTTACAGTCATTTATTTTTAGCTCCTAGAGCAGTTTTTAAGGCGAAAAAAAGAGGACAGTATGATTAATTGAACACAGGAGAGGATAATTTGATAATTTATAAGGTTTTATATGATTTTTCTGACACGACTGCAATAATTTGCACGTACCTTTAACTAGAATGACCATCCGTGACATCCGGGGGTGAAAAAAACATTGCTTCCGAGTGGTTCGGTTCAACCAAGTTTGTTAAAAGACAAAATTATTCATATTAGAAACATTCCCCAAAAATAATGACTGAACCTCTAGCGCTGATGTTAAGATTCCCAAGTATGCTCAGAGGCAACCACAGTCATACACTGCCACTGGATACCATCAATATTTACCCTCTTTCTTTTTTCTGTAAGGCTATTCGATGTATTATTTTTCTCTTGCTTCAGCCAACGTGTTTGACCGAAATGATTTATAATTTATCAATCTACAGAGCACTTCAGGCAAATTAATTTGCTCAAGATTAGTACAGCACGGCCCCCACATCTCAAATCATCACAGCAGACTTCAGGTTACGAGTCCGTGACTGCAAGAACTGTACTACACTGCCTGGGGTAATCATTACTTCAAAACTGAAACCCGAGGTTTTAAAAAACAAGCATGTTTTTAACATGCTTTAGATTTTTGAGCACCCACCATCCCTGCTGCTTGAGAGCTCTACATACACACGCACGCATGCACGCACACACACACACATCCATCTCCAGCAGTCTGGCTGGCACAAAGGAATGTCCAACAAATCCAACCTTGCAGCGCTGTCAAAACTATTGCCAGCACCATTACAAGACAAAAAGCACAACACTCGTCAGGGAACAATAGGTTTCAAAATTCACTGCTTTTCTAATACCATGTGGGGGGGATTAAAAAAAAAAAAAACAGATGTTCAGGAAGAAAACTGTTGCCTTGTCCTCTGTTAAAGACACACATGGAAATATGTCATTAGACTGGCAGGAGTCCACGTAAATCAGTCCGATCGGTCCACTTCAGTGGTGGCATCAGGCTTACTGAGCGCCACTGTTGGTGCTTGGACCCTGGGGAGCACGAGCGCTAAGAAGAGAGAGTGTGTGAGAGGACAAGCGGGGCAGGCTGCAGTGAGGAACCCTGCCGAGTGCTTCTGTACGTAACGCATGGGCTCGGCTCCTGTGGCAACATCCTCGCCTTTCTTCTCTCCCCTGCTCCGTTTATGAGTAAACGGCAGCGTTCCGGAAAACACCAGCACAAGCCCTTGTCCTCCTCTCTCTGTCTGTCTCGCAGGCGCGTGCATGTGCACACACACGCACACACATGCACATACAGGCAGGCACTAAAACAGCTTTCTTACCATTCATGGCTGCAGGTGGGATGGAGTGAACAGGGGTCCCGGTGCTCTGCTCAGCCGGCTAGCTTGCAGTCATCTGCAATACACGCAAACGGAGAGAGAAACATCCTCCCATTAATAATGCAAGGAGGGCAGAGCGCAGCGTACTCCAGCTCTGCAAGGGGGGTATAGTGGGAGAGAGAGAGAGAGAGAGAGAGAGAGAGAGAGAGAGAGAGAGAGAGAGAGAGAGAGAGAGAGAGAGAGAGAGAAGTGAAATGAGGGGAAACCAGACGGCCCTTCAGCCTCAAGACCTGCACATGGATTTCCAACTGGCAAATGAAAAAAGAAAAAAAACACACAGATAAGGGGCTATTGTTATATAAACCTCCAGTGTGTAGAAATCTGGAAAAGGGGTTGGTGAAAATCCACCAAAAAAAGCCAGGGATTTCATGAGGTTTATCTTTTCTTGAAAAGCCAAAATTCATAGGAATGATTACAATAACCATAAGAAACTAATTTCCACAGCTATAATGTATAATTCATTCTTTGTATCTTGCTGTAATAAGCAACAATATACAACATTTAAACTCAATAGCAATTGTTGGGTTCAAGCTTCAGCTGCTATTGGAAGCAATGAAACTTGCCTTCAACCACCTTCACCAAACACCAAAAGGAATAAAACCAAACGCAGCGAACAACGAGACGTATTTCAGTGAATTCTACTGTCGATCTGCTTCCGGAAGGAACGCAAATCCTGCATTTTCACAGACCAACTGCATAGCTGGGCGCATCATCTCCTCATTATGCACAACCATGGATAGCAGCGCTGGCACTCCATAAATGATCTGTAAAAAGGAAGCATAACTGTAGCAGGATCAGTTTAACACTGCAAAATATGTGATACAAGAGAGTGAGTGTGTGTGTCTGTCTTAACTGTATGAATAATCATTGTCTGCCTACAAACGGCTCTTCAGGTCACCATTGCTGGGTAGAGAAGGTATCAGAAACACTGCAAAAAAAAAATTAAATATCTGTCATCTGCAGTAGAACTACGAGGTTCTGCCAGGTCACTCCCAAAAGAAACAAAAAGCTGTTCAATTTGTTTTCTTATACACCTAGAGTGACAGGGAGACAAAGGAAGATTTAGGAACGTATTGAAGTAATTCACCTCAACTGTCAGTGAAAATTAACACTTGTCTGTGACTGTACAAAGGCTGCTGGTTATAATTTTAAAACCGGTGAACATCAGAAGGGCTGTCATTTTATTGCCGTTTCCAACAGTTTGTTCTGTGAAGAAATAAACTCCCAGGGGCAACAGTATGGAGCAGCTAAGGCAGAAAAAAAGTGGGTAGGCAACTGGCTGCACTGAACTTCTAACCCATATGGTCTTTACAGACATCGTTTTTACGTACAAGTGTATAAGTGTGTGAGTGAGAGAGAGAGTGTGTTCCGATAATGTATGGATGAGTGAACCATTGTAAGTAGTGTATCTAGCAGTGTAAGTCACCTTGTTGAATGAAGTGTGTGGGTTGATAACACTACATAGAGTTCATTGGAAGTCACTTTGGAGAAAAGCATCTGCTAAATAAATAAATGTAAATGTACATCGTATTACAGGGTTGCTGGTATCACAATGGTTAGCTTTACTGCCTTTGGATCCAAAGGTTACAGGTTTTATTCTCTCTTCCAGCTGTAGTACCCTTGAGCAAGGTACTTACCCTAAATTGCTCCACTAAAATTATCCAGCTGTATAAATGAGTAAATAATTACAAGTAGCTTAGCGCTGTTAAGTCACTTTGGAGAAAAAGCGTCAGCTAAATGAATAAATGTATGAATGACATATGTAATGTATATTCCGACGGCAACACCATCCATGCTATAGACAGAACACGAAGGACTTATAATTTTTCACTGTTCTGATTACTCTAGCAGTGGCGCAGCAGGTTTGGCCGGGTGCTGCTCTCTGGCAGGTCTGGAGTTCGAGTCCTGCTTGGTGTGCCTTGGGATGAACTGCCGTCCCGTCCTGGGTGTGTCCCCTCCTCCGCCAGCCTTACTCCCTGTGTTGTCGGGTTAGGTTGCAGTTCGCCGCAACCTCGCTCGGGAAAAGCGGTTTCAGTCAATGTGTGTGTCTGATTGCTCTAAATCTACTTGTTATTTCCTCTGAGAAATGATGACAGCATGCTTTTCCCCTACTTTCTAATTTGCATATGATTTCCAAGTCATTTTAAATGAGTAAGATCTATCACCGCCTGTGTTCAAATGTAATGACCGGAGTAAGTGCAGCCCCAAGATCACAAGATAACCAAACCTCAAGTGATATTTGCATGCTTTCTGCATTACTGGATCGTGCATCTCTTATATGCATGCAATGCATAATTTAATTTCACATAGAGAACCGCTACTGTTTCAACTTCAACATCAGAACTCCAAAACACATACAACAATATACACTTCACGTGGGGAAAAAAATTACAACAAAGTTTCAGAGATGTGTGTGTTTTCTTTCGAAGGTATGGTCTTCTGCACCTGAAGCACAGAGGAAAAACAGCATGACTGCAGCCTCATGCCAAATTTACTTCCCCGTTGAATTTTTAACGGGGAAACAAGGGCCAGACTCACAAGAGCAATATGAAAACCTGGATGCTCACCTTAAAATACATCTTGCCAGATAAAGGCACAGCAGAAAAAGATCGTCAGACCAGTGGGAACTTTACGACAGAAGTTAAAAATGGAAGTCTGGCCAGCCAAGCTTTATTTAGACCAGAAAGGTCACTTAAGAACCTATGCTTTTCTAGGATTACAACTTAAAATCACCTCTGTTTAACATTGCAGGAGGAAACCCAGGGTGCCCAAAACAAACATTTGTGAGGAGAATATGTAAAGTCCTGGAAGACAGGGCTGGGTGCAAATTCGAAACTATAGCTATGGAGTTCAAAATGACATGTTGAACTTCATACAATTACATGTACGGGATTTGGGTAACCATCCATCCCAGTCATGCTTTAGGATAGTGCATGGAGAGCTCCCACACATCTCGAGGAACACTGATCATTACAAACACAGCCGCTCAGGGAGCGAAAACAAACGGTAAGGTTGCTTGCGTGGCTAAGCTGAGATGGGACACAACACATCCTGTTCCATGTGCACCAGGAGCTCTGTGTGCATCATGCCTATGTGGATGTGTTTAACGCGCTCAGGGAACAATTTTAATAATAAAAAGTACATTTTACAGAAAAACACTGAATACAAACTACCTTCTTACTTGGCATTATCTTAGAGGAAAATTATTAACAGTTATATCTCCAAATTAGTACAAACCCTCAGGAGCTCAGCAAGTCCTTAACATTATTGTTTTAACTTTATCTGTTAGCTTTTAACTTAGTTGCATGCCTAGTCCACATAAAATAAACTTAGTCAACTGAAGACATGAAAAATTAAATATAGGTACAGGTATACTGTAGGTATACAGGTTTAATGTCACATTAACTGTCCTCTGCAAAATCCAGTCTAATTTCATGTCCTGTACAATAATTTTATATGAAATATGACTCATTAGGATCAGAAATAAAAGTCAACACTGCAACCTTTTCCTTTAGATACTACTAGCACAACAAAACTGTTGGTATACAGGATCCAGTATAAAGAAAAAACAACAACTATCACATGTCCCAAGACTATTAATTTATAATATTAAACAAAAGTAATGTTATAAGCAATTAGAACCAGCCTACATATTATCTCTGTAAAAACATATGTTCCATGATAAATTGTGAGAAACAAACAGAGCTTTTGATGTCATTTTTGAGAAATATACAAGAGTTCTGGTGTAACCAATGGAAGTTTGGTTGGCATGGGTGGCACGGTGGCACAGCGAGTAGCGCTGCTGTCTCACAGCGCCTGGGCAGTGTGAGAGGATGTGGGTTCGATCGCCGCTCAGTCTGTGGGGAGTTTGCATGTTCTCTCTGTGTCTGCACGGGCTTCCTCCAGGTGCTCCGGTTTCCTCCCACAGTCCAAAGACTGTTCAGGTTCCCCATAATGTGCGAGTGACAGAGAGAGTGTGTTTCACTGATGTATGGATGAGTGAACCATTGTAAGTAGTGTATCTAGCAGTGTAAGTGACCTTGGTGAATAAGGTGTGTGGGCTAGTAACACTACATAGTATATGTTGTAAGTCACTTTTGAGAAAAGCGTCTGCTAAATACATAAATGCAAGTTTACCGCTTATGGGTACTGAAGCTTGTCATAAAGAAAGCCTTGGATACTGAGGAAAAGAATGGAGACCAGTGCTATAATCCCAAAATGAAACAGGAAGTTCCAAGGGCAGACCCCATGCATCCGGGTTACTATCAATTCCCCATATCTCACCAGCATCAGGCACAAAAAAAATCCCTTGAAATTATCTCTTGTACCATCTCCTTTGAGCAACAACTTTTCACAAAGAATGGAAAAAAAAAAAAAAAAAAAAAAAAAAGTTTCATCCACAACAAAAAATAAATCCATTAAATATGATAGGCAATTGTACTTGAAAGCAAGTGAGAAAATATAAAAACGCTTTGCCAGCAAGAGTTTAAAAACACCCCAAGCAGCCAAGTTATGTTCCCCATGAAATCCTTCATCATAAACCTCACAATTGCTTAACAGCTAAATGTGCCATTCAGCTTTAAGCCCTACTCTCAGCTCTCACCACTGTAAACACTGCAACAGAGGACAAGAAAAAAAAAGAAACTTACAGCACAGTAAGGAAATGACATGATGTCTTTTCCTCAAAATAGAGGAAGTGGCGTTTTTAATGTCAAACAGCCGCTGACAGCACTGGGGCGTATCCACTGGGATGTGGACATAGAAACACTTGTTGAAAAGAGCACAAACTGATATACTGTATATTTAAAAGTTAAACATATTTTGCATCCTTCTCAGAATTAAAGTTCCATATTCAAATATTATTCAGCTTGTTTTTGAATAAGGTAAACAACTTTGCACTTAAGCCCAATGTACCCATGAACTGGCTCTAGAACTCCTTGAAAGCTACTGGATGAATTCTTTTTGAAAATGCATGAACAAAGGGATGAAATTAAATATTTTAAAGAAAATCTGGGGCATGTCTGGAGTCTTAAGGAGTGAAAAGAGGCTCCACACTGCAGATTGTGAGGTCAAGATAACAGGTTTTGCAAGTATTTTTTTTTTTTTTAATGGTAAGCACAAGCTATCTGGAGCTTAAATTAAATATAGGCCAAAACCATCTCCTGTGATTTGTAATCATAACTGCTTCTAAGCAAAAACAAATAAACAAAATACATCTTATGTTAACTTATGAGAACATACTGTATTGGGACTACTAGGTCTAAACAAGAAACTTTGTTAAATTAAATACATATGAAAGAAATAATAAAAATTAATGACAATTCTCCTGCCACTTCAATCTATTTTTGTATAACCTTCACCAGCTATTAACATTTTTTGACATCCCCCACCGGGCTTGTAAGAAAAAAAAGAAAAAAAAAGACTCCACACAGACCAGGCCACAAAGAGCCCAGGAACATCAGGTAAAAGACATGTAAGTATTAGCACATGATCTTGTGAAAATAGAAGGACATGATATCTAGCGATAAAGGTTATAACCCAGTATCAAAGAGCCAGAGAGCTCTGACACAGCTTTCTTTGACATTCAAAGTAATTTTCTGTCACAGGAACAATAGCAAATCCCTGCAAATAGACCTCAAGACAAAAAACACACACTGAAGTCATCGGCACTATGGAAATACACATACAGTATTTTTTGACACAGCAAGTCTCCTATGAAAGGAGGGTAAAACGAGCTATTTTTAGACAATGGAACCCTGAAAAAAGAAAGCTGACTTCAGCAGATTAACTGAAACAGTCCACAGCTAAGAGGTGTGAGGGAATAAAGATTCTTTTAATTGTCACTGCACTTCACGCAATAATTAGAATTATACTGTTGCAATGCCTTAATTACTGAAGAAGAATCCATGGTGAAATAGAGCATAAAAATGTTAATGCCACCAAACTAACGAAGGGAGGAATTGTGAGGAAAAAAACCTCCACGTATACATGGCCTGCCAGTAACTAGATTTTACACCCCTCCCATAGGCCAAACAGTAGGACAATTGACACAGAAGCCTTGCCGTGTGAAGAGCACTTGGATCTTTGGAAAATAAACTGACAATGCTTGATGCAAAATGTATATCAATTACCACTCATAAAGTTTCCTGCTACCTGTCATATCTAGGTTTTCACAAAGCACAACAATGCAAAATTCCACTGGCGCCATACATGAAGGTTGAGCCTCCTACTCCATCATCCTGAAATACGTCCATCTATGGCAAAAAAAGGACACTGACTCAGATACTGGGCAACTGAGAAACTTCTTCATAATGTAAGGTCTCAATGTTATGCCTGTGATGCAACAGTTTTGCAGCTATATTTCATATATACACAGTATTTCACATTCTCACAAACCGTCATATTGTTTCCTCTTACATTGTTACTCATTAACAGTAACGGAACACATTCTTCAATGGAAGCTGGGTTTCCCCAAAAAAGGAAGCTGCTTGCTTTGGGATCTTAAAAACACAAATAAATAAATAAATAAATAAATAAGAGGTGGAATTCTAAATCAGTTTCTTCACAGTGTGTATTGTGTGCACACTTTCCTGTTTAGTTTAGCTCAACTTCCCCTAGAGGCTTTGGGCTTTCATACTTAAGCGCGATTGTCTACCTGCTCTCAATTTTAAAACAATCCAACGAGAAATTAAGGGGCTGGGTGGGGGTAGGGAACGGAGCTTTTTGTGTAGAATGTGCCCCCAGCTATCACGAGTGTGAAGGATTCCAGAGATCGAATAGACACATTCGGGAAAGAAACATTTTAAAAGAATACAAAGAATGCACCTAACCCACATTCCAGATGGCTGCAACTTCGAAGAAGAGAAAAATACATAACTGGCTCTCATGCTACAAATAAATACTTATAGAGCAAAATGAATTAGCTTCGCATTTCTACTGATGTTAAGTCACAGGTACGCTGAACGAACAATAGTTTCATACCAAAATGTTAACCTGGTCTACAAGACTATCCTCCATGCTGAGAAACAGTGTCTGTAAGCTGTCTAACTTGTCTTTCATGTTTACCTATGCTGACTCAGTGGATTTTTGGCATACTATTGAACCTAAACAAGAAAGAAAATGTTTGATAGTGGGAGGGGAAAAAGGTAGGTAAAAGCTGGGTCCTCATTTCATTTGATAACTTTTAGCTTTCAGCTCTCCATAGAGAAAGGGTTTCAAGAATGTCGGGAAGTGATCTCAACAAAAACAAAATTCCATTACTAATGTAACTAAGAAAGTGGCACGCAGTCTGCATTAGTACTTGACTTTATATTTTTCCTTATCATATTGAATATATGAAGCAACTTTATCAGGGGAAAAAAAAAAATCATAATAACCAGCTTGAAGATGGTGTTTGATTCAAGGTCCATGTTAGCCTCCTTACCAAACGTTAAAGGAAAAAACTAATCCGGTGGCCATTAACGCATTATTTTCCAGTGAGAATAGTTACTGGATGTTACTGGCAGCTCTTCAGACACTTTTCTCCCCAATTTAACTGGTTCTCGAAGGATATCCATGACACAAATAAGTATTGAAGCTGAGTCAAGCCAAGAAGTCAGTGTGTAAACGGTACCGCATGAAACCAGAGGCCCAGGTGCCATAGTGGTTAGGGCTCTGGCCTTGAAATACTGCTCCAGCTGTGATACCCCTGAGCAAGAAACTTTACCTGAATTGAAAAAGTAAAAATTTACCCAGCTGTATAAATGGATAAATCACTGCAAGTAGCTTCGTATACAAATCAAATTTCTAAGCTGATTCTGCTAAAGATCCCGCTTTAAAAAATGTCTATTTTCCCCATGTAAGGCCACTGTGGACAGACCAATGAATAAAATTACATTAAATCACAGAATTATCACTCATGTCACTCGGGAAATTTGTTATTTCCTCATCTGTATCTTGAAAAATCCTGCTATAGTGACCTGCACGATGGGTTGCACCCAAGGGGTTTGGCAGTCCAGATTCGTAATGTTCTCGCAGAAGTGCGTGCTTGAAAACAGATGCATAATATCTGCAGGCGGAATTAGGAGGAACCATCAAATCATTTCATTAAGTTAACAAATGAGGCTGATCTTCAGCAGAGCTCATCCCAAATCTTGAGCAGTGAAAGCAACTTCAAGGCGACAAATCCTCGCATTGCACATTGGAAAAAGAAAAACAAAAGAGACAATTTCTACAAATTCACAAAAAAAAAAAAAAAAAAAAAAAAAACAAACAATCAAGGCGAGAGAAATGTTGAGCTCAACGCCGAGGTCAACTCAGTGGCCCCAGAACTGAACATCATCAAGTGATCAACATGACCTTCAGCTGCAAGTGGAAAGGAAGCCATTCCTTATTTCATTCCCTGCTGCTTTCTTCTCACTTCCACTTCAGTCAAGTTCCACAGCCTCATGCAAACCTTCTGTGAACCTCGACCCCACACAAGGAAGACTCCTTTCGCATTTATTTACCATAATTTCCTGTACCAGAGCACCAAAGTAAAAGCACACAGCGGTATAGTGACGCACGCCATTGAATATACTTAACATAGACTGTAAATTCTTTAATATCGATTTATAAATACATAGATAGAAGTATATACACATTAATTAAATAAATAAAGAAGATTTACATATCACAATTCCTTCAATCCTTGTCAGACTCAGAGAGACATAAGTTAGTGGTAACGTTTTAAGACTGATAGTAGTGAGTAGATGACTAAGTGGACTGTATTACACCCACACGAGAGCGCAGTTTGAGTTTCAGGAATTTTCTCTAAACGTAAAACAACTTGAGCCTGGCTCGCGGACCTTCGAGACCCCGTCCGTCGCTTTTTGCATTATTTAACCGCTCCGTCCTCGAAATGAAACAAACAGCGTGTTTACACGTCACGTGGAGAGCGTGTCCTTGGAGCTTCAAAGTTTCTACTCAGTTTACTACGTCGTTTCTGCAAAACTCTCACATTTGGACTCTGTCGCTGTAGCCTAGTTACTAAACATAGCACATGAAGTCAGACTTCCAAGTAGCTTTTTCACTAGTTTTAATAACGTAGTTTTAACTCCTAAATGAGGACGTAAGTAACTCGTTTTCATACACACACAGAGACTCTGTCACAGAGATTTCGGTGCGCTGTCACTCACTGCGTTTATACTCACTTTTTGAGATGAACAAACTGCTGGTGGTGCTGAGTCCCAAATTAGTTAATCCCAACTGAGACTGTAGCTCATAGACATGATGATGGTTCGTTCAGGGAAGTGAGTCCTTCCAAACGAAACGGTCTCCAGATGGCTGCAGCAGGCAGGGGGAGTGTGTGCTCTGCTCCTGCTGGACCTGCTGGTTGTGATGGACACTGCAGTAATGTGCGCGAAGGCAGGAACATGGCTGACAGTCAGTTACTTCTGGACAGAGGAGCACGGTTATTGTTCAGTCACGGAGTTGGGAGGAGGGTAAACACTCACTGTACGCCGCCCCACCGCCACCGCGCGCGCGCGCACGCGTGTGTGTGTATCGTGTGGTGCGTGCGCGCGCGCATGGCATGCAGCATACACATTGATTGACTGTTGCATAATGCATTTTTATTAAACAGTTCCAATCTATATTTGCTATTTTATACACGTACGTATTTAATTTGTATTTTCGTAAGATAGGCATAGGGAATTTGTCCGATTTCTGTGTTGCTTTTGCAAAATATTGCCAGTATATTTTCAATAATTGTGTTTACAGGATATTGCAAATGGTGTACATTGTCCTCAATAATGTATTTATAGCGTTTTCCTCGGAGGATCAGCAAGATTTTGCTCAAATGCATGAAGTCACAATTTCACACACAGTTTTAAGATCTCAGAATCAAAGCAGAAGAATTGGCACTCGCGAAGACTACATATCCCACAATCCTCTGCGTCATAGTAGCGAATATACCATTATACATTACAATTTTGCAAAGTGGTTGTTATCTCTTGGTTTTTATTAAAGCGACTAAAGTATTCCTAGTTTAGTGAATACAGCTGCATACGAAAAGACATGTAGTTATACTTCACATAATTTAAAATAATTTTGAAGTTCCCCCTCCTGCCGCGCTAGCTTAGACGTTTCTAACACTAACAAATCAGATGGTTGTTTTCAACTGAGTAAAAGTAACTGTCAAGAGGTTACTACTTGTACCTGCGCGCGTTTCGTTGGGATATGTTCAATAAGAAAGCGAAACGAAATTTTAGACAGAGGAAAGAGGAATCCAGCGATGAAGACGATGGCAAAAAAGACAGGGAAGTGGAAAACGGTGAAAATGAAACGCCAGTTTCTGTGCTAAGGCCGCTCGGGCTGTCGAAAAGCCGGGGAATTTCCTGCAGCTCCAGGCGGAAAAAGGTGACGTCTAATTTCGGCTCCAGCGACGACGAAGAGCCCGCAGATCAGAAGAAGGAGACGGTGAAGGTAGTTTCCAAGCAGACCAACGTCCTCAGTTTCACAGATGAAAAAGAAGGTATTTTGCTTGTAAGCAGCGAATGGAAGTAAACAGGTTCACGGTTGTGTCAGGTAACCAGACACAACGTTCTTCTAATCATTAAGAATTCTTGTTCATGTTTCAATCAGATGGAAATGACTTTAAAGTGAAAAGGTCCGCCGATAAAGCTGTGGTCTTCAGAGCTCGGAAGAAAGAGGATTCTCCAGAGAAAGAAGTACCATCACTAGGTACATGTTATGTTAATACATTTAAATATAACCACATTTTTAAATATTACATTCATTGCTACCTTTCAGCATGTAATGTGTCGGGATCTTATAGACCAGTAAATGAAACCTATAGTGCTTGATTAGTGTGATGATTTGATTTGTTTTTTAAGGTTATTTTTATATATCACTTAAGTTTTTTGCCAGCAGGGGCATAGTGGTTAGAGTTGTTACTTCAACTGTAGTCTGAAGATCTGGGGATTTAAATCTACTCTTCCTGTAGTACCCTTGATCCAATAATAAGTATAAATCATTGATACATAAAGTTACTATTTCTATAAAGAATGTTTCTTGGGATTTCAGTGCCAAAGGATGATGCCGTTTTGATGACCGGTTCCTTGGAAGAAGAGTCTGGAGGTGTGGAAGCAGCCGAAGGAGTGAATTCTGAGAGCGATGGTGATACGAGTTCACAAACGTCCAGTTCGTCCAGGACTTCAGCGACGTTGCGGGGTCTGTTTTTTCCTTGCACGATTGACAGCTGATAACATGCTGCTGCGTGCAAATACAACACAGTGCATTCAGACTAACGTAAATGTAGTCAAGCTGTTCCACATGAGTGTATTTTATGGTATTTAACATTTGGTGCTCATCCAGATAATCTGTTGTAAACTGACGTTGGCTTCTGCTCAGCGTAGGCGTCATCCCCGATGCTCGGCAGATCCGCGCCGCCAGAAAGCAGCGGAGACAGGCGAGAGCCCGCCAAGACTTTATCCCTCTCGATGGGGACCAACATGGCATGGAGGAGGAGGCAGAAGAGGACCACAGCGAGGACAGTGACGATGGAACGGACGATCACCAGCGCACAATCCAGTTTGCACCCAAGCTCAAAACTATAAAGGAAAGAATAGCTGAAACAATTGGTGAGGCGTTTTTACTTTAAAGTGGTTTACTGCAGGCTGTGAAGTCACATACAGTTAAAGTGCCTATTTTTCCTCCTCTCTCTATGTTATTTGATATGGGTAGAAAGTGTTCTACAGGGGTTAGAACGATATAATTTTTTTTCTCTTGAAGTTGGTGACCCTTGGTCAGCTTATTTCAGTTCCATTTAAAAAGTTTCTCCAGGGCAACTTGCAGGGAAAAGTTGATGAAAGTTTGAAAAGTGCTTACAGACGTGCAGGATGTGAAGCAGCTGATGACGGTCTTGGATGAAACAATGTGTTGCAACTGTCACAGGGGGCAGCGAGGATGAGGATGACAGCGCTGACAGTGAGGAGGAGAATGATCGGAATGTATGGGAGGAGCAGCAGATTGGAAAGGGCATCAAGAGACACAAAGTAAGGATTCTTGTTTCCCTCTTTGAGCCTTTTGCATGTGCTGCACCCAGTATGTACTCTTGCTGTAAATTATTACTAGTATTTATTCATTTATTGAAAAGATGTTTGTATTTACAGCAGTTGAAAGTTTTAGCCTAAAATGATCATCCACTTATACAGCTGGGTAATTTTTACTAGAGTAATTCAAGATAAGTACCCTGAACAAATGGTACTACACTAGGCTGATGGATTCAATCCTTTAATTGCAAGGCAGTGGCTTCAACAACTAAACCATCTGCTTCCCCTGTGTAACATAATTCTTGTTTTTGTTAGCATTTGTAATATGACAAGCTTTAAAGTTATTATGACTTAATATAATGATCCAGCTTACATTTAGTCACTTAGCAAACACTTTTCTCCAAAGCAACTTACAATGGATACTATGTAGTGTTATTAGCCCATACACCTTATTCACCAAGGTGACTTACACTGCTAGATACACTACTTACAATAGGGTTACTCATCCATACATCAGTGAAACACACTCTCTCTGTGTCACTTACACACTATGGGGGAACCTGAACAGTATGTCTTTGGACTGTGGGAGGAAACCCACGCAGACACGGGGAGAACATGCAAACTCCACACAGACTGAGCAGGAATCGAACCCACGTTCTCTCGCACCACCCAGGCGCTGTGAGACAGCAGCGCTACTCACTGTGCCACCCTGCCAATTTAAAATGTTACTTTTGAGCTTAGCTTAGGACTGCGGTACTGTTGGTATTTTACATACTTGTCTGTCCTGTTAACCATATGCAGGGCTTGTTCAAATGAAATGGGTAAAAAAAATGAAAATCATTTGATAACCAAATAGCCGAATCATCTTTGTTTGCATTAATAACATTACTTATTTCTTAGTAGTTTTGCAGAGCAGTCATTGTTTTCAGTTAGAATGACACGGATTTTTCATGTTTAAATCTTTGAATTGATTGGTCTGATCATTGTGCTGTCATGTCTTTTTTACTCCTTAGCTCTCAAGCTGTGACTACTCACAGGGGTCTGTCAAACATAAGAAAAAAGTTGATATTCCTGAAACCCTGCCAGCTGTCACCATTGATGTTATAAAGAGGAGAATAACTGGGAAGTGAGTGACAATCTTATATACTTTAGCAATCATCTTTTTATATCTGACACATTTTATACATCTATTTGAACCAAAAAATTTCCTCATTCTCTGTCAGTTATCAGAAGGAAAACACACCAGTTCTGTGTTTGTCTTCATTTCAAAATGTATGCATCAGTCTTTGCAGTCTGCCACCTGCCCTGCCCGTTTATTGTGAAATTATGAAGATTTAGAGTGGGAGGTCAGAGTAACAAGTGATGGAAACATACGGTTCTCTTTCTTCCTCAGGCTGGAGTCACTAAGGGAGGTGCACCGGGCACGAGAGGCTGACCTCCGGAGAATGCAGTTTGACATGGAGTGTGCCCAGGCCTCTTTAGAGCAGCTGCAGAGCAGCTCTTCTGATGAGCAGCACAGGTTCTACAAAGCCATGAGGTCTTATGTCCAAAACCTGGTGGAGTGCTTAACAGAAAAGGTTTGAGTTTTTGTCTTCAGTACTGCCTATGACCATTGATTGCAATGATCATAATATAATTCATTAGTCCACCTTTAACCTTCTTTACATAAGTATGTTCTCTCCCTATTCAAGATACACAGGAGAAGATGTTACACCCCATGTTTAGGTGTCTAAGGTTAAACTGAAATTGCTGATTTGTATTTAAGATGGTTGAGTAGACCTTGCAAACACAAAAGTCAACTAAATTAATAAATGTCAGTTAAAGGGATTTTACCTTGTACTGTATATAAGAAAGCAGTGCCCCCTATTGGTCTGTCCTTTACATTTTAGCAGCAACATATTATTGGGGGTTTCTGTCGATGGGATTCCTTAAACCTTTGTGGATCCCAAAATCAGCAATTTTGCTTAGTTTTTTTTTTTTTTTTTTAATGACCTTAATGCCAGTTCAGTTTTTCTGTCTCTTGGTCCAGTGTAAATTTTTTTGTTAACAGCAAATTGCACACAAGAGAACAGGCTGTTCAAGACCAGTGCTGGTTGGCAGTAGGCAGCTTTCCGCATTCATCAGTTTTTCAAGAAATGTTTGTAGTCCTAATGTTACTGTTTCTATTTGTTTTAGATAGTAGTAATTAACTCAGTAGAGATGGACATGCACACTCTGCTGATCGACCAGGCAGAGGTGCTGTTGAACCGCAGGCGTGAAGCAGTGCACAAGGAATCCTCTCATCTCCAGCAGCTAGCCTGTGAGTATATGTTTAAGATTGCTGCAGTGGCATTTAGTTCAAGGGCCAAAAACTATGTTTAAGAACTCTAAACCTCTAGGTTGTTGGTTCAAATCCAAAGAGGCCTACTGCTGTTTTGTGACCCGTTAGCTTGCTGATTGAGGAAATGTGTACTTTTATAGTATTAATTTTTTAACTGATTTTTTTTGTATTGTAGATTCCGCAGATCCTTCCAGTAACGGCACTGAAGAGAAACAAAAAGAAAGGTAAAAAACATTACTCAACTGACAGCCTGCATGGTCAGTCTAATGGAAAGTGTTCAGTTTAGATACATTTACATTTTGTTTGTTGTTTGTTTTTTTTTTTTTTTTTTTTTTTTAGCCAGCCTTGTAACCTAGAAGCTGCCTGCAAAGGTGTCCCAGCAGACAGTGAACCACTGCCGGATGAAAAGGCAGAACTAGAATGCAAGACAGGTGCGAGCATTTTGTAACGGTTGAGAGGAATTGTCACATAACCTCCCCAGATCCTGCAAGCCTCAGACAAACCTCTTTCATATTTTGAGATAATTCTGTGATATTGCCTTCCAGCTGAGTTTTTACTATAACACAGTAGTTTTGAATAAAATATAAATAAGTGACTTATGACTCTTTTTAAAATTTCACATTTCTGTGAAAGATTTTGAAATGGTAAAGTTAAAAATTGAGTCTACAGTATGTATACTGATGAAGCACAGTTTCACAATGCATGACATTTCCATTTCTCTTTGAATTCCAGCAGACATATTGAAGAGGGCACAGGATATCTTTTCAGATGTTCAAGATGAATTTTCAAGTGTTAAGAAAATTCTTGCTAAGTTCAACGAATGGAGAGTGTTGTACCCAGAGTCATATTACAATGCATACATCTGCTTTTGTATCCCTAAACTGCTGAGTCCTATAATTAGGCATCAGTTGATTGGTTGGAACCCGTTAAAGGTACTTGCCTGCCTTTACTCACCCTTGTGTTTTTTTGTTTAGTTACATTTATTGACAACACCAAGATTACGAAATTAATCCCCTCATCCAAATACATTCACATGCTTCAGCTCTTCATCACCAGTTCCATTAAGTGTACACTACAGCATTTCCTTTGTTTCTCAGGCTGATGGTGAAGATTTTGAGGCCTTACCATGGTATTATGCTGTGGAAGACTTCTGTCATGGGCAAGGTTATGAGGAATTGGAGAACACAGACCGAGAAACTTTGCCTTTGATTGTCCAGAAGACCATTCTACCCAAAGTACAAGGTCAGCTCTTCTTAAACTAAGTAACTGTTCCCCTGTCTAGCAGGAGTTTTCACAAGCACACTTGTTAATATAATGGAAAATAATGCCTTTATTTCATTTTTTGCTGCAATACCTCCAGGTTTTGTGGAACTTGTCTGGGACCCCCTATCTTCAGAACAGTCACTCTGCCTCACAAAACTCTGCAGGAGACTGAATAATGATTACATGGTGTTTGGTGGAGAACAGAGCAAACAAGGAAAGGTAAGTCCATGTTATTGCATTGTGCACGGTAACTTATAGTCAGAGTATTGCTTAGTCCTTATAAGATATTAATGATATTTCTTTTGTTCCTTGAAGGCTTTTATGGATGCTGTCACTGTAAGACTCAGAAATGCTGTGGATGAAGATGTGTTCATACCTCTTTATCCTAAAAAGTATGTCCTGTTTCAGATTGTATGCCAAATGTGAATTCTCCATTTTCACACTTTATAATCCAGGTGTTTTGTGTGATCCTGGAGCATTATATAGATTTGTAAAGTTTTTGAGACATTATTTTCTTTAGACTAACATTATCAACAATAATTTTATTAACTCTGTACATGTTTGTTTTATTCAAACTTAAATTTGGAATCTTTAGCTTACATACCTGTATTGCACTTAGTAAAAGCAATTCGTTTTATGACAGATTTTTGGAGGATACAAGCTCCCAGCAATTCCAATTTCAAGACAGGCAGTTCTGGTCAGCTGTGAAGGTACTACATGCTGTTTTAGACATTTGTGACAATTTTTACCCTTACCATTTCTAAATCATGTGAATTGCATTAGGAACAGCATTATTTGAAACATTATCTTAATTTGTTGTCTCTTTTGTATTAGCTTCTTGGTAACATAACACTGTGGGATGGTTTGGTTCCGGATAACGTTCTAATGGAATTGGCACTGGATAAACTGCTCAATCGCTACGTAATGATGATTCTTTTAAATACACCACCTGGAAAAGAATCTGTGGAGAAATTCAAAAAGGTACTGAATTAACATGTTTGATTTAAAGTTGAAAACGTGTGAAGCATATTGACAGGTTTTGATGATGCAGTTTACCATTCTAAACTTTGTAATGTCATACTTCCACCTGCATTTTTTTTTTTTTTTTAATAGGTTGCAGCATGTTTCCCAAAATCGTGGTTTCAAGATGTTGATACCCGCTCGTCAATTCCTCAGCTCCGAAACTTCAGCAGTCATCTAGTTCAAACAACACACTCACTCTGTAAAAACAATCCCGATGCCACATGTATAAGGTAATGAGAGTCTATGACAGGAAACTATTGCTTTAGTTTTACTGACATAAGTAAAAACATAGTATTTGTTCTGCTGCTGATCTACCTTTGTTTTGTAGGGAAACCGTGAAAGATGTGTTTGTTCTTCTGGGAAGGATCAAGGCGTTGAACAGTGTGGCAACCATTGCTGAAAAGTACCATTATGAAGATATAAGCAATTCTCTCAATTTATTGTAGATCACCAAAAATTGCTTTGCTGACACCGGTGTCTAACAGATATTTTTTATAAATTTGTGGTTTTTTTGTGCATTTACATGTAATATCAACATACTGGGTAGGATATTTTTTTAAAAAATAAAATCTTGTTATTAAATCCTACCTTTTTCTTACTGTCATAACAGAGGTGATGGTACCATGTTTCATAGAATTTTAATGAAAGTTGCTATTTTAATTATTTATTTAGACTACTTGATAGAAATGTTACAAGAGAACCTGATCAGCCAAAAAATGCAAAACTTGCAATTTTTTTTCCCCACATGACACAAGAGAAATACACGACAGGCTTCATTAAGCTTTGCAACGTGTGCATTTTAGTATTTCCTTGAAACATAATGGAGTAGAGGTGTTGCAGTTTTTGCACCTGCATCTTGCTCATTACTAAAGGTATAAATTTCAAATCACCTTGTCATAGTTAGTTGAACTGGTGGAAGAGCTTTTGAGTAGAAATGTGTTGTGTAAAATGTCAATGGAAAGCAGTCATTTGTCATCTAGTACCATGAAAGTTACTAGTTCAAGCCCCATGCCCTGCTTCCGTTGTATTACCCTTAGACAACATTTCTTACTTACCTTGAATTGCTCCAATAGAAATACCATTGCTGTATAAACTAATACCATACTGTAAATCAAATTTGGTAAAGGCCATGAGTTCCCCGATATTTAGAATTGTAGGAAAATGGTGCTGCTATAATATTTTGTCACTGTTTGGTGTATCTGAGCTTTAAGAGCATTTTTTTTCATGTGTCCATCCCTGGGTACTACAATGTCCATTCAAAATGAGCTTATTTACAGTTGACTGCATGAATGCACAATCACAATGTACCATAAGCCTTTGCATACCCACGTCAACCCTATCAAATTCAAGGATGTTTTTCCCCAGACACTTCTTTGTTGTTAAGGAACTGTGCTCTGGAGCTGACTGTCTTCAGTTATTTTTGCCACAGTTTCCAAGGTATTCCCAGGTAAGAGGCATTTTACTGCATTTTTCCATTTCATCTGTTTTGTAATTGAATATGTCAGGTTTGTCAGGTACACAAGATTCTGCAGTAATTGAACAGAAGAAAATGTGCATTAAAAGAAAGTCAATATTGTGTTGATATAACGTATATTGCAAAGTTAAAAGGCCAAATTGGCCTGTAGCAAAGGACATAATTATTGAATAAGGTATTGAATGATCTGCACAGGAAAGAAACAATGGAACTTTGATTGCAATGGAAGGTGGGAATTTTTTTTTTTTTTAAAAAAAATACTGAACACTAACTGAATTTTGCATCCTTTTCTAAAGCTCAGTAGACCATGTGATCCCCAGTAGTTTTTGTTTGGCTTTTCAAAAACACACATTAACTCATTTTGCTGATGCTTTTCTCCAAAGCAACTTACAATATTAATTCAATAGCAATTATTTACCCATTTATACAACTGGGTAATTTTTACTTGGACATTTTTATAGTAGGCACCTTGATCAAGGGTACTATAGCTGGAGGTAACGCTCCATTGTCATTTTCTCTTTTTTTTGTCTTGAACAAGTATGTTTCTTTAATGAAAAGCCTTAATTCTGTAGTTTAGATGCTAAAAATGTAAAACTTGGTCACACTTTGTCATGTTTTTCAAGATTATATACAAACATCCTGATTTGAATTGTACTGTAGGATTTGATTCTGTTTTTCCTTATTGAAAGGCTTTGTTGAAAACTTATCTGCTTTTCTATGAATATGGTGAATTCAAACTCAGCTTTAAAAATATTTGGAACCACATACTAAATTTGACTGATAGTGATGATGAATACCCCTCTGATCCTGACTGGTATAAAGCTATAACAGGGTTGTAACTCCCCAGTTCCTAGTTTCAGTTACTCAGTGATATAAGGTGTTATTCTGAGTTGTATGCCGTGGAAATCCTGCATTTTGGCTTTCACGTGGCAGTAAGCTGGGTTAGTGTGTACAAGGAGATTAGAGGTAGTGCATAATCAGCCTTCTAGCATTAGGTGAACCCATTGGGCTACAGTAAGATAGTGTGAGGAATGGACATTGAGTTACTTGTTTTTGTTGCACAGTATTGATGTTGGCTTTGTGACAATTGGCTTTATTTGCTCAAAAGAGGATTGGTCTATCAGGAACTCCCCCATCATGGTCAGCTAACCATCTTTTTTGATCTACTAGACTCTTCACTCGTCTTTCAGGTATTTTCTTACCAGGGTGCTAAAAGCATTTAAGGCCTTTAAAAACAACTTGCGGGGCACTTGAACTGCATCAAGGCAAATTCCAGTGCAAGGAATGTGCTTATTTGTAACATCAGTCAGAACAATGTCAACCTTCAAAGGTCTGGTATACCAAAAATTACTTAAACTCTGCCTATTGGAAATGGGGCCAGAGGTCATGGGGTGGTGAAGTTGTGCTCTTGCTTAATCAATACCTGTATTAAAAGCAATCTTGAACTATGCTTCAGGGATAGGCTAGACCACCATGAGCCTGCACTGGACAAACAGTTATTCAAGATGGATGGATGGAAACTTGAAATGATAGTCTTTACAGCTTTGGTATCTGCTGGTGCTAATTGCAAAGTTCTCCAGCCCCATGTAAAGGAACTTCTGGAAAAGATTATTTTAGGGTTTTGGTGGGAATGTAGTGGTGCATTACTGTATACCTTCCATGGTATATATTAATAAATGGAAAACCTCACTTCTCTAGACTCCACCCGTGGCCACTTTATTTAGCAGACACTTTTCTCCAAAGCGACTTCCACTGAACTCTGTATGGTGGTATGAGCCCACACACCTTATCCACCGTGGTGACTTACACTGCTAGATACACTACTTACAATGGGTCACTCATCCATACATCAGTGGAACACACACACACACACACACACACACACACACACACACTCTCTGTCACTCCCATTATGGGTGAACCTGAACAGCATGTCTTTGGACTGTGGGAGGAAACCGGAGCACTCTTGCACAGACACAGAACTTTCAAACTCCACACAGACTGAGTGGGTATCAAACCTACTTCCTCTCACACCACCCAGGCGCTGTGAGACAGCAGTGCTACTTGCTGTGCCACCATGCCGCCCTGCTCGTGTGTATTGACTAGGCTGAAATTAGGATTTAGGACTTGGATTATGAACTGTGTTTTAGTAAATCTATTTGAGTAGATGCAGCGAATGATGGCATTATAGTGTAGGGCTTTTAGTGTCTGCTTGGAAAAACAGCCTAAAGTGTATTTTTTTGCAGGCTGAATTTTCATAAATACACTGGGCCACTGAACTTATCAATATGTATGATTGTACCTAGGAATTCATTATAGTCACCCTGCATGTATGGATCCATATCTCCCTTTTAACTTATTAGTCTGGGTCTCCCATTACTTTGAAACTGATACTGTACTATCTCATTGCCCTTCCCCACTGCCTGTAGGAGGTGCTTTCCAGGTGCTGTTCTCACACTGCCAGGACAGGTGGCTTGGTTTTGTCCAGGTGTGGATGAAGGAGTTTGGAGACCTCTGCTTCCCCAGCACTTGGTGGTACCTCAACATAACCTTAAACTGGTGGGATTGACGATGGCTCACACTGGGGTTCAGCTCTATTGGGTTTGCTAGACCCTTAAGAGGTGAAAGAAGGAAAAGTTTCACTGTTAGTCACTAGGTGATGATATACACACAAAATGGGTTTTGTACAAACTGGTCTGGACATGGACATTGTACTTTTGTAACATAATATTCTACCTTTCAGCTTTCATAAAAGTGTCCAGTACAATAAAAGCAAACATAAAATTACATCAAAGAGTTAGTGGGCCAGCCGTGCTAAAGGGAAGCAAATTACTTAGCTGAGATTTTTGATGAAGAATTTGATCTCTCGGCAGAATGTCAGTCTCCTTCATTAATAAAATCAGGTTCTCTTTTAAATTAAATTGTGATTTAATTCAATCTAGAGCAAAGACTTTGGATGCAGGAATGGTGGCAAAGGGAAAGTCCGAGATCCCATGAAAACTCCACCCCAGAGGAGTAAATCTTTGCTGAACCAGTCTGAACGTGGTCCTCCAGAGAGTACTCGGTCATGCCAGAGATATTTCTGCAAAGAGCCGATTATGATCAAGGCTAACTGGTAACTCCTTAAATAATAAATAGCAAAATTGCAAACTTATTTATTTTCGATAAATTATGAGTTTCTTGGGAATGTTTCTTTACTCTCAAGGTAATCGCTGACATATTTAGTAAAATCCTTCTAGGACTGTATCTCCAGAGATCTGCAGGGCCATTTTTCTTTATTGCATTCCTCCCTTAGTCTGTCCTTGTTTTCATCCTTAAAGAAGCCCATTCTTGGAAGAGGCTGAAAGAAAAGTGATATTCAAATTAAATCAGTCTAATGTAAGGGAGATGGGGAACAAAAGAAAGTTCCTCTGTTTGAGAAGCGTCTCCCTCGAACGTGAAGATCTCTGAGGGGCAGAACAGGCTCTTCTGGAGTTCCAGGCAACCACAGAGAGAATGTGGGGTCTCGCTTTATGTCAAGCCACATTCAGTCCCTCGTCTCTCTGACATTTGTCCAGCCATATAAGGAGTGTTTGTGTATCGTGAGACCGATGGATTCGGTTAGGCTGGATTCAAAGAGGAGAAGTATATTCACGCCACTTTTTGCATAGCAATATAACCACAGCAAAGTGGTTTGTTATGGACCAACCACATAATCAATACATTAAATTCAAAAGCCATTGGTCTGGAGTTTTTCATATCTATCATCTAAACAGTAAATGTGATTTTTATTGTAAATGAAGTTGATCCTTATTGTGAAAAGATGATCATATAATCCTTAAAGATTTCGTAATTGCTCATAAGGAACTGGTATGCATGCCTGTAAATGTGTTTTGCCTAGAAGCACATTTCTAACAGAAGCATTAAATCCTTTTTTGGAATCGGCCTCTGTTTTTCTTTCTTAGGCACAGAGACATAACCAGCCATTTTTAAGACCACACTACTGCAAAACTATGGATTAATTTAAGAGTAAGTATGCATGCAGTATGGCCCACATTAACATTTTTACATTTTCATTCGATTTATATTTATTCAATTAGGAGAGTCTTTTTCCAATGCAAAGTACAATTCCAAGTATGCCACAGTGAATTCAGCAACAGAGACACAAGACACAGCTTATTCACTCGATACTGCAGTTTCACCCAGAGAGCTGCCTCTACAATCGAGCATCAGCTCGAAAATACACAGATGATCATGGCAGATGGTGTCATCCAAATTTATGAACTTGTTAAGAGATCAGGAGAGAAGTGGGACCCAAAGAGATGTGTTCTGAGACACAAGTAGGCTCCCCGACGTAAAACAGCAGACTGATGGAAAAGCACCACCGGTTAAAGGCTCTAATTTATACAAGGGGCCAAAGCAATTTCTCCCTGGACTGCAGTGACTGTACACATTGCGGTTTTGTTACTAAAGCGTGATATTTGCATTAACTCAGTTTCTTAGGTTTGCCTCTGTTGGATTTGCTCTGCATGCCCCATGGCTGAGTTCTCCATGCTAAATTATAAATTACAGCTTCCAGCATGGGCTCCACATCCCCCCGGAGCCAGATATCCTGAGGCAGGGAATCAAAAGTTGAAGGAGCGCCTCGCATGGCTCGACGTGGTCGAATCGTCTGCTGCGCATGGGATCGAGCGCGGTAAAGAGCAAATGGTCTGGCATGGTGCCAAGTGTCACGCATCGTTAAAGCTCTTCCCGACAAGGGCGTAATTGCCTCGCATTAACACGCGTGTGGCGAGAATGCAGCCACCAAATAATAAGAAACAAACACAGAGGAAAATGCTAATCCGGGAATGCCCGGGAGTCGTCGTACTGATGGGGGAGGCTATTCTTCCGTTTGCTTTTCCTTCAAATCCAATTGCCCCACTCAGAAATATCAGCCCAGCAATTAGAGCATGACTTTCAGCTGCTGATAGGGCCTTGGAGCTCATTCAAGACATTACAACAGTCTTGGCATCTCTATTGCAGTATAAAAAGGCATTCTAACGCAATAACCCTAATATTTTTGCTACAGCAGACTAACAGTCGTCTAGTTGGAAGCGTGCGCGTCAAAGCAAAGTTGTGTCGACAGAAGTCGGCATGAAATGGACAAAGTCCCTGTTGCACGCATACAAATTGGTCTTTTTTTCTCACTCGCTGGCTTCACACCGTGCTGTGCGATGGAAATGGTGAAATAAGTGTAAATAGTCTATTCAGAGACTTGGCACTGAGCGGCAGGCAGCCTGAATACCTTGCTTCAGGCAGGAATAAAAGGTTCCCCTGTGTCCTCCGCACGTCTGATTGATGCATACGACGGATTCTTCGATTTACACTGCCTCGAGAGGAAAGATGCGGTGTGCTGAGGAATCCCAACGTTTTTCATCCTGTTTTAGACACAGATGTTATACCGAACGAGTCTGGATTCCCATCTATCTGCCTATACAACTGCAAATGGAAAATATGTGCAGGTTTCCAGGGTTTCTGTGACACTCCTTCCTTGGGTCATCTGCATGGTTTTAGTTGCATTTTAGGTTGACTTTGCATGAGTTAAATTGTTAAAATAGAAATATTTTTCACTAAGAAGAGATTAGCAGAAAGGTCTCGTAAACAGCTGTGGGCAGCGGGGAAATAATTCAAGTGTTGAATGTTTGAGATGAAATTGTAAAGAGTTCATTAGCAGTGTACAGTGGCATTCAGCCATTGTCCCCAAAGTGTGTCTGTATGCGGTTTATTTAGTAAAAATATAATACTTCTCACTGAGAGTTGGGTGGTTAATCTAACATTTTCTGCATTAAGGTATGCTTGGAGCAGAGTTTTCTCCAACAAATATACTCCTACACCTTCTCATTCTCAGCCAGAGAATGGCTCCAGACCCAATGGCTCCCAGGGGCAAATGGCCTCATCTAACGTTGGGTGTCTGTCTTACTCTTCTTCACCCAACCCCATGATCCCTGCAGGGGCCACAGATCCTCTCGACCACTCTCTTGGATGCTGTCTCCTCGGTGGGAACACGAACCATCAAGTGTGTGTTTTCATGTAAATATTTACTTGGATGTGACTGTGGAATGTTTAAGCATAGGCGAGTTGCTCCATTCCCCAAACTTAAACTACAATACCATAAGAGATGTAACTGCCACTATTTTGTTTTGGCATAGTCGATGGGCATGCTGTGCATGGCGCTGAGTCTCAGTGCTCCCAGAAGATCTTTTACAGGAGGACAGACCCTACATCTAAAGCTAGCAGGGGAGGTCTGGATCCCGCCACTACTCCCCTGGCTGAAGTGCTGATGCTGTGGGATTGAACTCTGCCGATTCAGCAGATCCCCCGAGCTGTTGTCATTCTACCACCATTCTACCACATGCTGCTCTGACACCGAAGCCAAGCCAGCCAAGCTGAGGCTCTGAAGGCCACTGAGCTGAGGACAAAAAGAGAAACTTTGACGGTCTGGGCATGGGTCTGTCCAGGGTAAGGGAGGTACAGCAGAAAGTCCATGTCTACCTGAATGATCTTCTGAAACTTTCATGAAGGTAACCGAAATCCAGCTCTGATGAAACCTTAACACAGATCATGGCTTGTGATAGATAGCCACCAGTGTTGCTTAATTAAATGTATTTCTGCGATGATACACAACATTTTTTCTCTGCGCTGCGTGACTCGGAGAAGAGCAGGATCTGAGCAACGAAGCATCTGATATGGGTGAATGAAGGGTTTGATTTTTCCTCTGTAGTGCTGATGTTTTCTCTTCTCTCATTGTATATGATCACCCAAAATATTTGGAGTTTTGATTGTCTTACCCTCTTTATATCTAGTGGTAAACAAAAGCAATGCGATTGCACATGGTAGGATAGTGTAATGTGTCATCGTACAGCCATCTTATTTTGCAGGAAGTTGTGGGTTTGATTTACTCTGTCAGCGTTCGTGCTGAGTCGAACTGTGGGCGAGAAGGAAACAGAAGCAATTTCCAAGATTTGTGGTCAACAATGAGTTTGTCAGCAGATGCAGATTGGCAGTGTTGACATCTGAGTATGGTACCACACACGATGAGGAATCTCTGCTTCTCGGCATCCCCTCCTCACGCTGTTGTGCAGAATCTGGTTTCCCAAGGCAAATTTAATTGTTCCGCAGACTTTGTGATCAGCTGTTGTACGGTATAGATTAACAATAGACGTTGTAGGTGTTCACAGTCTCTCTTTACTTTCCTTAGGTACTCTCATCACTTGCTCCTACACCTTGTTCTTTCTGCTCTCAAATTTTGCCCTAATGTTTCTTTCCTGCTCTCGTGAACACTCAATACTTTCTTGGCCCTCATCTGTCACATCCCAGGATCTTTTTGCCGATATGTGCTTTGACAATAAAATGGTATCATAGAAGGACATCTTTTCAAATGTCCTCACTGTGGGTCCTGTTTCTAAATAATATTTTTCTTTTCATTTTTTGAACGGTTCTTTTGATTTCCTGCAACCTTCACTTATAAGCAAAATGTTTATTTTGAAGTTTCTAGTTCGGCAATGACTTGTGCGGAGCAGGGTTATAGTAAAGCTACTTTTAGTGCAGCTGCTCCAATTTTTTTGTAAATTTTATCAAGCACCCACTATTTCTGTACAGTTTCTAAAAGATAGCTACAGCACCTGCAGGAAGATGACATGAGGTTAGCTGGAGCAAATCTACCCCCAGGGGTGTCTCCTTCCATGGCCCCTTCCCGAACATTTTAGCAGTATTTCTCCAGCAACTGCTGTCACAGAAAAAACTTCTACAGGCTGAAACTGTTATATATGTTTTTAAGGCATTTCTAGGATGTCATCCAGGGTCTTTTAGAGTTTTTCACGTTGAATCATCAGCACTGTGCTGAATGGCTTCTGACACAAAGCCTGCGGTGTAAATCCCAAAGATGCTTCTGGATGAGTGTGGATTGGATATGCGGGAGAGTTTTGTATGTGCCTGGTGGCTTGCACGCACACGCACACACACACGGATTAGATGTGACAGCTCTTTGGGTCAACACCACCACTGTAGGCTCCTGGCGGACCTGGAAACATGTGCAAGTCATCTTAATGTCTTTCTCAGTGGTGGTAGCAGCCAGCTGAAGCACATGTGTACGTGTGGTTAGTGCACATACATCATCTGTCTGCCTTTACACTGCATTGTCAGTGTAAATTAATGTAACATAATCTTTGTCCTTTTGACTTCTATTTAGCCAGCCTCCCAATGGGATAATGTGCATCTGAACACCAAGTTTCTTTAAGGACAACTTGCACCAAAAGTGTAAAAATAAACAATAAAAGCCTACAGTTCATTATTAAAAGTGGCCAAACCATTTGTTAAATCTGAGCACAACACCTTTGACGCATTTAAAACCAACCAAAATCTGCAATAACTTGTCCCAAGTGGGGTCATGGTAAGCCGGAGCCCACCTGGCAACACATCCTGGATAGGATGCCAGTCTGCAGCAAGGCTCCCCAAGCAGGGCTCGAACCCCAAACCTGCCACACCGCCGCACCCCCTGCATTTAAAACCTAGACACCAAACACATGACTGTAAAAGATTGATTATGTATGTTTTATAAAAGTTTTATAGAGTATGGCTTTTTACAACACAGACTTTGAAGCTGCACTCCATGTGTGGGTACTCCTATTACAAAGTTAAATTGCTCAGCAGAGGTTTTAAGTACATCTTTATGACTCGCATACCTTACATTTTTTTCTAAATATGCTGCAGGAAATGGTACTGTATTGCTTTAATTATTTATGGACTAAGGGGGGTGCGGTGGTGTGGTGGCGTGGTGGGTTGGACCACAGTCCTGTTCTCTGGTGGGTCTGGGGTTCGAGTCCCGCTTGGGGTGCCTTGCGACGGACTGGTGTCCCGTCCTGGGTGTGTCCCCTCCCCCTCCGGCCTGTGTTGCTGGGTAGGCTCTCGGTTCCCCGCGACCCTGTACGGGACAAGCGGTTCTGAAAATGTGTGTGTGATGAAATACAGTGTTACAAAAATAAGTTCAAGGGAAAAATATTTGCCAGGGCACGAGGAAAGAAGAAAATTTAGTTGTCTGCGAAATGACTGATATTTTTTCACTAGAAATAGCAAAAATATTAGGTGAACTTATTTTTACCAAATAGTTCAAAATGTGTGTGTTTGGACGAGTGAAGGGCTCCTGTGAACTCTTCCTACCGTTTGCTTAAGAGCGCACTATACACATTCCCTGTGGCACATCAAGTTAGATCAATGTGTTCACCTGCATTACTGCTCTGTAGGTCCAGAACTGCAACTGTTTAAAGACCTCAGGAGGCTCATTATATCGAATTTATGAATTTCTCTGGGTAGAAGGCTAGAGAGCAGACGGCCAGATGTTTATCGCTAAAGAGAACTAAGGAGTCATTGTAAAAACATTAGAAAACAGGAATAATATTATAGACGGGCAGTTTCTGGAAGCGCCTAGAACCACAGCAAAGAGGAAAAGGGACAATAATTTATTGAACTCGATACCAACCTCTGATAAAAGAAGTTTCTCTGCGTTTGTCTCCTGTCAGCACCCAACGATGTCAAAAGAGAGGAAATGACTTTTTTCATTCTCCCCAGCGACTCTCAGCACCTCCACCCCCTCCTCCTCTTACCCCTTCCAACCCCCATTCCATTCTCTTTCCCGCTCTGACTGAACCAGCCTCCCCCTGGCGAGTGATTCCACTCAGCTCAGTCACTCTCCTGCGGCCAGAGCTCACCTCCGTATCTTCCCCCGTCTCTCTGACGCAACCTCCTCAGCGCTCGTGTTTTTTCAACCTGTGCCTCCTCTTGTTTTCCCAAGCCTGGCTCTCTCTCCCTTCCTTGCATCCTGTCTCTTGCTGCCAGACTTTTTCTGGGAGCCCAGATGGGAAAAGTGCATGTAAGAAAACTTCCCGGCACTCAGTCAGTGACAGACGATACCTCTGTGCACATCGTGTCCTTGTTCCCCTGAATGGTTTTGGTCCCCCGCTCTGCTGCCCCCAGCTGTGAGAGGAAGGGGTGGTGTGTGGGGGGGGGGGGGGGGGGGATCTGGATGCTGTGGATCGCTGTTTGAGGGATTGAGGATTCACTCCTTGGGACCCGAAATATTGGCAGCAGAATCCAGACTGTGTGGAGAATACAGGCATCTTTCTAAAACCTCTTGGATAAAACTCTCCTGGTAAGTAGTGTGGTATTTCTGTCTGGTTCCTGTTCCAAGAAGCTCCAGTATATGTGTTTCTGAAAGGAATTTCAAAGAAAAGTTTGCCATCAGGGAAACAACCGCACTGGACTTTGGTGCATTCTGTCAACTGTCAGGTTGCATAAGGATTTGCAATTTGGTTCCATCTTTAAGCCCTTGGATCTGGTGTTTGCTGACTGAAAAGAAAGGGAGGCATCATAGACTAGCTGAAGTTCTGTAGGATTGTTAGTTACACAAGATGTCATCACCAGAGTAAAATGGTTAATGGTTATAAATAACTGTAATAATCAACCCTTTTTCTTTGTTTCAATTAGTTACTCATGGTTTTCTTTTCCCTTTGATGAAGCTCGATTTTTAAAGGAATATATCTGTTTAAGTGCTTTACTTAAGACTGTAACAGTAGAGCCTCTACTGAGACTTGTACTGGAAATCTTCTATCACAGCTCTAGTGCTTTGACAACAAAAAACTGTTGATCTCTAATATAGAGTCTTGACAGGTTTTTCTGTACATCTTTTCCTTATTTATTTCTGTTTAGAAAATATCCTGGAAACCACATGATTAGTTTCAATTTATGCAACATTTTGAGTTCTGGTCACCATTAAAATTCTTGTTAAGAAAAATTAATTTCAGCCCTGTGAACTGTACTGTTCTCCATCCACTTCATTCCCTCTTCTGGAATTGACCTTCTATCCTGCATCAATGAGCACCTGGGCAAATTATAATCGGATTATTAATATTATCAGTTATTTGGCTGACATCTGCTTCCAAAGTAACTTACAATGACAGAAAAGCAACTTTACAATTATTTATGCAGTAGACACTTTTTTCCTAATTGATGTGCAAAATTAAGCTACAATTTATCCATTCATACAGCTGTGTAATTTTTACTGGAGTAATTTAGTGTATAGTACCTTGCTCATGGGTAATACAGCAGATGCCTCTTGATGGCACGCAGACCATTATGAACATGAACATGTGACACCCCAGAGAACAAGTAGCAAGCAGCATGCGGCCTGCATTCCTGAGAATCAATCTCAGTTTTCATGTTCATAAGGAGGACTTGAGTTATACATACGCTGTTTACTTTTTATCTTATTCACTTTGTAACACACATCACCCTCATTGGGTTTGTTTCGAAAGCCAGGAATCGGTACACCCCCAACCAGATGTGGTTTCCGAGAAAGATGAAAGGGCTGATTGATAGGAGCTCCGGCACAGGCAGTTTTTTAATAAAGAAGAATCTATTAGTCATTCCAAATGGACTTTAACCTTCAGTAGTAAACTCAAACACTTCACACAGAGCAAATAGAGCAAAACCACAGTAGACCACTTAAAAAAAATCAGGCTGATCTAGTTCATTGTGCTGTTTAAGGTAGAAATGGACAGGTCATGTCTCAAAATAACTGCCTATTCTTTCACAGTGTTAATAGGGTGTATTTTTTGCAATCACTAAACAGTTTGTTTAGAATTTATAATGTATATTTTTGCTACATGACTTAAAACAGTGCAGCTGGCAGCATAAAGATTAAGGCTGTTGCCTTTGGATGCAACTTCAAATCCCTCCTCATGCTGTAATACCCTTGAGCAAGGTACTTACCCTAAATTGGTCCATTGAAAAATTACATGGTTTTATAAGCAGGCAAATAATTGTAGGTACCTTAACAAACTCAGTGTCAGCTGGAAGCAAATAGGTTGAAACTGGTCAGAAAGTTTTTTTCTCATCCTGAGCTGTTGTGAGATTTCTTGTCTTGATTCGAATGTATATGGCTTCAATGTTGAGTTGACAAAAGGAGAATGGTTCAGACTGGTTGGATGAAAGAGGTTTTTTAACTAAATGTAGATTTCAGAACTGCTTAAAACTCAAGTCAGTTGAATGATTGCAGGATTATTGCAGAAAAAGTGCCCAAACATGCCATGTTTAATAAATCTATTTGGAACCCATTGCTGTGACTTTTAAGTCTGGTTTTTTTGGTTGGAAACGACTGTATTTGCTCTTTTTTTGTTTCAGTGCATCACCATTATTCTCAGATTATGATTTTATTATCTTAAAATATCAATGTAGAGATATTAAAATTGCATAATTCTTCTGAACAACTATGAAACAATGTTTCAGAATATAAGTTAACTGACACTGGATTGAACCCTAGTGAGTGTTTGTCAGGAGTGGGATTTGAACCCACGCCTCCAGAGGAGACTGCAACCTAAACGCAGTGCCTTAGACCACTCGGCCATCCTGACCACTCTTGCTTACTGCCTAGCTTGTTGCTACTAAACTTCCATACATAATCTTCTAATTGAACTCAAAAACAAATTTTATTTAGGTCTCTTAAAATCTCCAATCATCCATTTCTCAGTATAGATCCTGTTGAAGCTGCAAATGTTGGGTCAGTATTCATTCTCATTTTATCCATGGAACAGCATTTCTGTCCTTCTTTGGCCATCTGTCTCTGTTCCCATTACACAATGCACTTGAGTAAATACCATGTTCTGGATGTGGTTTGACCAGGGCATAGTTTGGACTTGTCATGAAAATGAGCTCAAGTAACGTGTTTGTCTTTCGTGGGTTCTGTGGATTCTGTCTAGCTGTAGACTTATAGGAATCAGCACCAAAATCAATGTTTTAATTCACGGAATTACCCCACATTGTTATATTTTCCTCCAACTTCTGTGTTTAGTTTCGTTATGTATGGATAATTTGCATATTTTGGCTTCTCTGTGCATCATTGCATGTCTTCCATGTACAGATTGGAAAATTATAAGGATGCAGTGGTCACTATATCCAAATTTTGGATATGGTGGATTTTTATGTTACTCCAACAACTGTGGGATGAAATGGGCATGAAACTGACATCAATTATCAAGCAGACTAGAAAATTTTCCCTTTTGTATGGCAAAGCCAATTCCTTCTCTGCTATAAAACAGAAGCCAATGATAACCCCATTGTCCTCTTATGATCAAGATCTTTGCTAGGCCTGAGAAGATGTTCTGCCTCACACACACAGTCTGAAACTGCTTGTCCCAAGTGGGGGGGTCACAGTGAGCTGGAGCCTAACTTGGCAACACAGGGCCCAAGGCTGAAGGGGGAGGGGACATACCCAGGACAGGACACCAGTCCATTGCAAGGCACCCCAAGCGGGACTCAAACCCCAGACCCACCAGAGAACAGGACCCCACCAAGCCCACTGCACCACTACATGCACCAGGTTTTGGCCTTTTTGTTTAGTGTCTTTTTCAGTTGTTAGCTGGGTCCTTGTTCACTCAACAAAGGCTGGTCGCTGTGCTTCAGGTGTGTCTGTGAGAAAGAGGAAGAGCAGGTTGACATTGTGTTTACACCTTTAGGACCCAGGACTTTATCATTGCTCTGAAGTGATGCCACTGAGGAGCCAGGCCACTGATGAAGCTGGACGTTGGGTTATGGTGATTTACAGTTGTAATGGCAGCTGGATGTCGATCTTTGTCATGATTTTGGAGCGATGGCAGCTGGAAAAAAGAGCTATATAATAGTTATCTTGCAATGTCCACTTAGAGGGGGTATAGTGGCACCTGCTCTCTGACAGGTCTGCGGTTCGAGTCCTGACTGGGGTGACTTTCGACTAGTAAAACCATATACCTTCTGTCCTCATTTCATTCTGAATGTTTTTGGCTTGTAAATTTGAATTAAATTACCTTATTAGTTAAAGCAGGACGTACCATAGTCCAGTATATACCCTGCTTCCACAATAGGCTGTAGACCATGACAACGCTGCAGTGGACAATTAGTTATCGATGATGGATGTATGGGTGGATGCATGGTCATTATTACAATGCAATCCTTGATTGTGGATTACAAATATTAAGTTAGAACTTTTAGGGTTAGGTGAAACACCTAGTTTAAAAGCATTCTCCCTCATTTTTTTTCAGAAATAATAATTTTACGTTTAAAGAGGAAACAGTTTGCAGAAATTATAAGTGTTCCCCTATTTCTGTTTGGGTTAATTCCAGTGGCAGGAGTCAGTTAATGGGAGAGAGAATTTGAAAGAAAGGAGAATCCACTCCAGGGTTTGGAATCTCATTCTGCAGACGTTGAAGAAAAACAGGAAATGTGCTGTGTTGGCTGTTGCGGGGTGGGAGGGGTTGCCCAGTAGCCACATTTTGCAGCTGTAATGAGCACAATGAGGTTGGCCACAGGGAAGTAAAGGGTGAATTAATCAAACATATTTCACAGCTCTGGGTAAACAGGACATTCTTAATAATTGAACTTCCATGGTTTCTTGTGTTTTCGGACTAGGATGTGTTTAGACTAGTGTATTGGCAGCTTTTTAGACAAGAAAGACTCTTCATGTCATGTTGCATATGAAGTATTTAATGCTGTTCCTACCTTCCACTTTCTGAGGGAATGCAGTGATTCAGACATATTTTTTCACTATTTATCAGCTCTGATAAAGATGCTTTGGATTGTGATTACAGTATTATCTGCAAAAGAATAGCATACCTCCAGAACAAAACCTCTTTAATGTGAGAAATGACTTTTATTAATGGCCAGTACTCAGTTAGATATGAGAGGTGAATAAAATGGACAGTTACAGATTTGAATTGCATACATAGGGGCTACACAAGTAACACAGAGGTGTAATGGATAAGGTTGGTGTCTTGCTTCTCCAGGACTGAGGTTTCAGATGCAGATGTGGGTCTGAATTAGATTCACTTTGTGTAAAGTTTGCATGTTTTCCCTGTGTTTTGTACTAATTTCCACCGGGTGCTCTGGTTTCCTCCCACAATCCAGCAACATTTACATGAGAAAGCAATGCTACAACGGTGAACCACTTCCCTATTCTCCTGTACTGCAGAAACCAGAGTCCACCTGAAGGGTCAACAAGACTTGATAGCACTTACCCTACCCTACAAAGGAGACTTATTCTATACGCACCACTAGGTGGGGTGGTCAGGATGGCTGTCCACCGTCCTTAATAAATATTTCTACATTTCCCTTTATGCTTGAGCTACAATGTCACAAGAAGACCACAGTAAATATCTTTGCATTACACACCTTACATTTTGAACAGGTTTGATCATAACATCAGATAGGGGTTTTCTGCAGTCATGAACAGAAGCGGTACGAGCGTGACGGGAAACATGCATGGAGACTCGAGTCCAGGAGAAAGGGGTTTTTCCCTTGTCCTGATCAGACACAGCTGTTGGGAAATAGCATGATCTTTAAGTGATTCGGCCAAAAATAGAATTCCTGGAAGTAGTAAGCAGATTGTTTTAATAGGAAGATGGTCTGATCCCTTACATTGGACAGAGATTAAACACTGTGCTTAATGAACTCCGCACAGATTGATGGGTATTGCTTTAATGACCCACGCCTCAAAGTGGTTTTCCTTATAGGGGAGGATAATTAAAATTATTTTGTATCTAAAACAACCACAGCTAAATTAGCACAGTTTAGAAGATTTCACATTCTCTGTGTCTCTGAGTTTACAAAATTAAAGTGTCCTTGAACAGGTTCTATTCTGAGTGGTTCTTTCTTATATTTGTTAACATAGCTGATGCTTCTCTGCAAAGCAAACTGCAGTGATTTACCCATTTGTATTGCCAGGTAAGTTTTACTAGAGAAAGGCTAAGTACCTTGATCAAGAGTTCTGCAGGAGGAGGTGGGATTCAAATGTGGATCCTTTAAATCCAAAGTGGGTCAAGGTGCCCCTTACAGTGGTGGAGCTGGACACCTTCCAATGACACTTCTGTGAGAAGTTAACGTCTTTTTTTTACCAAGTTGTTTTAATTCAGTTTGCTCTTGAATACACATTCTAATACTTTGTACTAAGAACAGCCTGGAAAAGGCTGGGTAGAGAACATTGTGTACTAATTTCAGACCAACTGGAGTCCCATGAGCCTAAGGCGGCAGGGTTGTCCTCAAAATAGCCTGGACATTATCCACCTCCCAAGAGTGCCATGTCCATCCTATCTGGGGTGCAAAGCTGCAGAGCTTGATGAGTTTGCAGGTGTTTGTTTCCAAGAGCACCTATTGTTTGGACCGGAAGTGACGTCACATGGTGCTCCAGGTGTGAAACACTTCCTGAAAGACAAGTCCAATCTTCCGGTCCACAAAGACCAAGGGTCCCCTCTGCTGTAGTACATCGGTTGGGGGAGGCTAGCAGTGTTAAATTCCTTGGGCGCACCCTCCCTCACAAAATTCAATTTGGGAACAAAAACAAAAACAGTGGCCAGAGAAGGGATGCTGTTGTTGTTAATCTGATGCGTTCGGTGCGGGTCACCAGTCTCAACTCAACACTGACTGAGTGGAACCTTAACATCGGACAACGGTACAGCGAAACTGGAAAAGCAGTCGCAGCATTTTCGGATTTTTTTTTTAGAAGGAATTCAAAAGTTTAAAAAAGTTGTGCAGATTATTTACAATGAAGATTGAAACCAGGATTCATTGCTCACAAATGTGTAGCCAAAGGGCTTTAGTTTAACCTCTCCCAGACTGGCAGCTTTACTGCAATAACTGTCTTGTTAGCGTAATTAATAAATAGCTGTTTTAGGGAGGGCGGCATGGTGGTGCCATGGTGGCAGGTAGCACTGGTGCCCCAAAGCTCCTGGATTCTCGGTTTGGTTCTAGATCTGAATATGGCTCGGTCCGTGTGGGGTTTGCAGGTTCTCATTGCGTTCACATGGGTCTCCTGCCACAGTCCAAAGACATGAGTTTCCAGTTTATCCTTTGTGAGATTCTGGACAGACAGTTACAGTGGGCTTTGTCGTCTCCAGTAGAGGCCGATCTCCTCCTTAATCCATCTGACGAGACATTTTAGCACATCCTCACATATCCTGAGGAACTGTCTCAATCTCCTTTGCTTTCGTAAAAGGGCAGAGGTGCTAACAGAAAAAAAGACACAATCCCCATTTTCATTATTTTCTGTGTTACCTTCCTCATGCTGTTTACCCCAGTACATCTTAAATAGTAATTACCCTGTTTGATGTGCCTTTTCATGTGGTACAAATTGTTTGGAAAACAACAATAGCCTGAGCGGTATCTTATTCATTGGTATTTATTTCAGACACAGGTTAAAGCGCTCGTAACAAAAATTATGGGAAAATATATTAATTTGTATATATGAATATTTATGGGAATATGTTAATTATATCTCAGACATTTATTTGCATTTGCATATTGTGTATTGTTTTTCACATTAATATTGTTAATCAAATGCCCCTAATTTATTAGACAAACAAAAAGCATACATTCTGAAATACATATTTCCACAAAATTACTGCAATGGAAAAATGGTTTGAACACACTGTTAACAGCGCCCCAGTGACTCGTCTGAATGACGTATTTTGAGCTCTTCACTTTTAGTGATGACATAAAACATTTAAGATTTTAGATAGTTTAATGTAGCCAGTTTCTTTTTTCCAACAAATTCCCATACAGTGCCGTGGTGTTGATATTATTGTAAGAGAGGGCTGCTAAACGGCGGAAACGTGGTGTTTTGCAGACGGCCCACACACCGATGAGTGCAATGAACTGGATACCGCGGTGACTAAGGGCTTTTGCCACATCTGAGAAGCATTTCCACACCAGTGTCTTGTTGTGACTGCCTCGCGACTTCTGACTCACGATGCTTGAAGGCATATGGTGGAGGGGGACGTTTTCAGGAAGGATCCTGTCTGTAATGACCAGAGTTCCGTGTGTGTGATTCAGCTTAGTGTGACTCACTGTCTTCCCCGTTCTTCTCCGCTTTGTTCCCCGGTCTGGAGCAGGCTGCTGACGGAGGTCCTTCCGGCGTAGACCTCATAACCCTCTCCGGCTCAGTCCCGTGAGCCCAGTATGGTATGAGGTAGTGCTCCTTTTGGAGAACCTATGCTGGTGAACAGCAGCACAGAAGCAAGTAAAGCCTTCTCTGTGCTTCTTTCCTTACTGAGCCTATGGAATCAACAGTTTCACTGTCTCCTTTTTCAGGGCTCTCATTGAACCAAACTTGTACATTTTAAACGACAGTTATCAGACTAATTTGTTACCAGAGACTTGTATGCAGGCGTTTGCTTCAGCATCTCTTTTATTTCTTTTAAATATACAGTATTGCTCGTTGGGGGGGCGCAGCGGGCGTGGCCGGGTCCCGCTGTGTGGCGGGTTCAGGGTTCGAGTCCTGCTTGGGGTGCCTTGCAATGGACTGGCGTCCCATCCTGGGTGTGTCCCCTCCCCTCCAGCCTTGCGCCCAGTGTTGCCAGGGTAGGCTCCGGCTCGCCGTGCCCTGGCTTGGGACAAGCGGTTCCAGACAGTGTGTGTGTGTGTGTGTGTGTGTGTGTATTGTTTGTTTCATCCGGGTGCTTTAACCACACAGGCCTAAGACATGCATTACTGGTGAAGTGGTGACTAACTTGCTCTTTGTGTGTGTGTGTGTGTGTGACTCATTGCCCTGCTATGGGCTGCTGCCCCTTCCAGGTTGTGACCTGCCGTGCACCCTACGCTTCTGAGATAGGCTCCGGGCCACCATGACCCCGCATTAGGAGAAGTGGTTACTGATGACAAATATAATTTCAACATTCAATGCATGACATTTTTTACGTGATCATTTAAAACAGCAGTGATTTATGTATTTAGCTAGAAATCTGACAGACATGAAAAACAGAAGACACAAAGGACACAGGAAATGGAAACTTTTAGGTCACACAAATCACCGAAAACAGCTAAACAAGAAGTCACAACGCATTTGTTACTATAATAAGCAACTGCTCCATACTACATACGCAAATAAAAATCAGCCTTGACGATGATAAACAGTAATCAGAGGAATGACTCACGCATGTACACTTAATACTTTTGTGTTGCTGTGCGGCATCTAATAATAAGACAAGTTATAACTGTTTTCTCAAACGTCTTTTCCCAAGTTCTGTGCTGTTTTTCATTTGGTCAGTTTTTTTTTTCCCTCCTCTTTGGTTTCCACTTTGTGGTTATTCCTCCAGATGAGTTTGGGAAATCGCCCCCTCTAATAAGAAGAGATGTGAAGGCTGTTGTGTCTGGTAACAATATCTCATGACCCCCTCCTTCCCACAGCTGCCCAGTAACCAGAGCTGTCGGTGTTTTGTTGGCCGAAGCTCTGATTGCTGGTTTTCCTCTCTGCTCACATAGGGGCTGCGGCCTTCACTTCTCCTACATCTGTTCCGACCTTTTCCATCGCTTATTAAGTGGTGCGTCAGGCATCGCCACCATCGCCTATTTCATTTAAATGAACTGATGTTGCTCGGTGAGAGATTTTTTTCCAAGGCAAAGAAAAGGGAAAAGAGGAACCGTGGAAAGTGGATGATTGTCCTCTCTCTTGGTCTGTGCTTTTTTTATAAATCTACATCTAAACAGTTGTCAAATACATGATGTAAAATACAAAATGATGTAAAACACATTTCTAAATTGGACCGGCATGTGTTTTACATCATTTTGTATTTTGTATCGTTATTCTATCATTCTAAACACAACATCGTTACTGTAAAGCAAATTATGTTTCTATCAGATTAACATGTTTATTTTTAGTTTTTTAAAAAAATATGACAGGTTTCTTTTAAAAAAGTGACATTTCTGACCTGAGTCGACTTTGGTAGATTGGTGGAACTGTTCAACCTTCAATTCTGCCCCACGGATCTGTTATTATCATTATTATTATTATTATTTTATTTTTTATAGAGTGCTCTTCTCACGCAGTGACACAGAGCGCTTTAACACAGACATAAGGCAAGAAAAACAGATACAAACAAAGAAGACGGTCAGCTAACGGCTACCATAATGAAGAACTTATTATAGAGCTACAAGTATACCTACTGGCCACCGGGGAAAGGAACAAAAACTCCCAACTGAAGGTTGAGGGAGAAAAAACCAACGGGGGTCCACGGGCCAGTGGTTGCCCACCCCTCCTGGGCGTTCTAGAAAGTAACAATTTGCAAGCCAGCGTGTAACAAGTAATTATAACGTCGGTGAATGGCATCTCGGATCCCCGGCTCGGCACGGAACGTCTCGATCGTCACGGCAGATGGACGTCATCCTCTGTCAGCACGGGATTCATCTGTCGCCACCGGCCGGCCTCCTCGGGCCTTACGCAGCGAGGTAGTGCTCGACGAGAAGATAGGACAGAGTTAGTAGTTTGCTACTTAAGTAAATTTAAAATGCATTTTTGTAAAGGTGAGAAAATAAACAACCAAGGCAGGTCGAATTACAGTACGAGGTGGAATGCCTGAGTGAACATGTAAGTCCTTAGTTGGGATTTGAAAACAGAAACAGACGGGGCATTTCTGACAGTAACTGGTAGACTATTCCAGTTTAGGTGCTCTATAACTAAAGGCGCGAACTCCTCCTGAAGTCTTATTGATCACAGGTACTCTACGGTAACCTGCATCTAATGAACGGAGATATCGTCCTGTTAGGATATTCTGTTTCTGGACTCCAACACCAGGATTGTGGCAGGGTACTGGGGTAGGACTGTAGTAAACTCAACCTGATCACAACCGGATCAGATACATTAGCATGTGGCATCTGATCGCCCAGCAGCACGGTTCCTCTGGTTCCGTGGTATCGCGGGAGGTGCCGTCAGGATGGACCGCCATCTGTTTGTGTCAGGCTCATTCTTCATTGCTATTTCCAGCCTAAAATGAGATGCTGTCCTAGAAAAATCCACCCATCTCATGGCCATCTAAGTGTAATAGATCGCGTATAATAGCAGTATGTAACATTTTACTGGAGGCCTTTCCTGAAAAGAAAGCTCTGGCAAGGATCTGACAATGAACTTTCTATATACAGTATATACTGAATTATCAGTCAGTATTTAATAGTGAGGGGGCTGTGGTGGCACAGTGGGTTGAACCGGGTCCTGCTCTCCGGTGGGTCTGGGGTTTGAGTCCCGCTTGGGGTGCTTTGTGATGGAGTGGTGTCCCATCCTGGGTGTGTCCCCTCCCCCTCCAGCCTTGTGTCCTGTGTTGCTGGGTTAGGCTCTGATTTACTGTGACCCCACATGGGACAAGCAGTTTTAGACAGTGTGTGTATTCAATATTCTGTACAATAGATCCATACACAATGCAAGGAAGCACTGTGAAGACACTTCTGTGACTGTATGGACTGCTGTGATGCTCGACTCCATTTATGTTTGTTGCCTTATCAGGCCGTGTTTTTGAAACCCACAGATGAGAAGCGTGAAAGGTCATCGGTCTATATGCTGTTGTGGAAAGGACCTTCTAGGACAGCGTGGATGAGTGACCCCTCTAGGCACGGAAGTCCTTTATGAACACCAGGGTAGTCAACACAGAGATGGCCCTCATCAGCAATGCCTTGGCAGCCTATGGCTTCATAATAGGTAAGGATCATGGTAATCTCATCCATTGTACCCTTTGGACATTGTAAATTGGGTGGTCAGTGAAATTCCACCTTTGAGAATATTTGCCTATAAATACATGGGAGCATCCATCTGTTCTCAGTAAGAGCAGTTTTCAGTGATCCAGAACCTGTAGTGGGAAATGCAGGACATGACCTGGTGCATTACAGAGCAATCACACACCCTCCCTCTTTCTATCTCTCTCACACACACTTGACATGTTCCTTCAGTTGTATCTTAACATCTGCGAAAAACCCTATATACAGCAAACATCCAGAACCTTACAGGACTTGATCTACCTCTACACCCCAGCCAGACCCCTTCGCTCGTCTACTTCTGCCCGCTTGGTGGTCCCGCGCACGAAAGGTTCTCAGTTCTGGCTCCGTTGTGGTGGAATGACCTCCCCCTCTCACTCAGAACTGCTGAAACTCTGTCTACATTCAAGAAGGGTCTGAAAACTCACTTTTTCTGGACTGACTTTGCCCATGATCTCTCAAGCTTATGTATGGTGTAAATGTTCATGCACCGTAACTTTATGATCGACCCCAGAAAAGGCTTTACACAGTCGCTGCTCATGTATTGTATGCAAATGTTTATGTACTTTTAAAAAAAAAATTGTAGGAAGGTGATCAGGATTCGTCCATCCTGCATTTTATGCACCTACTCGTGCGATGAACATTGGTGCATAAAGTGGAAAAAAGAAACAAATTAGGTTTACTTAAGAATCACGCCTGCAACTATGTCTCCCTTTCTCCTAATGTAATGCACAAATTGTATTTCTCTGAGATGTATGTCGCTTTGGAGAAAAGCATCTGCTAAATGAATAAATGTACATGTAAATATAATTTAAACCACTAATGCAGGTGACTGAATTGGTCACCTCAGGAAATTTATCACTTCACCTTAACAGCAATTCCATCTACTGTATTGTAAAAATAACCTTGTTATACACATTGTCATGGAAACATGGTTACACTGTGATTACAAGATCCCTCTTTTAAACTATGACTATGCAGTGATTTACACTCCTTTGGAAACACACTATACTGTACTATGGTCTTGAAGAGCTGCGTGGTAATGCACCACCCATAACCTCCCACACCTCCCGAGACAAACAAATTTATTATTTTCCTGAGATAAACAATTTTGTCACCTACATTAGTGGTTTACATCACATCCTGGACGTTTTGTGTATGAAGGCTTTTTCCCAGATGTTAAGAACAGCTGCTTTTCACCCTTAGTCCTGGAAAAGATGGCCAAATTAAATCAGTTTGGAAACTGCCTAAGTGTTTAACAGGCTGTGCAATAACATGCGTGCGCTTTGAATGCCAGGATGTGTTTTTTTTTGAAGTCCCGGTGTTAAAGGCCCCTAGCGCTCTGTATTTTGCCTGTGTATTCTAAAAATGTTGGGCCCGGTTCCTTATCATAAGAACGATTTTTCCAGTGAACAGTAACACTTAGGATTAACATCAGTTTTCACCACCACCACCGTCATCATCATGGTCTGTATTTCATTCCCCATACCATTGAACCACAGTGGTGATGAGAGATTTGCGGAGTGGGGGATAATGGCAAAATGACCGAGACAAAGTAGGTATTTATTCATTTATTTGATAATTTTCTCCAAAGCAGCTTGCAATCATTCACCGCTTTATACACCTCGGCAGTTTTTACTGGCAGAAAGAACAACTTGTACCGAAATAAAGAATAAGGAGCTTGGGAGCTCTTGTTGTGAGTAAGAAACATGCTGTCTCATCCCATCAAGGGGTGGTCCCATCGGTTCGGGGTGAGTACCTCAATCTAGGGTACTAAAGCAGAAGGCGGGATTTGAATCTGGGTCCTTTGTGTGTAAGTGGCAACTCTAACCACTGCGCCACCTGCTGCCCCTGTGTAAAATTAAAGTTTATATTGAACCTTTAAGTATCCAGCCCTGTCCGCAGTAACTGCAGCTCAGCATCTTGGCTCTCTGCAAACACCACTACTGATAAGTTGCCGGGAAAATGTCGCCTGTTGCACTCATCAGAATCTTCAGCTTCGTCACCATCATCATAACACCACGCCCTAACCCCTTCTGCAGATCACCCAGAACGTACGGCGCTCTACTTCATGTGCGGGGTGTGTCTCGGCCTGCTCCTCACACTCCTGGCCTTGGTGGTGCAGATCTCCTGCCGCGTGGACTGCGGGGGTGGGCGCAGCAGGTGGAGAAGGAAGCGGCGGCGGCCGCCGGGCACCGCGCGCCGCAGGATCGCCGAGACGAGAGGCCGAGACAGCAGCGACAGCAGCGGCGGCAGCGACTCGGACTGGGATGCGAGCTCCGACCTGTCCGCGCGCCGGCGCCGCCGCTTCGAGCGCACGCTCCGCACAAACGTGTTCGCGTCGGCCGAGGAGCTGGAGCGGGCGCAGCGGCTGGAGGAGCGCGAGCGCATAGTTCGCGAGATCTGGATGAACGGGCAGCCCGACGTTGGCGGCGCTCACACGCTCAGCCGATACTGCTAAAGCCACGGACGACGGGGGGGTCTGTCGTGGACCTGGCGGGGAAGGGCTCTCCGGGCCCGCTCCGGCTGTGGAAGCGCTTCCCGGACTCACGTCAACTGCTTCTATCTTGGTGAGCCTTTTTTTTTTTTTGCGGTGACACTCAGCTCCTCCACGTACGAAGCAAGGCCGCGAAGGGCAGAGCGGAGGAGGTGGGATTACTGAGAAAGACCCTTCCTCCAAAGACTCGGAGACCTCAGTGAGGCCCGTCACACAGTAAAGGGAAAAGGTCACACAGCTTTTTATTGACTTTGCTCTTAGAGGAGGTGGATGACAGTGAGCGCATCGCATTGCTGTAGGAGCCCTTGCTTTTTTTTTCTTTTTTTTTTTTAAACCGCTTTCGTCCAGCAATGAAAAAAGGCGCCTTAAAATATGTCCTTTGTGAGACCGGCGAGCAATCGCGAGAGCCCAACTGGAACATTTGGCTGAAACATGACTGTTAAAAAAATACGTTGTGCAGAAACGCAGAACCAAAAATGTCTGAAACTCATCTCAGCCTTTGTGAGGCCTGTAACATTATTGCTGAATGGTTGTCTTAGCGTTTATAATATTTTTATACAGTGGCATTGTTTCTGAAGGGCATCTCAGGGATTATATCCTGATGTTTTCAAAATGGTAATATTTTTTTGTGTTCTTTTCCTCCAAGAAAATATAAGCACTTTTTCGCGTGGGATGATGAGTATGCATATTTTACTGGAGAAAAAATTTAGTATCATATTTCTGTGGTTTAAAGACAAAAAAAAAAAAAAACATTTTCATGTGCCGTGAAGGTTGTTTGGTAACGCAGTTACAGTAAATCCCATTAAAAGTGTCTTAATAGGTTATTAACTATCCCCCATTGCTTTTCCTCAACTTTCTATTAGGATGTAATGCACCCAGGACTGTAAAAATATACATTTGAGGAAGACATTCGCACTTAAACTGTGTGGTTCGATGTATGGATGGGGCATTTAGACTACGGTGTGAGGGACAGCAAGTCAAGTGGCGTAAAAAATTTTATTTTGATGTATGTCAAGAGAGGCTTTATCGTTTGATTTATTTACTGTGCCATATAAAGAGCTGGTACAGAACACAGTTAGACGAAACAACGTCCCTCCGTGTACGAACATATAATGGGAAATGCGCCCCTGGGGAGGGTGGGCATTTAAAGGAGCTCATGTGTCCATTCCTCGTTCTTCCCGTTTTGATACGGACCTTTCGGAGTTCTGCCACCAATGTTCATTCACCTAGAATAAACATCAGGCATTCGTTAAAATAAAAACGACACAATATCCCTGGAGCTTGAATCAGTTCACTCTGCGTGTCAACGACAGAGACTGGCTTTAAACTTTGCGGACTCCATACGCGAAATGAAAAATCAGCTCAGGAATATTGTGCAGTGCTGGCTAAATAAGAGCGGCCCCCCCGTACCCCAGCCGTACCCCAGCCGTACCACATAGCGCTCGTGGATTGAACGGAACGTGTAGCGTGTGCTTGACAGCAAAGACAAAATGAGGAAATAAACCGCAAGGTTTGCATTGAAAGTTTACGGTGACAATGGAGTGGTGTTTCAGGTGGGCCGAAGGCTTGCGACTGTGACTAAACGCAGCGTATGCTCATTGAATAAACTGTATAGGGAAAAAGCACATGTTTCCTTTGTTTGGTTTTAGAGAGCGAACATGTAAATCTCACACACACACGTTGTCTGAAACCACTTGTCCCAAGCAGGGTCGCGGCAAACCGGAGCCTAACCCAGCAGCGCAGGGCATAGGGCTGGAGGGGGAGGGGACACACCCGGGACGGGACGCCAGTCCGTCAGAAGGCACCCCAAGCGGGAGTCGAACCCCAGACCCCCCCCAGGAGAGCAGGACTTGGTCAAGCCCGCTGCGCCACCGTGCCCCTCCTCGATAAAGATGTAAATGTAGTGTAAAAATTAACAATACTAGCACGATCTGTTCCGGCCACCCTGAATACTTACAGTTCAGTGAAATGTTCTTTAGCGATGACTCGATGGAAATAGTGCATCACTTGCTGCTCACTGAATGTCCCTTTATATACCCATATTTTACCACACTGGCCTATTATCTATTGTATGTCTGCTGTCTGGAAATGCTTTTTTGAAGCATTATCTTTTCATCCAGTCTACTTATGCTTTGGAAACAGATTAAATTTGTATTGTGAACATGATCATGCTGATTAGTTAGGCTCACCCTGTCTTTACTGTGTTTACTGTGCTTAGTAGCACATGACTGTTCAGTCAGCAGCTCACTTAGGACCATATTCTCACTCACATCAGTCCTGGCCAAAATATGAGTAATAGTTACATTAGGGGCAAAGACTGAGGGGTCATTCATACTCCAAACAATTAGCCCTCGACACAACAAAAAAAACGTAGAGGCTTTTTTGCGTTTTAGGGGAGAAATTAATAAATGATAATAAATGAAGTTGTTCCGCCCTCTGCTGGACAATATGGGAGCTGCACCAAAACCACTGCTCCAGTTTATTATTATTATTATTATTATTATTATTATTATTTTCTCTTTTTTTTTTGGTTTGACGAGGCTTAGAATTTGGAAGCTTGTCAAAACACACAATTTTATTGTAAATCTTCCGTTTCTGACCCATTTTTTTTACGAATAACGCGAACCAAATACTGAACTCAGTCGAAAGGCTGAACTCGTTCGTCATTTAAACTCGCAACATGAACCTGATCCCGTTTCTTGCGTAAGACGCACACAAACCCCGAATGGGCGGAAATGGGAGCAGAGCATATGGACGGCTGGAGACACGGTGGTGAGCAGGTGGTCGCGGTCGCGGTCGCAGACAAAAATAACAGACCTCCTTTCCAAATTCCAGCCTGCGGTCAGTGCCTACACACTGCTGCAAATATACATGATATAGTGAAACCCAATTTAATTTATTTAACATCACAACTTCCAGCCTCACCTATATTTTTTTCTCCCTTGAACTGTATTATAATTATTTGAACCGACATCAGGCCACAGTGACTGATAAATGCTCAAATCAAATTAAAATGAAAATGAGGTAACAGCAAAAAGAAAAAAAAAAAAAAAGCTTAATTACGCAACCAGACCAAACTAAATTGTTTTGAACAAATTAATTTTAACAGAATGCGTTTCCAGTACTTAAAACCAGCAGTTGCGGAAACGTTTAGAAAAGATCATTTTAAAAAGGATCCCACGTTCACGTTTGCTGACGGTGCTGCGCGCGCAGCTACAGCCGCATATCGGAGCGGATTCCTCCGAACTATGACGTAGTATCTACGTCACAGTGATCGACCCACACTCTTGTCACCTTACACAGACACGTGTAGCTGAAGCTCTGGGTTGCTGTCCTTGCTCTTCCCCCTTTCCTCGTGTTTCTGAATCGAAAGAGGAAGCTTGATTTGAATTCATCCATCTTCAATAACATAACTGCCTTACTCCTAAAAAGGTCAGTGACAGTTTGAAAAATTGTGTCTTCAAAGCATTGGTAGGGAAATCAGGGCGAAAAAGTGTTTAAAAAAAGTGCGTACTTTATTCTGGGCAGTAGGTGGCATTTTGGCTAAGGCTCTTGCCTTCAAACCTGAGGGTAAAGAGTTTGAATCCCTGCTCACGTTGTACTCCTCTTGGACATGACAAGGTGATGGAATGGCATCACCTGTTGCCTTGATCAAAGGTGCCGGCCCAATAAAGATTAATAGCAACACTGCTTTTCCAGTTTTTCATTACTGTAAGCAGACTATGGCACTTCACCCAGCAAGTCAGCTGTCAGTCAGCTGTTTTCTGCCCATGACCTTTGAAACCTACAGGACAGGAGTCATTCATCCTACTCAGCTTTCTGCAAAAACATGACTGCAGATTCTGTGTACTCCTCATGCAAGTTTGCTATTAAAATAACTTGGAGGATAATACTGACTAAAGATAATTAAGCAAGAAAGCGATGGATGGATAATTAATAGCATAGTTCCAAGTATAACACGGTCTATAGATATGGTATAGTACATTACAATTATTTTAAAATTCTCTGTTACATTCCTTTTAATGTACTGTTATGTTACAAACTTCATGCAAAAAGAATATTATATTGTCCACTACTGAGTGTAGATACCTAGAAACACACACACACACACACACACACACACACACACACACACACACAGGCTGAAGCCGCTTGTTGCGGCGAGCTGGAGCCTAACCCAGCAACTCAGGGCGTAAGGCTGGAGGTGGAGGGGACACACCCAGGACGGGACGCCAGTCCGTCACAAGATACCCCAAGCAGGACTCACACCCCAGACCTGCCAGAGAGCAGGACCCAGCCAAGCCGGCTGCGCCACTGCACCCCCCACCTAGAAACACACAAAAAGCAAATGAAAGGTCACGTAAATATGACCCGTAACGAGATCTGCAGATCCTCCTTTCAAACTTCGAGCAAACCTTCACCTTGGTATGTATATAAAACCACTTACAGCTAATACACAACATCTGACAGCTTTCATTAATAGTTAAAAGAATTGAAGTCTTCTCTAAGCATGAAGAATCCAAGAGGGTTTGAAACCAGACAAAAAGAATGTTAAGAAATAAATAGATGGCCCTACCATTATAATTGCTTTCTTATATTTTGAAAAAAAATGGTGAAAACTAAAAATCCGGAATTAATTCAAAGTACAATTCTGGGGAACTGGTGCATTTTGAGGAGATTGTAGTCTTTTTCCCTCCAATCTCATATCTCTTGAAACACAAATTAACTGTGTGCAGGTTTTAGGTTATTGAGACTTGGATACCCCTGCAGCTCAGTAAACATCACAGTACAGTAGTCAAGCTTTCTACACACATATCCTCAGAAAATCCTTAACAGTTTTTATGTCACATAGCATATATCCAGAACAACCAATATAAAAATATTCTATTGTCTTAAGCTTACAGCTGATCACTGTGTGAATAGTAATCCCTTTTGTCAGAAATTAATGAGAAAACACAATTTTATGTTTTTTTAACTTTGATGGAAAACAGTGAGTGTTTGTCTATGCACAGATTGGAAACTAATGCAGTCACGGATTCAAAATACACTGAGTTTTGAAACAACTGATTTCCGAGTACCTTTTCTATATAACACATTCATATAATTCGTATGAGAGGCTTTGAAAAGGTGCTTATTCAGTTAAAGTAATCACAGATCTTTTCAATACCTGATGATACAGTTCAATGATAGTTTGTACTGCATTGCAAATTTGCTTTCAAACTTGACAAAGCACATCAATCACAGCGAGTGTTATAAATGATAGCCTTGTCCTGGTGGTCATTGAAGTGGCTGGAACTCCAGAGGGTCTTTGGCTTGTTCAAACAGAGGCTACAGATGTTTCTGAGAAGCCACACAGGAGAGAGAGAGACAGAGAGAGAGAGAGAGAGAGAGAGAGCCTAGGGTGGTAGAGCCTTAAAATACATCTGAAGCTGGACATGATCAATGCTGGACATGTGGAGGGACACCATGGTGAATGGTCCCTTTATTCCTGCTCTTAGTGTGTGTTAGGGTGAGGGTGGTTGTGGGAAGAAGTGCATACAATGACAAAAATCACCAACGCTGACTGAAATGACAACATACAGAACGAGGCACACAAGGGCTACTGGCAAGAGCTATGGAGCAGCCGGGCAGCGCAAGCTTAAAAAAATACTGATGAGAGAATGAAATACCATTCAGGCTTCGGGGAGGTTTGGATGCCACTCCCAACGTGGGAACCCATTCCTCAGAGATCTGGCACCCAATTGGTCTTTGGATGTCTGGGCAAGAATGCCAGCAATAACTGGTGTCCTATTTTGTTCATAAGGCACAGCCAGGTCTGGCCAGAGGAGGATGCAAAGGTTAAGGTGCCTTGATTTTCTTTGTCCGTGGAGATGCTCCGTTCTCAGCCTTGATCATGCCATTCTCGTGGTGCCCTCCTGCACACAATGACAACAAGCTCAATACTTGTTCGCAGACCACCCACAATACACAGTCTACATGGGGTTAACAACACACTCACCAGTGTCGCGTTTGAGGGTGCGCAGGGGCAGCTTGGCAGCGGGCCTCTTATGGGCTGGATGCTCACGTCTGTACTCCCGCCAGCGGCGCAGCTGGAAGCGGATGAACCTCCACAACAGCCAGGCCTGGGTCAGACACACAATGAGGAGGACAGCCAACCTGCTGGCAGGAGGGTGGAGGAGGGGGACAGCACAGAGGTCACACCATCACCGAGGACTGTGAAGCACGCAAATACCGACGGCTGGAGGCAGACATCAGTTTGATGACACCACTGCGGATCTCACCTGATCGGACTGATATTAAAGTTCCCGGCTTCCCAGTCGAAGCCCTGGCTGTCCACCCTTGCGAGGCCGAATCCCACCACCAGAACGGTCAGGGTAAGGATCACCATGCGGGTGAACACAAAACTCAGGGCCCACATGTCAAACCTTGTAAGAAAACAGGTAATCTTCAACATACTAATTTAGGGGGATAAATAGTCACATCTTAATTTGAATTTTATAAATCCTGTTCCCCATGCTATTTACCATCAAATGCGTTAGCAAAGGGATTATGGAAAATGAATTTTTAACTGTATAAAGATATGGGGGGGGGGAGAATAAGGTACAATAATCTGGCTCTTTCATATCATATAGATAATTCTACAGTTATCTACATTTACACTGTATATACACCTCCAGCTCTAGTATCCTTAAACAGGGTACTTTCCCTCAATTCCACCAGTAAAAAAAATTATCCAGCTGTATACATGAAAAAAATAATTATAGGTAGATTAACATTTTAAGTTGCTTTGGAAAAAAACATCAGCTAAATGAATAAATGTAAACGTATGCACTAAGTTTGCTCACAGCTTGTGGTGGCTCTCATCAATGAAGTAGAAGAGCCTGGAGATGTGGAAGCCCATCTCTGACAGATACTGCAAGAAGAGCAGCACCAAACCCACTCGGGTCAAACTACAGGAAATGAAATCAACAAAACGAGTCAGTGACAGAATAAGAAAGAAGTAATCAGAGACCGAATGTATGCACTGAATAATATATAGCGCACCTATATATACACATTTTTGTGAGTTCTGTATATTTAACAGTTAAGAGTCCTAAATGTCAGCAAGGTATCCATAAATACAGATTTGTCCCATGTACAGAACTATAGGACATTACAGGTTATTCTGCAGAAGTAAAACTGATGGATTGGAAAAAAATGTAAATAATACAATTAATAATTCATAATATTTATTACTATTTAGTCTCTTATGTGGCGCTGGACAACCTCTGACCACCTCTAAGTACTGAAGAAAGAGACACTATTCACACCCATTTCCCCAGTGAAAGGGAAAAGGGAGGAGACGATACGTACGTACTTCAACAGGTAGGCCACTGTGATGTGGAGCAGGTACAGGGAGATGTACGTCAGCTGACGAGGAATTTCCTCCTGGGGACACCAGCACAGCATGTGTCATAGTGCTGCTTCTGTCGATCTGTCTCTTACACACTCGCACACACCTGCTCCCTTCAGACACAAGACAACTTAAAGAGTCTTTAACATCTTGCTGCATTTTAATACTGTATCACTGGGAGAGGTCAAAGTCAGATTTGCTCCTGGTAGTATATTTTTTATCATTGTATTTAGATTAATTTATACAGACTGTCCCCTCTTCAAAGACTTCGCATGTTCTCCCAGCGTTCATGTGGGTGCTCTGGTTTCCTTCCACAGTCTAAAGGCATGTCTTTCAGATGTACTGGTGGCTAAATTGGTTTTTTGTGTGTCTGTATAAGTAAATGCTTGCGCGATTGCTCTAGAATGGACTGGCGTTTCATCCTCGATGCGCCCTGCCTCATGCTTAGTGTTTCCAGGACCTGGACCACTGTGACCCTGCACTGAACAAGGAGTTACTGACAATGGATGGATGGATGGATGGATGGATGGATGGTTCCTCTTCAATAATTATGACAATGATAGCAGTACAGAACAACAACGGACCTTTCTCACTTTCTGGAAGTAGAGTTCAGGTAATGTGTGGAACCAGTATGCCAGCTGGAAGAGGTAGAAAAACTTCACCTGGAACCTGAGAAAAGAGGGGACTGACTTACAACCAAGGATGAATCACTACACATTGCAAAAGGCCCAACTCAGCAAGATTAACAATGGGCACTTGTTTAGATTCATGAGAAGTGTGACGTGATGCTGCCATGCGTCTGCTGTCACCTGAGGTGGACATGTGGGTAGTTTTCCCACAGGCTGCTGAGGTGTAGGATATATCCTTCCTGAGGGCAAAAGCATGCGCTCATTAAGGGAAAAAGGACAAAGTGTCACATTAAAAGCACCCGAGATATGAATATTATGTAGAACACAACCTACGAGTTACGAGAAATAACATGAAATAAATACGTACTGCATTAATTTATTTACCTAATGAAAACAAAAGATCATTTTCATTATAGCAGAGTTTACAGACTGCCCCCTCCTCACCGTGACAAGGATGTAGAGACTCCATGCAGCAGACACCGAGTGGAACACACAGAGCTGGCCTGACTCGTTGAACTTGGTATTTTTACTTTTTGAAAGGTGGAGGCGTCGGCTGGCTTTCTGAAGATCATAGAAAGGCAGTTCTTAATATTATCGGTGATTTTACAATGACCTTTCAAAAAGGAAGTCTTACACTCAGATAGAAAACTGTATAAATTAAGATTATTGCTACATTGCTTTGAATGTCAAACACCTACATAGAGAAGCCTCAGCCTTCCCAAATTAAATCATGGGATTTATTTAAAATAATTACCATTAAAATGGCACATTTCCAATTATTCAAAAATTTGTTAAACTATGTCAACATTTTTATTTCATAAAAATTAACATGTCAAGACCCAGAATGCCTGCACTGCCAAGAACTCACATCGAGCACGTACTCCTGCACCACAGCATGGAGGATGATGACAATGAGGACATAGAAGAAGATAGTGACGCAGTCCCTCCAGCCATAGTAATAAAAGGACACCTCTCCATCTGCACAGATAGGGAATGTCAGGCTGTGTTATGGAATTATTCCTCCCTCCTCAGACCCTGCACCCTCACATATGCAGGGAAGCCCAACCCTCTGGTTAGGTCACATAAGTGAATTTTCCATTATAGAACTTGAGCCCCATGGTCAAGAGAAGAACGTCAGTTCCACGATCAGGACTCTGCTTGCACTCCTCAGACAGAACGCGACACTAAATCCATCCCTAGAGTAAGGAGATTTCCAAAGCAAAGGCCGATAACACCGATAACCACTTTTTCACAATTCAAAAACAGGATGAAGCACAATGAATGAAATCAGGGTCACTGCTGACTAACAATTAGCAAAGTAAAAAAACAAAAATAAATAGCAGAAAAACATAGGAAAATACAAATCTACCGAAAGCAACACTGAAACTAGATTTAAGTTAGAGAATAAGCAGCTGCTGTACACAAAGCCACACAGGATCAAACTCCAGTTCTGCTGCTACTGTCATTTATGGTTTTATATAGCTGAGATACTTTCCACATTTAACCACTATCACAGCAGCACTGTTGCTGTAAATCTGAGTTTTCTGCAAGTAAAGCTATTTTAGAAAACGTGTGGCTCAGAGAAGCAGCACAATATTGGTAAGTGTTTAAGCGGCGGATTGGACCCTGTGTGGCCCTGGAATTGTGAACCTAAGCAAGAATTGTCAAGTCAGAATTGAAGCACAAGCTGTCATTTTAAATGGCAAAAACATCTGTAGTCTGGATCACAATGAACTCACATTTTTGAATGCAGAAATCATTTTAAAAAAAAATAAATAAATCACAGTTCCTTTGAGAAGTGTCAAGTGACAACGACAGCTGAAAATATGTTAGTGACACACTCACCTGGAGAAAATGCGGTAGTATTGTACTGAGGAAGGATAAACAGGAAAGCGGTTTTTGCAGTTGCCTGAAAAAGGGTAGATAACATCAGTTTCATTGTCTCCCCCCCCCTCCATAATATACTCAGCGCATCTCACGTTGCTTTTGTATCTCGCAGTCTAAGAAAACCTGTACCCGAAATACATATTCCATGCGTGTTTTTACATGATCGACCGATACTGAAAAAATACGCAAAAGGATGTAGAGTTTTCACCGCACACAGCAACAGCCATGGACTCAACAAATGTGAGAAATTATGATGACTAGTATATGAAAGTATATTCATCTACCTATGACCCATGAATGATGCTCAGAGTTTCTCTCAGAACAGACACCACGCTTCACTACTGCAAAGGGACAATGCAGAGCAATGGGAGATAACATGCATAATTAAGGTGAAATACCTTGAGTCTGATAATATCTCATTAAATATACATAAAGGATATCCTGTCCCATTCTTACTTCCTAATCTAGGCCTGGACACCATGTACAACTGTGCCAAATCACATTTTAGATATCCACCTCCGATCTTTATCTTGGAAAACTCAGAAACATACCTTACCACAGTTTTTACCCACCCCACCTCAAAAAAAAAAAAAAAAAACTCAAAATATTTTTTCTATTTTACTCTGGGCCATCATTTACAGATAGAATGGTAACTGAGTTTAAACAATAAAATCAAAGCGAAAACTATTCAGCAGCATGTAGTTTAATACTAATGTTTAACCTGGGAATATTGTGAATAACAACAAAGTATCACCCAATTCCGTGATAGTCATTACAACAGTCTCTTACAGCAATATAATTTCATTCTTCACTAAACCTATAAACTGGACTTAATAATAATTATTCCCACGGCGCAGCACTAATAGAAATGACCACTTTCTGCCAATAATAAGCAGCGAACCTCGTAGTTTCTTTCTTTTTTTGGGGATTAATCATATTAATTGCACAGTTTCTCGTTCTGACAGCTGGCACGGGGAGGTCAGACAGATCAGATGCGTTGGTTGTTTAAAAAAAAAAAAAAAAGAGAATAATGAAAGAGCGCAGCAACGCGCGCGCGCGCGGCAGATGTGGAACTAAGGCCTCGCGGCGAGCGCGCGGAATGATGAGACGTGGCACTCGTTCCCACTACTCCGCTCCGCTCGAACGTGTCATCGTGCAACGGTTTCCCCTCTGGCGCGCGGCCACACATCCTCCCGTACCGTGACACAGCGTGTCATATCGCGATATAGCGTCGTGTATCGCGATATAACGTGGCACTCCGCTTCACTGACCCACGCTATTGTCTGATCGTAACAAGACTGTACAAACACTCACTGAGTCGAGTGATCATTTTCATTATGAAGTGATTAAATTACCATTTGTTATAAAAAAAAAAAAGACTGACAACTTTCGCGTTTCCTCGCCTGATCTAAATGACAGCATGATGATGATGATGCCTGTGTCTGTCAAGTTTTAAACAACTAACTGCCCTATGATCTAGATCTAGTATCTTCCGACTTACGAGTCTAGCTATTCGACAAAAACACAACTAACTGCACGTGCATTTACTTTAACAGCAGCTCGTCATGCTTCTCATGAGAAGAAGGTTTTAGTTATGCCAAGTTTATTAGGCATGCTGTCAAATATCAAGGAGGGCTTCCACCACACTTAGTTTAGCTACTTGAAGAATTAACTGAAAAATATGCATACAAACATCTGACGACACAAAGTTTAAGAAATGAAAAGGAAGGAAGTTGCGACGATTATTTATTTAAAGTATAGTATGTACTATTCTATTCATTATTGGATCCATCATGCATACATGCACGCAAACGAAACATGATCATCATCTCACCTCAAACATGAGCCCAATTAAAATCAAAACCACCAAACAAAAGACGATGTCGGCATGGTTCTGGATGAGGAATTCCTGGCTGAAGAAGGGGTAGCTCTTGCTTCTCCTACGAAATGCCATTTTCTTCGCGCTGCCTTCTCTTCTTTCTCCTCTCCTGCTCAACTTTCTGCCAACTTAAAGCGCTGGAATAGTTTCAGTGCCCTCGCGCGTGCGCGTGCGCAGTTCGTCTTAAAGGGGAAAAGCCTTGGAAGAATTCCTTTTAAAGGTAACGTCGTATTTCACAAGGAAGTGGATATCTGTCGGTTCAATTAATAAAAACCAATTAAATCATGATAATGAGTTTTACCACTGGTTACTTTTGTATACAGGAATGTATCACAAAATGTTTAAATATTTCTGAAGTCAGCCGTACAAATTATTCTATTCAAATATTCGTCTTTGTATAGGCTGATAAAATAGTTTCACTAGACTGGTAGTTCTTATTTATGGCATGCAGTACTAGACTAGTGCTTTTTTTAAAAGATAAACTTTTTCAAGAAAAACAGAAGCACATTTTAGAGAGGAAATGCGTTTATTTGTGTTTTAAGTGCTCAGCAAGTTCAGCTTGATTGTAGTGTATTCCCTTGTTACACAAGCCTTAAAATCATTCTACAGTGAGTGGTACCTTGTTGGATTGTTCACATTTAGCCAAAACTAGTGAACACTTTTAAAATGTTTCTAAAATAACATTAAAAGAAATACTGTTACATTTAAAAAAAGAAAAATACTAGGTCATTGGTTCAAACACTCAACTGTAACATTATTTTCATATGGCTGTAGCTGCTGTCATCTTTTATTTGTCTTCTGCTTCCCTGTTGAAATCGGTAATAATCATGGTAAAAAAAAAAGATTTAGCAATATTTCCAAAGCGTCACAAATTGCATCACAATTTGGCATTGGCTGCGCAGCGATCAGATTTAGCACCATGGAATATTATAACATCACTGAAGTTTTGAGTTTCTCCAAAATGCTTAAGCTCTTACATTGGGTAGCGGTATCACAAACTGTACATTTCAGCACTGTAGGTTTGCATTCAAATTTGCATGCTTTTCAGTATACAGACTCAATCCCTCTGAATAAAGTTAAACCCTATCCAAATAATTTTGGATAAGGCTATACACATTTAGTGTCTGTTCAAACATCTCTTCAGCTGATTTCCAAATTGTTCAGTGCTCCATTAAAATCTAAAATACAGTATGTTCTGAAAGCAGCATTAAATAGGGAATTTTTCTTTTAGAACCGCAAAAGTAATTTTACTGGGCCCAGCCGTTTTTTTTTTTTCACGGACACAGCAGGTAAAAAGTCATGTACATAATTTAAAATGTATCTTTAAAAGAATTCAGTTATAAATATTTACATAACTCAGACATTACAGCGATATTTCACAATAATTACCAACTGAATGCTCATGAGCTGACCTTCAATCCTACAGCTATTATTGGTGCGGCACTGGGCATCTTTTATTTCTCTCGCGCAAAGAAATCTTCTGTGCACAATTTTTAAAACATCTCAGGCTTGTCTTTCCAAGACAGAACCACCTGTCTCCTAGGGACCAAAAAACGAGGACTTGCAGGTCCTGCAGATCCTGGGTCCATTTTCGCAGACGATGCGAACCTGGGTTCTACCCTGTCACCTGACATCGGGCTGAACTCTCCCACATTCTCAGTTGCTGAGTCCCTGTCCAAACCAAGGTAACTGGCGCTGCCTGGAGACTGGGGGTCTGCACTGAAATACAAGGTGGTGCTAGATTCTGTGGGGCAGAACCTGAGCTCAGGGCTCTCCTCAAATACCGATTTTCCTTCTGGGGATCCCCGCTTTAAATCAGACATGAGAGACTCCAGCGGGCTATCCATCTTCTCCTTTTCCTCTTTCTCATCTAGTTCTTCCAGGGATGATGGGCTGTCTGCACTTTGAAAGTCTTCCTTCCCATCCGAGATGGGCATGATGCCATCCATATTGTCATTGTCCGGCTCAGGAGCCTCTGCGTGCGTCCCTTCCAGGACCTCGACTATGCCAAGCATGGCAGCCACCCCTCCGAAGCCGTAGGCCTGGTTTACTTTCGCTATATTTCCTGTCTTTAAAGCCAGGCGGATCAGAAGCCAGTGATGGTGCCTGTACTGTATGCTGAATTTAGTGCCACCACTTCCAGAATGTTCCACCACAGTCCCATCTATGCCTGTAAAGGTGTCTCCGTATGTGGGAACAGAGGGTGCTGGTTTGATCTTTTCCCCCAGAGAAAGTGTGGACCCCCCTTTGAAACAGGCAACACCAATGGGTTCTTCCTGCTTGTTCTGGGAGATCTCAGTGGATTTAGGATGGAGGAAGCGGTAATACAGCACCAGTGAGGTTATACCTATAGAAAAACATCCAACAGAAGAAAAATCAATGAGTAAGAAATTAAATAACAATCCAAAAAGTGATTTGAATGAAATTAAATTTAAATATGACATAAAATATTTAGCAGGGGGGCGCGGTGACGCAACGGGCTCGGCCGGGTCCTTCTCTCTGGCAGGTCTGGTGTTCGAGTCCCACTTGGGGTGCCTTGTGACGGACTGGTGTCCCATCCTGGGTGTGTCCCCTCCCCCTCCAGCCTTACGCCCTGTGTTGCTGGGTTAGGCTCCGGCTCGCCACGACCCCGCTTGGGACAAGCGGTTTCAGATAGTGTGTGTGTGTGTGTGTGTGTGTGCGTGTGTGTGTGTGAAATATGTACTGTATGCACTGTACGGATTTCTATGAAAGCCAAAAAGGTGAAAGAGCAGACATATTAAAACATAAAGCCAAGAGAGGGTGCTCTTGCCTCTGGCCTAAACAAAGCTATGTTTGAAGCTATTTATTCCATAAATAAAGGAAAATCCAGTCAGTGGGGCCCACTGTTATTGTTCTCCATTATCTCTTTATGATGACAGTTATGATTTAACTGTATAAATGACTGATTTCACAGGACTCATTAGAAGGCCTACCGTTTGGGGTTACTGATCGAATGCTAATTTTAGGAAACAGAAAGCCGAGGTCCTCGGTGACTGCTGTTGCACGCCGCAATCTGTGGGTTGTGTTTTGGTTACAATTCTTACTACCTGAAAAGGAGTCATATTAAAAAAATGTTCACAGTGAAATGTGAAAAGTGTGTAGTGACTGTGTGTGGTTTCACTCACCCAGGAAGATGCTGCAGAACACAGAGACTGCGATAGCGATGATGTCCCACGTTGCCTCGTTGAGGAAGTCCGAGGCCAACAACAACAGAGTGATGTTCTCAAGAACCGTCACCTATCACAAAGGAGAAGGATACAAAAGTGTTACAGAAATATAACAGCACAGTGGCGCAGTGGGCAACTCTGGTGCCTCACAGCTCCTGGGCTGTGCGTTTGAACCCCACTCAGTCTGTGTGGAGTTTCCATGTTGTCCTGATGTCTTTGAGGGTTACCTCCCAGTGCTCTGGTTTCCTCCCACACTCCAAAGACATGAGTTTCAAGTGAATTGGGGACTCTAAATTGACTCATTGTGTATGTGCACTATAAATGGCTTATGGGTAAAGGACTGCTAGTCCTTAGGAAAGGCAGGAAACATGAACTTGCCAAATAAAAGCCAGCCATGCGGAACCTCGAGGGGCCATCTTTTACGTTGAGAAAGAAGAAGATGTGTACGGCTCCCAGGATGCAGTTGAAGAGGTGCCAGCGCCATGGGCTGCCGAAGATGTCCGTTTGCTGGGTGACAATCCACAGCGAAGTCGTCAGCCAGTGGAAACCTTGAAGAGGGGGACAAATAAATTCCTGTGAAATCCCTTGAGCAGTCAAGCACATATATTTACTACACTGCAATGCAGTGAAAATTCTACCCATAGATACAGATTTGCACAGACAATTCCCACAACTCTCTTTCTTTCTTGCATTTACTTTCTTATTAGCGTGACACTTTAAAGCTGCAAAATTCACATTTATTTTGTCCTGGTATTATGATATCCTGCAAACAGACATAGTAAAACATTAATATTGTAATTATTACTAATAACTTGTTATAACTGAATAGTAATCTATTCAAACATATAAAAAACACATTAACAAGTGGGCTTTAAAAACGAACACACTTATAGAAACTGCCAAATATAACAAATACAGTAGTACATGGTGGAAGATTAAAATGATGTGAACATGGTTTTACTGCCCTTATTTTTTACTATTTGATTTATTATACTTGAAATTGGCAAAGCAGTATTATACACATTCATCTAATTTAATGGAATTAATGGTTAAAGTGAGCTGCAGAGTTTCATAAACATAAACTCTGATTTCTTCGTTACACCCTGAAACTGAAATGTCAAAACTAAAAAGAAAAAATGGCAGCTCATGCTAGATTGGTCGCAACACGTCTTACCCAACTAAAATATATCTTTTCATGAAATCTGCTATGACAGCAGAGTAAAGATACCCCATTTCTGACATACTGTAACTCTTTACAGAAAATTCTGAATTACAATCAATAGAATTAGGAGTGACTGCATTCCAGGTGAAGATGATATCAGCTCCTCACCTACAACTGCAAAGATCCACCCACAGAAGACCCTGGTGAAGAACATGAGGCTGGCCAGCCTGGCACCCAGCATGCACGTTCGCCACAGCAGCTGGCACAGCAGGGCAGCTGGGGGCATGGCCAGGTGCCCGGGTCGGACCAGGGTGCACGCACGGCTGTACAGCACCAGCGACCAGGAGACTGACAGCAGGCAGACGGCACAGCAGACAGACACTGCGGAGGAGATGCATTGAGACACGCAGGGCTCCAGCAGGGGGCGTCACTGTATGGAAGCAACATTGCTATCGCTGCCTGGGGCAATTATCTTAATTTTTGTAAGAAATTCTGCAGTGAGACAGAGTGATGGATTGGCATCACCTCCAGGTTATACCCTGACTAGCCTAGGGTCCTTTACTTCCAAGATAGGCTCTGAACCACGGTGACCCAGCATTCGGATAAGTGGTTAATGACACTGAGTGAGTAGATGAGTAAATGAAGACAGGGTATGTGCATATCCAAAATTTGCACATGGGTACTGCATAACAAAACCAGCGAAAGGTTTGCATGCCTTTAATCTACATGTGATGACAGCAAACAGTTGGGAACTTTTCCTGGAGACTTTTATTGAGCATTTGTTAGGAAATGTGAAGTTTATTGCATTACACACATTTTAGGTTTTAATCAGAGAACTTACAATAGTATTCCTCCAAATATAACAAATACAGCAGTACATGGTGGAGGATTAAAAGTGTGGAAGACCATTACAACAACATTAATCTTCTGAGTATTTTTCAAAAGAAACATCAATGCATTAATACCTCTGAAAATGTAAAATATTTGTTGCAGCTTAATTTTGTCAAACAGACCTGGTTTCCCACAGAAACAGCAAGTAAAATACATACTCTGAACTGCATTTTTACCCGGACCAGAAAGGAGAACTCTATAACCAACATTTACGGCCGGTTAAAGCCATATTGCGATTCCTCTTTTGGGAAATCACGGTAAGAATCTGTGTCTTTACAATGTGTCATTGCAGTGCGTGAAAATGGAGAAAAGGAGAACTTACCAGGGGACAAAATACCCACATCAGTGGTGAAGAGATAGTATGTCTGCAGCACAGTCTCTGGTAGTGTGAGCAACAGCACCTCTATCAGCCGGAGGACAGAAACATCCGCCTGCTGCATCACAAGAGCGCTGAACCCACCTTCGGGCTCCTCCAGGTGCCACAGCGTCCGCATGCAGTCCCACAGCCTGCCAGTAGGAGGCGAACAAGGCAATTCCCCCACCTTAACTGATGTGGTATTTTCACAATTGGCTACTACAGTGGGCGCAACAGGTAAAAGCCTGCTTTGGGCTGTAGTATTTACCCTCAGTTACTACAGTAAGAATGCCCTGCTGTCTAAATGGGTAAATCACTGCAAAGCAGCTTATCAAACATTGTTAAGTCACCTTGGACAAAGGTGTCTGTTAAAGCAAGGTTATCAGTAATACAAATAATATAATACAATAATAATACTGTACAAGAATACAATACTGGGGCAGCAGGTGGAGTAGTGCTTACAGGTGTTGTCTCGCTCTCAAAGGACTCTTTGTTCTAATCCTGGCTTCTGCAATAATGCCCTTAAGCAAGGTATGCACTCTGAGCTGATATAGTACAAGTTATGCAGCCATATAAACTGGTAAATCACTAGAAATTGCTGAACACTGCAAGAAAACCAACACATAAATAAATAAATGCAAACGTAAATACATAGCTATGAAAGCAGCAACGGGCCAACCTTTTGAAGATTCCCAGATGCAGTACGTGTATAAAGGCAAGGAGGCCCTTCCGTTGGTATCCATCTTCGCAATACCACTTAAAGCTAAGCACCTGCACAGCCGTTCCTGGCAGTGCTGCGACAAAGGTCAGCGCCGCCCGCTTTCGGTGGACGTGCCATAAGTAGTACCCTATGCAGTAGATGACTGAGGAAACAGACAAAAATAGTGCACTTTCAGATCCACTGTCATTACAATGATATAGGTGTTTGCGTACTTAGGTCAAAGGTCCAGGGAGAGCAGGGGGCGGAGTGGTCAGGGCTGCCCCCTTGTGATCTGAAGGTCTCTCAGATGAATCCCTGCTAGTAGCCCTGCCCAGGGGGATCTATCATGAATTACTGCAGTAAGAATACTCTACTGTAAAAAAGTGTAAATACTGTAAAAGGTTCCTTAAATACCATTGTGAGTCGTCATAAATAAAGGCGAGAGGGAAATTAAGGATAATGATTCTAACATATGATATGAGGGACATATTTGAGACAAATTAATAATTTAGCACAGGGAGGACCAACCCTTCAGTCTGACCTGATTTCAGACACAGCAGGGTTTTTTAGGCTGTCTGGAATTTTTTGACTGAGTGCTGGCCGTTAAATCAGTACATGATTCCATAATTATTGTAATAATTTTTTCTGACATCTTGCATTAGTTTAGCTGTCCTTATGTGCGCGTGCGGATACTTTGCAAAAAGGGGCTCGAAAGGACGCGTGCCATCATGTTATGCCCCCGATGACTTTGAGCTCCACCCTGCGCCATCGCCGCCGCGACCCGTCCGCGCGCCCACCGCCCATAACCTCCCCCCCCTCCTCCCCCGCGGCGCACTGCGCTCTCGAGGCAGTGCAGTGTGCCGGATGCTCGTGAACGCAGCACGGTTATTTCCCTGCAAAAAAAAAAAATGATATGAGGGTGAACTCGTTTCTTCACAGTATCACGAATTGTTTTATGCAAACAATTACAGGAGAAAAGATGACGATTTTTTCAGTTCTCACCCAACACACCTAAATTAGCCTAATATATAATATACATGATCATCATCAAAAAACTGCAAAATTTGGACAGTTATGGCAACTCCAAACAGGTTTATGAGGTCTGAACGAGAACATTCAGCAGTAGGTATCTGGTGGAGCTGCGATCATCATATTTGCTGGGTAAAGTGGACCCGTACTTGCCGTCCTCTCCACCACGATGAGCAGTACCGTCCACCCGAAGAGGACCACCTGGCAGCACGCGGTCAAGGGCACGTTGTTCCGCTCCGCAGGGGACATGATCTGTCCAACGCCCGTGCGCTCCTTCACTGTGAAAATGCACAGCGGCTGTTTTCGTCAGTCATCGCACGACTTTCGCTTATTTTCTGCAGCGCTCCGGCTCGGCTCCGCTCGGCTCCGCTCGCTCGCTCGGTCCAAACCTGCTGACGTCATCGAGGAGGAATTAAAGCCCTAGCACTTTCCTCTCCGCATAAAAAGTGGCCCGTTTAACTCACACATGATACATGTACATATACATACACGTATATCGAAATGCTTGGCTGAACGTCCTGTGAAAACAAGCTCATTTACTGTGAGTGTACTCAAACTTTTGCCTGGCACTGCAGCGTATAATACATGCGCTGTTGTAAGTTTTCTTTTTTTCTCCATTCTTCTTTTATAAGAATCAACATAAAATGAGTTGTGCATAAGACATGATCATGAATGTGATGGTGGTTGTGTGGTGTGTGTGTGTGTGTGTGTGTGTGTGTGTGTGTATTGGTGCATATAAGCATATTAAAGAAACATGTTTTTTAAGAAACATGCATGATGAAACCTGTGCCCTGAAGCGCTTTATTAATGCAAAGTTCACATGGGCTTTCAAAAGTTAATCTCTGTCATGCATCTTCAAAATTATTTTGACAGGATAATCATTAGAGAGATAAGATGCTTTAGCAATACCCACGGCGCCGGCGTGTCCCCCTCCAGGTCAACAGGCATCCCAGATTTGGGAGATGCTTTCGGACAGCGGGGTTTGTATTGGCCGAAGACCAGTGCTCTGTTAGTCATCACAAACTCTGTTGAACATGACGTCCTGTGCTGTTCCCTTCTGTGCTCTATTCACCTATCAGTCCCGTCCTCCTTTCTTTGCCACCCAGGCCTCTGAAAGTCTTATTATTCCTTTGCATATCTCACAAATCCATCCATTTGTTCATTTGCGCAGGTCTGCAGGTCCTTACTCACACTGATCCATATGTCATCAGAGGTATGCATTAGAGCGATAGCAACCATGACTGAAGCACATTTCTTTTGCCAGCTTGTCATGTTTATGCACACTGATAAAGCAAGAAGGATCTCTGCGAATTACACACTGTCATGTACATGCTAGGAGACATTTCACAATGGCCTGTTTAGAATAAGCACACTTTTCCTCATAAATCACATGCCAGGCTTGGGCCAATATGGCTACGGTTGCTTGTGTGTGATGCTTGATCAGAGATTATCTCTCATTTCAGAGGAACACAAATAACTGACCTTTATTAAGGGTCGTGGGAAAAGGCGGAAGTCTCTAAAGGCCGACCTCTCGAGATTTCCACCCTCCGAGGTCAAAACTTCTGCAAGTGACACAAACAGCTACCTCCTGGCCTGCGATCAGCTGATCAGTTCCCCTACTTACACACTTATTATATCTGACCCTGCAATCCGTCCATCCTTGGAGTGTCGCACTTCAGCCGTTCAGTTTTATTCAACAGGACAAGAGGATTTCATATGAACCATAACAAGATGATATGGAAGACTGAGAACGTTGATGTATTGTATCTCAGGCTTATCACTTTTTATTTATTCATGTAACTGTTTTCTCCAAAGCAACACAGGATGTTACATTTCTACACTAAGTGCATGTTTACCTATTTGTACATATACATTTTTACGTATTTATTCACCTATTTATACAGCCTGGAGCAATTTAGGGTAAGTACCTTGCTCAAAGGTCCTACAGCAGTTACACCACCGATTCCAACTTAGGCCTTTGAAGGAGAAAGCGACTGCTCTAAACACTGTCGGCATTACCACTCATGTCTTGTGTGGGGATGTTTGTCCCAGCTACAGATGAGCAGAGCCCCAACAGAAATGTCCATTTTTCCTCTTTCCTTTCCTTGCATAACTACCCAGTACTGGTTTTCACTGATGTTTGTGGCTCTTCTAGTGATTTGTCAAGATTTGAGCACCAGTTTTTCCATCCTTTCTTAGGCATTGGTTATATTTGATCGAATTACCAAAGAATCATGACTGCTGTCTCCTTTTGTTGTGAAATGTGCTACACTGCTCTGAAAGAAAAGGGATTTTTTTAAATGGAATTACACTCTACTGCATGATGTATATTTTGAAATATATTTCCAGTAGGTATATGCATCTTCTGAAAGGTCATATTCACTCCAATCTTCATGGAATTTACAAGATGACTTTGCCTTGGTGTAAACTGGTGTGTTTTGGCAGAATGCTGAGCTGCCCCACTCTTGCAGCGAAGGCAGATGCAGTTGTTCCATCCTAAAGTAAACATTGCCTCCTGCTGGCTTATCATCCGCACTTCCAGGAAGATTTTCCTTGGAGAATCCTCTCCTGATATGGCATGGCCCTGATTAGTGTCAGTTATATAAACATGAGTACGCATGGTTTACTGCGGCCTGTTGTTCAATGAAGTTTCAGACTCAGACCGCTAAGGAATTTTACCATATTTTGCTTCATATTATTCCAAGGCATACTGTGTAATATACAGTACTTAGTTGTTACAGCTGCTGCCTTTACATTTACATTTACATTTATTCATTTAGCAGACGCTTTTTTCCAAAGCGATGTACGTCTTAGCGAAAGTACAATTTACGCATTACATTAAGAGAAGGAGACATAGCTGCAGACATGTGACTCTCAAGTGAACCTAGTTTGTTCCCTACCACTTGCTGCACCGAGGTTCATCGTTCAAGTAGGTGCATAAAACACAGGATAGACAAATCCAGATACCCTCCCACCAATTTTTAAATTTTTTTTCAAACATTATAAGATACACAAATAAGCAAATACAATGCCAGAGTAGTGGCTGAATAAAGGTTGTATCTGGGGATGCTTATGGAGTTATGATGCGTGAACAGTTACGCCATAAATGAGCTGGAGAGATCTTGGGAGAAGTGGATCTGGAAAAGGTGGGTTTTCAGACCCTTCTTGAATATAGACAGAGTTTCAGCAGTTCTGAGTGACAGGGGAAGGTCATTCCACCACAACGGACCCAGAACCGAGAACCTCCGAGCTTTGCCTTTCGTGCGTCGGACCACCAAACGAGCAGAAGTAGACGTGCGAAGGGGTCTGGCTGGGGTGTAGCGGTCGTCTTGTAAATAGCTGGGAGCAGTTCTATTGATGCATTTGTACACAGTAACCAGGGTTTTGAATTTGATTCGGGCAGCTATAGGAAGCCAGTGCAGAGAAATGAGTAGAGGAGATACATGGGAGCGCTTTGGCAAATCAAACACAACTCGTGCAGCAGCATTCTTCAGCCTTTGCATCCGAAGGTTCAGATCCCACCTACTGCCATGGTACCCTTGAGTAAGGTAATTACCCAAAAACGGCTCCAGTAAAAATTACCCGGTTGTAAAAATGGGTAAACCATTGTAAGTAACTTCACATTGTAAGTTGCTTTGGAAAAAAACATCACCTAAATGAATAAATAAAAATCAACTTAAAGTTCCGAAATAAAAACACAGTACTATCATCGCGGCAGTGTTTCCAAGATGCAGCGTCTGCTCGGCTGTAAAGACCGTGCAGTCTGCATTAATCATACGATAGGCCTGGGCAAAAGGTCGAGAGGTGCGAATGTGCGTTCGTGTAACTGTTATCTCACCCCGCAGTACTCAATGTACTCATTTCCTCAGCATCTTGAGTCACCCAAGGACATGCAACAGGGAGAAAAATTTAGGGAGTGACGGAAGAGGAAAGCAGCATGGGAGTCAGGGGGACGCAGAGGAGGAAAACATGTCCATGTCTCAGAGTCACTCTCACTGCTCCCTGCTATACTTTGTGTGTGATAACTGCATTGTTACGACCAGAAGCTCTGTGTTTCTTTGTCCTATACATTTATGGAACTTTTCTGAACCCAATAAAGACAGTAAATAGTAAACCTGGAAACCTGGATTCTGTGAAGACATCCCCAGAATATAAGATGTCTTTTTTATGAAACTTAGCCATGAACGTCACCATAAGCCATAAAAGAAAGAATTCTGTTAATCAGCCAATTTTGGTTTAATGGCCTCAGTAATGCGGCCTCATTTGGGACTGGTGGGACTGGAAGTTTTTGTGATACACTGAACTTCCTGTTGTTGTCCCTAAAATTGATGCAGGCAGGGACTGGGGGGGTCCAATGCACAACATAGTTAGAATGTTGGCATGTCCTGTTAGGATGCACCAGAAGTCTGGACATGAGGAATAGCAGAAATGAATCACTGCTGTTAGTTTTTTTTTGCACCGCCCCCCTTCCCGGCCCCACACACACCACAACGAAGTCTTCTTGACTTGATAAGAAGGGTGTTGCATCAGGGGCACAGGAGGTGGCAGCTTGTGGCGGTGGGTCTTGCAGTAGTCGTTTGGGGGGTGAGTTGTGTGTGGGTGTGTGTCTTGTGGGGGTTAGACTAACAGAGACAGTCCTGGATAAGGCCAGAGACAGATAAGAACCAATGCACTGGAGTCCTATTGTTCTGAATCATTTCAAAGAGTCTTTTTGGTGTATGCTCATCCTGAAAAAACAGGAATATTAGTCTTCTTATCGAGTCTTTTGAACTCAGCTGACAAGATTCCTCCTCTCTTCTTCCTTTTCTGGATGTGGTGGCTATGTGGGTTATGGTGGGAGATGTGTTCTTCGCCTTAGGTGCCTGAGGTTCTCACAGTGTATTCAATCTATGAGCTCACAGGACAAATGGGATGTATTGAATGTGTGGTTTGCAAAATCAGTGGAGTTATGTGGAGGTGCATCAGTATTCTTCACGCCTGTTCTGAATTTATTATTCACTGACTCGTGATTTCCTTTGCAAAACTTTTCAGCAGGGTTGCAGTTCTGGGGAAATTTGCAGGCAGAATCAACCACACCTACAGTATGTTAGATGCACCCATTGTAAGCTTATCCATGAGAACAATGTGTGTAGTCTGAACTGACCAGTGAGTAGAGCATAAGTACCTTAACAATGTGAGCCCCTTTGGAGAAATTATTATTATTATTATTATTATTAGTATTATTATTTTAAACATAAAGAAAATAATAATATAAGTTATATATTATTGTTCATTAATTATTAATATTCATAATAAATAAATTCATAAAATACAGTTTTTCAGAAGCAGATCTTCATTCTGCTATGAACATCACATATAAAAATATAATTTGCATTCTGAAGATATGTAACTGCAATGTGAAACATACAGGAAATATAATTGTTCTTAAGTCAATATGACAGTTGCTTGATTTCTCAGTGACCTAATCATTGATTTAATGAATTTAAAAAAACAATATATAAAAGAATGTTAGGATGGAATGATAGGATTTTAATCAGGTTTTTTTTCTTCTTCTAACACTACTGTCATTTTATGTTTACAATTTAAACATCATGGTTGTTTTCTGGCCAGAGCCTTGAGTTGTTGACTGTCCATTGTTGGTGTGTTATTTGCCGTCTCTTTCCTGGTGCCACTGTGGTCAGCCAGGGGTCTGGCCCAAGGAAGGGGGGCCAGGGCAGGACACTGTCCACCCCAGCGCCTAAATGTCTGATCCAGTCTGGTGGATGTCACTTGTCCAATGCTTCCCTTCATGTTACACACACACTTTCTTTCTCTCTCTCTCTCACACACACACACACACACACACACACACACACACACACACACACACACACACACACACGAATCCTGCTGCTGTTCTCCGCCTATCTTCTCCCAAGTATCCAGCCTGATCTCTCCCAACCATTGTGCAACACTTCATTAGTATGGTGAATGACAGTAGTCAGTGCTGGGGGGGTTTAATCAGCTGTGGGGGAACAGCATTACAAACTGTTTACGTAGGGTAAGAACCAAAGACACGGAGTACTCTGGTCTCTGTCAGAGCCTGTCATCAAAACACCAACACAAGTGTCTTGGCAGAGCTGTATCCTGCTCTCTGCTGTATGAGACCCTTCATCCAATTAAGCTGCGGCTCATTCTTTCAAAGTCAAGCAAACGCAATAACAAGAGTAGGTTATGGTTCACTTCCAGGAAGCAGGAAGATGTCTGCATTAGACATACTTTGTTCAAACTCCTTTTTATACCCACTACACACCTATTACATAATGGAAGGAAAGACCGGGGTAATAAAGGAAAATTTAGAGTCCAGCTATGACAAGGGAAACTGTGAAAATCAAAATGTTCTGTGGAATAGTTTTTCAAAAATATAGTTTTTTTACATAGTTTTTCAGTTAAAAATCAGTTTTGATGAGCTGTCTTGTCTTTATAGAACTGCTTTTTGAAAGCATGAACTTATACACAAACAATACAACATTACCTGGTGCACATATTACGAACAGTACTAATTATCTCTGTGCAATTAAAGTAGGAAAATGTTCCAAACTAGTTCTTCACTATGGAGTGACTCTGGAAATTATACTATTAACATTTGAGACACTAGTATCCTAGTGGCCCTAAACAAGGCATTTATCCTGAATTTACAGTAAAATACCCTGTTGTATAATTGGGTGAATCATCAACTAGTTGTTGACCCAACATTGTAAGCTGCCTTGGACAAAGACATACAAAAAAGTAAACGGTTTATAAAAAAGGTTTATAATAATACTCACTGCAGTGCCTGTGGCCTTATAACAGAGAATAATAATAATAATAATAATAATAATAATAATAATAATAATGATGTATTAATAACATTATTATAATTAAATTATTATTATTATTAGTAGTAGTAGTAGTAGTAATATGATCATCTTATTGAAGCAAGTCCATGAAAATAAATTTTAAATAAAACTACTGACACCTAAAATGTTTAGTAAATAAGGCTTCAAAAAATGAAGAGCTATTTAGCACGAATGTGGCTTTTTTGTTCTAATTCCTAACTGAACATTAAGAGTTAGAGATTAATCTTCATGCTTCCTTTTTAATTTTTTTTCGCGTTTCGCAGAAACATCGTCCTTCACAGACTTTGATCTGAACTACTGTCGCTGTTATTTATGGTGATGAAACGTATATTATTCTTAAGACATGGCAACAAAAAAGGCTAAATTAGTTAAAATGGATACAAATATAACGAGATAATGTTTTTACTATTTTTTAATTATTCCAATTTAGAAACATTAACATATATGTAAGAAAACAGCAGCGGAAAATGGGGAAACGGGGAAATGTTGAGGGAGATTATTGTCAAACCAAAACCAGATCTGCAATGCATCTTGTATATTTTACTGTTGTGATTTTTTTAAGTAAAAAATGATTTCAGACAATTTTAGTAGTATTCTATCGTATTTTCTTTTTTTTAAACGACTGCTTCGAGAACCTTTAATTTTTACTTTTCATTTTTTATTATCAGACAAATACAGGTATTATAACAATAATTAGTAAAAATATACATTTGCTCATGAAATCATTCCTAAAATGTGTGAAGCTGCAGCAGAGTGCTGGGTCTTTTATCACCATGGCATGATTTTAAAGGATAGCTGGGGGTGGCAGACAAGGGAAGGGGGTGTTCTTTCTCTGCCCACAACTTTTTTCCACGTCTTCGGCGCTTTGGATCCCAGTATCATTCTGGTTCCCGAGCCGTATCCCACCAAGAATTTTTTTTTTAAGTTTTTGTTGTTGTTTTTGCATGTATTTTCAATACCGACTTAAAGTTAAAGAGAGGGTTTTTTTTATCTAATGGTACGTTTTTTTTTTTTTTCACTTTTTTAAGGATTTGTGGCAGAGACTTTTTTTTTTTTGCGGTATCTCTCACAGAAGCTTCGGTAAAATGGTGAATTCCTGAGGGTGGGTGGACGTGTTACGTGTTACGTGTACCGAGGACCGCTGTACCAGGCATGATGAGCAACACTGGACATCCGTCTTACGAGGCTCATTTCATCCACGACGACGCTGCGGCCTCTTCGTCCCTCTACGCGCAGAAGACCCGGGTTCCTCCCATGATTTTACCGTACCAGCACAGCGGCCCCATCTCCAGCCACCCTGCGTGGATCCATACGGCTGGAGAGACGCTCCAAGCGGCCGGCCAGCCTCCCTTCCCGTTCGCCTCCAGCTGCGCTGCCCCCTCGGGCTTCTCCGCGCCGCTGGAGCCGAGCAGCGGCCACTGCCAGCAGCTCCCGAGCGCGGTGCGCGTCCCCGCCAGCCGCAGGGAGCAGAGCGGCACCAGGCCGTTTGGCGCAGCTTACCATAGTACATACCCTCCGTACGTGAGCGCAAACGTGGGGAGCGCCTGGGCTGCCCCCTCCTTCGACAGCTCCCCGGTGTACAGTGCGCGTCCTGCTCCTGGAGGAGCTCAGGGGGCTTCTGGTAGAAGCATCGGCCAAGGCTTGGGTGAGGGCTCAGAACCATTTATGTATATTTATTTATTTAGCAGACACTTTTTTTTGTCCAAAGTGACTTCCAGTGAACTCTATGTAGTGTCATCAGCCCACACACCTTATTCACCGCAGTGACTTACACTGCTAGATACACTACTTACAAGTTACAGTGGGTCACTCATCCATACGTGAGTGAAACACACTCTCTCTGTCATTCACACACTACGGGGAACCTGAACCTGAACTATAGTGCGCACACTTCTCCGACCGGTGCACACACTCATTCTCCTGTGCACACACACTCATTCTCTGGGTCCCTATGCGCTGTTTTTGTGGACTCGCAGGCCTGCACTGTGGTACAGATACTAGTGTCTGCTGCATGATTTTTGCTTGATGATTATCACAGTCCATTGAATTTGATTGTCACAGTCAATGAGAGTCACTGGTTATCATTGATTATTAACACAGGGCTTCCCTTCACTTGTAGAACATTTACATGGAATGTAGGTGTACATAATAATATGCAGTATAATTGAAATGGAAATTTTCATTATCTCCGTATACTAGGTGAATACATTTGGATTGGATATTTATTTGTAATCTTTTTATTTATGTATTTTTTTTTGGATGTGTACACTGTTTTTTTTACTGCAGTTTGAACATTGTCTTTATGTAATGCATTCCTTTTCATCCTGCCTTTCATCCTGCTTTCGCTGCAAAATGGTTTAATTAACTCTAATTATTTTAGTTAAGGCCAAACATTCATTTTCAAAGTTGTTTTGAAAAGCCTTTGGTTTAGCAGAAATTAAGCTTTTGAGCAAGGTACTTACCCTATATGTCCAATAAAATTACCCAGCTGTATAAATGGGTAAATAATTGTAACCTTAACACTGTAAGTCGCTTTTAAGAAAAGCGCCAGCTAAATGAACAAATGTAAAATGTAATGTAAATGTAAAATTTCACATCCTCAGCAATCATATTTTAAGAGATCATTTTGAATCAGGCATAATTTCACACTCGGAAATGAGGATTTTATTTTTGGATTAGAATTTTCTTAGGATTTTTTCCCCCCTTTTTATTTATAATTGCGCTTGGTTTTGTCTAAGTTTGGCATATTAACAGTGTAAATCGCAGTTTTAAATATTGCAAAAGAACAGTTCACTGCACTTGAACTCGGGGAAAAAAATATTGTTCTGAACTTGTCTACATAACAAAAATTAAAACAGCATAACCAGCTACTAGCAAACATAAATGAGCTACATAACACAACAACAAAGCAAGAACGTTTGTAATATATCAGAGTTCAGGTTCAGAATGAACTAAAACTGAAACATAAATAAAACATGAAGCCAATTAATTTTGCATTTTAACTATTAGTAAAGAAAAAAAACGTTCAGACCAAAAACGACCCCAATTCTGTGGGCAAAGTGCGCAAATAAAAACTGTTCGGTAAAAACAAAAAAGTCTCTCGGGAAAGTTTTGAAATAAGTGCTATTTAAACAGATATATTTATTTATTAATACAGATTTTAATGGTCGTTTATGAAAAGTAGTAATGAAAATCACTTTTTTTGTAAAGGTTAGTTGCGGAATACGTTATATTAGGTTAATACAATTATATTGTTTGGGAATGCATATTTTAAAGTTTTTCTGAAGCTCGAAATAATTAATTTAATTAACCCAAAGTTCTTTTATGCATGAATTAAAAGTTGTTGCGACCATATTTTACAAAAAGAGCCAATATTTGATGCAGCTTGTTTAAACCTTTAACCACTGCGTTTCACCGTTTTCTTTGCACTACATTATATTCCACGAAAACATCAAGAAATTAAAATAACAAACTCAAAATAATTAAAATGCTGAATTTATTGAAGGATTCACTGATGATGATGATGATGATGATGATTATTATTATTATTATTATTATTATTATTAATAATAATAGTAAGTTCACTGAAACGTAGAACTGTCGTCAAACCTGTCCACGTGTTATTTATATTTTTGCGCGTATTCAGGAGTTCAGGAGGAGTCGGTTTTTACACACACACACACACACACACACATTGTCAGAACCGCTCGTCCCATACGGGGTCACGGGAACCGGAGCCTAACCCGGCAACACAGGGCGTAAGGCCGGAGGGGGAAGGGGACACACCCAGGACGGGTCGGTTTTTACATTAGTAAGAAAATGTGCTGCACGTTTGCAAAAATATTTAAAATCCTCCTGAATTGTAAAGAATTTGAACAAAATTACCTGACAGCAAGACAACTACAAAATGATGGGCACGTGATGTAGACATGTTGACTTCTCATGAGCATTTTGGTTCACACATGGTTCTCTCTCCGTGGTGCTGAAAACAGCCACGAATGCCTGTCTCTGGGGTGTTATCTAACAGAAACTTGACACTACAAGTGAAGTTTCTTATTTTATGACGTTTGTATGCGTGCATTTCAGCTGATATTTCTCATTAACTGACATTAACTGTACTTTGAGGTCAAATGCAGAAAGCATCTCAAAGCTGAGTTAAAAACAATATGAGGGTAAACTGGTAGCAGCTGGTAGCCCAGTGGTTAGCGCTGCTGCCATGGGACCCAAAGATGACAGGTTCCAGTCTCACTCTAGCTGTAGTACCCCTAGGCAAGGTACTTACCCTAAAATCCCTCTAGAAAAATTACTTGGCTTTGTAAACAGGCGGATAATTGTAAGCGGCTTTGGGGAAAAGTGTCAGCTAACTGAACAAATCTAAGGTACTGCCCTACTTCTGAGTTCTTTCCTGTAAAGCCTGTTTCTTCATGGTTTCCAGCAATGATCATAACGGATGAAATCACTGCAATGTCTGATGTCTCACGCTGCCTTTGTTAGATGTTTTTGATGACTTTGCTGAGGGACGGGAATGTGTGAACTGCGGCGCAATGTCCACACCACTGTGGCGCCGAGATGGGACGGGCCACTACCTGTGCAACGCCTGTGGGCTCTACCATAAAGTGAATGGCTTCAATCGACCGCTCATCAAGCCCCAAAGACGTCTGGTGAGCAAATGAGCATCTGCCACTATTAATATTAATAGTAGTAGGTGGAGTAGTAGTTAAAGGCATAGATTGTTAAACTAAATGCTGCTCATTTAAGTACAAGGAGTGTCCTGGCAGCAGTATTAACACTCACATAAAAATTCCAGCTTAAAAATGGGTGTAATGGTAAATTGTTTTACATTGATTTATTTATGTATTTTTTTAGCTGATGCTTTTCTTCAAAGCAACTTAGTGTTAGTCTACCTACAATTATTTACCCATTTATACTGCTGGGCAATTTTACCGGAGCAATTTAGGGTTAAGCACGTTGCTCAAGGATACTACAGTGGGAGGTGGGATTCAGATTTGTGTTGCTTGTTTTGAATAAAATGATTGGCTATGAACCATTACTAATGCACTGACATCCAGCTGAAATGTGTGTTTATTAGTCATCCAAAATGATGCACTTTAATAAAGTATTTATTTATCATGACGTTGACACTCAACTGTAATACAGGCAAATGTGTAATAGAGCCGCAGTAATGAATTTTGCCTCTTTCTGTGTCTATCCTTTTGTCAGTCTGTCACCAGAAGGGAGGGGTTGTTCTGCAATAACTGCCACACCACTACCACCACACTGTGGCGTCGAAGTCCAGAGGGGGAGACCGTTTGCAATGCTTGTGGCCTCTACACCAAACTCCACGGGGTTAGGGAGAGATACCCGAAGATACATATAACTTTGTTTAGTACATTTTTTTTAACTCATTAGGAGGTCCCTAGAGGAAGGAAGACTTGAATGTTGGATTCTTATCTTTCCCTGACTCTCAGATTCCCCGACCACTGGCCATGAAGAAGGAAGGGATTCAAACCCGGAAACGGAAGCCTAAGAGCTTCATCAAATCGAAACAAGGTAAGTTCCTTGCTGCCAGAGAATTTAAACATACGGTTATACACATAGATATGGGGAGGTGCTGTATGAAGAGGTGTTGTGAACATCTCGTTTCTCTGACACAGGTACATCCAACCCCGACACCCACAAGCCCACCAGCTCCTCCAGCTTCAGCTGTATTAGCCAATCAGCAGCATTACTCAAGGGGCAGCAGTCAGTCAAAAGAGAACCAGACATCCTACCACTGTACACCTTCCACAGCCCACAACAAAATGTAGGAGCCTCCAGCCACTGTGGGCCACTGCAGTATGGAGTGTGACCTGGAGGAGATTGCCATGAGGTCTCCTACCCTCATCTCCCTCTTCAGACTATGCCCATTCCATCCTGAGTGAACATCTGTAGAAGCATCAGTTCTTCAACATTGCCCCTTGATGACTGTGCTGAGCCTGCCATCCCCAACAGCTGATTGTGAGTCACCTTGTATGTGGCCTACAGAGGACATCTCCAGATCCCGTGAGGACCACCGGTGGACACAAAGTTGTAACTGTCACATTGTTTTAACCGCACAGCCATAGACAGGTTGTACTCTTATTTCTGGTTCCCTCTTCTCCTTCGCCAGCACACAAATGTCTTTCTCGTTAAAAGTACCAGCATAGCCTAGTGTGAATTACCACGCATTCTGACTTCCTCTAGGAGTTTTTTTTTACATAAAATTTCCACTCTTTTAGAATGCCCCAGTGCAAACGTGTTTTGCATGCAACGCTATTTTTAAACGAATACCACACTGTATGTTTGTCCAAAGAGACCCACTGCCATACAGCCACAGCCTCTCATTGTGAACGCTAATATGTAATTTTGCAGATTTTTTTTTTTTTAATCTACTCGGCAGAAAGGAGATAAGTAATAGGAGTAAAACTGGAACCATAATATTAAAAAAGTGTTTTTTGATTCCATAAGATTAAGAACCTGGAACTTTGAACACATATGTGAATGTGAATAAAGTGAATATATTACTTCACTGATTATTTCCTATTGTACCCAACATCACAGAAGAGCTTTGATGTTCACAGAATTTTGAGGGTTTGGATTTATCTAAATTTGACATGAGAACATTATTTAAATTCGGAAAAACTGATTTCCACGGACAAGCAATTTCACAGCTGGTGTTCGGTTTATAACACAGCTTCTTGCCTCATAGCTATTTCCACATTTTACTTCTGATACGAAGGATGTAATCATATAAAGCACAGGTAAGAAGGGGGATCAGGTGGGAGCATATATGACAAGTTCTGACAAATTCTTTTACCTGACAAATTCTTTCCCTCCTGTGTACAAGGAACTTCAATTTTAGAGCTGGTGTTTTGCCAAATTTAAGTTCTGGCATATTTGTGTTCTTGAAGTCACATTGCCAGTTACTGTGAAAGTCATTGCCATCATGTGGGAAGAGAAGCACATTGACTAAAAAATAAGTCACAGCTGCAAAGTGTAGGAAAATACCTCACTTTATATAGTAAATGTTATTTCTATAACATCACTTAATATCATAAAAAATGTTATAGCTTGACTTACCATCAAGGGTACAAAATATGGCATGAATTTATTTTTTTTGTAAATTTACATCTTTAAATTTATTTTTAATGTGATCAGTCGAAATGGCTGTCCAGATCAGTGGTTTAGCGCTAATATTAAATGTTTTGATGCTGTGACTAAGAATATCCTTTTTCCAGTGGAAGAGATGGTTTCAAAAGAATAACGCTCTGGCATAGAAATAAAAACTAGGAACCTATAATTTTGTAACTATTATAGAAAGACAGAAATTAACCCCCTCTTTGTGTGCCTAAAATAGGTGGGTGCTGCAAACCTGTTCCTCCAGAATATTCATAAATTTCATGGCGAACATGGAAATTTCTAACCCCTGTGGCCTCTGCCCAAATTTCCTTAGTGGTTAAGAAATAAAAATGGATGAACAGGAAAATGGTGAAAATGACTTCAGCATCATGTCCTGTTTGTCCTCCTTATCCCGAGCAAATCCTCGATGTCTCTCGCACAAATCAAAGCACGTTCATTTGGAAATATACTTGTTCTTATAGCTTCACGATTAATTAATTTTCTATTGGTGTAAGGCTACATTAAAGCCTTATGATATTTATTTCATTATTGTTGAGCATATGCATCACATTCAGTGATTGAAATGTAATATTATAGCATAAGATCTTATTGCTTCTTATGTTTCTCAAAATTGCATTACACATTTTGTTTCAGCTCCTCCGTGAACCGCCACCTTATCGTGGTGGAGGGGTTTGAGTGCCTGAATGAGTCCAGGAGCTATGTTGTCTGGGGCTACATGCCCCTGGTAGGGTCTCCCATGGCAGACAGGTCCTGGATGACAGACGAGACAAAGCGCGGTTCAAAAACCCCTTATGACAAAAAAATCAAGGCGTCCGTTTACCCCGCCCGGTATGGGGTCACCGGGGCCCCACCCTGGAGCCAGGCCTGGGGGGGGGGCTCGCATGCGAGCGCCTGGTGGCCAGGTCTATGCCCACGGGGCCTGGCCGGGCTCAGCCCGAAGCCACAACGTGGAGCCGCTCTTCGGTGGGCTCACCACCTGCCGGAGAAACCATAAGGGGCCGGTGCGTTGTGATTTGGGCGGTGGTCGGGGCCGAGTGCCCGGCCGACCCAAACCTCGGGCGCCAACTCTGGTTTTTGGGACTTGGAATGTCACCTCACTGGCGGGGAAGGAGCCTGAGCTGGTGCGGGAAGTTGAGAGATACCGTCTAGATATAGTCGGGCTCACTTCCACTCACAGCTTGGGTTCTGGAACCACTCTACTCGATCGAGGGTGGACTCTCCACTATTCTGGCGTTGCCCAAGGTGAGAGGCGGCGGGCTGGTGTGGGCTTATTAATAGCCCCCCAGTTCAGCCGCCATGTGTTGGAGTCTACCCCGGTGAATGAGAGGGTCATCTCCCTACGCCTTCGGGTCAGGGAACGGTCTCTCACTGTCGTTTGTGCTTATGCGCCTAGCGGCAGTGTAGAGTACCCGGCCTTTTTAGAGTCCCTGGGGGGCGTGCTGGAAAGCGCTCCCACTGGGGACTCTGTCGTTCTACTGGGGGACTTTAACGCCCACGTGGGCAGCGACAGTGATACCTGGAGGGGCGTGATTGGGAGGAACGGCCTCCCTGATCTGAACCCGAGCGGTGAGTTGTTATTGGATTTCTGTGCTAGTCGCGGTTTATCCATAACGAACACCATGTTCATGCATAAGGGTGTCCACCAGTGCACTTGGCACCAGGACACCCTAGGTCGGAGGTCGATGATCGACTTTGTAGTCGTTTCTTCTGACCTTCGGCCATATGTCTTGGACACTCGGGTGAAGAGAGGGGCTGAGCTGTCAACTGATCACCACCTGGTGGTGAGTTGGATTCGATGGCGGGGGAAAAAGCTGGACAGACCTGGCAGGCCCAAACGCATAGTGAGGGTCTGTTGGGAACGTTTGGCGGAGGCCCCTGTCAGAGAGGTCTTCAACTCCCACCTCCGACAGAGCTTCAACCAGGTCCCGAGGGAGGTGGGGGACATTGAGTCTGAATGGACTATGTTCCGCTCCTCCATTGTCGGTGCGGCTGTTCGGAGCTGCGGCCATAAGGTCTCCGGTGCCTGTCGCGGCGGCAATCCCCGAACACGGTGGTGGACACCGGAAGTAAGGGATGCCGTCAAGCTGAAGAAGGAGTTCTATCGGGCCTGGCTGGCTCATGGGACTCCTGAAGCAGCTGACGGGTACCGACGGGCCAAACGGAGCGCGGCTCTGGCAGTCGCCGCGGCAAAAACTCGGGCTTGGGAGGAGTTCGGTGAGGCCATGGAGGAAGACTTTCGGTCGGCCTCAAAGAGATTCTGGCAAACCGTCCGGCGACTCAGAGGGGGGAAGCGGTGTTCCACGAACACTGTTTACAGTGGAAGTGGTGCGCTGCTGACCTCAGCTGAGGATGTTCTCGGGCGGTGGAAGGAGTACTTTGAGGATCTCCTCAATCCCTCCGACACGCCTTCCGTAGAGGAAGCTGAGGCTGGGGACTCGGAGGGGGACTCGTCCATTACCCTGGCTGAAGTTGCTGAGGTAGTCAAAAAACTCCTCGGTGGCAAGGCTCCGGGGGTGGATGAGATCCGCCCCGAGTTTCTCAAGTCTCTGGATGTTGTGGGGCTGTCTTGGCTGACACGCCTCTGCAGCATCGCGTGGAGTTCGGGAACGGTGCCTCTGGACTGGCAGACCGGGGTGGTGGTCCCTCTTTTTAAGAAGGGGGACCGGAGATTGTGTTCCAACTACAGGGGGATCACACTCCTTAGCCTCCCTGGGAAAGTCTATGCCAGGGTACTGGAAAGGAGAATCCGACCGATAGTCGAACCTCGGATTCAGGAGGAGCAATGCGGTTTTCGCCGTGGCCGTGGAACACTGGACCAGCTCTATACCCTCACTAGGGTGTTGGAGGGTTCGTGGGAGTTTGCCCAACCAGTCCATATGTGTTTTGTGGACCTGGAGAAGGCATTCGACCGTGTCCCTCGTGGCATCCTGTGGGGGGTGCTTCGGGATTATGGGGTTCGGGGCTCGTTGCTACGGGCTGTTCGTTCCCTGTATGACCGGAGCAGGAGCTTGGTTCGCATTGCCGGCAGTAAGTCAGACCTGTTCCCGGTGCATGTTGGACTCCGCCAGGGCTGCCCTTTGTCACCGATTCTGTTCATTATTTTTATGGACAGAATTTCTAGGCGCAGTCAGGGAACGGAGGGTGTCTGTTTTGGTGGCCGCGAGATCTCGTCTCTGCTTTTTGCGGACGATGTGGTCCTGTTGGCTTCATCAAGTCAAGACTTGCAGCGTGCACTGGGGAGGTTTGCAGCCGAGTGCGAAGCGGCGGGGATGAGAATCAGCACCTCCAAATCCGAGGCCATGGTTCTCAGTCGGAAAAAGGTGGATTGCTCCCTCCGGGTTAGGGGGGAGTTGCTCCCTCAAGTGGAGGAGTTTAAGTATCTTGGGGTCTTGTTCACGAGTGAGGGAAAAATGGAGCGGCAGGTCGACAGACGGATCGGTGCGGCGTCCGCAGTAATGCGGTCATTGTACCGGTCTGTTGTGGTGAAGAGGGAGCTGAGTCGTAAGGCGAAGCTCTCAATTTACCGGTCGATCTACGTTCCTACCCTCACCTATGGTCATGAACTCTGGATCATGACCGAAAGAATGAGATCGCGGATACAAGCGGCAGAAATGAGTTTCCTCCGCAGAGTGGCTGGGCGCACCCTTAGGGATAGGGTGAGGAGCTCAGTCACCCGGGAGGAGCTCGGAGTAGAGCCGCTGCTCCTCCGCATCGAGAGGAGCCAGTTGAGGTGGCTCGGGCATCTGTTCCGGATGCCTCCTGGATGCCTCCCTGGGGAGGTGCTCCGGGCTTGTCCCACTGGGAGGAGGCCTCGGGGCAGACCCAGGACACGTTGGAGAGACTATGTCTCCCGGCTGGCCTGGGAACGCCTTGGGGTTCCCCCAGAGGAACTGGAGGAGGTGTGCGGGGAGAGGGAGGTCTGGAGTACTCTGCTCGGACTGCTGCCCCCGCGACCCGGCCCCGGATAAAAGCGGAGGAAGATGGATGGATGGATGGATGGATTTTGTTTCAGTACTAACTAAACTGGCGTTTAATGTGAACTCAAGAATGAGTAAAATTTCTTGATAAATACGTATATACTGTTTGCACTTGGACAGTCGGACAAACACAACCTATAGAAGCAGGCACAATATTACACGCAACACTGAACGTGAGTTTCTAAATTCAGTTTCTTTGACAGTTCTTCCATTCATCCCCCATGAAACATCTCGTCCCAGGATTTCATGGGAATTTGACAGGAAGCTTGGAAAAAAATGTTCTCAAATTATGAAGGGCACAGGTTTGCTAATTTAAGTGCTAAGTCACACACACACACACACACACACACACACACACACACACACACACACACACACACACACACACACACAAAACATTTTCGGAACCGCTCGTCCCATACAGGGTCACGGGGAACCGGAGCCTACCCGGTAACACAGGGCGGAAGGCCGGAGGGGGAGGGGACACACCCAGGACGGGACGCCAGTCCGTCGCAAGGCACCCCAAGCGGGACTCAAACCCCAGACACTCTGGAGAGCAGGACTGTGGTCCAACCCACTGCGTCACCGCACCGCCATGTGCTAAGTCACATCAAACCTAATTATTTTTTTTACAAAATGCCATAATACTCTTAGTGGGGTTATCCTGGCAGTGCTTAGAGAAAAGCTGCAGAAGAACATTCTTTTCCCTTTATTGAATTTAATCCAGTTACAAATATGCATCTCCACATTTCTCCTTAAAATCATCAAAACACTAAAACATAACAAAGAAGAACTTTAAATATTGTGCTTAACTACAAATGCGGCAACAACGGCAGTAGTAATGGCAGCAGTAGTAGGTTTCCTTCATTTTCACCCCCTATTTACCCTGGTCAGGGTTGCGGCAGTCCAGTCCACAGCCTATTCTGCAATCAAGTCTGGGCCAGGGGGTTCACCCTGGATGGGGCACCAGTCCATCGCAGGGTAGCCACACAGATACACACCCTACACGTCATATACAGAGGAGTTCCAATCCACCTAAACTGCATGTCTTTGGAATGCGGGAGGAAACCGGAGCACCCTGATCAGGAAACCCGCACAGACAGTGGGGAAATAAGCAAACACAGAATTAGCCAGATTCGACCACGACAACAGCAATAATAGTAATAATAGAGTGCAACAATACCGAGGCCCACGTGCTCGGTCATGTGACTCCACTCGAAAGTATCGCAGTAAGCGGAGCTCGGCAGCGAGTGTTTCCTCTTACAGCGCTGCAAGGATCGGGTGAAACAGCACAGGTACGTGACTCTTACATTTATTTACTCAGCGGACGCTTTCCACCAAAGCGACTTACAAGGGACACTAGTGTTATCAGCCCACACACCTTATTGACCAAGGTGACTTACACTGCTAGATACACTACTTACAAGGGGTCACTCATCCATACATCAGTGAAACACACTCTCTCTGTCACTCACACACTATGCCATGGCATGGGAACCTGAACAGCATCTCTTTGACAGTGGGAGGAAACCAGAGCACCTGGAGTAAACCCACACAGACACGGGGAGAACATGCAAACTCCACACAGACTGAGCGGGGTTCGAACCCATGTTCTCTCGCACCACCCAGGAGCTGTGAGACAGCAACGCTATACTATAGATAAACTGCTGTTTATTTATTTTAACTTAAAATAAATAAAAACTAGTGCATTTACTGTTTGGGGTATAACAGCCCGTCGCTGTATTTGCTGGTGTCCAACTTTTCACCTTGTTTTGTCACAAATATCTGATCTGGACCAAGGTGACTTACACTGATATATTACTTACAGGGTCACTCTTCCATACATCACACTCTTTCTGTCACTCACAATACATTTCAGCTTAATATATATTTTTATTGTTTTCTTTATCTTCATTCATGTGAGACAGAAGGCTATAAATACATTAACAATTTGCTTTTAGCTTTATTTTTGTGGAATCATTTCCACTAGTTACACATTATTATTACAGCTCCTCTGCTTAATATATAAAATAGTGCACATGCAGCACAGCGCTTACACAGTTATGAGTTTTAAAAAAAAGTATTTACTGTGCTTTTTTGGTGAAAAAGGTTCAGATACAGGAAATAAAATTATTTAGAGTGTTTAACATCTTAGAAAAAAACAATGTGAACCATGTAAGCTTTTCTCTATTTTAAACTTAGTTCCTCTTTTGTGCTCTTACTGGAAAAAACCTAGTTGTTTTGACAGGGGACAAACAACATGTGTGACAGTAACTCTATATGCTACGCAAAGGTCACTTTCTCAGGAAATGATCAGCGGGGTATCTTCTGAATGTGAGTCAATATAATGGGAACTCGGGAAGAACCTTTACAGATCAGACTAATAATGATCATCGATTAAAAACTTTTCTCTTGTCATTAAGAGAATGAGTGAAAGATTACAATTTATCAAATTCCTTATTACTAACATGTTCTTCATTTTGAGAAATATGCAAACATTTATGACCACGTTGTACATTTGCATGTCTCTTGGGTAACACGTGGGGTTGTTGATAACAATTATCATGGGAATAAGCCTGCTTGACTCATTACTTCTCTTGCTCTGGTGAGAACCATGTGATCTGTTACTGGCCTGAAATAGCTCTGTGGATATGATATTGATCTGTAAAACCCTCACCTCCAAAACTATTAAATAATGATTTAACTGCATTGCTGTGTGGCTGGTTGAAGGATGGGAGGATGCTGCATGGCCAAGGTAAAGGCACTGGACAGCTAGTTTAATTCTCAAGAAGAGCCCTTACTGACCAACCAACTGGGGCACAGGGCACCTTTAACATAAACCAAGCCAATACTCTTGCTATGAAATAGAAACAGCACCAACAACAGAAACTAGGCCAGTATAGCAGCAAGCCTTGTTTTGGACCCAACAGGACCACTTCCCCAGAGGTCTTTCACAAAGTCTATAGACCAGCTGCTTTAATATCCCTCCTGATGCTCTCCCAATACACAGCAGCTGATTATCATTATTCAGTTAGAGGCCGGAACAAGCTGCGGGGGGAGCTGTCAGTAGCTCTGCCTCCTGCAAGGGTTTCACAGTCCACCAGGTGGCAGCTGTTATAACGTATATGACAGTTGGTTATTGGTTCATAGCACAGTTACATGACTGTGTCTTGCAGGATGTGGCAGTTTTCCTTCCTTTGCTTGCTCTCTGCCATGTCCGTCACTTGGGCTGAACCAGATTTCCCTGCAGTCTCAGACGAAATGGTCAACTATATCAACGAGGCTAACACCACATGGAAGGTGGGGACATACTATTGTATTTTTTGTATATATTTCTGAATTAAGCACAGAATACAATCTAACAGTTTATAAGGAGGTGAATTTATTTATTTACTTAAATCTGGCCGAGTTAAATACTGCCTACGAACCTCCTTACATTTTTCGTATTGAACTGGTGACGGTAACATATTTGACATGTTCCCAGTATCAGTATGTACATTTTGCTCAACCCTTCCAACATAGATTATGTGTGCACTATGGACATGTAATAATGACATACTGTTGTAATGAGTTAAAGTATTGTTATTGTGAACCGCTCCAGAAATTAGAAGTCATCTACAAATCCCTCTACTGTAGTTTGTTTTCATATCCTATCTTGTTTCGCTGCTTTAGGCTGGTCTCAACTTCCCTAACGTTGACTACAGCTATGTGAAGAAGCTGTGTGGAACTTTTATGGATGGACCAATGCTCCCTGTCTTGTGAGTGGCTTTGATGTTTCAATGGGGAAAATACTAGTCCTTAAGATGAGGTGTACAGATGTACTTATACTTACAACTTCTGTCATTGCCGTACTTCCTCGTGCTTGTTACTGATAACTTTTTCATCTAAAATAATTCTTCCCATTGCTTTTCCCATTTGTGAACTACTTCTCAAGGGTACAATAGTAGGACACCTTGAGACTTGGAACAGCACCCCTTAGATTTCTGGATGAATTCCTTGACCACTGCTTTATGTTCCTCTCATTTGTATGTGATTTGGCACAATTTTGATGGCATAATGTTTTACGTTGGTGTATATGGTACAGAAGGAAGTTAATTTTTGGGTGATTCGGTGACAGCTCAGCAGTGGAGCATCACTGCTTTGCTTCCTCCCTCTGCAGGGACGAGTATGCTAGTGACATTGAACTACCTGAAAGCTTTGACCCCCGGGACCAGTGGCCCAACTGCCCCACCTTGAAGGAGATCCGAGACCAGGGGTCCTGTGGCTCATGTTGGGTAAGACTTGGAATTTGTGTACAGGCACAAGCCACTCGTCAGTCTTCCATTGACCAGGGATGAAGAGGTTCACCTGACAGATGCATACGCACTGACCTCTGACCTTCCGCCAGGCCTTTGGTGCAGTCGAGGCGATCTCCGACCGAATCTGCATCCACAGCAATGGCAGCGTGAGCTTGGAGATCTCTGCCGAGGACCTGCTGTCTTGCTGCCACACCTGCGGCTTTGGGTGCGCGTATGAGCATGTAAATGTGTCAGCTACCGCGACAGTTTGTTTTTTTTGTTCATGTGTTATGAGACTGTTTTCAGGGAGGTCAGATAAGCGACACCATTTTAATCAGTACGTTGTTCTCTCTGCAGGTGCCACGGCGGATACCCAAGAGCCGCCTGGAACTACTGGATGAAGAAGGGCCTGGTGACTGGTGGACTGTATAACTCTCATGTGGGTGAGTGTCGGTGTCTGCCTTCTGTATGCTGTGTCTTCTTGACCCAGCTTCAAGGTAAAGATCATTACACCAGTTTGTGAACATCAAACATTGTCATTATTTATGAACTGAAAGTAGTATTTTTCGGATTGCATTGTTACACCTCAGGCTGCCGACCCTACACCATTCCTCCATGCGAACACTATAGTGACGGCACACGCCCCCCTTGCGCCGGAGAGATGGGGCGCACACCCAAGTGCCGACTCCAGTGCGAGGCAGGATACAAACCCTCCTACCATGAAGATAAACACTTTGGTAAAACTGAACTAACTGAAAGAAGTGACAACCTTATATTTCCACTCCATAATAATGAGGAAGTCTTTGGGCTAATAATAAAAATGTAATTTCCTGCCATGTGTCACAATAAAATTGAATCTGTGAATTTTTTCACATTGTTTATGTGTACTGCTCACCTTCATTATGGCGCAAAGGGGTCTTTATCTGTGCTTTACTTAACGCAATCTTTATTGTGCTCTAAACCCAACACTCACTGCAGGAATGACGACCTATCATGTACGATCCTCGGAGGAGCAGATTATGACTGAACTCTACAAGAATGGCCCGGTGGAAGCTGCTTTCTACGTCCACAGCGACTTCATCAGCTACAAGAGTGGTGAGGATACAGTGCTGTACCTTACTTTGAGATGAAGGAAGGTGTTTGCTATGGAGATAAGGCAGTGCAGTGCAGTGCACGCACACACACACATACATACATACACAACGTCTACAACCATTTGTCTTGAGCGGGGTCGCAGCAAGCTGGAGCCTCACCCAGCAGCACAGGGTGCAAGGGACACACCCGGGATGGGACGCCAGTCCATTGCAAGGTATCCCAAGCAGGACTTGAACCCCAGACCCACCACACAGCAGGCACAGGCCAAACCTGCTGCACCACCACATCCCCCCAGTGCAGTGCAATGGATGCTTTTTTTTTTTACTGAAGCAGTTTGGGTCAAGAAAGTATTTTATGAGCCCCAGTCTGAGGATCTGAACATGGAACGTCTTGAAATGGACCACTGGCATGGCTGTCTTAGAGTTCTTTAGCCATTATGCCACCGCTTGTCAGTATTGTTTGCTCATAAATGTGAATGAGAATTAAATTCTCCTTTGGAATAAATTAACTTTACGTTCCCGATCTCCCTTTTCCATCCTTCACAGGTGTGTACCAACATGTAAGAGGTATGGTACTGGGCGGCCATGCTGTTAAGATCCTAGGCTGGGGAACAGAGAATGGTACACCATATTGGCTGGCTGCCAACTCATGGAACACAGACTGGGGTGATAATGGTAAGTTCTAAGGGTGTGTGGAGAGAAGTACTATGTTACAGCTTCCACTCAACAACTTTTAATTACACAATGTAACAAAATTTTTATTATGCCGATTTTGTTGAATTTTCCATTCAGTTTTGTTACATTAAGTATACTTTTGGCATTAGTTTGTACAATATTTCAGTTTTTAGAAAAATATTCCACATTCTTGAAATTACCACGTTTTTGTGAATTTTGGCACCGGGTTCCAAGGACCAAATATTCCAGTGCCTTTTAGGATCTGATGCTTTCTAGAATGTTTTGGTCCTTTCTAGAACGTTCTGGTACCTTGTAATGCACTCATTGTATTTTTCTGCAATATGTATGTCGCTTTAGAGAAAAGCGTCTGCTAAATGAATAAACGTAAATGTAAATGTTCTGGAATCTTCCGATGGCTGCAAGATTCTGTGGCTACAGCTGACACCCTAGAAGAACTAGTCAGTAAAGTTTAACAAATCGTAATGCAAAAATCAACATGTCTAAGAACTTGGAACAATATTCACTTCCATAGATTCCATAGGTTCCTGTTTATTAGACAGGGTGCCCTTTAACCTAAGCAGTCATTGAAACTAAACAAAGAAAAAGTCAAAAAATTAATTTTTCCTCTCACACAACCAACATACCAAAGGCCTGCATCTGTACAGCATTTTTATTTATGACTTTACTCATGATGGGATTCTATTTGTATGATTATCTCAAGGACTACGTGATGTATGCAAGTAGCAACTTTCACTATAATTTGTATTCATCTACCTGAGTGTTTCATTTTGCCAGTTACGTGTACTTTATACTTTGCAACACAGCCCTTCCAGGTCTTTAGATTTCAGTGGATCTAGAATGCAGTCCTGCTCTAACCAAAGCATTTCTGGCTTTGTTGACTCAGTTCCTTTCTCTTTTCAGGATTCTTCAAGATTTTGCGAGGAAAGAACCACTGTGGGATTGAGTCTCAAATTGTTGCTGGGATTCCCAAAAACTAGTGTGCTCATAATGCTGCTAGAAAAATTAAGCTAAAAAAGGAGACTTTCTGTAAAATGTTCTGTGAGGCCTGCCTGTGTACATTTGTACATTTGACCTACCTGGTGCCTGACTGCTTCAGTGTAGTCATGGAATAATTCACTTTTATTCTGAAAAATAAAGTCTATTATATATCTTCTTTCTGTATTGCACTTGTGACGTGACACATTTTGCCAAGCCTATAATGACAGGTAACTGCAGAGATGTCATTTCAGAGCCAGGGTCTTTACCTGGATGCTGTTATGATCCTGTGCTGTTCATAAAACCAATTTAAAAAAATATTTTACTGGCCATCAAGAAGCGACCGATTCATCACACAAACATTTTTGTCAGAATCTAGGCACGTAACGCTAATTTTCAAGAAGTGTAATAATAGACGTGTACCTCTGTGTATTTGCTGGGTACTTTCTGTTAAAATCTGGGGTTTTGTTATGAATAACAAAAATAACAGAAATCACACAAATCCATTTCTTGGAGACAGAGGTTAAGTTGCCATATGCACATAGGCCTGTTTGGTTAAATCAAGCACCTTCCCACACTGCCCCTTTGTGGCCATTCTCAAGAAGGAGTTGTGGAGCCCTTTGGTAGAGAGGCCTGTGGAGAAGACCTCCTGTGCTGGAGGCCCACCAGCGGACTCACACTCGTGACTCTCACATGTTGCTTTCACCACAGAAACATGGAGAAGTTGTGGTTTGGTTTTGGTTTCCTTTTCGCTTTTCCCACAGTAGATCAAAATTAGTTCACTGTGTCTTTTAGTTTACTCAACCAGTGTTTTTATGTAATTTCGAAATGTTTTCAATTTTCTAACCTTTACTTAAATTGTGTACAGGATTATTTTTTAAATAAATAGCAAGCTGTATTTGCCTGTTATAATAAAGTCACATTTAAGAAGCTGTATAGTCCCAGCTTTGTTATGTTGACACATTTACATTTATTCATTTAGCTGATGCTTTTCTCCAAAGTGACCAACAATGTTAAGGAATTTACAATTATTTACTCATTTATACAGCTGTGTAATTTCACTGGAGCAATTCAGGGTAACTACATTGCTCAAGGGTACTATAGCCGGTGGTGGGACTCGAACCTGCAACCTTCAGGTGCAAAGGCAGAAGCCACCTATTGTAAACCTTAATATCAATTTTTAAAGGATATTATGTTCCACACATTTTGACTATAAGGGATGCCAGGTAATGAGATTTCAAGCAAAATTCCTTGAATTTGGAAAGCATGTGTTCCACACACACTATATCACACATTCTGAAGCTTTGAACATATATGTAGTGTAGCGCTCCCAAGTGGTGTTGTTAGGTGTGGAGAGAGTGCCACATCCAAGAGCACGTTACTGAATGTATATCTTTCTTTGTCATAACTTTGAGAAAGACGCAGAAAAACAGAACTACGTACAAGCATGAACACTAACATAAGCAATTTACATAAACCCCCTCAGCTGCGTTACAGTACTTTTTTTTACATATTTCTCATTTTAATAAGGTACAGTATTTCAAATTTACATATTGTACCATGGGAGAGTGTGTGACTCATAAAACAGACCAACACTGGGAAGTATAAGAAAAACACTTTACAGGTAATTGTTTATTATAACTATACACATACACTTTCTGAACCGCTTGCCCCATACAGGGTCACAGAGAACCAGGGCCTAACCCAGCAACTCAGGGCATAAGGCTGGAGGGGGAGGGGACACACCCAGGACGGGACACCAGCCCGTCACAAGGTGCTCCAAGCGGGACTTGAACCCCATGCCCCCCAGAGAGCATGACCCCATCCAACCCACTGCGCCACCTCTCTGTTAATGCGAAAACACACACACACATTTTCTGAACCGCTCATCTCATACGGGGTCACGGGGAACCGGAGCCTACCCGGCAACACAGGGCGTATGGCTGGAGGGGGAGGGGACACACCCAGGACGGGACGCCAGTCCGTCACATGGCACCCCAAGCGGGACTCGAACCCCAGACCCACTGGAGAGCAGGACCCGGTCCAACCCACTGCACCACTGCGCCCCCTAATGTGAAAACACAAACACACACACACACACACACACACACACACACACACACACACACACACACACACACACACACACACACACACACACACACACATTTTCAGAACCGTTTGTCCCATACGGGGTCACGGGTGAAACCGGAGCCTACCCGGCAACACAGGGCGTAAGGCCGGAGGGGGAGGGGACACACCCAGGACGGGACGCCAGTCCGTCACAAGGCACCCCAAGCGGGACTCGAACCCCAGACCCACCGGAGAGCAGGACCGTGGTCCAACCACTGCGCCACTGCGTCACCGCGCCCCCTAATGTGAAAACACTTTTCTATAAAACAATTTTGACCCCTTCAAGTCAATATTAATTGAGGGGGTGAATATTTGTTATAATACTTGAATTTAGTTCTCATTACAAAAATGTTGCAGTATGTATTGTAAGAACTGTGTGAAGTCAACATGAGCAAGAAATTTGCACGTGTTTTAATTTTGTTATCATTTACAGAGTTTAAATTGTTCTATACATCAGCGCCTCTGTGCAAATCTTATATTTTTGACTAATAAAATACATTATTTTTTTCATTTTATGAAATGAAATAAACTTTTCACAAAATACACACACACTTAATTTCAAAACAACTACTGTACAAATGAGATGAAAATTTAATAAAAACTCAAGATTTAATTCCCTGTGACATATTTCTATGCTCTCCTTCCTCAGCAATTGGAAAAAAAAACACAACCTCACTGATTCTATATACCAAAAAAACATGCAAGACATTTGTGCAGTTAAAAACATGTCAGTGGCTTTTGTACTCCAGCTGTAATGACAAAATTTTAAACATTGGCTTTTGCAGCCTGGATTTTTTTGCTTCGACCATGTCATCATTCAGTCTCGATGTTATGGCCTGTGATAGAAAGAATGGAAGGATAAGGCTCATGTGGGCTAATGCATAAAACAATGAGGGCGCAGCCGTGGGTTCAAGTTAAGCCTATATTAGTAAATAATGGCAAATTAAAAGCCCCGGAGGAGCGAGGGACACGGTGATCAGATCCACGGCCACGCAATCTGAAGATCCCAGGTTTGAATCCAACTCTTTCTATAGCACCATTGATCAAGAATACCCAACCGAGCTGTTGAAATGTGTAAATCAGACTGCAAGTCAGCATGGACAAAGACTAATAACAGGAACTATGCAATCAACATGAAGGTCTCCAATTTGCTGCTCAAATCTTAAATCTCTTCCGAATTATTTAACCAAATGCCCTACTGGAAGGAACCCAGGTAGTGCTTAGTAAAAAGCACTTAAATTCCAGTTCTTGGAAAAAAAAAAAACTGTAACTACTTTGGACCCAAAAGTCACCGGTTCGATCCCCACCCCTGGATGTTGTAACCCTGCTTGAACAACAAAGCCAAAGGTACTTTACCCTAATTGCTCCAGTAAAATCACCCAGCTAAATCATGAGTAAATAACTGTAAATACCTCAACACTGTGTGAGTCGCTTCGGAGAAAAGCGTCAACTAAACGAATAAATGTTAAAAAAAAAAAAAAAAAAAAAAACAAAATTAATGAACTACCGATACTGTATTATAACAGTGGCGACGATCATGACTGAATGTCATAAGACCGGGCTCCACGTGCTCGGTCACGTGACACGCATCGAAATCGAAAGTGCTGCAGGGGAGTTAAAGAGCGACTGTTTCCTCCTCCTCTCAAGCGCGGCAGGAGTCGGGAGAAAGAGCGCAGGTAGGTGGCCGTTATTGATGTGATGGACTTTAAACCGCGGCTGGCTGATAAAATATAAGATGAATAATTCAGAAACTGTGTGTTTGTTGCTCGTACAGGTCCGTTCGTTACTGCTTACGCTTCCAAATCCAATGGGTCGTGTGCGACTCACCTGTTCGACACTGATCTGGTCACTGCTGGTGTCAATCAATGATACATAAATACACAACAGAGGCTTCAGAAATTGGCCTGCAGCTTTGCTTTTCGTGCGCTTTGCTTGTTGTCGAATCATTTCCATCCACATAATATAATATAATCTAATATAACACTTCCTCTTGTAACACACAGAGAAGCCCAGTCTCTGCGCAATTGCGCAGACTGGGCTTCTCTGTGTGTTACAAGAGGAAGTGTTTCTGTAACCTGAACTCCTTTCTAACACTCACAGGATCTTTTTTTTTTCCTCTGCTTTCACATACACAAAACTACTGCTGGTGCATGCAGGGCTGTGCTTTCACCTTTATCACTTTGGTGATACACTAGCTGTTGCTGTGTAAATGCACTTTTGGGGGGGATGGGGGTGCAGATTGTGGAACTTTGTCTTTCATCATGAGAAAGGAACATGGCTGAGTCATCATGTGCTTCTTGCTTTTTTTTTTTTTTTTTTTTTAACTCTCGTTTCCTCCTTTTGTGGTGTCACACAGCACACTCGTTGTCTGAAGCTGCTTATCCGAAGTGGGGTTGCGGTAAGGCGGAGCCTAATCTGGCAATGCAGGGTGCAAGGCTGGAGGGGGAGGGGATGCACCCGAGATGGGACCTGTCTGCTGCAAGGAACCCCAAGCAGGAGTCGAACCCCAGACTCACCAGAGAGTGGGACCTGGCCAAACTTGCTGTGCCTCTGTGCCACTGCACCCGCCCCCCCCCCCCCCCCCAGTTCCTAGTGTCACTGAAGGACAAAAAAAGAAGTTTTGAACAAAGAAGTTGGAACTTGTCAAATGTGACCGCTAACCTTGATGTCTTTATCAATCAGAGAAGTAAGGATCTTTGGGTGTAATGATTTTCTTCTTAATATTTTTAAGAGGATCGATAGAAGCCTGTGGACTCCTGAGTTCATCCACCTTATACTGGGAGGTTCTGTATATTGGGAGTTAGGCTATCACAAAGTCATATGTAATCGTATGTATTTGTACTTTGCAGGGGGGTTGTGGTGGCGTAGTAGGTTGGACTGGGTCCTGCTCTCTGGTGGGTCTAGGGTTCAAGTCCTGCTTGGGGTGCCTTACGATGGACTGGCATCCCATCCTGGGTGTGTCCCCTCCCCCTCCAGCCTTATGCCCTGAGTTGCTGGGTTAGGCTCCGGCTCCCTGCAACCCTGTGTAGGACAGGCAGTTTGTGTGTGTGTGTACTTTGCAGCTCAAATGTCCTGTGTTTCTGCATTTTTATAAGTAGATTGTAGAATTGCACCAGCTGCAGAAGTAGGCTGTGGATAAGTAGCTTCCAATAGAGGGAAATCCCATGGTAATTCCTGGCTAAACAGGCCCAGTTCTAGTTCTTGCTAACTCATTATTTTTCTTGCTTCAGAGAACATCATGTGATATTTTACAGCTACTGGCTTTAAATGGCTCTGTGGATATGAAAGTGATCTGCGGAACCTTCCTGAAACCACTGACCTGACATCTGACTCTTTCTCTGAAAATGTGCATTGATTTAATCTCATCAGTGTTATTGTAGTTCCTGTTGCACTTAATTTTGTTTGATTTGTAAACTATTGGTGTGTCGTGTTCATCTTTTAATGACTTTAGGGATGATAGGAATCAAAAGATGTAACAGGTGCTTCATTAGATAGAGTCCTCCTAAACCTGGCTTGGGGCAGGCAGTAGTATAATAGTGAGAGCCGTCACCTTGCGTTCTGAATGTCCGGGATTCCAGTCCCCACTCTTCCTGTACTACCCTTGAGCAAGGTACTCACCCTGAATTTTTCCACTAAAAACCACTCTAAAACTATACAAATTGTTAAATAATTGCAGTCCGCTAGTATATAAATCAAACTTGAAATTACATTGCTTTGGGGGCAAAATGGCAGATAAAGTTACTAGGTTTTTCCTGCAGAAGATCATTGGAAGTCTATTGGAACAAATGGTTCAACCTTTCTACTCTGCTTAGTTGAGTTGTTCCAGCAGTGTGAAATGTCACTCATTGCTCTGTGTCTGAATAAATAAGACACTTGTGTAATCAAGCAGGCAAACATGTCGTCCCCGCGCCCCACCGAGACCACTTCCTGCACTGTCCTAAATCCTGAGTCATAGCGATTAAGAACAGTGGCTGATTGTAACCTGAAGGATATAGTTTCAGATCTCGCAGGGGCTCAGCTGTAGCACCATTAAGGCCAACACATAACCTCATTGCTCCAATGAAATATCTTGCTGTACTGTATAGATCAGTAAAATTATGTAGTACATTGTTTTTGTTTAAAAAAACATCAGCTATTCAATGCAATGAATAATTTGCATTTCATGTGTGCCAGCTGATGGTTTTTATTCAAAACAGCTTGCAATATGTATAAAGATGGGTATTTTTATTGGAGCAATTCAGGGTTCAACAGCAACTATGGGAATGCAACTGTCAGGTTCTTGTCTTCAGCAGCTATGCCACCAGTTGCTGGAAACATACTAAATGTCTCACTCCCATGCCTTGTTGGAAATGGAAAAATTAGTAGATGCATTTTAAACTGTATTCACGTTTATAACACCTCTTCCGAACCCATGCGCTTCGTCTCTTGTAGGATGTGGACCTTTTGTTTTATCTGCTTGCTCTCGGCCGTGTCCCTCAGCTGGGCGGCACCGCGGTTATCTCCACTCTCACATGAGATGGTGGCCCATATCAACAAGGCCAACTCTACGTGGAGGGTGAGGACATACTTTTATCCTTATTGCTGACATTTCTCTCATCATAAAGTAGTCTTTATAAATAAACTGAAGAAAAATATTTTTAGCGATCTGAGTTCCCTAAATAACTTCCCGTCAAGAGTTGAACCCTTCAGTTCCTCCTTTGCCTAAAAAAAAAAAAAAAAACCACACAAGTGGTCATAAAGAATTGGACTCGACTGGCTGGCACTTCCAGCACTTTTCGGGTACTTAAACCAGGGTGTTAAGATATCATACTCCATCTGGCTTTACTTAGGCTGGTCACAACTTCCACAGTGCTGACTACAGCTATGTGAAGAAGCTGTGTGGAACGCTCATGGATGGACCCAAGCTCCCTGTCTTGTGAGTGGCTTTGGTTTTCTTTGGGGCGGCACATACTGCCCCTTAGGAGGAGATGCAAAAATCTCCTATAACCACTGTCTCAATTTCCATCACTGCGGTGCTTCCTCACCCCAGTTACTGCACGTCTTCATCTGAATCGGCTTACAGTTTGGTAATTTGTAAAGGACCATTTCCCAAGGGTGCAGTAGCAGGCCCATTGGGGATATGAAGACACCCAATAAGGTTGCAGTATTTCATTAAGCGCTGCTCTATGTTCGTGGGACAGGCTGATCTGTGATATGGGAGAGATTTATGTATGGATGAGTGACCCAGTGTAAGCAGTGTATCTAGCAGTGTAAGTCACCACGGTGAATAAGGTGTGTGGGCTGATAACACTACATAGAGTTCATTGGAAGTCGCTTTGGAGAAAAGTGTCTGCTAAGTAAATGAATGTAAATTTAAAAACAATGTGTTACTGAGCTGTGTAAGATGCAAGAGGATGTTCAGTTTTGAGCAGTTCAGGGGCCACCCACTAATGGAGTATCTTCACGTCTCAACAAAGGGAGCAGTATGCAGGTGACGTTGAGCTTCCCGAAAGCTTTGACCCCCGGGACCAGTGGCCCAATTGCCCCACCCTGAAGGAGATCCGAGACCAGGGGTCCTGTGGTTCATGCTGGGTAAGATGTGGAATTTATGTGCAGCGCGAGTTGCCAGTCGTTCATCCTCCAACAGGGATGATGGAGGTTAGCTTCATGTAACATTGCCAGTTTCTGATGCCCCCCACTTCATCTCACACCCCAGGCCTTCGGTGCTGCAGAGGCAATCTCTGACCGAGTCTGCATCCACAGCAACGGCAAGATGAGCTTAGAGATCTCATCTGAGGATCTGCTGACATGCTGTTCAACCTGCGGTTTTGGGTGAGTGTGTGAACGTGCGGGTGTCTCGTCCAGAGCAAAAGAGGTGACCTGTAGGTGAGGTGAAAGGTGGTCTGCAGAAGAGGTGATCGTGCCATATTGTACACGTTGAACATAGTTAGAAATCAGCAGATAGTAGCAAAAAGGGTGCAGTGTTTTATTTGTGCAGTGTAAGACCAAAAATACATCTGCAGGATGTGCTATCTTAGAGTGGCAAATGCACTACTCTGTTAAAAGTAATCTCTTGTAAAGTAATAGAATGAATCCCCCACCCCCAACTGCCATGTGAGGCTTTCATTTCAGAGAAGTTAAGAGCTATACCAGTTTCATATGTGTGTTGTACTCTGCAGGTGTAACGGCGGATACCCATCCTCTGCCTGGAACTACTGGACGAGGGAAGGCCTGGTGACTGGTGGGCTCTACAGTTCTCATGTGGGTGGGTGTCTCTCTCTCTCTGTGCGTGCGTGCTTTTTCCCGGAAAGGATGTGAACTGCAGACCTGTCACACTGGTCTAACAGCATAACACTGATTTATTCTTAACATTTTTTTAACCATGGTGTGTTTGCATGGTTCAACTGCAGGCTGCCGACCCTACACCATTCCCCCATGTGAACACCATGTCAATGGCTCGCGGCCCCCCTGCACTGGAGAGGAGGGGAACACGCCCAAGTGTCTGTCCCAGTGTGAGGATGGATACACTCCCTCCTATTTCCAGGATAAACACTTTGGTAAATCTAAGCAAACTGAAAAAGCTTTCAACCTGATATTTACTCAGTACAGAAATGAGAACTTCTTGGGGTATAATATTATTAATTCTGTGCCGTCTTTCACTGAATGGTATAACTGCATCCTACTTGTTCTGTAAAACGCAGGAATGACAGCCTATCACGTTCCATCGTCGGAGCAGCAAATTATGATCGAGCTGTACAAGAACGGCCCAGTGGAGGGTGCCTTCTACGTCTACGAAGACTTCCTCAGCTACAAGAGCGGTGCGGATACACACAATAATGCATTTTCTCTTTTGGGATAACAGAAAATTTTTGGCTCGGAAAACAAGTTGGTTCAGCCAAATGGATATTAATATACAAGGTCGTTCTTACTCTAGTCGTTTGGGTTAAGGACCTTACTTAAGAGCCCGTGTCTGAGGACTTGAATGTAAACGTCTATTTAGAATGACTATCTGAACGATCAGCTAGGTTATAGTCCTACAAGCAATTTGTCACCTGCTACTGAAAAGTTTTTGTTCATGAAATTAAATATTTAAGTACCCCTTTGGAAACAGTGGCTATAGATGAACATATGTTATTTACCTTGGCTGTAGCTATGGTCTCAGATAAACTCTCTAACTTGAAGCTCTCTGAGACTGATCTTAATGCTTTCCTGTCTTTCTCAAACTTCCCAGGTGTGTATCAACTGTTACGGGTGGTCTTGTTGGTGGCCATGCCATTAAGATCTTGGGTTGGGGAACAGAGAAGGGTACTCCGTACTGGCTGGCTGCCAACTCCTGGAACACAGACTGGGGCGATAACGGTAAGATATGGGTGTGTGATGAAGCTGTGAGACCTTTAGAGCTTCTGCTCCACATGGTTTAATTAACACTAGTAAAAATTTAATTCCAAGGATTTACATTTTGACAGATTTTTGGTGGATCCTTAATGGAGTTCAAATCTTACCAACAATCAGTGGTCATTATTGACTATCATTATCTTTCCATGTCAGGATACTTCAAGATTTTGAGGGGACAGAACCACTGCTTGATTGAGTCTATGATTGTTGCTGGGATCCCCAAGAACTGAAGGTGTGCTGAAAAGAGTACCAGGAGGATGAAGCTCAGCTGTAGTGTTTTAAAAAGGGACTTCCTGTAAAGTGTTCCATGTATGTAGCCTGTGTTATGTGTACTTTTCATATTTGATCTATGTGCTAATTGCTTACTGCTGTGTACTTGTCCAACAATCATACTTTTGTAATTATTGAAACAAAGATGTTTTATATATTTCCTTTCTCCAATGGAATTGTGGCTTGACTTGACTTTTCAGAGTTTGTGCACACAAGACAGTAAGTTAGAGATGTGATTTCAGGGCCAGAAAAATTCTTAATATCTTTTTTTTTAAACTTCTGTGAACAACATTTTGTATTTTAATTCTGTTGTCTTATTTGCCATGTTCTAATCATAATCTGTGAAAGTATATAAAAAAAAAAAAAAAAAACCCTTTAAGGTGACATTTTGCTAAATTGATATGTGTGGGGGGTCCTGCTGTTTGGCGGGTCTGGGGTTCGAGTCCCGCTTGGGGTGCCTTGTGACGGACTGGCGTCCCGTCCTGGGTGTTTTCCCTGTGTCCCCTCCCCCTCCGGCCTTACGCCCTGTCTTAGGCTCCAGCTCCCCGTGACCCTGCTCGGGACAAGCTGCTTCAGCCTGTGTGTGTGTGAGTGATATTTATGGAAGTGGTCTTGTTAAATAAGCAGAAGTCAAATCCCATAAATCTGACTGTCCACTATTGGAGAACATGACATTAGGTAGGAGCTGTAATGACTGTGGTCAACCTCAATAGCAGAAGTGGTAAAGAATTACTCCGTTACCTGTACTTCAATAATTTCTGAAGAAATTGTACTTTTCCAAGTAGATTCTGACATTGATACTTTTCACTTTTGAGTACATCTGTTACTAGAAAAAGGTACTGTTATTAGGTTACATTTTTGTCTCCCTATTCTTTTAATTTTTTCAAACGTAAAGTTTAAATTTAATCTCGGTAAAGTTTCCTAACTTACACTGTTCAACATTAGCCACCCCTTGCCACAGATTTAATTGGCTTTTTGACATTTACTTTTTCTGGACTACTGAATGAATGCCTATTCTACACCTCTTAGCGCAATGTCGATCAGCACTGGAAAATGTAAACAATAATATCACTTCTTCCAATGCTATATTGCCTCTTATTGCAGATATTGTAAATCTCAGCACAATCAAAGTGAAGCAACTGAATACTGTTCAGTGACTATCAGTTCCTGCAGGCAACATATATTTAATCAAAATCTCTCCATAAATTGTCTTCCACTGAACCGCCCAGTGTTTTAACAGCACATTTGAGGACATTCTTATTTCAGCCGTGTTGACTTAGTGAATTTATTTTCAGACCTTGAAGTTTTCAAGGTGTTAACAATTCAATTAAAATGTTAAGCATAAAATCTTTAGCCACAAATGCATAAAAATGTACACATTCTATACACATTTTGCATACAAGTTAAAGATCCAAAAAGAAAATAATAAAAAGCTAATTACAACTGCAATGCCCATGTGTCATTCTCACAATTTTTTACTTTGCACCACAGATTTCAAGTGTTATTTGTATCTGGGGAAATAGTCACTTGTTATCCTAAACCCCATAACTTGCATATTAGTAAAGTATTTTGTTACAGGCTGTGCAGAGGAAAAAACAACAAAAACAGATCTGACAACAAAACACACATGCTTTGTTTTTTTTTTTTTTTCGTTGCTAAGAAAGATTTTAAGAGAAAAATATCCCTAATAATCCTCATAATCATTAGGACAAACTTTTTCAGGTGATATGGAAACAAGACAGTTACATCAATTTAAACAGCAATAATTTAAAACAATGTTCTTATCTGTTTCATATTGACTGATATTAAAATTATACATAAAATATCCAAAATACAAACAATGCATAAATATAGGTGCTGAATATGAATGGCGACGCATGAGAAATATACTGCTCCGTAACAGTTAACTGTTGCTGGCTATTTAGTAAACAATTGGTGCAACACTGGACAAGCATAGAAATGGACAAAAAAAAACTTAAAATTTTCTTCTGCATTCTACTGTTGCAGAAAAATACGTCGACTTGGAAACCTAAACTAGCTCCTCGTGTCATAAACGGTGATGTTTCCCAACTTTCTGAAGATGTCACCGAATCGTTTTAGAACACTTCATCACAAATTTTTAAATTTCGACTTGACTGCATCTTAAAGTAATAAACGTTCTACAGAGTATTTCTATTTATCATAGCTATATCTGACATTTTTCGAGCACCTAAGCCATACATAAAATCAAGGGCTTGTCTGTATTATTTCGCTTTATTGCTTGCGACTTAGTGGTAAAAATCGCTTTGGCCTTGGCGGCATAAACAAGTTATGAGTTTACGTTCATAAGATGAGGAGCCAGGGGAAATGCCTTTGAAATGTAGCTGTTCTAAAAGCACTCTTGCTGCACAACAGTTGCTCCCGAATGAGTCGTGGCTGGAGATCGGACAGACAGCACACGCTAAGGACACGGCTAACCCTCTCTACATGTCGTAGTTTCGTAACGTCATCGGAACACCAAGTAGCCGATCGCAGCCGTTGCGGGTTCTCTGCAGCATTTCAAATTGGGCAGTTCCAAACTTTCCGCTAATCTTTGACCCGATACCTTGAGGACCAGGTTCGAACCGCTTGATTTTCCTCGCGCGTTTCCAGCACGTTCGCATATTTAACGTGGAATCTCTCAAAAGATCCACAGGTATGGGAACAATCTGAGGTGTTAGGTGTGAAAAAATGAGTCCTAGTAAACGTTATTCTTGTGTATAATGACTTATATCCTTATGGTAATAACCACATTGAAGCACAAAACAACTGCAAAAAATAACTCATAGATGGCAGTACATGTGTTGCAGCTACAAATACACCTACTATGTAATCAAGATTACAGTAATATCCTAGCCTATGCCACAAAGCAGTTAGAGGATTAACTGCATTCTGGACAAGATGCCAGTATGCCACACGGTGCTCACAGAAGGCAACTTTACTCAACATTAAGGCCAGAAACAGCCAAACACGGGACCAACATGGTAAATGCAGACAAACTGGAGGCGTACTGTAACTGACAGCTGAACCAATTGCCCTCCAGATATGAATGTAGGTGTAACGTGAAATATTTTAAAGTTATCACATGAGTTTCAAAATACTAATACTGTTCTATTACTGCTTATTATTAACAATTTAAAAGTCCATGACCAAACTTTGATGGTGTCAGATGATAATAATGAAAAGATGATTAATGACCTTGAAGAAATGTTTAAAATGTCCATCCTTCCATGATCAATAACCAATCTTGGTTGAGCTCAGGGTTGCAGTAATCCAGAGCCTATCCTAGTGGCAAAGAGCGGGAGATACGATACACCCTGGACGGTAGGCCAGTCCACTGCAAAGGAATCACACACACTCCTTCACTCACACATAAACACATTATGGACAATTTAAACTCACCAAATCACCCACCCAAAACATGGCTTTGGACAGTGGGAGGGAACCAGAGCTAAAAATCAATTTGAAATATTTATAATTTTTTGTGACTCTTAAGCTTATTTATTGTCAATGTTGACCTTAAGTTAAAGAGCTTACCCCACATTGACCATAAGAAGAAAATTTCAGTGGTTAGTAGAGGCCTAGTTCAAACTGTGCAGGCGGCCCTCGACTTACGATGGATTTCGTGCCAACGGCCTCGTCGTCTTAAGTTGCAAATCCACTTATACAGCATATATAAACCATATGCATTAATGCTACATTGTGCGATAGCTCTTTGTCACATTTTTCCCACTAATTTCATACATTATTTATGTTAAAATAATACTAGTGTATAATACAGTATCGCATATTTTCACTTACATTCCTAAATATGTTTTTTGCTTTTTCTTTTCCGCCCAGCCAATGTAGTGATGTTTTTGCAACAGACACAGTAACTGGGTCTATCAGACACATGGCGCCAGGCAGCAGCGTTGCCTGCCGGTGTTATCATTCACGTTCGATGTTAAAACCAAACGTCAGGACTCCAAAACAGTACAATAAGGTTGATGGGATGGCTTTTTTTTAAGTCGCCTGTATCATAAGTGAAGGACTACCTGCAATCAGAAAATACTTGCATACCTTTGAGAAAGCCTGAAGATTTACAGTGTAAATTACACTTAAAAAGTAGCTATTATTTTCTTTTTTTAACATAAAGGCAGATAAGAAAAATGACATTTCATTAGCAAACAATATTACCACTGTTATACCAGTCAGCCAGTCCCCCACCATGTTTTTTTCCCCCAGAAACCTTAGAAGACTTTGAGCTGGAAAGATTATTTGGTAGATTTCATGATGACAGAGGGTTGTTTCAGACGCTTTCAAGTTGTAATGTCAAATTTTGATCGCATTACTTATTGCTCCTTCATTCTTTCGTAACTAAGCGCCACTTGCTATGAACTGTCGCGGGTCGCAAGGCCAGGCCCTGCATAGCGCTGGGGAAACCCTGCACTGTGATTTAGTGTCAAGCTGTACAGTAAAACACAGAAGGTTGTAAAGGTTCTTCTTTTTTCAGTCAAACCCAGTGGAAAAATCCATAAGATAAAAAAAAAAAAAAAACACAGTCTCCAGAATGACAGCTCAATCCTTCCGCCTTTGCGCTATTGTGAAACTCGGTGTGTTCAAACGCCGTTTTGTGCACCTACTCCTCCTCATACAGCTCACTCCCATTCCCTGGAGCCACGCGGCGGTGAAGGCACCTCCCAGGTGTGGAGTTACATCTCCGGCTGCCCTCATGCACAGAGACATGTCCCCGAGCGTCCTCCTCTCCGTGCTGGGTCTCCCGTACCTCCTGCTGCTGCTGCTCGTGCTCCCGCACCTCCTGCTCCCCCTACTGAGCCCTCGCACCCGTTCCCCAGGTTGCCGTAACCGCCTCGGCACCTTCCTTTCCTCCTGCCTCTCTGTCACCTCCCGTTCCGCTTCGTTCAGCTCCACCACCTGCAGACGTTGTTGCAGTTGCTCCCCGTGAGCCTCCTCTCCAAGGGTCCGGTCTCCTTGGTGTTGCTCGGAGATGCTGGTCTGGGCAGGCTGTGCGGGGGCATCGGGGGGATACGGAGTCATTTACCACCTCCTGGGGTAACCTCTTCTCTGCATCGCTTGGCTGCATAGGTGGGGGACAACAGCTCAGACAGGTCAAGCAGCCCGTCCTGATTTTGGTCCTGAGTCTGCAGTAGACCATCCACTACGGAGACACCTGAACCAAAGAAAAACATCTGTAATTATTCTATGGGGGCACAGTGGCACAGCGGGTTTGACCCAGTCCTGTTCTCCGGTAGGTCTGCGGTTCAAGTCACACTTGGGGTGTCTTGTGACGGACTGGCATCCCACCCTGGGTGTGTCCCCTCCCTTCCATCCCTGCACTCTGTGTTGCCAGGTTAAGCTATGACCCTGCTTGGGAAAGTGGTTTCAGGCAATGTGTGTAATTGTTCTACATTCTAACAACTGCATCAAACTTTTGGATCACTTGAAAACACACACACACACACACACACACACACACACACACACACACACACACACACACACACACACACACACACACACACACATTTTCAGAACAGCTTGTCCTATATGGGGTCGCAGGGAGCCAGAGCCTACCCGGCAACAGAGGGCGTAAGGCCAGAGAGGAAGGGGACACACCCAGGACGGGACGCCAGTCCATCGCAAGGCACCCTAAGCGGGACTCGAACCCCAGACCCACTGAAGAGCAGGACCCGGTCCAACCCACTGCGCTACCGCACCCCCACTTGAAAATATCAAGTAAGAAATCATAGTCCACGTGCATTTTACAAAGCATAAACTATCCACCATATGTTATTCTTCTATCCATTTGTTATTTTTCGATGCTTCAGTTACTCCAGAGCAAGTGCCCGAAAAAACACATTTAACACGCAAACGTGTGGATTGGAACCGCGGACTTGACTTTTCTCCGATCCGAGCTCACCGACTCTCCGGACTGCGGGTCCATCGAGCGGTGAGACAGGAAGTCAGACAGCAGCTTCATCATCTCCAGGCCATCCAAATTACTACTTCTATCGTAGTCATGGAGAGAGAACAGGAAGAAAATCTCTGTGTGCGTGTGACAAACAGAAGAGCAGAAACACGTGTCACAGCTCAGTTCTATATTATGCTTATAGAATTACACAAATTTCAAATATTAAGATGATGCTGTTAGATCATCTACGGGATATTTTGTTTATTTCAGATGTCCTTTGTCTTTATAAGTCTTCCTGTTATATTCTGTACCATCTTTTGTCCATTCACCATATCACAACTACCAAAAGAAAGTCAAAATTTATTTCAGGTTATTTGAAGTCTTCGAAATTCATTTCAAAGAAACAAACTAACTGTACTTAAGAATCACATGTCTGCAGCTATATCTCCCTTTCTCCTAATGTAATGCACAAACTGTATTTTTTATGAGAGGTACGTCGCTTTGGAGAAAAGCGTCTGCTGAATGAATAAATGTAAATGTAAGTTATACAGTTTATCATATTTACCCTGCTCCCAAGTGGTGAGGTCGGGATTTAACTGTCCGTCTTTCAGGTTTTCTTTAACGTACCTTTGAAGTAACCTGTGAGAAATCGATAGCGTTACTACAGTCAGTGGATGCATCCAGAAAACCTGTTTTTTCCTGGCAGCTGAAATCACTGTCTTTTCACTCCAGCTCAAATCTTGTTTAAGGAATACATTAGACATGCATTAAAGAATACATTCCTGTTCAGTTTGTGTGGGGTTTGCACGTTCTCTCTGTGTTTGTGCTCTGGTTTCCTCCCACAGTGCAGGAACATGTGCTTCTGGTGAACTGTAACTCTAAATTGCCTGTATTTGTGTATGTGTGTGTATTACACTGTTAGTCACTGTAGGGAAATGAATGCAGTGTACCCAGCATGGTAGGTACACCGGATAAACGCGGCAGCTAAATACTACGGCAATCACTGTGCACTGTACTTTGGAGAAAACCAAATGAATAAGAGTGACGCAGATGAAATTCCCGCCATAAACAAATGCGTATTTTTGCACCTTGATGGTGTGAGAATACCGAGGGATTCTGTTACATCATCTCATATCTCATGCGTGTAGGTAAAAGGACGAGCAGAATCTAATCTGCGGACCTTAACCTTGCACTCAGCAGCGTCACCATCAGTGGTGGCCACCAGGAGCAGAAGGAGGGTGTCTGGAGATAACAGCGTGAAGCACTCCCCTTTGCCAGCACGACAGCTGTTGAGTTGCTCTTGCTAGGCATTAGTCAACGGTGTCACCTTGAGCCAAGACACTCCAGGGGCAGAACTGCCCTTCCGCAAAGGTCATCGCTCCCCGTGACGCAAAGGTACATAAAATACTCCTAGTGCACATGTGGAAATGTACGCTGGCATGAAGAGTACAAACAGAGAAGCGTGTGTTCAATCAAGTAAGACTTTTTGCATGAGTGTATTTCCTCACGTTTCATTCATAAGAGCTGCTGCGATGCCTGCAGACAATTACACGTGCGAGTGATCTGAAAACGAAACAGGTTTTGCTCCTAGGGAGTATCGACAAACTGGCAGCGATTAAATCTGGCGCAGCCCACCGACAGATCCACTCAGCGCCGAGAGCACTTTACAAGCCCACGCGCAATATGGCACGTGTTAGTGTGCCAGGTGCTTTTCGGACATTGTGTCGTGATTGAATTCATTTGAGAAAAACCACCTGCGCTCCTCCTCCCCAGCACCAAAAGGGTTAACCATGGTAAGGTGTGGACTCCCATCAGCTGCATCTGACCTGGAAGAATATGATCACAGCTGTTATTGTGTTTTCTCTGCACTGTATGTCTACATAGAGAGGAACACACGTGTCCCTCACAGAAGGAGCATTTTGCAAGATACATCAGTTTTCCTTTAATATTCATAAACGTTCCATTGCGGATTTTGGGAAACTAGACAGTAAAATCAAAGCAAACCTTTTTTTGCTGCAAAGCAACGCAACAGTTGTTGCATGCAGAAGCACAAGGTTTTAGTGAAGATTTATGTTGCTGCGGGACTTACTGAGTCAGCGCAGTAAAACCAGAACACAAATTTGAAATGTAAGAACAGAAGGATTTTAGAACAATTCATCGCTACAAGATATGTCATTATTGCGACTAGTGAATTCCAGCATTTCAATAATTTGCCCCGTGGGAGAAAAAGACAAAATAATAATCCTCGTGTACACAAACAAAGCATTCGCACATAAGCAAAAGATATGTGTGTGTGTGTGTGTGTGTGTGTGTGTGTGTGTGTGTGCGTGCGTGCGTGCGGCCGCGCACTCCGACCACTTTCACCTGTCAGATGCGGGGTTCTGCGGCGCGCACACGCAGCTCTCGGACAGCAGGAGGAGGAGGAGCACGAGCGCGGTCCGCGTGCCTGGGTCCGGCAGAGCGCGCGACTCCGCCGGGGGACCTGCGCGCGCACAGCGGGGGCGGAGGGCAGGTGAAGATGAAGCACGAGAATGAAAACAAGGCGCCCGTACCATATTTAATATTATTATTATTGTTATTAGTAGCAGCAAAACATTTCTGTTGTCTACGAAATAAAAACCGAGAAGTACAGGATAGGATTACGACGAGTTGACTCACGTCAGCAGCAGCAGCTAAATAAAATGCATAGATCAGATGATACAGTATTGATATTTTCCACTTAGAACCTCGCGTGCGGCGGGTGGAGACAGGAGAGCGGTGCACTGCGGCGACCCCGCGCCCTATAATCTATACACTGACTGTACACACTCACTGTGACTGTATATACTATTATACACTCTATATACAGTGTATAATACACAAATATATATACACTGTATACAGAATAACATCACAAGAGTACAGTAAAAAGGCACACGGCTCTCCGCCACGGACAGACGGCCTGCTCGCTCGGCGCTCCGACCGGCCACGGAAACACACGCCCGGCGACGCGGCACAGCACGGCGGCGCCAGATGTCCACGAACGAAGGCGAGTAAAAAGCCGGCCCCTCACCCCTCGCACACTCGTGTCCACGTCCACGCTCAGGTGTCCTCATGCTGTGTGTGTCTCTCTCTCTGTCTGTGTCTGGCTCTGTCCCCGTTCCACGTCCACGCCGAGCGCGGTGACTAAGTGCGCCGCATCGCTCTGTTGTGATCAATGACAGGGTACACGTGGAGCTCGCGACGTGTCAAGTCCGTCCCGGAACCGCCCGGTAGCGGTACCGCCCACACGCGTCCGGTATCTCCCCAAACCGCCCGGCGGTACCGCCGAGCACCACGCGCTGCGGGTCCGCGGCGCCACGTTGCTGCAGATGACGAGGCATCGTGGCCACAGGGCACGCCTCTAAGTGGTTAAGGCACAGCCGTCGGTGCGGCGCAACCGCATAGAGCAAGGAACTCTGTGTGTGTGTGTGTGTGTGTGTGTGTGTGTGTGTGTGTGTGTGTGTGTGTGTTGCCTCGCAGCCTTCTTCGTATCTCATTTATTCTAACGGAAATTAAAAATAGCATCAATGAACCTATTATATTTGCAATCGTGTTAATCCAAAATGGATAAAAACAACGTCTGGAACGACTGCAGCAACTTCCAACAAGGATCTATAACAAAATGCCTTACAATTCAACAGTGACGTGATGCAAATTTATTAGAAACATATATTAAAAGAAAAAAAAAAACATTGGATCCTTTTCTAAAGGATGTCATATGAAAATATTACATAGTACATACTGAATTTATGCAAGAGCTCCTATGAACGTCTGCTATTTTTATAACCAGCAATGCATTTAACAAGGTATTTAAATTTCTATATCAGTGATCAAAAAAAACTGTAAAATTTTTTCAGATATGTATTCCGGGTTCTTCGCTCCCTTTTCAGTGGTGTCTAAATCTAAGGAGTATCGCCACTATCCGTGTTTCCTATATTTTGCCACTAGAGAGCGCTGTTATCACGTATTGTTTTATTGTCCCGAGTTAACCCGTTCGGGACTTCTGGACCGGAAGTTCTTTACCACCTTCGCCATTCAGAAATTCCCACCTTGTCTGTGCGTAAATCGAGTCTTCTGGAACAATGTGCTTTGGATGTTGAGATGTTTGGAGTTCCAGGTGACATGTGTTACCAAATCAATGACCACTTTGTCACAGCAGAACCTCATACAGGTACAAAACACGGTGGTGGAAGTGTAATGTTTAGCACTGATTTGCTGCTTTAGGGCCTTTGCAGCTTAGTGCCACTGAGTCATGAACATATGAGCTTCACTCAGTTATGAACATGATCTCCACAGTGCACCAGAAAATTACTGAGCAGAACAAGAAGCCACCTGTGTCTAAGCTGAAGCTGATCCCTCAATGGAAAAAATCCACAGCAAATGAAAAATCGGAAAAATGTACAGCAAATGAGTCCAAAACAAGAAACTGCGTTGTGGAATGGCAGGGTCAACGCTCATTTCTAAATCCAGTTACACTGTTGATGAAATGTTAAAGAAGGCTGTACAAGAAAACTTCCAACATCACACTTTTGAATCAGTTCAGAAATCAGAATTCAATGTTTATATAAAGACAATGCTGCCAAAGGGGCTAACAACGATTGGTGACGTTAATGGTGTAATTATTTTATCCACCTTAAGAAATTGTATTTATACAGATTTGTGCTTATTCATTTTAAGTGTAACATCACGTAATGAGCGTATTTAAATATTAATTGGAAGTTTCTGTTATTTGTTACATTATGGTGCTTTAATCTTTTGATCGCACTGAAATGAGGACCAGATGTCCATATGCTGAAATTTGCTATAAAAGATATAACTTTTCAGTTTTTTTTTGGATCACTATGCTGTTGCAAAGGAATACTGACATGGCTTATTCTATAAAGTCATTAACTCCTGATCATTATATGTCTTTCTGGCCTCACTCCGTCTCCAGCACTCCACATTAATGAGTCATTCTCGCTTGTGAGTAGTTCTCATATAAACTTCACAAGTCACGTTTGTTGTGATATTTATTGGCAGGATGCCGGTACATGAAGACATCGATATTCAAGAGCTCTGCTTACTTGGGTATTTTGGTTGTTAAAACGAGGATGGAGGCAAAATAAATACAATGATGAATAAAACAAATAGTACTGATTCCTCAGTTTTCCCTTGAAAAATCTCAGTGTTTTATTTTTATTGTTACACCTGAAGCACTGCAGTACAATAGTAGCTATTTGGATGGGATGCAGAAGTATAATAATAATGGGAGTTTGAAGGTATGGACTCCCATCGAAAACAGCAGAGTTTGAAGTATTATATTTTAGCTTAACAAAATGGTGCAGTTCAGAGCACCAACAATTTTCACAACCGCTTGTCCCATACAGGGTCGCGGGGAACCAGAGCCTACCCGCTAACACAGGGTGTAAGGCCGGAGGGGGAGGGGACACACCCAGGACGGGACACCAGTCCGTCGCAAGGCACCCCAAGCGGGACTCGAACCCCAGACCTACCGAAGAGCAGGACCCGGTCTAACCCGCTGCGCCACCGCACCCCCCATAGCACCAACAATTGTTATGCTGTTTTCAAATTCATAAAATGCTAATGAACAACTTCCCAGCCTTTGCTTTCAGAAATATCTGAATGTGGCGGTTGGCACCATGATTTAACTGCCTTCAGAACTCTGGATTGGAGGTACATCACTGGTGAGACAGCAGACAAAAGATCACTCCAGATGTCCAGATGATTTAGACTTTGAAGGCAAAACTCTCGACAGGAAGGATGGCAGGGCCGAGACAAGATGAAGCGCCAGTCCAGAAGATGTCCTACCACCCGACGGTAGAGATCTGCAGGTAGACAGGCCCCCGAATGCCAGTGTAAGCGACAGCCCACTATTCATGAAGATAGACACCACATCACAGGCCCAGGCTACCTTTCATCATGCAAAAAAAGGGCCTCCTCAAGTGAGCACCGCTGGGCCCTCGGACCCTTTGTTGTACCACACTTCCTGGCAAATTATTTCTAATCCCCAGTGAATCCAAACTGATTTCCACACGCTGTTAAAGAGTTTTATTGTCTTACCTCATGGTTTAATATGAGAAAATATTAAGCTGGGAGCATAAATTCTGATAGGGCTGAATACGATATTAGGTGTCATTGTTGATGAGTGAATAAAATATTTAAATCTTAATCTTAACAGTAGAATACATTTTTATTCCTAATAGTTTCTTATTTAATAATTTAGACTAAAGAGAATATCCAGCAGCGCTTTCAAGCACTATCTGATGTCCACCCTGGGGGAACCTGATAGAATTATTTTGAAAAAACCCCTCTTTCGACTTGATAGAGAACAAGCGAAAACAGGGTTTGATCTGCAAGTTCCCTGCAGATCTCTGTTATTCTTTCACACACCAGGCCAAGCTAACGTGCCAACTGCTTGGCAAGCAGTGTTTTACCCCAGAAGGACAGTTTCCCTTTGTTTCAGCTGCTATCTACATAATATAATTTATAATAAACACAAGCTTGCTGTTTGGAGAGCTTAATGGGAAAACTCCCAAGGCACAAAAATTGGCATAATTTTTTGCATGTTTTCTTTTATTAGTTCAGTAAGTACAAAAATGAGAACGTAAATGAGAGCTTTGGATTGTTCTGTTCGCACACAGAAAGGGTAATATTACGAACCAAGAAAGCAATCCAAAATCCCCCTCGCTGCCATGTATTTCAAAAAACCGAGCAGAGACCGTCGGAAAAAAAAAAACATCATGAAGCACGACTCAAATTTGACAAGGCATCTCTTTAGTGAATCAAGAATAATAAAAAAGGTGTCAGGTGATTTTGACTATACTATGCAATCTATACAGACTGCAAAATTGTTTTCCTTTCTACCTGGACTGACCCTTCCTTGTTGGGCGCCTTTCTCCAGAGTGGGCAAAACGAAAGTTGCCAGGACCAACTGGAGCATGAGGAACGGCAGGGAGCAGGAAGCTGTGTTCTGGTGGTGGCGCTCTCACGCTGTTATGACTGCCACTTAGGCTTGCCTGTAGGCAAAACTCTATGCATGACATGATCTTTTCTCTCTGCGACCTGCTATCTAAGCGGTGTCTCTGAGGCGGAACGTAACGGGGGGTCGAGAGGAAGTGGAACTGGAAACAAGGCCAGGTCAATGTCACAATGTGGCTTTCAGGCAGGGTCCACAGGACAGACAGGTTCAAACTGGTCCATCAGCTCTCGGGGTGGGGCAGAAGGACATCACCCAGTAGGCCAGTGGCTTGTTCACTTGTTCACTTTACCCAGTGCCATCCCATTAAAAACACACACAAAGTATACTGTACCTTCCTTTATACTGTATCTTTCCGAGACGTAGGCACTTGGTTTTGTTCGTTATGGAGGATGGGTTGTGTCTCAGTGCTCCTTCCAGAGGACAGTTTATGTGGGTGGGGTTTCAACAGCTTTCTAGAAATCCTAGAAAAATATCCTAAACCATTTTTTGTTGGGTATCAGTAGATTATGCTTTCAAGGAACTGATTCCGATTTTTACAACTCCGATCAGATATAAGCTTCATTAAAATGTATGACTGGAAAGCATCATAAATGTACATTTTTATTACTGCCTTGTTCACTCACTCACTTTCGTTAACCACTTGTCCAGAGTCTACCCCTAAAGCACAGGGCACCAGGCAAACCAAGGTACACCCTGGACGAGATGCCAGATCATTGCAGGGCGCTCACACATGCACACAATCACCAGTCCGCCTGTAGCACAGGATTGGTTGGAATCTTTGGCACTTAGAGGAAACCCACGTGAACATGGGAAGGACAATCTCAGCACAGACTTAGCCATACTCCAAGTTACCCCCAAGGAGCCATGAGATTTTCTTAGATATTCTATAACGTGTGTTCCGAGTCAATCAGAGCCAAAAACCTTCTGAGATTTGTGACATTGGTTGAATTAATACATTTGCTGCATTTATGTAATCTCTGATTACTTTCTCTTCAGTTCTTCTTGCTCGATACATTGAAGAGAATGGAAATATGAAAAAATGGATGGGTAGATATTAGAGAATGAAATAAAATGGGATTCTTAGAAAAGATCAGAAACAAAAATGATCCTTAGAGCCTTAACAACTATCAAATCACGCCATTACTAACAGGATTTCTCAGAAAGTATTTTTTAAAGTACAAGACATCAATTTTTAAACAAGAATCAAAGCTGTTTCTGCGATGGGTTTTCTAGTGTGGTTTTGGATTCATGATGTGTTTAAAATATACTTTTGAAATATAAAACTACTGTTTTCCAATGGTTCTAGAACACGCTAAAGTACGTTTATGTCGTGGAGATTGATGTGATGACCACTGGCATTTCTGGAGGCTCCTAACAGTGGAACTGGTGTATTCCTGTAGACCAGTCTCTTGGGAGTCCTCATTCTGTACCTGTCATTGTGATCATTTCAAAGTTACCATGATTTGATGTAATCTAGCCCTTTTCCTCCACTGAAGTCTTGCTTGCAGCTTAAAGGCATAGAAAATTTGCTCATTTGAGTAGCATAATGAATTTAACCATTGTGTCATGTAATTTCGGTTATATGTCATTTGGTTACTTCAGTAGACTAAAAATAACATGTATAAAAGTTAAAATTTGCAATGACAATGATTTCTGTCGCACCAGAAAAAATTATTTCTATTTGCTTAACTTTTCAAGAAGTAAAATTGCAAATAGTTTTTTTGTTAATTAAACTAATTGCTTTTTCATGCTTAAATGTTCCTTGCACAGCTGTGGAACTGACTTAAAATAATAGAAAAAAGTACATCCACTCCAGTTTTTTCTAATATTCTGGGTCTATTTGGAGGTGTAAAGGTCAATGTAGCATTTATCAGCACAAGAGGTGGCATACTTACATGAAAGAATACAGGGTAGCTTTAATAAATCCTGCCGTAGGGCACTAAAGGTCAAAATTCAAAGTGAGTTGTATCTGGTGGTGCTTTAAAATCTGATCATTGCAAGGAAAATGTATTATGAATTTCAGATGAAGTCATTCCTTTCTTATATTTACATTTATATGTATTCATTTAGCGGATGCTTTTGAGAGAGTGCATCATATCAGCAGAAAGAGAGAATTTGTCACTTGCCACCGTATGAACCAAGGCACATCACATGAGCAGTGATCCATCCTAAAAGTTCATCCATGAAAAGACGATTTCTAATTGCAAAACTGTAACAAACGTTCTAATGCGTAAATTGTACTTTTGCTGAGATGTACGTCGCTTTGGACAAAAGCGTCTGCTAAATGAATAAATGTAAATGTAAATGTTTATATCAGTGCATTTAATCAGCAGTGCTACAGGTGAAAGATGCCGCTTGTGCTGGAGTAAAACTGATTCAGTAACAAATTTGAATTATTGTCGCTTTGGAAATAATGGAAGCCTATAGTGCCAAAATGAGTCGATACAAAAAAAAGGAATTCCGTTTATTTGTGCATTTTCCAGACTTTTCTGGCCTAGACCTCCCCCGGCTCATTATCAAATTAACAGATCATTAGCGACCCCTGCAGGTTCGCATGACTTCCTCCAAATGAGTGCACTTGGGCACAGCTGAGTGTCGTGACCTGGAGGAACTCACCGTTAACCGGTGTGGTTGTAGCGCTCAGTTTATGCATACTTGGCCGCTAACGTCCAGCTCTTCCCCCAGGTCACGGAAAAGTTAAAGAAGCTGCCATCAGGGTAAATAAACAAAGCAGAAAGGCCAGGCTCTGCATGTCTGTGGTGCATTTACTCACGCACTTTTCTCCTTCTACAGAAGCATAGGCGAGTCCCTTGTCTCCAGTGGTGGCCGTCAGATGCCCCCAACAAGAATAATTGCCCACAGATGTGCCATTTTCAAGCGTATTCTTGAACTCTGTTAAAAAAATGGAAAGTCTAAGCCTCCGACAGCTCTTTCACGGATCTTTAAAATCGTTGCGTTAAGGTGCACGTCGAAACCGAGTGAGCAGTAGGATAAAAATGTTTGGTTTCAGCATTTCGAGTTGATGCAGTATCACACACTGACAGTTCTCTATCATTTTATGTTTGGAAATAAATTGTTAAATCAGAGGGCTGGCACTGATGAGGAATTTGCAGAAGGGACCCGAAGGTGTCCTATATGAGAGCTCACTCACAAGGTGAGTGGTGTCCCAGCTCGGCTCTGTCCGTGGTCCTGAACAGGTCTGCCTTGTGCTGTATTTGCATTTCCGGTAGACCTGCGTCCAGGACCAAGGTGTACTGCTCCTACCTTTTGGCCATGAAATGCACCTCTACAATAACACTGTTAAAAGAAGGGGGCAGCTCAGTAGTAAACGATGTTTTGTCCCTAAATTGAACTTTTCCCAGAAATTTAAAAAAAAAAAAAAACACGGGCCATGAAATATACTAGAAAATGGTTTGAAAACATATTTTACAAATTTCAATGAACCAGCTGGTCCTGGAAGCTAATTGCAACTCTGCACCATTATCAAGGTTTCATGATCATTTCTTTTACATTTATTTATTTTAGCAGACACTTTTCTCCAAAGCAACTTACAATGGATACTATGTAGTGTTATTAGCCCATACACCTTATTCACCACAATGACTTACACTGCTAGATACACTACTTACAATGAGTCACTCATCCATACATCAGTGGAACACACTCGCTCTCTCACTCACACACTATGGATGAACCTGAACAGCATGTCTTTGGACTGTGGGAGGAAACCAGAGCACCCAGAGAAAATCCACAGAGACATTGGGAGAACATACAAACACCACATAGACTGAGTGGGGGTCAAACCCACACCTTCTCACACCACCCAGGCACTGTGAGACAGCAGCACTACTCATTGTGCCACTGTGCTACCCAAGTTTTAACCGCAACAGTTGAGCAGTGTTGTTAACATTAATACTTTTTCTTTAAGAATTTATTTTTCTTGAAGAAATAATGGTAATTTGACCCTTTCACTATGGGAATTCACCTAAATAGATGATTTTGCAGAACAAATTAACCCCTTTATGTGAGAAATGGGTGTATTTTGCAGAGCAGCCATTAATCAAATGCAAAATACACGCACTTTCAGAACCGCTCGTCCCAATCGGGGTTGTGGGGAACCGGAGCCTACCCGGCAACACAGGGCATAAGGCCGGAGGGGGAGGGGACACACCCAGGACGGGATGCCAGTCCGCCGCAAGGCACCCCAAGCAGGACTCGAACCCCAGACCTACTGGAGAGCAGGACCCGGTCCAACCCACTGCACCACCGCACCCCCTGCGTGCAAAATACAAATCCATTATATTCTTTGTAGGGATAAAAATGGAATTAGCTAACCTGATAAAATGGAGTTACTGCAGTACAGAAACATCTTATAACCTGCAACTTGGACTTACGATGGCCCATGGGGAGTCCCTGTAGGATACTTTAAAAGGTCTAAATTTAAAGTTTCCATTTGATAGGAATATGATAAGTTACAAGATGTAAATTCTTTCTCAAGTCATCTTTAAACATGGTGTCTCTAGTTTGCATATCACATCCAGCATGGGATGGATGGAAAATAACCGTCAACAGCAACTATGCATAGATTTCCATCGTTTCACTTTTTCAAAATGTGCTTCTGTTTTCTCCCAATTTTTTGCTGTTGCATGTTATCCAGTTCTTATGTTGCCTCCTTGGAGCATGACATCCATGCTGACTCAAGGATTGGGAGAAAGGGTGAACAGGGGTTAGGTAACACACACTTCTGAGCTGTGCCTTGATTTCAGCTACGACACCTATTGGTGACCGGCTGACTAGAGCTGTCGCTGTGAGCAGAGAGGTGGAGAGAAGCACAAACATCTCTCCCGCTCAAAAGAACATGGGCCAATTTGTGTTGCCCTACCTCTTCAGCTTAGATAGTGACAAGGCTGACCCAGCAGGTATCCAAACTCAACCTAGGTCCACGCTGCACGCACACAGCAGTTCTTTCAGTGCGCTGCAGAGGAAGCCCACAGTTTAACTTTTAACTAAAATTGGAATTCAGGCCAGCAGGTAGCATGGTGATCAGAACAGTCTCAAAATTTGATGCATGCTGCTTCGAATCCAGGCAGAGGCCCTTCTGTAGGTCCCTTGAGTTGAGGGACTTAACTTGAACGAATACAAGAAAACCCATCTGCTCAAATGAGTTAAGGAAAGAAGAATCATTTCTGAGTACAGTGAAGATGGCTTAATGATCAGAGTATTTTAAAAACATGTTAGTAATAGATACAGTCCTGAAAATTAATTTAATGTACTGTTTGACAAAATGATGAAAATGGAAATTAGAATTAAACTAAATTGCTTCAGCACTGCACATACCCATCTGCATTAAAGAAAAATGGGAAAATATGCATCCTTTTGGAGGTATTTACTCAACGACCTGCCTCTTTTTGTAGTACAATAGATTGGGGTTTCAGCTGCACACATACCGCAATAAAGTATGTTAGTATCATTATTAAATCCTATTTCTGCAAACCTACAATTAACAACCCCTCAAGTCTTGGTAATATATAGAGACCAGAAACATTAATATGGAAGAAGTAGACCAATAAATGATCTGAAGGCATTTTTTGTATATTTTTAAATCTTTACATAGTTTAAGTTTTCAACACATTGTATGCAGCTCATTATTCAAGATGAATTGAACTTACTGTCATTGTCAAAATATTCCCAGCACCATATTTTACAACCATAGATAAAACAATGCATCTAAAAAATCCTTGTGAAACACATACTTACCCTAAAATCTAGACACACAGTTAATAGTTTATACCGTTGCTAAAAAATTGAGTACATTGTCATACGTGCCTGCAGCATAAATGCATTAGGTACAGATATATGAGAAAGGCCACTGACAGTATGGCACAGATGAATAAGACAATCTAGTGACTCTGGAACTTTAAAGAAACTGGCACATGGAAATGGCATTCATTTTAAAAGCAGAAAACAGTACTAGTTACATAATAATTAGGATACCTACGAATAGCCATTCTGTTCCATATTGTGTTGATGGTCTTTTTTTTAATGAAAAATGTGAAATAAATTCTTTTGGATTATTGATTCAATATTAATTTTTTTCACCATTGAAACATGCTGAAATGAATACAGCTGTCTCTCCTTTATTAAATTTAATGGGGATCCTTTGGCCAATGTAATACACTTCCTTCATGTGAAATATGAACAAAATGAACAAAAATGAATTTATTCACTTTGATTGCTTGACTTTTTGTCATCGTGCTGGTGTGTTCAGAAACACGCTGTGTTAAACAGGACGTGGAAGATGATTTACAAATAACGAAAAGCACTTACATTGCAAATTTTAACATTTTGTTCATCCAAAATGCATAATGGTGACACACAGAAGAGACATACGTAGTTAGCCGAAAATTATGTAAAAGTGCATTTAATGATGACAGACTTGGCATTTCTGAAATATGATACTAAAGTTCATTTTTATTCTGGGTAAAAGCAACAGCCTGTTGTTATATTTTCAGTTGCATTCAGCTTGTTTTTTGGAGGGCAGTTTTCAGCCACCTTTTCACCTCAATGCATCCATGTGCATCTTGTACTCGTGTCTTTTGTATTTTACCAACATATTTTCTTGAAGAAATGAGGCAAGAGCTGTATAATGCAAATGTATAATGTAAACTCTATAAATATGAAAATAGATAATATATGTGATAAAATACAATTGCATAAAATCATCGATACAGGACTTACAAATCAATAATTCTCATCGTTAAAAAATGAACACACTTCTGGACCGAAAGGCATCGTCATCCAGTTTCAATCGAACGTGTGCGACTGTCAGAGAAGTCCCCGTTTTGGAAAAGCTGTCGGCTCATTCGTACCGCTTATTGGGAAACGCGAGAGCGCGCTAGTTCCTTATTTACCCTTTGCATGCCACAATTTAATTCGGTAAAGGATTACCTGAAAAAAGGGTCAGACTATGAGGAGAGAGCACTGGCAGAATTGCCCTCAATAAAAGGAGAGAAGTGCGGGATGTACAAGCTGTACAGTGTGAGACTCGAAGATGTGCAGTATGAAGAGTGCAGGCAATCGAAGGGCAAAATCGGCATGGTATTTAAAGCACATTTCTGATTTTACAGCGAAGCTGTTTTAAATTAGATTAATAGCAATCCGTTAAAGCAATCTGGAGCCCTGGCGGAACTAATAAAAAAATTGTGACATGGTAATTAAAAAAACGGAATAAATTAATACATTTGTCAGTCCCGATGAGTCAAGCCATGCGCTGGAATTGGAGAAGGCAAACTCTTTTGCTTGATCATGTGTCCTTTGCGGCGTACATTAAATGGACAGTAAAAAATGACTTTGGGCATTTAAGGCACTGGTGTCGTTCGGTCAGGAGACAGCGGTAGTTGCTGGATAGTCTTGTTAGGACCGCAGACAGACTGGACTGGCGCAAGGCATTAAGTGGCCCTTCAGTGTTCAGATGCTGGCAAGTACAAAAAGTGAGTCAGCTTAGGCCATAAACGTATCCATGTCCAACTGGTCGTTAGCGGAGTTGTGATTTGGTGCCGGCGACAGCGCACGTGCTGATAAGTTGCCGAGATGTCGGAAAGCCGCGCGGTCGGTTCTCTCATTTAAGGTGCTCAATGACGGCTATGTCCCCGCGTTCCACGGAGTCCGGCCCGAGGCCGCCCAGGGAGGGGATGCCGTTGCCGGCATCGCGCTCGCGTTCGTCAGGGAAGTTGACAGACAGGGCCCTCTTTCCTGGGGTGGCGGCCGCCTCTTGTCCGGGGCTCAGGCCCAGCTCGGACGACAGCTTCGCTTGATGGAAGCGGCTCGCTGGAACTTGTCATAAATCTCCACGCTGAGACGCCGGCGCGTCTCCTTGAACTCGGCCGACACGTTGGCTGTCCACTCCGCGGCGTGGGCGCGGAACTCACCGACCTGGGAGCAAGTCAAGGAGTCAGAGAGTGAGAGCCCGCAGAAACAGAGGATGAAACAGAACGGCAAAGGTGACAAGTTCCCTGCCGACACAGTCAGCAATTCAAGCACAACCAAATAAACTCGAGCAGATTCAGAATAAACTTTTATCAGAGTTCGGCCTTTTACTCAGCTGCAAGTGGCACTCGGTGACAAATCAACCATTGAAATTTGCGCCATTCTTCCAAGCACAGTATTTTTTCCAGGAAGTGACTAGTACCCATTCCCTAGCAGAAGAGTGGAACACTGGGAACACTGGTGTCTTTCAGTTCCCTGGCTGTGGTTTAGGAGCTGCGTTCAAATCTGTGTAGAGTTGGCATGTTCATCCCCTTCTTTCCATGGGTTTCCTCCCTTGGTCCACAAGTGTGGAAGAAAGCAATGGGGAAACCACTTCCAAAACTTCCCTCACCATGAAAAACAGGTAAGTGGTTGACATGACTTGATGGTACTTTCTCTTTTATTCACTGATGGCAGATAGTTGGGGCAGCTGCCAGTGTAGTGGTTAGAGCTGCTGCCTTGGGTTCAAACATTGAAGGTTTGAGTCTAACCTCCAGCTGTAGTACCCTTGACCAAGGTACTTACCTTGAATTACCCTGCTGTATAAACAGGTAAGTAATTGTAAGTATCTTAACCCTATAAGTTGCTTTGGAGAGGAAATTTCAGCTAAATATGAAACATTTGATATCAGACTTCCACATTTATACTCTTACCTCCTCTTTTGTTTTTTTGGAAAGCACCCTCAGCCAGTCCCCGATCATGCTGAGCACCGCAGCGAAGTAGGCCAGACCGACCAGAATCCAGAACCACACCACTGGTTTGTAATAGTCCAGGTACTCAACCTCAGAGCCACCTGTGAATGCAGAGAAAATGTCTCCTAGAAGATGTAGCAAGCTCTACAAACTCCCTTAAACATGATCACACCTTTGGCAAGAAGGTATAATATAAATAGACAGGTTACAGCTAGGAGACATTGGAATCATCTTGTATTATTATTATCATTATTATTATATATTATTATTATTTTAATGCCCCACTGCTGTTCTCTGAGACTGAACCCTACTTTATGGAATAAAGCCACTGACAGGTATAATGAAGCTTCACACACAAAAAAAACGTGATGACCGGCATTTTTGTACAGTTGACCGGCAGCAGGAAGTTCTCACTTACCAGCGACAAAGTCACCAAACCCAATAGTAGTTAAAGTGATGACAACGAAGTAGATGGACTCCAGTGTGCTCCAGCCTTCGATGTGTTTGAACACAAAGGCAGGGATGGTCACAAACAGCAGGCACCCGAAGAGGATGAACAGAACTGTGGACGTTACGCGGATCTTTGTTTGGCTCACATTGCGTTTCTGCACACAGGAAATGCAGCCGATGTGACATTATATATTCCTTTCGTGCTCTGTCATATTTATTTTTTCCTAAATAGTTCAATAATTGCAATTATACCCAACAGCATCATAGTCGCATTGAGTGACATGTATAATATATTCCAATATCCAAATTACAGTGTTCAGTGTTGCCTCTGGTTTTTTTTTTGTTCCCTCTGTCCTACTGCTGGGTAGGATTATTCAGAGGCATGCAATTAGATGTGCCACCTATTCTGATGACATGCAAATCTATAAATATGGCAGGATCACATCATCTCTCGCAGGTGTCACAGCGAACTGTCTCTTCGGATTAAAAAAAAAACTGGATGACTAAGAACTATCTGTCTTTATGCTCTGTAAAGAAATCCTAGAACTTGGAAGAAAAGTACATTCGTTTTTTCTTGTTTTCAGCTACTTGCTTGAAATGTTTAAACTTAATCTTTGTAGAATATTGAAGGAAATGGAGAATAACTTTTGACCAGGATTTATCCCTGAATATATGTGTCCTTTGCTGAGGATTAGTTTTCTACAGTAAGAATAATGAAAAATAAGATTTATTTCTGTCTGGTGTAAACAAAAACTAGTCCTGCAAACTTTTAATCGCTCATTTACAGCATTTACATTTATTTATTTAGCAGACACTTTTTTTTGTCCAAAGTGACTTCCAGTGAACTCTATGTAGTGTCATCAGCCCACACACCTTATTCACCGCAGTGACTTACACTGCTAGATACACTACTTACACTGGGTCACTCATCCATACATCAGTGGAACACACTTTCTCTGTCACTCACACACTATTGAGTGAACAGCATGTCTTTGGAGTGTGGGAGGAAATCAGAGTAAAACCCACAAAGACATGGGGAGAGCACACAAGAACAAGTGATTACAAAAACAACATGCAACCTGGAACCTTGAATACTTGTTGGGAAGGATACTATATTAGATTAAAATAAATTAATTTGCTTTTGATTTGTGTCTATTTTACAGCTCGTGATACACCTAGAATCAAACTTTTTTGTCCTTATTTCTAATGAAGAAGATACCCCTGGACACTAAGGTACTTCTTCCCCCCTTCCCCACATTACTCAAGGACTCTACATCTCCTGCAAATGCTGGCCCAAGAAATCTCAGGTGTGACAAGAAGCCTTAACTGAGGCTGGGAGGAAAACAAAAGGATGAATCATTAAATCCGACCCAAATGGTGCACTCGATCTCTTTGCCTATGGCCATTGTGGACACAGGGACTTTTGGCTTTTAGCAAAGGGTCACTAAAAGGAGGAAGAACTGTGTTCACTGTCTGGCCAAACAATGGAGCAGACACACCATCTTCATGTCCAGGTCTTGTGATGTACTTCTCTGCATTGTTCCAGAACACATTTGCTTCACAGATTGGCATAAACACATCACAGGTGTCAAGTGTAAAGTGTTTTTTTAACCATAAAATGGTACATTTTTAGAGACACTTTTCATTTACAAAGCCTTTCTAACCCTTTTCCTCTAAAGTTTTCTAAATTATTTTTATTTTTTTGCCTCCTACCCTTACACTGCATAACATTTTCGTGTTCTTGCTTAACTGTGTTCCATCATCGCCACTACTTGTGGCTTTTCCTTCTGACGTTTTTACACTGGCGTGCAAAAAAACAAAATAGACGGCGACTTCAACAATTCCTAATACTTTTTGACAACCTTTTTTGTTGCTATGGAAACACTTGCATAACTTTATTAATTCTCCGAAGAGCACGGTGCTGTCAGCAAACTGTCTGGCTCTTGCTGCAGAAGCTGCTGGTGCTCAAGCAACACTTGAACACTTGTTTGACGAGAATAATTAGGGAACACATTTATATTCCGTGGATGCCTGGGTGCTGTACTAGGCAGTAGATCAGAGTGCAGAACTACCACCGCTGAAGTGCTGGTCCACATGCTGATGTCAGGTTTTATGTAAGGGAGGGATCTTCAGAAGTTCAGGATGGAAGGAGCTCTAACTTGTTTAATATAATGAGTCAAAGAAGTTTATGTGCGGTAACATATTCGAGAAAATGTCGTATGGCTGCTTTGGATCTTCAACAATTTTGAGCATGATGCAATACTAAGAAATGCAAAATAGGGAAATTTGATGACATTTATGGGTGGTTAAATATGGTTTTTAGAAGACATGTCAGCTCACATGCAAGATGTATTTTGTGCAGAAGAATTTGGATCCTCAGAAACATTTAAACCTATCCGTTTTCTGAATATGAAACAGCAGTATGAAAATAGACCAAAATGCAAATTGGTCCTGTCTTTAAAATGCGACTGTGGTCTGCATGATTTCATGTTTGAAAAGTTTTTCTAGAATAAAATATCATCTGGAAAATTAAGAATGATAATTTGGCGTTGGACTCTCAGCTTTGGCAATAATAGCAGAAGACTTCACAATTTGTAAAGGCTGATATTTAAAAAAAAAAGATTTCCGCAGCTCACCACAAACACCTTCTCAACTTTAGTGATCCCTTTTCCGAAAATCGTCCCAAGTTGGTCTCCAACCCTGCCAGCAGGAACCCGAAGAGGGGGATCCCCAGCAGGGCCTAGATGATGCAGAATATCTTCCCTCCTTCTGTGTGTGGGGATATATTCCCAAAGCCTACGACAAGACAACAGAGCAATGTTCGATATCTTCTGATTTAGTGTTGCATTTTCAGATTTTCCTGCGCAAACTGTCCCCCTGAGTGAAGGCCATAGGCAGAAGCCTCTGATTAATTAGTATTATAACCACTTTCTAAGGTCACAACATCCACACTAAAGCATAGACAAATTTTACCACACTGCATGCATTGAAATTGGACTGAAGTTTACATTTAATCTTTAAAATCAGTAAAAAATTTAAGGTATTCACTAACTGTTATGAGGTACTGTGAATGACCATGTTTTCACTATAAACGTACAGTAGAATATATGCTCTTGTCAGCGCACTTTGTGTGACATCTGGTTTGCTCAGAGAGACAGTACACAGAAGGGAAGCCTTCAAAATATACAATAATGCCTGGAAGAGGGTGCTTATAATGAATAAATGATGACTTGTGAATAATAGATAGGCGCTGCAACCGGACTCGTAGCTGTTATAATCACTCTCTGTCCACAAGGCTTTTCTTAAAGAAGCTCCAGGGTTTTCAATGTTCCACAACGCCAGCAACTTCGAGCTGCAGAAAAGGTCAGGGTTAGGTTAAGGCAGAGTCAAAACTTGTAAGGACACCATGCACCAAGTTGTGTTGGGTTTGCATGCTCCACCCCTCTTCAAATATAAAGAAAAGATGAACACTCGAGCAGACACACTTTTGATTATATGGATTAGAACTGCTTTGCTCAGTTTTGTCCCATTTCTTGCAAGAGGTTAGTTGTAAATAATTATATTAATTGCAGATCCTGATGAAAGAGAGACTCAAAGACTCAACCCTCTGCAGCTATTACTGCAATCCATTTGCAGAATGAGCAAAGCATTATTATTAGCAATCCTTCATTATAAGTATCATTGATAATATGTTTCTTAAGGCTCAAAGTGGAAGTCCTATACGATCAAGGCTGCTGCTGACTTTGAAAGCATAGTTCAGTATGAAAGGCTCATTTTGTGCTGTCCAACAAATTATGCTCACCTTCCTGAGTTCCCAGAAGCTACCAGAACATGCTTCAGCTTCTTGTTTTGCTATAAGGAATTATGAAATCTGACATATTAAAGAAATTTGTAGTGCACAGAATGACTTTAAATGAAGGAACAGCATGAATACATTGTTTGTGTTTTTGGGACAAACATAAAAGCCTTGTTCTGCATCCTTTCTTTATTATCCTTCACTGCCTATTTCAATATAACTCAACAGATCCACGGAAAGCCAACGGAAAGCTGCTTGATAAGTAGAGCGGAGAGCAGGAAGCACAGTGTTTGGGGCTGTCACTTCGTAGCCTGAAGTCTCCAGTTTGAAATCCTACTCCTGCAGTAGTACCCACTTTCACATTTACATTTCTTTCATTTTGCAGATGCTTTTCTCAAAGCCACATACATCTCAGAGACCTTGGTCATGATATTTACCCTTAACTGATTCAGAAAGAATACCCTGCTGTATAAATGGATTGATCATTGTAAGTTGTTTTGTGAACAAACCCACATACTAACCACTTGTCCCGGCAAGCCGGAGCCTAACCCCGCAACACGGGGTGCAAGGCTGGAGGGGGAGGGGACACACCCAGGATGGGATGCTAATCCACCACAAGGCACCCCAAGCAGGACTCAAACCCCAGACCCACAAGAATGCGGGACACAGCCAAAATCACTGCAACACTGTACCACCATGCCCCCACAGCACCCTCAGCAAACCCAACAATAAATTATAACTCATGAGCACAAAACATTTCTTAACATTTCAGTAAAAGCTGCATAAAAAATTGGTATCTAATGTTAAGGAAAATGATTTCCCTTGAAATGATTGACCAGTCAGCAGTGTCCCATAGAAAAACATAATATTTCCATTTGTAACAAATTGCTGCCACTTGTTGCCATTTTGGATGTTGTTATTCCATTAAATTAAAATTGATTTTTTCCTTGAACGGTTGTACGATTGTTTCAGAGCTTCCAGTCTGTTTCTCACAGTATCGATCAATTTAAATCTGATGGTATCTTAGTAAATCTGAGTCTGCTCCCCACAGACTACTGTATCTCTGATTATGCGTTTATGTACATTGCAAGTGTGTGTTTCGACATAAGAGAATCGATTAGTCATTCGTTGTCTTCCATTGAGAAAAAAAAGAATACAAAGTCCGGTGATAAAAGGAAAATATAAGTCATAGGGCATTACAGAAATCTTTATGACTGAAGATTCTAGTAAATGGTGATAACGCAAAGATATCTAATATGCTCACACTCACACAAACACAGCAAGACTCTGCACACACACCTGATGAACTCTATAATTCACACACTGGAGGATATCAGTCTCCCTACAGTAAGGAAGTCCAGCAGTGAGGGTGGCTGCTCTTTGCTAGTATTTTATTATTCATATTTCATAACATGGACTTTAGAGCCTCTTGCGTGCATCGCACTGACTCAGCAATGGCATCCCTCTTCATTTCTCAAGCAGATGCTGACTATTAGCAGTGTCTTAATTCGTTAAGCACCCACGCGACAGCGGAGGAGGGGCACATGAAAGATGCCACGGTAGAGCAGAGAGTGTCTGTTTATTGTTCAGCATCTGCATGTTCTTCATCCATGTAAATCACTCCTGATGTGCAGCTTATGTGTCTTCATCCAGGCGCACTGTTTAATCTAACTTTGCTTTTGATTGTTCGGGACCGAGGGCACAATATAACACCCACTGGTCCTGCATGCGAGCGCTTTGGCCTGTCTGCTGTTCCATCAGCACACAATATGAAGTTAGCATGGGAAAATCACCTCCTGTGTGCAGTCAGGACGCACGTTGACAACAATGTGGAAGATGGTCTAACAGCTGCCAGTTCGAATAATTATAATTATTGTTACTTCTTTGCGTAGCTCAGGCTTTCATCCACATTTACTCACTCGCATTTACACATACTATTACACCACCTTCAAGTTGCAAGTCCATGTTTGTGTCCACTGTGCTACCTGCTGCTTCAAAATGCAGTGAATTATACACTATAGTACAGCCAATGACTTGAATTTTTTATTTATTTTTTTTTGTATAATTCAGAAATGCAGTAAGGATTTTAAAGGAAAAACGAATATTACTGTGCAGAAAAGCTAAGATGTTTTGGCTGAATGACTCATCCATAGTGATGAGAACACTGGTAGATTGGTTAAACTGACCCCACCTCACACTGTTCAGTTTATACAGTAAGGGAATAATAATGTTGTTTTTCTAAATGTCATTCTATATGGTATTCTATATGATAAGCCATGTAGAAAGCAAATTATTCGGAGCATGAAACCAGTCTTCAGTGACCTAAGTGATCAGATTTATTTAACTTTTTAAAGAGGTACTTTACAAAAATCAATAAATTTATATACTATGTATAACTATTTGTCTATATTAACATTTTAAAAATATATGCAAACTATGAACTATAATTGAGCTATATCCATAATTGAATAAATGCCTTATGACTAACAATTAACATGAAACATGAGTGCTTTTCAGAATGAAGGGACCCTGCATGTACCATGTCCCACCTGTTCATCCGATCTATTATGATATTACTTACAGAGAAATAATGTTTGTTACAGCACAGGTCTGACACCATCTCGAGAGTCCCAGATTAACAAAATTACACATTCAGTAACAGCAACAGCCCTCAGAAGAAAAGCCTTTAGTGGCCTCACTGGAAAACATAACTGAAATGAATGAGCACTGATTACAGCTTATGTAAGACTGTGTGGAATTTCAGCAACGTCATTTAACTTACCGTTTATCAATTAAAGAAGGGCAGTCGCCCAAAAAAAACGGCAGTCCTCTTTAAATGCAAAGGAACTTTATGAACACCATTCTTGTGACAAGCTTTTCAATATTCGTTCCGGGAAAACATAACGTTCCAAACCCGGTGCTCATGTGGTGAGTCTATTCTAAGAGTGTATGAACTGAGAAGCAACCCATCTCATGCAAATAAAGTTTAAAAAAAAAGTGTAAAGAGACCCCCAGTCTCACCTATGGTGGTGATGACAGTTCCAGCGAAGAAGAATGAGCTGCTGAGGTCCCACAGGCTGGTCTCGTTGGATAAGTTGTCTGATGGGTTCACACCAGCTCTCATTGCAGCCACCACCTGCTGTGGGTTTGAACAGGGATATACAGACAGTTAACATACAGCTATGGAACACCGGCAGAAACCTTAAATCTCATAACAACGAAAAAATCTGTCTCATGGCTGAGAACTTCAGTCAAGAAGGGAGATATTTTACATCTGAAATTCAGTGGGTTTCAATCCCCTTCTTCTTATATCGAGGTGCAGCTCTGGAGTACGTCTCCTTGTCGTCATTGTGGATCTTTCCTGCTAAGATGTAATGAGACACCCGATCAATGGTAACTGAACTGTCTCCTTACTACAGTTGTCAGGTCCCGAATGATGATGCTGTACTGAAGGGAAAGAATTCAGTATTGATTGTTGCAAGCAGACCTCTAGCCTGGAAAGCAGTCTGACCCATCTGTGTTTTCCGTTTCTATCAATCCTGCTCACATTAGGAGACTCATCACAGACAACTGAGGCAGATGAAAGTGATCTTCAAGGCTCTCTCTGGACAACAGAGAGCTGGGCTCCATCCAAAGCACAAGTTCCCAAACACAGACCCCAATCTCTCATCATTGCATAGAAGTCAAGGTGAGAAAAGGAAACTCAGCACATCTGTATTTTGACACAGATGTGAGCCTATACTTCTCCTTGACATCAATGTTGGAATGGTGGAGGAGATATAACCACATTTTCAGAGAGGTGTCATTCAGCACTCGCCCATTCCAAAAGATGAGTGCTATATGGCTGTCTTTTGTAGTATTGACCATTAGTTCAAATCCAGCACAAAAAATCTCAGGTGACGCTTTACTTTGTTCAGTCAGATGTTGTCCCTTCAAGACTGATCCTGCTGAGATACATTTAGTTTGTTATTCAACTTAGCTGATGCTTCTCTCCCAACTGACTTAAAATGATTTATCCATTTATACTAGAAGGAGGGTCATTTTTACTGGAGCCATGCAGGACAACAAGCTTGCTCAAGGATACTACAGCAGGAGGCTGGATTCAAACCTGTGTTCTTTAAATGCAAGGTGGTGGCTCTCATTACTACGGTACGTATGACCTCCCATAGGATTACTTGCCCCATTTCAGCGTATAGGCAAGCAATCCTAAAGTTCATGCCAATAAGTATCTATCTGTACGTGTCCAACCAAATGCACACCACAACATGTCCTCCAGGGTCCATTGCACTGGTACCTGATGAGGAAGACCACTGCTTTACTGGTTGCTCCTGTTGTCATGGCAACCAGCCTACACACCTAATGCAATGAAGGAAATTCAGGCTGTTCCCTCTGGGATTACCAGAGGCAAAGACAGGGAAGCACAAAGCTGTGTGATGAAATGTCAAATTTTTCTTCTGTAAAAATTCAGGTAGCGATTTGTGTTGGTTCATGTTTGTTGGATCTCGCAACTGACCATATATAATTATTGCACTTTGTAACATTATTACAGTTATTGCTGCGCTCTTTAAATGATGCAAACAACAAGGCTCTCATGACTGTCAGGGTTGATTTCATCTCATGTTTGAGCAGCCTTTCTCGACTCTCCAGCACAAAAGGAGCAGACCTCCAGCTGGAGATGCAGCAATTGCATTCGTCAGCAAACAAATATCACGTCACGCTCAGCACAGAGCTCATGGGCTGCTATCCTTTTAACTAGCTGGATTAAAAATGTTCCTACAGCAGCTGTTACACTATTGTAATTATGCCTACAAAAGTCAAAGTGAGCTGGCATTCCGTACAATTAATAGGTACAATATAAATGTGGCACTTATGCTGTAATCATCTGATGTATATGTACGATACTAACCTGAAGCTGTATTTTGAGTAGCTCTTATAAGTGAAATCAATTATTCTCTTTCATTTAGTTGATGTCCATGTCAAAGATTAAGTCGAGATTGTTGCAACATATCAATGGTTTCCGGAGTACAAGACAAAAGATGATGATAATACTGAGGTTTAGTATGAACCGCTGAAAATCACATAGTATGAGTATTACAGCAGGATACTGTATTTACAAAAGCAGTGGGAATGAGCTGTCCATGGTACTTGGAGAAAATCACAGTCCTTTCTTTATAGGCTTTCAGATCAACAATTACTGCAGTCATAAAAAAATACTTGTAGTCTCAAAAACTTGTCTAAAGTACACGAAGTATGATGTTCCCATGTGGTCAATAGCAAGTCACGACAATCAAAGGTTGCCATATGGCCCCAAAAAACTCCAACCACCCGGAACAATAAAATATTTAAGTGAAGCAGTTGTTCAGTGTGCAGCTACTGAGTTTGCCTTGTAATGGTAGTCGAGAGCACTGCTTGCCATGTTTGTGAGGGCAGTAGGTAGTATAGCAATTAGAGCAGCTAACAGTGGTACTTGGAGGTAGCAGGTTTGAATCCCACCTCCTGCTGTAGTACCCTTTCGCCAGGTACTTAGTCTGAATCGTACCAAGTAAAAAAAATCACCCAGTTGTGTGACTGGGATCAATAATTTAAAGTAGCTTAACATCGTAAGTAGCTCTGGAAGAAAGGCGTCAAGATAAACGGATAAACGTAAATGCAGTGTAAACAGTGAGGTAGTAAAATGATCCTGTGATCCACCACTGTCCACACTGAGTATCTACCATTGTCCTCCATCAGTCATTCCTAATTAGCAGTTCAGCTCATGTCATGTTGTATGGGTTTCTACACACACTTTGAGCCCAAGGCTTTGTTGTTGAAGAGAATTGCTGTAGCTGTACCTTTATTCAATTTATTACTATTATTAATAATAATAATAATTCTGCTTGTATCTAATATAGTATTGAATTCAGTGCGGTGCACGCATAAAATACAGCCTGCTTTCTGCCTCTCTTTTCGCTGATGGTTAGATGACAAAGGACATTGCATGAAGCGCAACAGCGCATCAATTCTCCCTCTACATTAGATGTGTTGTCAGCTCTAAATGTTCTATACATATCGTATGACAGGTGGGATTCTAATTAACTCCCTAAGCAAATTTGTTCATATTCGCCGTGCGTACAGGAGAGAAACCTGACTTACTGCATAAGAGCTTCTAATTGCCAAAGATATGGGGCTATAACCGAGCCTCTGTGATGTATGCGAGTGCAGAAAACCCAGTGTCGGTTTTAGTTTAGGCTCTCCTTCATCACTTATAGGCAGCCTGTTATGACTCTAAGATTTTAGTGATGCGTCAAAAGCAGTGCTCTACAAAAACAATGCTCTGTGATGTTTTCAGGTTTCCTTCTACTCTAAGGCTGTGCTCCTGCTGTCCTGGGTATCTAATGTAACTCGCGACCACCTGTCACATGTCAGGTGAGTATAGTAGATATGTTGTGAAACAGATTTGTGCTCCAGTCTATCAGATGAGAATGTATCATTGTTGAACAATGAGAACTCAAGAGCCTCTGTGGTTTAGTTGACAAGTCTACCTTCATAAGGTCCTCCAGCTCAGAGGAGTTGACACACGAGTGGCTGTCCAGGAACTTGAGCTTCTCGGTCAGGATGTTGTACTTCTGGGAGCTCTCATGGGGCTGTTCAAGGGCCATGAATACAGTGGCTCCCACGATCAGGTAGAGCACCACCAGCAGGAAGAAGATGCCTGAGACCGTCTTCCACTTCATGACGGTGCCAATGGCATCGCACTCATCGCCGCGATTCAAGACAATGGCTTTTGCTGAGAAGGACAGGCGAGGCTTGGAGTTCTGTGCAGCTGATTTGGGGTCCAGGAGATCAGGTGCAGCCACTGGAGTACAGAGAACATACCTCTCAGCCAGCAACTGTTACAGCTCACAGATCTGTCTGATTTCAGAAGTTCAACCCCTACTTTGACAAAAGGACATTCAGTAAAGAAATGTTTGGTAATCACAGTGATATGTAATTATTGTTCAGGTTCAAAGGAACACCTTTGTTAGCTTGGATTAAAATGGCATTTGTTATTTTAAAACTCTTAGGACATCTGAGAGCTGAAGAAATATAAAGCGAACATGTTATTCATTTCAGATTTGAAATGCGTTAATCAAATTGAAACTGGGTACACATTTAATCCAAAATTTATTGCAGCTGATCCTTAACATGAGAAAATCTTGCAGTATTGAGAAGAACTGCAGAATAATCAAATTAATAGCCCTCATCTGCATATATAATTTCTTGATGTCAGATATTGATTAAATGAATTGCACTGTTTTGCCTCAATGCTGCTATGAATAAACGACATTAATATTAATTTGTTTTGGTGTAGTCATAAATTGCAGTTGTTGTTTTAGTAGTGTATCACAGTGTGGAACTCAGTCTCTCTGTATGGTTTTTCAGTTTTCACTTCATTGTACACTTGTCAACAAACAAATAAACGTAAGACAACAGATACATTGTCAGATTGGTTTAAAAACTATATTGTATAAATTGTTAACATGACTGCTCAGATTAGTGGCTTTAGACTTATGCAGTTTATTTTCATTTTCGACTGATTCACTGTAAATATATTCTCATCAAGGGCCGTTATTTTTGAACTAATAAATTGTGTACTGTTGGTGTCCATCTGCTCTTTCTGATGCATGAAAGACATGCAAAAATGACACATACTGTACACAGTGCTTAATCAAAAATAAATAAATAAATAAATAACTAAATAAATAAATAAATAAAAAAAACAAACTGTATTTTTTTTCTGGCAGACACAGGTTTCCACTATACTAAAACACACGATGACGATACCAGATCTAGATGGCGAAATGATGCATAAAGGGTAAAGATTGTCTTTTGGCAGGAGAAGAATATGATCCTGAAATGCGTGCTGGTCACAGCTGGGTCCTCGTGAGTGTTTTAATATACGCTGGTAAAATAACTAAGACACTGAATAATGTAAACTTCAAGGCTGCTGCCAAAGGTTAGTTTGTCTCACAGTTCTTTATCATTTATAGGTCTGCAGACAGCTGTGAGGATAAAGAGACAAACTCCAGATTCTTTTTTGCATGAGTGATTTGTTAGTCTAGACACACGTCCACTGACAAAGGTCATCATAATATTGTGGGTAAGGCTTGAAAATATATAAAGGAAGCTTGCACTTCTGTAAGAACTGACCTAATAACTGACACGCTGCCGCCGCTAAATGAAGGCTGAAAAGAAATAAAACGGTGATATCTGTGAAGCATCAAAGTAAGAATTTCTCATCAAATAACAAATGAGGCTCAGAGTCACAGTGGGAGATGAAGCACACAGGTAGCCCACTACTTCTGGTACATTCTGCTAATAAAGACACATCCATCCACACTGTAGACTGTAAGTGATGCTGCTCCTCAGCATCCTTCCTGCTCCACGACTTCTGGAGAACATCATCCTTTCACATCCAGGTCTTCCCCCCTGATCTCTCCGCAAACGGGACCCCCTTCAGGAACTTCCCCACCCAAAGCCCGACGCAGAGCGCTCGCATCGACGAGCCGCGCTCGGACTCCGCCGTAACTGCCGTAGTCTAAAAACTGCACCGTGGCACTGGCAGCACGTGCCGCGCGCGCGCAGCCGCTCGCGCTGCACTTACTTCTTCAGTGCCGAGCTCCTCTTCCTCGCGCTCCCTCATCGGCAGCCTGTGGCCGAGACCGCGTCGCTGTGTGGATCAGCTTCCGGATGGGGATCGCGAGCTCGACCGGCACTCTCAGCAGCGGGCGCTCGCGGGCGGGCGCGTGCACATGGCCGCGCGGCAGCTCCGATCTGCGGTCTGCGCAGCGACTCGGGCGGCGAGCACCGGCACAGCCTGCTTTTGAGCGAGCGCACACTTTGTGAGAACACCTTGTTCTCGTCCCACCCCGAGCGCGCACATCGGGCGGGGTGGTGGGGTCGGGGGGGGGGGGGTCTTCGGGGGCAGACCTCTTTCTGGTAACTCAGAAAATTCCTCCTTAGGCACGAGCATCAGTCGGGCAGAAGGATCGACGCCCTCGGGTTCTGGGTGCGATGCAGCAGGTGCGCAGTGGTTAAGGGCTGTTCCTTACAATCTGGAGACTCCGTGTCATAATCTCACTCCTGCTGCAGTAACCGCGCCGAGATACTCACCTTGAAAGGATGCAGTGAAAACCCCCTGCTATATAAATGGGTAAATCGATGTAAAAGTTCATTTCCTAACATTTTTAGTCACCTTGCATCAAGGCATCGTTTAAAATGAAGAATATAAAAACATGTTTATTGGAATGAGAGATCTAATTTATTGTGCCGTTATTTGCACCTTTTGGGCATTCATTGTTCACTTTGGAATCAGTGATCTACCGGAAGATTTACATTTCCAGATTTTATTAATTATCTTCGGTGTAAAGGTTCTCATCCCATACTTTTTTGGGTTTCATCTGGCATGGAGTTGAAGCACTCACAGGATCTGATCATTGAAATATGCCAAGATGGCATGTTAACATGTAAGATCTTGTCAAATGCCATGATTTCCATGGAAAAATCTATTCTTTATATACAGTCTGCTCTGTTATTTGCAAACATAACCACGGGGGTGAGTACAATGGGGTGCATCTTGACCTATAACTCAGATGGACCTCAAAGGGCAAAATTGCCTTTGTGGAAAACAAATTAAAAATAAATCCACTATGAGACAGGACTCAGTGGAAAATACTACAATAAACTTCATTAAGAGGGACGGGTCAAACTGACACAAAGCATCAGTGAAGAGGTCAGGAACGATTCAAAATAAAGAGTCAATCTAGTTTTCAGTGTAATGTGGCCCTCATCCGTGCACATCTAAATCTATCATAACACACGGGTTATTAAGCACGGAAATAGCTGTAGCAAACAGCTTTGTGGATTTTAAAATAATAATCTGCATTGTCCAGATATGAAATTTTAGAAAGTAAATTCAAACATATCCAATTTCAAATACCTTGAAAGTACATTAACCTCGACTACGTGTGCACACATAGGCCTACCGTTCACCAGGGCTTGTTCTTGCACTGATGTTAATTAGAAACACTGCCGCAAAATAACGTGACAAACAGCTTCACATGGCATCAGGTAACACAATTGTGCTTCCCATGTGAAGTGAACATCGAATTGTACTTTGTACCTGGACAAATCAAATCTCTACAATAGCCTAGAGACTGAGTAAGACAACGTGCCTGATGCGTAGAGAAACAACATACAAATACAACATGTTTGCACTTATCAGTCCCTTAATACCGACCCACGGCAGCGAAATTAACTGGTACATTGGGGACTTTATGTATACAGCTTCACGTGTAAACTCTACCTGGGCTATGGCAAACAAGGTGTCCCGTTTCTTCAGGTTTCACCTGGAACATTAAGATTTCCTCGAAGCATTGCCTCCCAGGCAAAATCTATTTAAGGCCAGCTTCATTTCAGGGTGGGATGTTTCATCAGAGGTTCCTCTGGAAAGCTTGGGTATGGTGCTGAAGGTCAGAGAAATGGGATCAAAAATAGGATTTTAATAAAGACATCAGTGAATTAGCTTTTTAATACTCCATCGCTGAGGAGCATCTCGAATGGCAGATAATAAAATGCTGGCTGCAGTAGGTGAGATATTAAGATGTCCCAGAAATAGGTTACTTACATAGACCTTTGTCCATAAGATGGTCCCATCAAAGTTTTCTCCTATCATCTTTCTTTCTCAAGATAATCTGCGACAAAGAGTTAGTGTATTATACCTTATCACAATACACATAATTATGCAGATAGTAGCTTTTGAGTTCAGGTCTGACTCTGTGTAAGAGGATGAATAATGCAATGACCTTTACCAGCTGTATCAGTGAATCAATAACATTTAATTTGGCAAATCCTTCAGAACTATAAAATTGTGTATTTTTTAATCTTTGAAAGAAAGACACACTGTTTCCATGAAAGAATAACTGTTATTGATGAGAAATGTTTACTGATGTAAAACAATAGACATTCTGAAATCAAAATAAATGACATAGTAAGACGAGCCTTAACTGCAACAGTGAAATTGAAAAAAAAATGTGTGGTTAATTAAAAAGGAAAATATTTGTTGAAATTCAGTTTTATGACATGATATGTTGCATGTATTGTCTATTCTAAGTTTTATGCATCTACTCCTTTGATGAAACCTCTACTTCCACATATAGAGGAAAGAAACAAACTAAGTTTACTTAAGAATCACATGTCTGCAACTATGTCTCTTTCTCCTAATGTAATGCAGAAATTGTTTTTTCTCTGAGATGTACGTTGCTTTGGAGAAAAGCGTCTGCTAAATGAATAAATGTAATGTAAATAAAAACGCATAGACTCTAGACTGGTTCTTTCGCAAAGAATTCTTAATTTTTGTAATCAAATATTTCCTTTGAAGCATTTAGCAAAAATTGCTTGACTATTTTACCATAAAGGCAGGTGACAGGTTAGAAAATGTGTTTTTATTAATCCTATGAGTAATAAAAACACATGGTGCATTGTAACTTTTTATTTCCGTTTACAATGTAGATGGGAAAACATAGGTTCTTCAGGTGCACCTGTCAATTTGTTGTCTGGTAAGTTTAATTATGCTAATGAATGAACATTTGGACACAAAGGACAATGTCTTCCAAACCCATGGAGTTATAGCAGGTCGAGCTATCACCTTGCACAGGTTCACATTCCTGGTAAAAAGAACCCAGCTGCAGTGATTGAGTCACTTGTATAAGCTTGCAAGTCCCACAAATATTTACTACAACTGTTTTAGCAAACCGGGGGTGCGGTGGCGCAGTGGGTTGGACCGCAGTCCTGCTCTCCAGTGAGTCTGGGGTTCGAGTCCCGCTTGGGGTGCCTTGCGGCGGACTGGCGTCCCGTCCCGTCCTGGGTGCGTCCCCTTCCCCCTCCGGCCTTATGCCCTGTGTTGCCGGGTAGGCTCCGGTTCCCCGTGACCCCGTAAGGGACGAGCGGTTCTGAAAATGTGTGTGTGTGTGTTTGTTTGTTTGTTTGTTTTAGCAAACCATTTACTTCTTTCCATTTTTTTAAGAAAACGCTTACCACAACATTTTTATCTGCAGTTTTGTGTGTCTCTATTCATGTATCTTAACGTTCCTATTAAGGTGATTATTTGAAGTCTCAAGCAATAATGTGCTCACTAATTCGAGGACAAATGATCATTTTTACAGTGCTAGAAAAAGATTCTAAATTTATTCAGGTGAAGTACATGTTTCAGAACATTCTTGTGACTTCTGTTTCATGTGGCCTCAGGATAATTATTGCAAACTGCAAATAAGCTTACGTTGGTTGCTGGGAAATTTAGTGTTGCCTTTGGCAGCTGCATGTTTGGGTTGTTAGAACAAAGTGCGGTTTCGGAGGGAAAAACTTCATCTGTCCATCTGTTGTTGGCAGATAAATCAACCTGATCAGACATGTTGAAGGAGACCTGAAAGGCCAATACCTTAATTTAGATGTTAATTTTCTATCTAAAAATAGAGATGCTAAATACACAACTCCTGATGTTTATAATTAATTACAGCATACACGGATGACAGGAGGACCACACAAAACACACTGCATACGTTGCTGCAAAAGGCATCTCGAAAATATTGCCAACAGTTGGTACGACTCTTTACGTTCGTCGGAAAATATCCGAAATATTTTTTCTGAAACATAATGAATACACCCAATTTAATAAATACATACAAGCATGTGAATAGATAGACAGATAGATAGATAGATAGATAGATAGACAGATAGATAGATAGATAGATAGATAGATAGATAGATAGATAGATAGATAGATGAAACTTTCAAAGTAAAACACTAAAGATGGGTAGAGAAACCGTTTCTGGAAATAACTGTGCCAATAAGTACTATGTATTTCATGGAATTTCTGGTTCCCTGCAGTGGTTGATGTTTGTTGGACAGAGAGGAACTGATCTCACGTGGTGACTCCGCGACTGAGCACAACACCAATCAGAAGGCCGGCTCTTTTTCCGGTGACTTCTCCTTGCGCCGGGGCTGTGAGCTTCTGCTCGATCCGCGCTGTACTCCAGGTAGCTGGGGCGCAGGTGGCTGGCTGCTCGATTCCTCCCTGTGCGCTAATCGCCGAGGACGGGGGACGTTCGAGGGACGCGCAGACACTTCAAACCACACACACAGCAAATAAGATCCTCTTCTCCTTATTCATCTTGAGTTGTGACCAGGAGTGCTTCACAGCTTATTAGGCCGATAATTAACTTGATATTTATTATGAAATAATCAGCCCGACAAGAGTGACATTCAGTGATATTTTAGATGCCCTTTGAAATACACCCAGAGCAAACAAGAGCCCTTGTCTTTGAACATCATGAGACGATAATAGAGCTATCATTCATACAGATTTCAGGGGTATTACGGCAGCATTTAACACATTAGCTACTCAAGAGTGAACGTGACACCTTGTTTGTAACATGTAATTCTCTCAAAAAGGACTGTTACCTCAAGGCAGGCATAGTATATAATTTAATTTAAAAAATCATATGCATTCACTCACAGTATACATTAAGCACGATTTTTAATGAAATGCCTTTCAGGAGGCTTTGTAGGAATACACAACTTAGTATGAATATAGCAGAATTAAAGTAAATAACTCAAAATGTACTTCAAATATTTAAAGTCCTATAACTTTAAACACTTTTAATGTGTCTCAGATGCCAGAATGCATGCATTATATATTGTTTATTTTCTCTAAATGATGCGCTATTACATTTAATATGTGGAATGTTGTCAAACACTGTTGAAAACAAGACCTCTTCAGTAAATATATGGAAAGATGTGTAATTTTGAAATTGTAATTGAGAAAAATAAGTTTTACGTTTTGGTAATAAAGGTAAATTTTCTTGCACTGTTCAATAAATATTCCAAAATAATTTTCGTTACCCACTTGGAAAACCACACAAACCCAAAGTGATCCTTGCCCTACTCAGTGAGCGCTGCAGGTTTGAAAAGCAGCAGAAACATCAGAGATTAATCCCTCTGTTTTGTCTCCATGAAAACCCCAGCCACCTCCGAGCACGTTTCCTCTGGTGAGGCAGAGACGTGCTTGTGTATATTTTTGAAAAAATCCCCATAATCCGTGCGCACCGCAGAGCCGAACGAGAGGGAGGGAGGAAAACAACTTTGACCTCCGACCTCCCGAGGCCTTCATCGCTGCAATCACAGGAAGGCCGCATCCACCCCCTGCGGGAAATTATCGCAGCCTCCTGAACAGGATACGTTATTAGAAGGCAATTTAAGGAAAGTACCTGATTGTGATCCCTCGCAGCATGGGAGTCCTGTGACCGGTGACCGATAAAAAATGATTTTGGAGACTGGAATGGAGGTGAACCTATTTCCTCAGCTGGAAATAACACGGAGTGAAGTCGCATGTTTTACGTTAAATGCTCACCTCTACAGTCTATTATGAAACGATTCCCGTAAAAACACATATACAGTGTGCTGTGCAATGTATTTTGGACATTGCACGTAAGAATTGAAGATTTTTTTTAATCTATTATGGGCATCCATCCATTCAGTGCCGGTCACTTCTTGTCCAATGCAGGGTCATGGTAATCCAGAGCCTATCCCGGAAGCATAGGGTATGAAAGAGGGTACACTCTGGATGAGACTCTAGTCCATTATAAGGGATTTTCACTGACACATACACACCGAAAGGGCAAATCAGTGTCACCATTTCACCGGAAACACAAGTCTTTGGACTGGGGAAGGAAACCAGATCACCTTGAAGAAACCCACAAGAATTTACAATTATTTACCCATTTATACTGCTGGGTAATTTTAGTGGTGCAATCTAGGGTAAGCACCTTGCTCAAGTGTACTACAGCTGGAGGTGAGGCTCAAACCTATTACCTGTGGATCAAAAGGCAGCAGTTCCAACCACTACACTACCAGCTGCCCCACAGAGAGATACCTGTAAGTAATATGCTATGCTTATCAATCAGTATATAAGGACCTTCTCACAGTTATGTCATCGGCCATCAGACTATTGACCAGTAATAAAACTGACTGTAAAAAAACACTAAATCCATTGATCACATAAGACAGTTAATAAGAACTGATTACATTTTAACTTTTGCACTTCATAAAGAAAAGGAGTTGTTGAAAAAACTTTTGTGCTTTAGCATGGAGCAGCATCAGCTGTAATGTTCTCACTTTCCTTTTCTTTCTCTCTTCCATCGGCTCAGGGCGCATCGGGCCTGGCTATGGGCAAACTGCGGCTCCCACATTCCATCCCAGAATAAACAGCTGTCACTGGCAGTGCAAAGGCTGTGCGTGAGAGGGAAGCTGGGCCTCTTGTTCCCACCACTCCTGTCAGATACCCCCCCGAACTCTCCTTTCAGCGTGAAATATCTGTGTGCTGTTTGCCCTCATTGCCACGGTTTAAGTCTTTCTTATACACTCTCCCGCATAAACATATTAGCCTCATGTTAATAATGCCAGAACATATCAGCTGGGAACATGAACCATTTACACCATTTTAATAAAAGTTCATACATCCAGTTCTTTGCTGAACCTAGAAATTTTAATTATAAACGCTTTGCTATTGCAGCACTTCTTCATCGTTATCTTCATCCAGAATAAACATGGCTGTAGGGGCAAAAATTCAATACAAGGATTTTCTCTTCTCTTTTCGGCATCCGTGATTAAAAAATATACCTAAATTAAAGGTGCCTATAACATGGCCTTGAATGAACACATTTTTAGTTTGTAAATTAAACGCACTTGTCATCTAAGTAGGACTGACGGAAAAAAGCCGCAGTACATGGAATGCGTGTGCGTGTTGATGTCAGTGAGGTGACAGACCAAAACATCCATGCAGACCAAAACAGTCATGCAGATTAAATCAACAAGACACCAAAAGCATTTGCTTTCATGAGGTTACAGCACTGTTCACAAGGCCCTGAGTCAATAGCAGTTAACTTTGTCATGGTCCTATGAACACACACACGACACGTGTCCAATGGCCGGTTGGGAGTCCTGGGATGGATTGTCAAATGAGATAATCCCGGCGGGGCGGAGATTTCCATCTCATTGTCTGAGAGGGTTGCCTTGTCTATTTAGTCTATATATAAGTCAACCCAAATTCATCTTTTTGCGGGGAAGTGGGCCTGGGTCTACATATCAATAGAATAGTTTTCTTTACATACTAAGGACACTTGATCTTAATCCATGTTACATAACTGATGATGGAACTGATGGTCACCTCAGTGTAAAACTGTTTGATTTGCCATTACTACGCACGTGAAAACACTTGGGTCACTCGTGGGATGACAAAAGATCACATTGTCATCTGTGAAAGCATCCTGGATGGACCTGTCACATGACGAGGGCTACATGAAACATTCCAGAAATGTAAATATCTATGTTTCTGTATGGATGGTTAACCTTTAACAATTTAGCAAGCATGGGAGAATAAATTTTACAGGCAAGTGCTTGTAATTTATTATCATGTAACTTCTTCTTCTTTGTATTATTATTATTATTATTATTATTATTATGCTAGCAACTACAAAACATTTACATTTAAATTTACATTTATCCATTTAGCAGTCGCTTTTCTCCAAAGCAATGTACATCTCATAGAAAATACAGTGTGTACATTACATTAGGAGAAAGAGACATGGCTGCAGATGTGACTCTCAAGTACAGTTAGTTTCCTTCACAATATGCACCGACATTCATCACACAAATAGCTGCATAAAACTTTACTAGAATATTGCCAATTTCTAATCACCTTCCAAGTAGTTTTTCTTTTTTTTGAGATGCATATAAACATTTACATTACATTGCAGGAGTGGCTCTGTAAAGGATTGATCTGAGCAAGATCATGAACATTTATAACTTACATGAACTTAAGAGATCATGGGTGAAATGAGTCCGGAAGAGATGAGTTTTAAGACCGTTTTTAAATGTGGACAGAGATTCAGCAGTTCTGAGCGAGAGGGGGAGGTCGTTCCACCACAACGGAACCGGAACCGAGAACCTCTGTGCTTTTCCTTTCGTGCGTGGGACCACCAAGTGGGCGGATGTGGAAGAGCTTAGAGGTCTGGTTAGGGTGTAGCATATGATCAAGTCTTGTAGATAGCTGGGAGCAGTTCTGTTGATGCATTTGTAGGCCATAACCAGGGTCTTAAATTTGATCCAGGCAGCTATGGGAAGCCAGTGCAGAGAAACGAGTAGAGGAGAGACATGCAAACGCTTTGGCAAGTCAAACGCAACTCGGGCAACAGCATTCTGTATCAGCTGTAGAGGTTTGATGGCAGTAGCAGGAAGGCCAGACCAGATGAGACAAGACATTTCCTCATCTGACCACAGCAGATATTTACTTTAGTGATTCTTTGAATAAAACTGGTAAACTTCTGTCATATAGTGGCGTTTACATCTTGTCAATTGTCACCAGAAATGTAGAAACCAAGAAAGCAAATGTCAAAATATATGAACAATGTCTCAACATGTATTTGCAGTATATTTCTCTCAAATATACTGAAATCTAGAGTGCTACATGAAAGATGGAAAACAATCACAATAGACCATCTGCAGTTCTGGCTAGGTTTCCACTGTGTTCAAATGTTGACACGAGCACACATTGGCACAATATAGCTGCTACCATAGATTTCTCACAATATGTCTGAATCACAATATCATGACATCAGTTTTGCCAAGCATTCTGAGGCACGGTGCACGTTTCTGTGGGTGTCATTGAATATACCCAAAGCAGAGCTGACACTGGACAAACAACAGGAAGGCAAAAAGATTACATTTTAAAACACATATTGAAGAAAGATATACTTTGCATATGTGTTGATATATTAAAAATTATATGGAGCCAAATATAACAGATATGAATCTGAAGCAGACATTAACTTCATGCCATTTCCGGTTGTTTTGAAGTAAATGTCCTGTTCTAGAAGGTAAAAATAGTTACTTTAGAAAAGCAGAGATCACACTCACTCACCCTTGCATTTATTTGTAGGGAAGTGCAAGAGGATGGTTGTCAACCATCTTTTTTTAACATCCTTTGTGGGACAGATGGAAATGAAGCCATTTATTCCATTTGTACCATGTTCCAAAGTACAGTTATTGGATATTAGTGCTTGAAAAACCCACAGATGAAGAGGTGTGGAGTGCCACAGGTTTGCTCTGTTGCTCCAGACAACCATTTCGCTCTCCAACACAGCGGTATTGAATGGGGCGAAAACAACTCTCCGATTCCGCCGGGCTAAAAGCAGAGAAAACGAAATTCAAAATGAAAACGTCCGAACACATCAGAATTCTCTGTGCTTTTTGGAAGACGGATGAAACTTGTACATTTGAAGTCATTGTGTTTGCGCAGAACTTCATTCTTCACGACGTGCTCTGGGAATAACAAATCTCCCTAGTTGCTCCTGGCCAGCAAACACGTAGGAATGATGCAAAATAGCTCACTCATGAGCAGAAGATAATCCCACTTAAAATATGTTCGCTTCAGAAGGTTATGTTTTCAACGGAACAAATCTCACTCTCTCTCGCTCGTTTCATTAACCGCTTGTCCTGGTCAGGGCCACGGCGGTCTGCGGCCCACCCTGGAATCAATGGGCGCAAGGCAAGGGGGATACACACTAGACAGGATGCCAGTCCACCACAGGGTTGCCTCAATGCAGTAAATCATTTATTAGTAGTAACTCAATCATCAGTTTTCTACGAGATGTATGTTGCTTGTTGGGGGTGCGGTGGCGCAGTGGGTTGGACCGCAGTCCTGTTCTTCGGTGGGTCTGGGGTTCAAGTCCCGCTTGGGGTGCCTTGCGGCAGACTGGCGTCCTGTCCTGGGTGTGTCCCCTCCCCCTCCGGCCTTACGCCCTGTGTTGCCGGGTTGGCTCCGGTTCCCCGTGACCCCGTACGGGACAAGCGGTTCTGAAAATGTGTGTGTGTGTATGTCGCTTTGGAAAAAAGCATCTGCCAAATGAATAAATGTAAATGTGAATCAGCTAGATATGTAACTGATCAATGATTAGATACACTGTTCCAGCCTTTCAGAATAAACTTGAAGTGTATAACTGCTGAGGAAGTAACCCTCCAACACCGGATGAAATTATAAGTGAGATAAAGTTATATCATCGCCTTAGAAACAGAGAAATGATGGATGTCAAGAAGAAGACAAGGACAAGAAGTGCTGGAGGATGAGTGGATGAAAACGATGATGCCTCCTTTCGCTCTCTTTTTGTCTGTGATACTCCACTGCACATATGACTACTCATATAATAAAAGCCAAATGAGAGAAGAGAAACAATTTGGTCTGGTTAAAAATAGTATAAAATGAACATCAGGAATGTTTCCATTTTTCCAAATCCAGCTGCTGGACATATTTCATATTTGTATTAACTAACAATAGAATCCTGAGCCTGCAAGTAATTTATAATAATTATCGAACAAGCACACTAAAAACATCACCCTCACCCTTACTGTTTGTTTTTTCCCAAAAAAGGCACGTAATATTTCCCTCTACCCTACCTTTGCATTAAATGATGCTGTGCCAGCAGTCCAAACCTCAGTCACTATATTTTATAATATTATACTGAAAAATAAAGGTAAGGGATTGCGAGTATGTAAAAAGTTACAAATACCCAAGCGGTATTTGCACGTCTCTTTATACAAACATGTAAAAACACCTGACCAGCGTATGCATCATTTTAAACCACTGTATCAGTCAATTCATAATGTTAATCGTTAACATGTTTCTATATCTTCATGTAGAGGAGACAAACACAGCATTCTGCAGCCGGTCGCTCGTCCAGGCCATATTGCTTCTCATCCTGACAGCAGGAGGGCAGAGTTGCTCGGATTCCATCCTGGTGCTGCAGCGTTGCAGCAAGACATTCATGTTAACAATTACTGTGAGATGCACTTTCATCTAAAACGGCTTCCGACAACAAAGAGAGCAAGTTTATCGCTCAATGATCTGTGAAATAGAAGAGCAGTTGGGCTCAGTTAGAAAACGTTGCACTTAGAAAGGGACCCTTTTGGTTATAAAAGCTTAACTGAGACTGGTCGCCACTGGAGAGGCCAAATATTTGGCTTATTTTTTTGTTTATTATTTTATTTATTGTATGACCCAGGTATCCATTGCAGCTGTTAACTATATGGACTTGCTATTTTTAGTCAGTTTAATCACTTTACTCTGGAGTCTTTCACACAACATTGCATTCAATACAACCCAACTCAAATTTAGGCTTCTTTTTCCAAAACAAGATAAAAATGCAAGGACTGGGTTTCTCCAAACACCAGTTTCCCAACCCTTGTCTTGTTTGTGTCCTGCAAACCCAACTGTCAACACCATACCATCACTTGTACACGAAGCACACAGTAAATGCTGGCTTGAATGAGTTCGTCATTGCTTTTTCTTGCCAGTGCACTGCGACAAAGTTCTTCCTGGGATTTTCTTGGGAACCCAAAGTCATCAGGATCTATATCCTTAACCACAACACAACCAGCTTTCCATCTTAAATAAGTAAAATATTTTGCGAAATATTTTCACAGTTCACACACAAAGGAGGATAATGAGTCTCGAGAGATTAGACGCAGTTTTGGTCAGTGGGCAGCATGCCTCACTCTGTTGCCCTTTCTCATACTGGAGTGAAGAACCTCAGACATTCATAAATTCCCACTTTCATCTCAGAAGCTCAAAACAGGGCATATCTTTGTAGAGTGACGAGCTTCCACGGAAGAAGAAAACATTAACTTGGATGTATGAAAAAAAGCACAGAGCTGATTTAATCATTGCTCAAGGGTAGTGAAAGGTGGTAAGAGATGAAGAGATGAAATTGAAATAAACATGTGATTCCAGAACACACATATGCTGAATATGGAAATTTCACTTATGTTCCCCTGTTAAATTAGCATCTGAGAACTGCATTACTGAAAATCACAGAGAGTATGTCTAGGAGGACAGCTGGTAGCATAATGGTTAGTGCTGTTGTCTTTGAGCCCAAAGGTTGCAGGTTTGAATCCCCCCCCAACAGTTGGTGATACTGTTGAGTAAGGTACTTACTTTACTTTGCTCCAGTAAAGCTACCCCCTTGTATAAATGAGTAAGTTGCTTTGGAGAACACCATCTGCAAAATGTATGATGCAAGAGACCATAATACAGTCTTCTGGTATTATTGGGCTGTTATTCATTCTTGACTTTATTTGGCTACAAATTTAAATAAGCTTTGATAAGAGTTGTTGGATGCAGGTGTTTGTTCATGCCGGCGAATCCTGGTTCTTTGGAAACGGTCGATGGTGAGATGAGGAGCCTTGGGTTCAAGAGGTTTATTGTACTTCTTCCAAATGTTCTTCCTTCCGTTATGAATCATACCACCCTCTCACACTGTGGCCGCAGTGCGCTATTTATATTATTCCTCCTCGCAGGCCCAAGCCTTTGTGGGATTAGCCCTTGCACACACCCTGACCCAAACCCTCAGCAGTTCCAGCCTGTTCTGCAAAAACAGCTCACTCACACATCTGCACAAGGTCAAGTCCCAGCAGTACACAGCAGCCGTCATAACATCCCGCACATTCAAAGTGCAATCTGGGAAAAAACAAATTAAATGTCATGTAATATGCTTGTAAAAGAAAAAATGTGTGAAAGGAAGAACAGAAAGAAGAACATAGGGACACTACACAGGAGGTGTGAGAAATGATGTAGATGGAATGTAAGGAAAGAGCATAAGAGGTCTTTAAGGTCCAAACTGGGTCTAAGATGGTATGTTTAGCCTAAGATTTTTGTTCCTCAGAAACATCATCACTTTCTGCAAAAGATCTAAATGATGATCAGTCCCCTGACACATTGATTGAAAAGAACAGTGAAACAGCCCAGTCACAGCACAGGGGTCATGGTTCAAATAAGCATGTTCAGGGTGAACAGAAATGCACGATTCACGGTAAACTGCCTGGGGTAGCGGGAAAAGATGTTGTTTCTGAAAGAAGCAGCTTTCAAGATCAATTCAATTTAGTTGGGATAAATTGGATGAAATGCCAGAGTGCCATTGTTTTGTCCTTTGCCAGTACAAAGACGAGTGACATAAAGCAGCTACAGCCAACAGGCAGCAGCCAGGGCTTGAGTACAGTAGACTTACTCCAGTGATACACAGTCTTGTTGATAACAATAACTCATTCTCACATCAAAACAACACTGCTACTGAAAACAGAAGTATCATTGTTCACTTTTTTCTTTTCTTTCTTCAGTCTTTTATGTAAATGTATTCGCATGAAAGCTGGGTCTGTGATTTCTATTTATATACATATATATGTATATATAATTGAATTTTCATGTTTTGGGCCAATATGTGTTAAGCGTCAACTGGATCTTGTAAGATAAAAATCTTAATGAAATTAAAGAGTTTCTTTTCCCTAGAAGAATCCTAGGCTTTGATCAGCACGTTAGCAAATTAGCAATTAACATTTTCTGTAAGCTGTGATTTACATTTTGTTTTCATCGACTTACTTTGTAGTTTGTTGAGAAATCCTTTTTCAGATTTTTTTTTTTTTAATAGCCAGTTTTGTTTTGAATCACATTCCATGCAAATGTTTGATTTTGATGAGGATTACTATCAAAGAACAACATTTTTTCGCACATTTCTTGATAGATCATTAGAGAGTACACTGTGAGTTTGAACTCTGGCTCAACCCAACTCTGTACAAAGAGTCATTGGAACACTGGCACACAGCGAGAGGCCACTCCCGCGACGACCACTGTCGTGACTATCGTGATCGACTGTCGGGACTATCAAGCGACTGTCGCGATTATCACGATCGCTGTCGCGACGACACTTGGCGACACTATATAGGCCTAATCTGTTAATGGTTGACATGATTTTAAAAAAACTGTAGGGTTTTCTTAAAGCACAATTTCTTGTATTTAACGTTAGGTGGACAGCTATTATCAGAATACTATCAGATTTTTATTGCGATTCTTACCTTCTACTGAATTACCAGGTCCCCTCAGGTGTCGCTCTCCAGATCAACAGTCGTGCTTTGCAAAGCGCACGCGCGCGCGCTCACTTTGAAGTGAACAAACGAAACAAACAAACAAAAAAACTCGCAGAAGGAAGAGACAAAAATATGTGAAGAATAAACTTGATATTTCTTGAATACAACCTAAATACATAGGCAGCGTTTCAACAGAAGTCCATCTACTTTTTTTTTCCATAGAAATGAAGCTGTGATAAACTTTAGTGGAAACATGTATTCACAAACAGTTGAGACTCGGAACATGATACTGAAGCCAACATTTTCTGTCTTGTTTTTATCATCTCGAAAAGAAGCTTGAGGTTTTCTCCTTTTATCAAGAAAACAAGACAGAAAAAAACATGCATCCCTATGTCATCTGCATAACATTAATTATATTTATTATTAATTAGAGGGGTGCGGTAGCGCAGTGGGTTGGACCACAGTCCTGCTTTCCGGTGGGTCTGGGGTTCGAGTCCCGCTTGGGGTGCCTTGCGACGGACTGGCGTCCCGTCCTGGGTGTGTCCCCTCCCCCTCCAGCCTTACTCCCTGTGTTACCGGGTTGGCTCTGGTTCCCTGCGACCCCGTATGGGACAAGCGGTTCTGAAAATGTGTGTGTATGTGTATTATTAATTATGTGTCATTCATCTATATTTAATAAAGTGATAGAATGTTAAACGATATAATACATTGTAACTATAAATAATACAATATATTATATAAATAGATATACATTTTTAATAGAGCCTCCCTTTTCAGTTCAGTTTCAGCAATACTCTGACCCAACAAATATTATTCACGTAGTCCCAGCACAACCGGCTTAAGTAAACGTAGATGGATTGCACACAATGAAATTACACACACACACACACACACACACACACACATTTTCAGAACCGCTTGTCCCATACGGGGTCACGGGGAACCGGAGCCTACCCGGGAACACAGGGGCGTAAGGCCAGAGGGGGAGGGAACACACCCAGGACGGGACGCCAGTCCGTTGCAAGGCACCCCAAGCGGGACTTGAACCCCAGACCCACTGGACAGCAGGACTGTGGTCCAACCCACTGCGCCACCGCACCCCCTACAATGAAATTAAGTTGAGACAAAATGCAAAAGAATTGTGTTGCATTAACTAATTTTAATTAAGTAAATTGAACAAGCAGTAAAAATCACGTTGAGTTTATATTGTCTGTTAGAAGTCTAAATAGATTGGAACATTTTATTGCAGCGCGATCATTATCACTTTTTGATGACTGTGTTGAATTTCACTTGGACTTTATGTTTATGCAATAATTATGTTCTCCTCTCAAACATACATTTATTAAGTTGATTGTAAATGTATTGTTTTAGTATTTTCAGTAGAGCTACTTTTCATTTTTTCCAGTGTGTACTTCCTATATAATGTCACCATGTTTTTTGAGAGAATTGTTCAGGATCTTCTACCTGCTGCTCAAGTCAGTTGTTGTATTCAGATTGTGTGATTAGAAATGTAGTTCTCATAAACTGGTACAATCTTAGTAGAATACAGCAAACAAATTTGTGTGTAAATGTTCAGCAGGAAGGAACTTGATTTTAGTTTTAAGCCTTTGTTCCATCACACTTTAATTTTAACCTTCTAAGGAGATCAATGTGCTATTTCAGCATGTGAGTTGCTGAATCAATTTTTATAAGAAAGAAATAAATGGACTACTTCCACATAATTGCTGGGCATCTAAAAAATACCCAGAACCGAAAAAGACTACATGTATCTTTGACATTTAAAAATTATGTAATAGCATAGTTTTATAAGGTATGCCATTTAATGTTTTCAACAGGACATAATTTACACATAATCTCTCAAAATTAGGTGAAATTTTAGGGCCCCATTCTGTTTTCATACCCTTCCTACATTTGTGCATTTAAAGTTTAATTTATTCATGCGCTATTGGCATTATAGTTATAAATTTTATACTTTTCAGACATGCAGTATGTTACAAGCATCTTAAAGACATCTGGGTCTTTTATTTATGACACAGACTTTTTACATGGATAATCAAAGAATTCAAACTCTTTCTGTAGATGGCTGTCACAGCAGGTCAAAACTAACTGATAGCTAAAAATTTTTCTTGCAGAACTGTTTTTTTTACAATATTCAGTCCCCTAGGACAGCAATAATTTGATGCATAAATTCCTTGAGAATAATTTCCCAGAAACTAATTCCTCTGTTCAGGGTGTGGTACAGTTATCAATTATTTACTCAAGCAGCAAATGAGAAAAGCGAATGAGGCCAAATGTTTAGATACTGAGAAAGAGCTACTAGTTAATGTAATGAGAAAACATTATTTAACAGAGGTATTTCATTTTGGATCCTGCTAATAAAAATAATGCTTTAATTTTATTGCTGCTATATTGCATGTGTTTCTGTCCCGAAACAATAACCCCAGTGGCAGCTGTTGTGACATTTCATAATTGGATTTTAGTAAAGGAGATGCTGATCACTCTTGGTTTAGGTTTTCTGTATAATAGCTGGAAGGAGCTTCCAAAATCATTACAGCACTCTTCTGAATAAATTGGGCACAACCCTTTTGTCTGGGGATTTTGGCTCATTATGGAAAGACTGTTGCTAACAAGTAGACGGCTTGTACGACAGTATTCAGTGGAGAGCTGATATTCTACAAAAGCTCCAAATGGGGATGCTGAAACAGACCTGGATAAAAACAAATATAAATTTAATGAGTAACATTATTTACATATAGGGGCTTCCAGTGCTAGGTTAGTCATGCTTTCCGTTTCCTTGAACCACATCCAAATAAGTCAAGCGCACAGCTGTTATATAATTCATGTAAACAGTAACCAGCAAAATAGACACTTATTACAAACTATTTTCTAACAGTTTTTGCCTTTTGCCATATTATTCTTATTTTTACTGTGGTGCTGTGTGCTTAGCATTGCATCGAGATAACTCTTGGAAGGAACTTCTCACATGTAAAACCTCTTGTTAAAGAAAATTCATAGCTAAAATGTGAAGTCTCCTACATATAATGAATTAGCTTTTGTTTTTCTTGGGCAATGAGACCCGTGCCAAAGCTTATAAATACTTGATTGATACTGCAGCTGTAGAATTCAGACAATGGATGGGGAACCATTCCTGTACCCGGACTAAGCTTTTATGGAATTTGCTGAGCTTCTGCTTGGATTTTTTCTCCTCTTACATTTTCCCACCCAACTACTGTAGAAGAACCCTCAGTGATGGGAATTTCCAGTTGTCATTTTTATTAGGCAACATGGTTAAGTATTTTAAGTTATCTGGAGGTCATTCCAGGTGGAAAGACCCCCTGAAACCTTTGAACTTTAAAAACTGGGTATGACCAGTTGTTGTGAAAAAAAGTACTGCTCGCTATCATGCCAGACAAATTAAGAAAAAAATACTGTCAAATATTATACGCAAGTGGGAAATGACAAATCACCCCGATGTACTCTGCCCCAATGGTCATTGTCCAGCATGTGTGGGGATGTGTCGAATCTCTTGATCCATATCAACAGTGGTCATTAAACAATACATATGCAGTCTTGTGAACATTTTAATAAGTCATGCAAGAGGAATGATGCTTCAAAGCCATTTTTAACACCGAAGCCAAAGAGGCTAGGATTGGGATACAAATGGCATCTCTAAAAGTGTAATAGCCACTGTGGTTTTCAGAAGATCAGAAGAAGGAAGCACTTATAAGAGTCTAATAATACAATGAATGATTCCAGGAAATCTACCTAACACTGATGACATACAGCATTTACCCATTATCACACAAAACAAATCAGTCAGTCAACTAATATTATACCATAGTCAGTTTCAAAGGCTGTATTTGAAGGATTCTAGACAATGGTTTTAACTTTCACAACTCAGTTGTTAAGTGTTGCCAATGAAATACAACCAGTTGTGACAAGATGTTATTTTCCAATTACTGTTTAAATACTGCACTTCCAGTTTTTGTGACATATTTCGGGAAAGACAAAATAAAGGGTGGGTCAAATCAAAGGGGAACTAGTTATGCAGCACAAGACAGTTTGTGGTTTTGCAAACAAGTTACAGCTTGTGATAAGTAAGATGACAGAAGGGCAACCGCATATAATAATAATAATAATAATAATAATAATAATAAAAATTAAACTTGTCTATGTTTGGAATGTGAGGTGCAAGCAGGCTGTGTACAAAACTTGTCACTTAGATGTTCTTAGTCACCAAGTCGATTACTTCCTTTCACCACTCCCAAGGTAATCTCAAGCTGCGTGCTACTTATTTACATTTATTCATTTAGCTGACACTTTTCTCCAAAGTGACTTAAAGTCACTCCATTTATGTGTTTGTAAAAGCAATGAAAGGTGAGAATCACCTTGAAAAGCTCCAAATTGTTATTTTTGTTGTGAAATTAACATGACTTACACCATGCTTAACCACATGATTTATACACAATTCAAACGGCAAGAATGTGCAACTGACCTGCGAAATCCTCATAGAGACTCACCTGAAGGAGCTTCTTACATGTAAATATTTATTACATTAAGAAATTAACTTACTACCAAAATTAAACTGAGAAATTCTCAGATATTCTATGACTCATCTCAATGAATATGAACATTGGTGCATAAAGTGGAAAGAAACTAAGTTTACTTAAGAATCACATGTCTGCAACTATGATTCTTTCTCCTAATGTAATGCACACTTTGTATTTCTCTGAGATGTACGTCGCTTTGGAGAAAAGCGTTTGCTGAATGAATAAATGTAAATGTAATGTATGTAAATGAATTGGGACTGATTAAGGTGAACGTAAATACCATCAAGTCAGATTTGATTAAGGCGTTGGTAGGAAAATGCAGATTAATTTTGTAAACTTCAATAGGAACAAGACCACATTTACTCTGTTAATTTTTTTCAGGACTGGTTCACCTATGTTATTTGTTTCAAAAATTCGTTGATGAAATTAAAAAAAAAAAAAAAAAAGGACTGTGAAAATAGAAGACAAGAGAAGCAAATAATCAGAATACTGAAATTTTACCAAAGCAAATCAGACAAAAATTAAAAGGATCGCACAACTACGTTATAAACAAAAACATTATGTACAGCAAGTGTTAACTGCAATTTTACTCTGTAAAATAGTGTTGTGCCCTTTACAAAAATAATAATAAAAAGGATTTAAAAGCAAACTAAAAGAAAATATGTACACTGTAAAAATACGATTATTGAACCTGACAGTTATCCTCCTGCGTTGCTGAGACCAAGTTCTGCCTGCGTTTCTCTATTTGCTCGGGGGTCTTCCTGATGCTCAGAGACCTCCTGCCCCTGCGGTCCTCCATGTTGGCTTTAGGACTCTCAAACTCTGCAGCTCTCACGCTGTTCATCACAGGGTCCACGTTCCCAGAAGTGCATTTTCCCGGACTTTTGAGTGAACAGATCACCTGTGCCTGTAAAGCAGAAGTAATAATGATTGGCGCAGTGTTGGATACCACAGAAAGCCTGAAAGGTCAGTTGTTTGATCCAGCAGGTGGGGAACCTGGCTGGAACACAGACCACCGGAGCGTCTATTCCTGACTAGAGCGCCACTCTTCATAACCTGAGATCTGCCAGTGTGCACAGACCAGTATGTAATGGTTAATGAGTAACAGTTACTAAAAACTCCGGATGAAGCGCTGCAATGCCATGCCACAATTCTGTAACAAAAAGATCTTACTGCTCTACATTTCTTTGCAGGTTTCATCTGGAAGTTGGTTCTCACTCTGAACATTGTGATTGGTGAATGAATTTGGGTGTCTCAAATGGAAACCGACATTTGGCAGATGAAATCAGCATTAACCTGAACCAACAGGAGTCCGATGTGTCTGACCAAGGCTAACCCCCTTCTCCAGTCTACAGGATTAGCCTGACTTGGGCCGACACAACACCGCGGGTCGAAACGAGTCCCTGGTGGACCCGAGTCAATTAGGAAAGGGAGGGGAAAAAAATACAGTCTCATCTAAGCACCCCCATTAGGTTGTGCTCTCCCAGAAAACTGTAAATCCTAAGAGATTAAGCCATTGTCTGTGTCAGTAAGTGTGTGAAAGGGGAATGCAAAGTGGTTTACTTTTTGGTTTCCGCAACACTGGAGTTAATACAACGGCTCTTTTCTTTATTAAAGTTTCCATTACTGTAAAACAAAAGAAAATACAAAGCCCGCTTACATGTATGTTTGGAAGTGGAGTGGAGATTTGTAATGTTTTATTACAGAACAAATCCATTTTGTTTCAGTTCAGAAATCTAAAACCAGAGTACATTCTGCCCCATTAAGAGCAGAACCTGGGTTCCACGCAAAAATGTTTAATTAGAAACTGAACACTTCTAAGAGACCACATCATTTGTAAAACAGAAGAAGCTTTATCGCATGGAGCTAGAAGGCAAAATAGCCAGGCAGAATGCAAACCAAGATTTTAACTATTAAATCTCCAAATGCATTAAATCTTACTTGAGCAAAAAGGGTATTATCAGTTGAGAAGGAGGCCTTTTCTCTCTCTCTAATTGTGCTAACCAAATAAGAAGATGGACCCATTTGCACACATCACTAGTAGTTCTTAAGGCCTCAGGTATCAAGAAGCTGCTCTTGAATTAAAACAGGTTATATTATAAGAGAGCAGTTCCCATTGCTTACAATGCCAACATATACGGTATTTAACATTATTTACCCTTCAGGAATGCTGCCTGTAAAACTAACAGCTTCTTCATGCCACCTACAGAACATAACAGCCCGACTTGCTCCAGTAGTATTTGACAGAATCATATTGATCAATCAGCTTAACAAGAAAAATACTTAAGTTAATTTTCACTTAACCCAGTTGGGTTTCTCCTAAGATCATTTCGATCTGAAATCTTGAACTGGCAGTCAAGTGTTCAAAAACATGAACCTTGAAGTTAATTTTACAGCAATGAAGTTACACCTGTGATAACTATGCTTATCGGACTCATCTATAACAAACACTGGAAGCCAAAATTTATACTGAAAGTCTATATACTTCCAGGAGTTTCAGCTATTTCCCAATTGTTGCTATTTCTTAGCCTTCATGTGATTTAAAAAGCATTTTCAACATAACAAAACATAGGATGACCTTATAGTCAGAAATTAAGTCAGATACCAACTGTAATAATCTACTGAAATAACAGCGTGATTCAGATTTTAGACCAACTTCTTGAATTTTGACCATAAGACAGTAGATACAGAGCTCATGCAACTGTGTGCTTTCACCAAGTTGCTGACATCCATACAATGTGGTACACAGACAGTTTAATCTGATGTTAAGTGAGAATGAATTTTTTAAAGTTAAAAGTTAATGGCTTGCAGAAAGAGTGTAGATGAATAGTAAAACACTTACAGTCTGTGGTGTGCTGCCCTCTGCTGCTGCATGGTGACTGTGCACAGGGATCTCTGGTACTGACACCTGCTGAGATAACGGAGACTTCTTGGCAGCCAGACGAGGACTGCACCTTCGTACGGTGGTCCTCCGCAAAATGAAGGGGCTGTTTTCCCCTACTGGGATGTTTGCAAAACCTGAGTAGAAACAATAAAAGCACTTATCGTTGATTTGACTACATGCACACAAGTACTTCTCAATTTTCAATCTACTGGCTGGATCTATTGTGGTTCAAATGAGCTATGATTTTTAATTGACCTCATGCAGTTCCTTTGACATGACTTTTCCCTCTGTAATAGTCCACCTCCTCCCAGCACTAAAAAAAAAAACAAAAACAAATCTGACTTACCTTTTTTCACCAGTTCAGGCAAACCCTCTGGTCTAAACTCTTCGTCATGCTGATTCTGGGCAGAGAGACACCGGGCCGACTGAGGTGTTGCACCAGCACGGATCCTCTTAGTGATGCCGTGGAGAGTCTCCTGTACCTTGCTGGGGGTGTGTTCACCATCTGGGCCAACAGGCCTCTGTCGCTTTCCCGACATTTGAGAGCTCCCCTCATCTTTCTTTAGCATCTCATGCTCATTGTTGACTTGGACCGGTGACCTCTGTAAGGCCTTGGAGGCAGACCGCCTACCCTTTGAGGCCGTCACCTGGCTGGAGAGATGTGATACCTGGTCCCGCAAGGTCTCATTGGTCTCCTCCAGCTTATGCAAGGTGACCAAGAGGCTACAGTACTTGTCCATGCTCTCATCTGCTTCTTTGCTTTTCTCTTCCAAGGCCTCCTTGAGCTTCTCAATCTCTTTCTGCAGATCTTCAGTGCTAGAGGTTTTGGTCCCTGTGAAGAGTTAAGGTAAACTGAATGGTTAAACAAGTTAAACAAAAACCTGCAGTAAACCATACTCATGACTATCTCTTTTAGGAAAAAAAATTTGCATTTTCATCCCTTGTTAGTCTCTCAATATCCAATTTTTCATGCATCTGGATGATGAAAATACCAGAATTTGTTGTTAATCAGTCCACATTTTGTAGTTTTCAAATGTGGTCTTGGTTCAACCATATTTGAAAACTACACCAAGCTAAACAAAGTGAAAAAGTGTTTTATATAAAGACCCTTGTTTGCTACTATAACCATGCTACACACACACACAAAAAAAAAAAAGCTTTACGGGACATAATCAATATTCTAGGAACAAAGTAAAACTTACTTCTAATTTAGTGTTATATTACATTTCTTTATAATGTTGGACATTTCATTATTCAGTTTTTCATTATTCTGTCAGTTTTCAAGAGCAAAGTGGACGTTTGCGGATTACAGAGAAACTTCCGTTAAAAACAATGTCTAATACACACCTTAATCAAAAGTAACCATTTCAATTAGTACTATTGTTAAATTACATTTCATAACAATGGTTTTACCTTGTTTCTGGCTGGCTTCAAGGCTGGCGACCAGCATCGCTTGCTCTTCCAGTTTCTCAATCAGAGAAAGTTTTTCTTTCTCCAGCTGCTTGCAAGACTTCATCCATAGGTTCATCTTAGCAATAACAGAGTCCTTCTCCTTGGAAAGCTGGGCAACCTTCATCATCAGTTCATCAACCTAAATTTAGAAGTTGGCAATATAAACAGTATGAGAATAAAGACATGAAGGGGGAAAAAAAGAAAAAAAAAAAAACAACTTTTGTTCAACAGTCACTAAGCTGGAAGATGTATAAGAAAATTACAGGTTTTGTAAATTGTACAGCTTTACATTTATGCATTTGGCACACATCTCCAAAGCAACACACAAGTGGAACTTAAACCAACTTAGAGGATCTTTAACTTAGTTACCTTTAATTTCTCAAACTGAACCAGTTTGTTTTCCATCTCCCTTAGAGCAGAATTTAACTGCTCTTTACTGGATTTCAGGCTGCCAATCTCAACCAAATACAGAGAAGCCTTCTCCTCAATTGTAGCAATTTCTTTCTTCAAGGCTTGTACTTCATTTTCATGCTGGAGAAAAGATAATGCCGTGTAATTTCTTTAAAGTTCATAGAACTGTATTAAATGTGTAGAGGCTGTATGTTAAGAACCATGAGTGCTCAATTCATATAGAAATTGCCATCAGCTTGCCTGGCGAGTTTGGTTCAGAAGCTCCTGACTGACCATCTCCCTGTCCTTGGTCTCATGTGCAAGACTCTGCTTTGTGCATTCGAGGCTTCTCTTCAGTTCCTCCTTTTCTGATATCACCATGTCCAAAGATAACTGGGAAAAAGGATCAAACAATGGCATTACACTGTACACGCAGTAAAAACATTATTTAAACAAATGCTACACTTAAAGCAGAAGCCCATTCACCAGTTATAACCATCATACATTATTATACATTATTGTGTTCCTGTGCGCAACAGAGTACTAGTCAGACAAAACGTAAAATTAACAGAGAACAAGAGTTCCACTGTGCACAAAATAACAATTGCATACAGTACCAATGCAGCAGGAGCTTAGATCACTGGGCATGTACCTTGTAATTCTCGGACTCCTGTTGTGAGGTCTGCTGCAGAGCTTTAACAGCAAGTCGTTCCTTCTGCAAGGCTTCACGTTCTGCTTCTGCACTGCTTAAAGCTTCCTTGATGTCACTCTGCAGCTTCATGTTACTTTCATTTAATGCATTAACCTAATTTTCAAAGAGAGAAACTCAAATGTTATTTGAGCAAAAAAAAAAAAAAAAAAAATTAAAAAAAAAATTAAAAAAAATCAGGCAGCAACTGCAGAAGTCACCGTTTCATTTGTGTATATGGTATAATTAAGCATAGCACTTGTACCTTCTTGGCAAGTTCTGTATTCAGTAATTGTGCAGAGTGTAAGTAATCCTCCTTTTCCTGGACTTCGGTCTCCAGTGAGGTAATCGTAATCTGCAAGACCTCACACTTTGCTGAAACCAATTGCGCTTTTTGCTCGCAATCTGCTACTGCAGCTTCTAAACGCACCTTCTCACTCAGCAGCTGCTCCTTCTCAGACTCAAGCAAGGGTACTTTTTGCTCTCTGAACAACTGAAGCTCAATCACGCGTTGCTTTAGCTGCTCATTTTCTTTGTTGCACTTGCTCAATTCATGCTGCTTTGTCTCAAGGCCTTCAGTGAGCAACTGGTTTCTGGACTGCATATCGGACTCGTGTTTCTGGAACTCCTGTAACTGTTGGGACAGAAGCTCATTTTCTGTTTCAAGAGCAGATAATTGGCATGTCACATCCTGCTCTTTTAACTGTGCACATTCAAGCTTCCTTTGACAAGCCTCTAGCTGACCAACCACTGCGTTCAATTTGGACTGGAGTTTTTCTGCAACTATATCGGACTTCGCCACAGCATCCTTGGCTTCATTTTCCAGCCGCTGCAGTTGTTCTGTTTTTTCAGCAAGTTCTTTTTCGAGTCTCTCCTTCTCATTGAGGATCTTATTCTTTTCCGTTGTCACTTGTTCAAGTTGTTTGACAAGGTTTATCTTTTCAGCCTCCAATTCTTCATACTCTGTTTTAGCAGTTTCAGCCTGAAGGACAACATCTTCTAGATTCTGTTCAGTCAACTCTTTCTCCCTCTCCAGCTTCTCCAGACTGTCTTGGAGTGCATCTGCCTTCCTTTGGGCTTCCTTGAGCAGTTCACTCATATGCCGCTTCTTCCTTTCGTCAGCTTCGATCTTGACACGAAGCTTCTCGATGCCTTCTTTCATCTGGGTCACCTCTTCTTGGGTGGAATTCAGCCTTGATACTATTTCTCCCTTCTCCAGGAGGGAGGATTCCAGTGATAGTGACAGTCTTACATTCTCAGCCTCCAATGATTGCATTTTCAAAACTGCACTTTCAGAGTTCTGAGATGCTTTCCATTGCTTTGCTTTCACCTGATTTAGCTCTTTCTCCAAGTCTTCCTTTTCACCACTGAGCAAGGATATTGTTTGCTCCAAAATTTCAAGCTGAGACAAAAGCTGTTGTTTCTCAGCCTGTAAATTATCAATGTTACCACAAGCCGTTTCAGTCCTATTTTTTTGGGTTCGGATATCTTCCTCAAGCATTTTATTAAGTTCTTTCGTGTCATTGCTATCTTTCTCCAATTTTTCAGCCTTTTCCTTCCATTTCAGCAAAGACTGATCCACCTCCTCTTTCTTCTCAGTACATGACAGAAGCTCTTGTTTTAGCTGAACTCCTTCACTTGTCACTATATCAAGATTTTTTTCAAGACTGGCATTAGCTTTCCTACTTGCATACAGTTCCTCCTCCAGTTTCTGCTTCTCTTTTTGCATTTCCTCAATGTCTGTCTCCATTGATAAGATATGTTTTTCAAGGTTTGCCTTCTCAGACTGCACCTTTTTCAGGTCACTTTCAATCTGAAAAAGCCCCTCTCTCCAATCACCCTTAGCAACTTCTAAACTTTCTAGCATTTCCATAACATCTGCCAGCTGACACCTGGATGTCTCCAGCTGCAGTTTTAAGCTACTGACTTCTGTCTCTAGTTTCTCTACTTGGTCACTAAGACTCCGTTTTTCCTCAGTTGCAGAATTTAATTTATTAACAGCATCTAATTTTTCTTCCTCCATTCTGTGCAATTTAATCTCCAGCTCAGTGCACAACTTTGTCCTTGAAGTAATCTCAGCAGCACAGTGTTCCAGCTGTATGTATAAGGTCTGAAGTTCACTCTTTAATTTTTGGACATTTTCCTCATTTTGTTCCAAATCCTCACATTTTTCCTCCTGGTTATCTTGTGAACTGTGACTGGTGGTACCAGTTGGATTTTCATCAGTTGTGCCTACAGCACAATCCTCAGGCTTCTGTTGGTCTTCTACATCTTGGGCAGCTGCAGAGCCTACTTTAGCAGGATGCTATAAAGTAAAAGAGAAATGAGTTACCTCAACAAAAATACATCTCTAGTTTCATATAGGTAAAGAAAAAAAAAAAAAAAGATGCCACAGTAGCTCACCTGCAATGTACATTCTGCACTGTCAGCCGCAAGCAGAGACTGGGAACCAAGATCCAGGCCCTGCATCTGTAGCCTTGCAGCCTCCAGCTCAGCCGATAAGACTTCTGCGTGTTGTCTCTCAGCAGCCAGTTTTTCCTCCATCTCCAGACTCAGGCTCATTAGTTTCTGTTTCAAGCTGTATACCTCTGACGAATGTTGCTTCTGGAGCTGCTCCAGGTCTTTTTGTACAACACACAAAGAACCTTTCATCTCTCTAATATCAGTTTTTGAAACCTGTTGCTGAGCCTCCATCTGGTTGTCAAAACTTTTAATAGCTTCATCGAAGGAGCGAGAGAGCAATTCCAACTCTTCTGACTTCCGCTGTAGCTCATTCTCTAGAGAGAAAGAAGTGCTACCTGTTTGCAACTGCTTATCACTGACATTTAAGTCAGAAGATGGAGACCTTGAAATGGTTTCAATCTCAAAATCAGATCGCTTAGCATCTGATAACCCTGTATCAATGACACAGGACACAGCACAGGATTCTTTGTCCACTTCATCAATAATAGCACTACTGTGCATTACATTGCATTTTTGAGCACATGTAGGTTCAAATTTGTTGCAGTCATTCTCATTAGTTAAAATTATGTTCTCAAATGAACTCGTCATGCAGCTTGCCTCCGAATGAAGCTGCTCAATGAAAGATTTTTGTTCTGTCACCTGGGAGAGCAAACTGCTGTACTGGTCTTTCAACACAGAATGTTCACTATTCAGCAAAGCAAATTGCTGATGCAGTTCTATTTGTTCCTTTTCAAAGTGTTTATTTTTCATGTCAGTTTTATTGTTCTGTTCTACAGTTTTCTCAAAGATGGTCCTGAGAGACTCACACTCTTCTTTCTGTATCTGCAGCAACTCCTTAAGGCCACCATTTTCCAGCTTTAACCCATCATTCTGTTCTTGAATTGTGCAACATTGATTTCGCAAATCCTCAGCTTTAGTCTGCAACCTTGAGTTTTCTTCTGAGACTTCACTGAACATTTTTTCCAAGTTGGCATGTTTCTGAATCTGCTCCTCTACATCATCCTGGAGTTTTGACTTTGCTGCCTGGAGAGATTCCATTTCCAAAGCAAGCATACTGAGGGCTTCAGCATGCTTGCTGGCATCCTCTGAAGTTGATTTTGCTAGCAAGCCTTCAGCATTTTTCAGTGCAAGCTCCTCCTTAAGAAATGAGAGTTCACCTTCTATGGTAGATCTTTGTGACTCACTCTCTTTTAATTTTGCCTCCAATTCATTAACTTTAGACTGAAGTGCTTCAATCTGTGAATTAAGAGAGTTCACGTAAACTTCGTTGTCCTCAAGATCCATTTGAAGCATTTCAAGCTGGACCTTAATTTTGCTCATAGTGAGCTCTTTTTCTTTTAATGCATCATCTGCTTTAATCTGATCCAACTCAGCATTGCACAGCTTAATTTTAAGTGACTGGATTACACTCTCCTTCTTAGTGGTGCCATTTTCAGCAGCTAATAAAGCCGCTTTCAACGATTCGATTTCAGGCTGCTGAGATGCTGCTTTTTCAATCCAAAATTCTCTTTCTTGACAAACTGTTTTGTAGGAATCATTTACTTTAAGAAGCTCATCATTTACACTAGCAATATTCATTTTTAAATTGGATATTTCAGCTTGACTATTTCCTAGTTTGTCCACCTCAAAAACCTCATCACTTTTGTTTTGAAGCTGCAAATTTGTTGTATTCAGGTCCTCTGCCAGAGATTTATGCTTCTCATGGCACTTTTTCATTTCTGAAGAATACTGTTCTAACTCCACTCTGTGTTTGTCAGCAACTGCCTTCATTTCCTCTTGGTACAAAGACATTTGGTCATTCAAATTACTCTCCAACTTTGAATTTAATTCTAGAGCAGAAGCATATTTGCTTTGGAGAACCTCCACCGAATTTTTCAGCTCTGCACAACTCTGACTTAAAGCTTCCAACTTCTCCTCTAATATAAGTGTCGTGCTCTCCATAGCTGCTTTTTCTTTTAACAAAACAGTTCTTTCCTCACATAAGGTAGCATTAGCCTCCTGTAGCGACTGATTCTTTGAAAACAATATCTCAATATCTTGCTCAAGCAGTTTCAGTGTTTTAACCATTTGCAAATTTTCATTTTCAAAACTGGTTGCTTTAGCTTCCGCATCCATTAACTGCTGCTTGAGTTCCTTTATATTGTCACTAAGATGCTGCAGCTCCAGAACTTTCTCATTTAGCATCTCTGAAACTTTCTGTAAGGCATCTTTGCTCTCCTCCTCTGCAGCACATAAAGCATTTAACTGCTCTTGGAGAGAACTAGAAGTCTTTGTCTGCTCAGAAAGGATGTTTATTTCATGAAGAAGTCTTTCTTCATTCTTCTCAGCTCTTGAAATTTTTTCTTTAAGATCATCATTTTCATTGGAGAGACTGACACACCTGCTCTGCAGCTCTGTGCCGAGATGTTTCTGCAATTTGAGGGCAGAATCCAGTGAAACAACCTGCTCATTTAGGGACGATACCTCCAGCTGGCTTTTTGCAAAGTTGAGGTTTGCCTGCTCAGCCTCTGCGGTTTTATTTGAAATGTTGTTCTCATACCTCTCCATCAAGCTTGACTTGTCCTCATTGAACCTGGCCAGGTGTTGCTCCTGCTCAGCCAATGCCTGAGCTAGGCTCTCCTGAAGATGCAAGATCTCTTTCTGGTTTATTTCAGCCACAGAATCCTTTGACTTTGCTAGGTCACATACACTTTCATACTGTGCCAATAGTTCACTGTGAGACACCGCCATTGCTTCTGCCTTACTTTTCTCCTGTTGCAGTCTAGCTTCCAACTCTGTCACTTGCCCTTGCAGAATAACAACCGTGGCCATTGTGTTCTCGAAATCCTTATTGTACTTTTGACCAGCCTCCTCAAATTTTTTCTGAAGTTCATTACAAATGTGCTCTTTTTCTTCCAGTTGCATGCATTTATTGAGTAATTCACCCTTCAGAGAATCAACCTGCCCTGTCAATGTTCCCTTTTCTTTTTCTAGATCTTTCATTTTCTCAATTACCCCATTGTGTGTATCATTCAAAGAGGATATGTCTTTTTCTAGTTCACTGATTCTGTTGAGCATGGCATTCCGTTCTGTCTCTATGTTGTTGATGAGACTTTCCTTTTCTCTTTTCCATTCCATTAGACACTCTGTCTGCTGTTTTAATTCTGCAGATTCGTTCTGTTTTGAACTAAGAGTCAAATTTAAATCCTGACATTCCTTTTCTAGAAAAGTGTTCTTGTTGGTCACCTGCTCAATTTCATTCCTTTGTTTCTCAACTTCCTTTTCAGTGGTCTCCTTTTTTATTTCTAAGTCAGCTAATGTTTTCTTCAGGTTTTCCAAATCTTGTGCAGAAGATTTGCTTTGACTTTCAAGTTTCATTTGAATTACTTTCAGTTCTTCACTTTGACCTTGAGTTTTAACTGAAGGGGAAAAAAAAAAAAAAAAAAAAAAACTGCATTGGTTAAACATACAGAAACACACACACACTTGGCTTAACTTCTACAGGGTATATGACGTAGCTAAAAAATCCATTCAGTGAAACTAAGTCTTGTGTAAATAAATTTAACATACAGTAATACCACCAACAAAAAGATACCATTTTAAACAGTTGCCATTAAACATTTACAACTAAAGTATCCATGATGTGTATGCATAGATGAAGATCTATGCAAATACATCCTGTACTAGAAAAGACATTCTGTATTCATTCAGTCATTCTTTGCTGAGATGTATGTCACTTTGGACAAAAGCATCTGCTAAATGAATAAATGTAAATTCAGATCGTCAAAAACCACTTTTACCTTTGAGGTCCTCCATCAAGTTATTGTTGTGTTTAAGGTTGTGTGTGACAGTTTTTAGTTCTTCTTCAGCTTCTGACAGCTTCTTTTTGGCCTGTTCAAATTGAGAGCTGATGCTATTTTTCTCTTTCTGCATTTCCTGTAAAAAAAAAAAAAAAAAAAATCCAAAATTCATTTGATTTTAATACACCTACATAATTCTAGGGTCTTACAAGAGTCTATATGATGAAACAGGATGCAAAAATGGAAGTCCAAGTACCTCAGATGTCTTCTTCCAATTGAGCTCTTTAGTCTGGCTGGCTTGGAGGGCTTGCTCTGACCTGCACAGTTTATGTTTTAGCTCCTCTAAATCCCTCTCCAGGTGACTCTTCTGTGCTGTTACCTATATAACAAACCAGAGAGAGAGAGAGAGACAGAAAAATCATTCATACTTCTTGATGAAAGGTAGTCTGAGGAACAATACACACGATTATATTACCTTCATTTTATACGACCTAATTTATTGTTTTGTATTGGTATGAATGCACATTCAAACATCCACCCCCCTTTCATGTTCACCATCATCACCTTGTCAATATCAGATTGCAGCAAACTATTGTCCTTTTTGGCTTGTTGAAGCTCCTGACTCATCTTTGTTTTCACCTGGTTTAACTGTTGCTCAAGTGCAACCTGTGAATTCTGCTGACGTGCAAGTTCCTACAAAAAGAAAAAAAAAAAAAAAATTGATCATGCAGTCCACAGTGACAGTTTCATTACATAAACTAGTCTTATACCACCAATCAAAGGTAAAGAGTTCCTAAAAAAAAAAAATCTTTGAAAAGTGAACTCTCAAATCACTGGTAAAAATATGTGCTCCAGAACCACAAAAGTGACATCCATTTATGCTAAAATATCACCCAATCCCATCCAAATGGACACAATAACTAAAGTTAACAGTTGAAGTAAGCGATACAAGTCTCCTGTTGATTAATTATTCTATAATACTGTGTAGCTCTCTACCAATGCTCTTTCTAAGCTATTACATACCATACATTTAGCAAAGTGTGGATTTCCTCCAGGTGCCTTTTTTTTTTTTTTTTTTAAATTTCTGGTGGATTGGTAACTCTAAATCACAGCATGTGACCATACATGCAGGTGTGTTACATTGCTCTGCTGATTCATAAGGATAAAAATCTTGTGCCACCCTGGCATCACATAAACCTCATGAGATACTACATAGAACTTGCACTGACACAAAAAGAAACTTCATCATCAACACAACAAATATACATCAAAATGTCCCTCTACATCTCCCTGTATTTTTTCCCACAGCCCAAAAAACTTGCACTTCAGGTTAACAGCTAACTAAATGGCCCGTAATATACATTTCAATGGACTGCTTTGTTACAGAGAGCTGAATGACTAGGAGTTCAGTGCAGTGTATCAAACACCAGGTCACCCTGGATGAAGATGTCAACTAATATATATATATTATATATATAATATATATATATATAATAATAATAATATATATATATATATATATATATATATATATGTCAACATATATATATATATATATGCACGCTACATAATAATCACTGGCAGTCACTTTGGAGAAAACTGTCTGCTTAATCACACACACACACACACACACACACACACACACACACACACGGGCTGAAACCGCTTGTTGCGAGCGGGATCGCAGAGAACCGCAGTCTAACCCAGGAACACTGGGTGTAAGGCTGGAGGGGGAGGGGACACACCCAGGACGAGATGCCAGTCCGTCACAAGGCACGCCAAGGGGGACTCGAACCCCAGACCCACCAGAGAGCGGGACCCGGCCAAGCCTGCTGCACCACCGTGCCCCCGTCTGCTTAATCAGTAAATGCTAATATCTCAAATCCCCAACAATCAGGAGGTATGTGAAATACAAATTAAGCCCTTGTAAACACTCCATAAGCCCAAGTAGGGGTATTAAATGCAACTCCTCGTAAAGCTGAATTCCCTTAACTGGAATGAGTCTCTCGGGGATGTCTAATTATATGACATGTACATATAATCTTACATGGCAATATATAATACAACATACATACTGATTATATAATATACACACATATACTCTTATGAGTTGGTAGCTGGTAGCACAGTGGTTAGAGTTACTGCCTTTGGACCCAAAGACCATAGGTTGAAATCCCACCTCCAGCTGTAGTACCCTTGGGCAAGGTAATTGCCCAAAATTGCTTCAGTAAAATTACCTAGCTGTATAAATAGGTAAATAATTGTAAATAGTTTAACACAGTTTAACATCAATCAAATGAATAAATGTAATGTAAATGTACATTCTAAAATAAAAAATTCACAGCTGAATTTGTGTCTTACAGTACTGCAGGCCTCAGAATGGAACCTCTGATTTAAAGTGATGTACTTCAGATACACACCTTTTGGTGCTCCTTCTCCTGGTCCTTAATCTTCTGTTCAAGAGCATGCCGCAAGCTCTCTGCATTGTGCCTCTGACAATTCATTTCTTCAGTTATCTGTTTCAGCTTCTGCTCAACCGATGAACACTGAACAGAAATATTTAATACCATCATTCAACCCATCAAAGTCTTAAATCAGAAAAATAGAAATTTAAATTTTATACAGTAAATTTATGTAATTATGGATTCAATCCTTTAAGAACCATGTCTGAATAAAAATTATATTTTATACAATAAATATTTTGTTATTGGTTTAAGTGTTGCTGAATATTTCTCATGCACTCTTCTGTTCATTTATATGTACATTTAAACAACCTGGAATAGTAGTATTGGTTTGTCATAAACATTGAAAATACCCATATATTTTAAATGTCCAAGACAAATGGGTAACTAACATTCAAGATACACAGGACGAAATGTTATACCCAATGCATATATGCATATGATAAACCTTCAAGATGTGCACCTGTGATTTTACTTATAAAATATACTTTGAGCCCTTGTTTTCCTACATTACCTTGGTAACAGCTTGGTCAAACTGCCCTGACACCTTGCTGAACTCATCTCTGGACTTGGCCAGGGTTCTATCTTTCTCGTTCAGCTCCTTTCTGGCTTTCTCAAGTTGGGTCTGTAGCTCCTGAAACTTATTCATCTGGTTCTTCATTTCCTTTTCCTGGGACTGAAGGCGAAGTTCCAGCTCTGACACTTTAGCCTTCAGTTCTGCAAGAAAGGAGCAGAGCCAAGCAATCACAGGTACATGGAGGTTAATGAGACTGCAAGAATAAAAAGAGCAAGTTTATTTCCAAATATGGCTCTTGTTGTACCCGTAAGGTACATGCCTCAATATATATTTGACTTTATGAATAGAAAATAACTACCTGTTCAACAGAACTGTAATGAGGAAAAAAAACTAAGGAGTTTTAACTGAAATCAAGCTGTTGCCATTGTTACTGAATTACTGGATTTGTGGTACAGTGCAAATATGCAACTTTATTTACTGTAAGTTGAGAACCTAGTGTAGTCATTTAAAAAAAAATCTGCTGAAGTACTGAGGCAATGAACTGAACAGCTGGAAGGATCTAAGTGCACAGCAGGTGACTGTAGTACTAACTTTATAATGAAAACCTAGATTGCTCCCACTGTTTAGACTTTTAAAACACACACACACACACACACACACACACACACACACACACACACACACACACACACACACACACACACACTGCAAGCAGAGAGGACTTCTGTCTTTCATGAGGAGCAAACCTTGATTTGTTGCCCGCAGAAATTCATTGGCTTGAGAGCTGGCTGATTCGCTCAGAGAAGTTGATGAGTTTCTGGAATGCTGCTTCAGTGGAGTTTCTTCTGAATCCCACAAGAAGCTTGAGGTACCCATTTTCCTCTTCAGTGGTGTCTCTGTATAGCTCGAGTGACTACTTGACGTTTGCTCTTGTTGCCATGGAAAAATCGATGACTGTGTCTGCTGTCTAGCAATGTCCTTGTGGCTCACAGAAGTCTGGTTTAGCAGCTATTAAAAGAAAATCAATGTTAAAAATGCATACAAAGTGGGGAGGGACTGGATCATTAAAATGAATTTGCCAGACACAAAAAAGGGCCAAAAGTAAAACTCACTTTGACTTGCATAATTCTCAACTCCGATTCCAGCCTTTTTCGTTCTTCAGCTTCTTTGCTGTACTTTTCCTGCAGCTCTTCGAACTTTGAATCTAACAAATACACACACACACACACACATTTTCAGAACCGCTTGTCCCATACAGGGTCACGGGGAACCGGAGCCTAACCCGGCAACACAGGGCGTATTTTAATATTTTATGAAATACAGCATATGCACTCTAGACTGCAATACATCTGTGTCCCGTAAAGTCAAAATAATGAAAAATGGATTCTTTACCAGGTTGCTTGCAAGTTGGAGTGGCTGGCATTGCAAAAGTTTTTTGTGGTGTGCTAGTGATCTGTGGGTCTAAAGGATGGGACAACTGGTTCCTATCGAGCTCATTCTTGTACCTTGGAGAAAAGTGTTACAATATGACAATTTAATGTATTATTTATAAAATACATACACAATACATCAAATTTTCAGTCTGTTAACAGTGTATTTTTTGTAAATTACTGTACAAGACAGTAAAATCAGCACAAATATCACATAAAACAGAGGAAACTGATTCCAGAAAAGGGAAAAAAAAAAAAAAACCAAAACCACACTCAAAAACATCACCATCAAAACAAACAAACAAACAAACAAACAAACCTTCTTATTTCTTGCTCCAGTTTTTCAATCTGCTTCTTGCTGGAACTGAGCTGACCCTCCATGTAGTTCAACTGCTGGTCTTTGACCTGCAGCTCATGGGAAATCTTCTGTCTGGTTTTCTCCAAGCTTTCACAGGACTCCACCAGAGACTGATTTTCTCTCTTCAGAACAGCTGCTTCATTCTTCTCCATATCAAACTGATGAGAAAAACGAAAGAGCAAATTAGTGAAAATAAAATTAAAACAATTTTTGCAGATTGGGAAAAGAAGATAGCTCAGAGAGGACTGTTAGTCAAAGGAAAAGTATAGTAACCAGTAGCATAGTGCTTAGAGTCTCTGTCTTTAGACCCAAAGGTCACAGGATCGATTCCCACCTCCAGTTACAGTACCCCTGAGCAAGGCACTTAATCTAAATCGCTCAAGTAAAATTACACAGCTGTATAAATTAGAAAATAATACTGCAAGTAGCTTAACGTTACAAGTCAGTTTGGAGACGCGTCAGTTGAACGACAATTCAAATGTGAGCTGTAGATATTTGCAAATACCTTCTGCTTCTGTTTCTGCAGAGCAGCTTCAAGAGAGTCCATCTGAAACTGTTTCTGTTGCCTCTCCTTCTTCAGCTTGTCCAGCTGCCCTTCAATATCCTGGATCTTCTGCAGGGCTCTTCCAGGAAGGCCCTCCTTCCACTCTTCAACTGCCCAACTCATTGTTGCTTTCCTTCGCTGTCCTTACTCAGGAAACCTTTTGCATTGCCTGAAATCGAAAACATCACACCAAGATGAAAATCACATGCAAGTGTGGTATGAACCTACTTTTCTTTTGAGATTAAAAACTTTGATGGAGAGGGGAAAAAAAAAAAAAAAATACAACTTTTGCTCCCTTATGGGCTACTATTATTAACCACACCCTGGATTTTAAAGCAACTGGTATCCTATTCTTGCAATTAACACATGAACAGAATATGAAAAAGAACACATAAAACAGTCCCAATAGTGCTGGCAATACTGAATAGAAGCCACATTTTGCAGTAGATTGCCTTCAGTTCACACTTTTCAGCATCAATATTATTATAACTGCATATAAAACTCACTCAGATCAGAACATGATTTTGGAGGATCAGGACATTTCAAAACCATAAACAGTTCAGGAAACAACAAAGCTTACACACAGCAGTTTCAGTTTGGCTAGCTAGAATTTTTTTAAAAAAAAGTGGTCACTTGCAACAGACACAGTTACAAATAATATTATTATAATATAAGCCACCAGGCAGCCCACTGTCTGCACACCACGTGTAAACGTTGAAACGACACAGTCATCGGGACGTAAAAGAAGCCAAATCAAATTAATGTCATGATTTTGAAAATACGCCCATTGGCATTACGTCCTCAACAACGCTAAAATAAGCCTTAAATTAATCACTGCTACTCTCGTAAAACGAGATTAGCAAGTTAACGCTAACAATACTACAACAGAGGGCCTAATCCTATTACCTAATAATATTAAAACAAAATTAAAACAAAATTACTATAAGTTAACTCTTAACGGCGTATGCTTGTGTGCCATCAGAAGTATTAGTATAACCACCCGCGTCCAAACAACTCTTACACAAGACGCATTCCATTAACATAAGAATCAAGAATACAACATTTTGCACGGAAAATTAACACTTTACTTTACATATACATCACAGGAACTAAACTTTAAAATTCTGATATTTCACGTAACTCACGCTTTTGTAAAATGCTTATAACCAAGAACAACAGCAATCTTTTCAACGTGTTCCGCTACTGGTATTGAAACATAGAACAGAAATTCAAAATATCAACTTTTTGTGAAATACGCCCACTTTGCGTGTTACCATTGGTCATCGCCGCAACACGTTCTTGCGATTGGATAATATTTTATGACCGAAGCCAATGGGCAACATTGGCTGGGAAAGCGACGAACGAATTTGAAGAGGGAAGCCCGCCGTGGGCCATGTTGCGCTTTCCTTGAAAAAAAAATCCAAGCTCATTGGTGAGGTTAAGTAAGGCTTATTTTTATTGGTCAAACTGTGCCACTGACGACCATATACTGTGGTGGCTCTTGGGAAGTGTAGTTCATTTTTTATTTACTAAGCTGTTGCTTTAGTGTCAGTACAACGTGTAACTTGTTAGGATCAGAATCAGAACGAACTTTATTGCCAAGTATGTTCACACATACAAGGAATTTGTCTCGGCGACAGAAACTTCCACAGCACAAACAGAATGGCAGTGACAAGACACAGATGAGAAGATAGAATATGTGAATAAGGGATAAAAAATATATGAAAAATATAAAGTATGCAATAATATAAACAAAAATAGTCACTAGACATATATGTATGTTCTATACAAATGCAAGGGAATCTGAGTAAGAGTAAGTAAGTTATGCCACTTTTTTTCTACATTTTATTGAAGTATTCCCATTTCCAAAATAAAATAAAATGCACTACACTTCCGTTATTTACCAGTGGTAAACATCTTGCCATTTAGTTTCTAAATTAATGTTTTTAAATACCTAAAGTTCAAAATGACCTATTGCTATTGCAAGTTCTAGAAGGCCATCTTCACACGTATTCCGTTTCTCCACATTTTCAATCTGAAATTTTGTTAATGTATAAAGGCTGCAGTAAATGTCCTGGTTAGGTGGAAAATTCCTTTGTATTTTCACATTTTACATGCTTCCTGTCAGACACTGTGGTGCAGAGTTTGGAATTTATCTCAAAGATTTTTCAACATGCAGATAATGAACTATACCAGAGCCGACCAAGTTGGGTCTTGGATACTCCCAGGTAGTTTGTTACATATTAGCGTGAGAGGACTTGCACCCAAATGTCATGAGAAGGTTTCATCAAAAAAGTCTCAGATGGCACAGTAAAACTAGAAGGCTGACATTTATGACCCTGTTTGAGAACTGCACAACCGCTCCCGCGGTATCACTGAGACTGCAGAATTTTCTGCTGCTTCAGCTGGATGTGAACTTTCAGTTTTATTTAAAGCAAACTTTCCATGATCATAAATCATGAAGCGAACATTTTCAAGCATTCCTCTGAGGAGCGTGGGTACAAAGATAAGCAGTGCAGTAAACAAGTTCTAACAAGATGAGTTGTATTCAAGCACGCTAGGAAGAGGTCCGTGGTTCTCATGTAAAATCACAGACTGCCAAGTAAAGTAATTTTGCATTTATAATCTAGATGGGATATGCGCGGCACACGTGAACCGGTTGGAAAGGTGTTTGATCTAGTTTCACGTTGATATCTCTGTGTACCAGGGGAGGGCGTAGTTTGGATGTGAAATTTCTCATAATGAGAGTTGAGCATTTTTCTTCTTTGGTAGGTAATATTTTGAAATAAAGAAGAAGAAGAAGAAGAAGAAGAAGAAAAACCAATAATAATTACTCCGTGATGAACATCCCGTCCAGGGTAGGATATATAGGGTCCGTACCTCCGCGACCCTGACCAAGACAAGCGGTTAATGAAAATGAATGAATGATAATAACAGACATAAAATACCTATTCACCACAAATGTTACTTGTATGAATAAACGAATTAAAGTTGTTCTTTAAGGGAAGACAGACTCCAGTCCAAAATAAACCCAGTATTATTTTGTTGTATTAAACATAAAAATACTTCCAGTGGATACCTCCAGGAGCAGAAGATAAGGATTAAATTAATTTAACAATACATATGAGATGGTGAATTAGAAGTGATTGTGATAATGGTGGAATTAAAAAGTGCAAAGTACTTAAGTACCAAATGACATTTCATTAAATAGAAAGAGCACACGGGAGAAATATGAGGGTTAGTAACTTCTGCTAACGACCCAGGAAGGGGACACGATAATGTATTTTTCGACATGACACGAAGACAGCGCGATCGCAGGAAATCGCGTCCCTGTGAATCTGGGCGCGTGCACGCGGTTCGGCGCGCGACGACGAGGATGCGCCAATTTGCGGGGAGGTGCTGTTTCGCGGGGCCGCGTGTCACGCGCGCGGCGGATGCCAATACAACCTGTGGGGACGGGCTTCAAATAGGAGGGAGGGGGCCTGAACGCTTTCTTTTCTGCTCCAGGTGCACATGTGTCTCTGGCATGGCTTCAGTTTTAACTTAAGTACTTTTTACATGGTTTCTGGAGCAGGCAGCGACGCTGAGGATTTCACCGGAGACACCGTCGGGTTTTGGGAAAATTCAGCTGGACCACCAGCATGATGGTGGTGACTTTCCATTCGTGAGTGAGTGAAAGTGTCTAGTCTGTTTTACCTCAGCGTTCCGTTCTTTTAGTTTAACTCTCGTTTATCCCACAACCACGGCGCCCTTCTCTCGTTTGCGCGGTACTACTTGCTATGACTCTGCGCTACCAAACTGTCTGAAAGGCGCAACGAACCAAAGTATTGTTAATGATCGAATATAGAAGTTTAAAAGTTATAGGAGTTCGGTTCTCCGGGTGTCGCTCCCGTTTCTTTCTGCGCATTGAATCATTGAGCGGGATAAACGTTACGTTGCTGGTTCCTCAGCTGTCAGCAGGGATGCGACCGTCCGGCTCTTGAAGGAACATAATTATAATTGCCAATAATAAACTATAAAGTCGAAGAGGCGAGTTGAGGAAAAAGCAAGTGTTTTTACTCACCTATTCCCGGCTTCTTATTGGCAATATGATCTTTCATTGAAGGAAAATAAACCGCAAAGCGCAGACCGGCGTATGGCCACGTTGTAAACAAATGTTCACGCTTTTCCAAACGCGACGCAGCAGCGATGACGAGCCGGGATGGTTAAGGCACTGAATGCGGGAGCCCGCACACGTCCCTTGTTCGAGTAAGAATTCGTATGTTACTAGCGCATTCTTTATTATTACTAGAATTACTTATTTTACAAGTGCTCTGACAAATCTAAAATGGTTTGATTTTAATTAATACTGTTGTTGTACATCCACCCACACACATCAGAGCTCTGTATGGTATAAACTGGGTTAATACAAGTTTATAGCTTGTTTTGTACCTTATGAGGTTTTAGTTCAGAATTATTAAAAATGTTCAGCATTGTGGCCTTGGAGTATCCCAGTGTAGTCATTCAATGTCTATTTCTGGGGGAGGGAGGAAATCATGTCTGAAGTTAATGTGAATTGCTTTTCAAACCTTGCTGGGAATGGGTAGTAATGTAAGTTCTTAAAATTTGAATGAGTATCTTGGGGTGGGGTTTTTTGTTTGCTCCTTCACAATTAAGCCCTCTTTACACAGGCCTCTAATTAAAAATGGTCCTTGTTTTAACCAAAGCAGGTGTCTGGGTTCTGCCACACAACCAAAAGCCTCCACTTCACTTGTGCATGTTTTTGCACCTCTTTGACATTTGTACTTTTATTCAAAGTATTGCTATGCAGTGTTAAAGTATGATGATGGTCGCTATAGCGCTGAAAATATTGAGTTCTGTCTTTATTCAACTACAATAGCAATTTTTCTTTCTTCCAAAAAAGATGAGTGATTAATGCTTTGAATATATGCTTGCTTCTATGCTCTTTAGTTTTTACAGCAGACCCAGTAGTCATCTTCTGGAATGACTGTTGGACATGTCACTTGTAGATTCCAGTGTACTACTGAAACTAACCTGAAGACATGTACAGTGTCTCTGATTTTCTGCATACCTTGTTCCCTTACGTCTGTAGGCAAAACAACTCAAATAATGCAGTAGGCTGCTAGTATATTTAGTTTATTTAATTATTGGATGGGAATATTTGTGGTTTGACTTGCTCAGCTGCCTGCAGTCATAAGCATTGTTTACTCTGATTAAAGCCTGTGTTTGTTACAACCTTTTACTGAGGTGTAGTCAGCAAAAGTGACAACATGAGTAATGGAAATCAAGGGATGTGTTGTAGAATGTGTCAGTGGCCCAATCTTCTGTAGTATGTGTTCTTGGCTGAGTTCCTGGATCATGAGGCTACTATGTTGATGATGCTGTGATTTTAGATGGCTGAGCTCAGCCCACTCTGTTCTCTATATTGTGCTGCTGTTCAATGACTAGTATTCTGCTACTGGTCCCCCCCCCCTTACCTCATGTTTTTAATAGCCAGCTGCAGTGATTTTTCATGTGGCTACATTATGCAATGTTTAGGATTCATTTTTTGTGAACAGTGAAGGCAACCAGAGAATGTTCAAAAATTAACAGTGGGGAAAGTGTCAGCTAGCTGACTGCATGACTTGTGTGTTTGGCAGATTCTTGAGATATACATGATTATCTATGCGTAGCTTCTTTGATTTCAACATTTTTGCTACAAATTGTTCTGGCTTCCTTAAAATCAATTTAGATACAGTAACTATAGATGCTGTATAGTTACAGTAGATGGTGCTGGACAACTTTAGAGCTTTTTGGGGGGAGTTTTAGTTCAGTTAAGGCCCATCTAGAACTGTCAGGGATTTAGCAGTTCTGAGGGAGTTTGTTCTGGCAAATTAGGGTCAAGACTGAACTGACAGGCTCTAGATTTTTGAAACATTTGTGGAGGGGATGAGCAAGCAGGAATTTTTTGAAAATCATAGCATTTCTTTTTTTCCCTTTAAGATGGTGATGAGCAGATGCTCAGTCATTGTTAAATGCTCCTTCCTCCAAGATGTTGTACTGTTATGCATGAGTTAAAACCATGAATTTATGGTGAAAGGGGTCTCAGTGTTCAGAGAATGATCACCACTGATACAATCTAGATGCACTAGGTACTGTACTGTACCAAGGAAATGGTTGAAGTTCTAATCTGTGCAGTGTGACATCTGGGAATTGGCTGGTGTGTAACCCAAACAAATCTACAAATGGTGAACTTGGTCTTGGAGCAGAGTGATGGGAAGAGGACTGTATTGCCACCATTTGTAGAAATGCTCATACCTGCCATGTAGGCAGCATTCCACCTCTACTCACTCAAGATTTGTGCACCCGTGATACAGATGGTGTCAGATTTGATGGGGTGGAAGGGGGAAGGTTCTTAGACCCCCCCATGACTGCTGTCAGCTCTTTGTAGCTTCAGGCAAACCAGACATGGGCTCACCGCTCAGGCTAAAATATGTTGACGTTGTCCATATTTTACTATTGCTTTGGTTATATTTAGTTAACTTTTTAGTTATATCAGTTTACATTTAATTTAGCTGAGAGATTCATCTAAATTGATGTAGTATACAGTTATAAATAACTTATTTACCTCTGTACAGGTAAATAACTGACTTCCTCCTGCAAAAAGTTAAATGTATTGATCAAAGATAATGCAACCCTGACTAGGAATCAGACCTGGGTCTTGACTGGAAATGGAAAGCATTAACCCATATGCTACTGTTGCTTTCTAGGCTTAAGCAGCTGGATATCTTAATAGATCTAGATTAAGTGTTACCCACTTTCTCAAGGAATTTTTCCACTTGCATGTGTGTGCTTAGGGCTGGAGGGTTCTTCATACCTGGAGGTAACTAGGAATTCTCAAGGAAGGAGCAATGTGACCCAGAAGAAAAGATGTGCTAGTGGAAGTCTTGGTGCCTTGTATCCCAGGGACCAGCACTGAATGAGTACAGTGTCACACTGAGCGTTCATCTTGTCTCAGTAATTCTTTTGCTCTTTCTCTAAGGACATTTCTTGAACAAGTCCTCTGTTCACTCACTGCCAACTTGGTCACTTTTAAAAGAGAATGGTCTACTTTTTCCCCCCTGACTTATTTTCTCTTTGGTAGCTTCTGGGCACTAATTAAAAGTTGGCAGGGGAAGGGGTTTAGGTGATGGTGTTGGTTTTCAGTATCTTTTGGGAATTTATTTGAATTCCTAGGACAAATTCACAAGTTTTCTGATTTAGTTATATTAGACCATTAGGAGGCAAGCTAGTTGGGGATTTTGTCTTGATTCCAGTTATACCCTAAATAACAGATCCAGAAAAGAAGCAAACAAGCACCAGTGGGATCATAGCTGTTTTTTGGCTGTTTTCATTGTTTCCTATTCAGTTGTTCCTTGCTTATAGTAAACTAAGCACATTGTCAAAAGGATAAGTGTAACGAGCTTGGTAAAGCTTAACATGTGTTCATGTCTACAACAGTGCATATGTAAAACTTGTGTGTAAGGTAGTAATTCAGGACCAATTGTGAAGTAACTCACTTATCAGTCAGTGACCATGTGCAATTGCAAGCATGGATGTCACTTGGCATCAGTCTCTCAATTGGTGGCACCTGAAAAATAACACAAGACAAAAGATGGGGAAGTGGGGTGGGAGGGGTCAGTTCAACAGACTCAGTTTTTGAAAAGTTTGCCAAAATCTTGAATTCCATTGCAAAGAACAGCAAGACAACTTGAAAATGCTGGAATCAAGTTGTGTGTTTATACACTAAAACTGCATTTCAAGATTCAAGTATCTTGAATCATTAAAGGTAAAGGCAAGAACAAATTAACATTTCCTACTTGATTGGGCATATGGCCAAGCTTAGTTTTTTTTTTAATGCTGTCTTATGGTATGAAGGTCTTGTGTGGCCCCCCCCCCCGATGTGAGATTCTTTTGGGCATCTTATGTGATGTCTGCTGTTTGATCTCATGTCAACAGTTGCTTATGTCTAAAGGGCAAAACTGGTTCTTGTTGCATGCCTGTTACAACACTTAAAATGGTAACGTTACTGATGAGAAATGTCATCTCAACTGCTGAGGAAGTTGTAGGTTTGAATGGGGCAGCAGTAGCATGCTGTTGGTCTCCTTGGAATCAAGGACCTAGATTTGAATCTGTTTCCTCTCCAGTACCCTTGTTGAACATACCTGCTCTGGACTTTTTATCATGACTAATAAAATTGGGCATGTATGTAAAGTAGCTTACTCTTTAAGTACAGACATAATTACATACATTTAAATTTGCTGATGTCTTGACTTTTCTGTGAGGGTTGATGCATTTTTAGCTGCGCTTAATGGTGCCCAGATCTGTTTACATAAAGTGAACCTTAACAGTAATTCTGTTATCTGCAGTGCAGCAGTTGGGTTGTTCATGTTTTCTTGGTGCATTTCCCCGTCATGTTGTGAAATGTGCCTGGAGCAATTTTCTTCCATAAATTTGGGTTTTGCAGAGGTGTGGTCAGCCAACCCTTGCCAAATGCCAGGGCAGGAAAATGTATTCATTCCCTTTCCTTCACTCATTCCACAGCATACCTTTGATTGGGTGTGCTTTCTTTTTCCTCATCCCACAGGTGGGTCAGGGCTAGCAACCAACATGATGTGGCTGTCCCCAAACAAGAAGTGGCACATTCCCCATTTCCCCTCTAGTCCTTCCTGCTACTAAATGGCACAACCCGTTTAGTGATTCCTCCTTTTCTTTTGAAACTCTGGGCTTCACATGACTTGGCAAACACAGCCCCTTGCTGTTTAGCAGTAGCATGGCTTACCACCTGTTTGTGGTCATTGAAATGCATGAATTGCTTGGATTGTCTGGTTCACCACTTTGCAGTCCCTCCGTTGAACTTGATGCCTATCGCCCTCTGTAGTCCTGTTACTGCACTGCTTTTGACACATGGAATTCTAAATATTTGATCTGAGGTTACTAATGGGAGTATTTGGTGTTGGTTAGCTTATGATGTGTATGCAGCTGATGGTCTTGTCATAAGAGCTCCTGCCTTTGGACCCAAAGGTTGCAGGTTTAGATCCCACCTCCAGCTATAGTACCCTTGAAATGGCACTTACTGGAAATTGGCCTAGTAAAAACTACCCAGCTGTGTAAATGGTTGTTAGCTGCTTTGGAGAAAAGCATCAGCTAAATGAATAGATGTCTGTGTGCAGGATAATGTGGCAAACCATGTTTTGATAACTAGCTTGCTTGAAATTACATTGGCTGTTTTCCAATAGTCATTTGCCAAAGTCTTAAATGCCCTTAATCCATTTTGTACTGTATATTGATCTTATACACAGAGTTTTTTTTTTTCCTGCACTTTATTGGTTGCTTAAGTTGTACAACTGCACCTTCAAGCTTGCAGAGGAGCCCAAACTCAGTCATCACAATATCTCCTGTTTTCCCCCAGATTGGTGGACACTTGGCTGTTCCTGGAAATGGATTATCGGTTCTCTCCTGTGGAGTGACTGCTGTGTACAGAGAATTTAGAGAACAGGAAAAGCAGAAAACACTGCTGTCTAACACAGGGCCAACTTTTTGTCAGCCAAAAGGGTAGACATGCCGTTCCCTTTTAAGATCCGCCGGCTGTACAGCTTCTCGAGCAAAAACTCCTTTCTGGTCCGGGTTCGGCTCCTGGACAACACTGTCATCGAGTGCACGCAGCCTGTAGAGAGCACGGGACAGGAGTGCCTAGAAACAGTTGGTCAGAAACTTCAGCTCACCGAGGTAAGGTGCAAATCCAACTTAACTTGTCTTGCTGTTCTATTAACAGTATAGAAGCTCAAGTTGTTTCAAGTGAATTGGTCACTTCACACTGAAGGAATGTGATTATCTTGCAATATACCCTACATTGAATGTAAGATGTGTAATCAAAACCTGTGCAGATGGGTTCTTACTCCCCTGCTGTTCAGTGAACAATTCACTAGGAGCCTCCAATGCAGAATTCTTGTTTTTCACAATGTTGTGAGATGTGTGACACATCAAGTCATTAAATAAGAACATTGTTGCACTGGTGACTGCCTTTGAAAGCACTTGCAGTGTAATTGTAAGTGTAAGTTAGTAAGTTACACTGCAAGTAAAGCCCAACTTACTAACATTTACATAGGTGGATAACTTATTGTGTCAATACAGGGTAAATGCATTACTAGGGGTACAGTAGGAGGAGGGGATTTGAATTTGGATCCAGAGTGCAGGGTGGTAACTCGATCCTCAATATCAAACAAGTTGGAGTGCTTAAGTTTGTTCCCTCTGAAGAATCTAGTTTTTAAGACTACCATTTTAATCAAACCCTTCAGCTGAACAAAAGTTTTCACCCTTTCTGATACTTTTCTGGCCTGAATGTGTTTAAATTGTTTCCACTGTTACATGTTGTAAATGACAATACTAATATATTGCTGAATGCATATAACTGTCATCTGACCATATTCATATATGTATGAGGCTTGTTCAGCCATTTATGCTGTAGAAGTCTAGTTCTAAAAATGTCTTTGTGATAATGATGGTAGTAATTGCCAGAGTGAGGGCAGTCATTCAAATACTCAGGTGCCTAGTAACCAATTCTGCCATTCTCCTTAGAGCCCCTTCTAATAGGCTCAATCTTAATGCACCCCACTGCCTGCTTCACCAGAGGATAGTTACATCATCTGGTACTTTTTGTCCAATTAGTACTGAGTACAGTTGATGCTATTCATTGTTGTAGCAAGTATCATTAGTTACCTAGTGGCCTTTTTAGGCCCCCCCCCCCCCAGTAAGGACTCAGAGCTTAGTACAGTTGGGGGCATAATGCTGAACCTGAAATCTACTAGTGCATGTCCTGGGTGGAACCCTCCTGTAGTACTATAGAGCAGTGAATTGACTTGGCTCTGTACCAGTGGGGAAAAACCCCTATGTATAAAGTAGTCAATGTCTTGGGATAAAGGGTTAAGAAACTAACATGCAGAACTATGCAAAGTGGACTGAAATGTCTCCAATTTACACTTAGAAATGTCTCCCTTTGCTTATGCTGATATGCAGTTTTGATGCATAGTCAAAAGCAGTCTGAATATCAGCATCTACTCAATTTGTAACATTGAACAATGGCTCAAAGTCAGTGCAAGACTCTTTAATTGGTGTCAAGGTTAACTTAGTAACATTATAAAGTTACTTTTACAGTACAAACTTAGGATGTTACCCAGCACTGATGCCAGCAGAGGAATGCAGTGAGTGATGCCATGAGTCACCACTATACATTGGGATAACTGTACTTGTGTAGCTTTCTGATTTGGTACTTTAGCAAAATTCTCCATTCCCATTATTGGAAGACATGCGGGGGTGGTGCATAATGTAATTTTCAATAGGCATTTGTCCAATAGTGCTGTTGGTTTCATTAATCTAGCAGACCCTCCCCAAGACTGACAATTAGATGTCTGTAAAGCTAAATGTTCCCTTTTTCCACTCCCACCTTCCTTGCTTGCAATCCAGAGTAATGATACAATGATAAGACTCAGTCCTGAGTCTTTAGTGGCTGAAGCAGTCACCATATTCTACCTGCTGCTCCCACAAAACTATACCCCTATGGACATACAATAATTTTGGGGTCTTAAGGTTACATCTACAGTATACTACAGTTAATGTAACTTATGCATTTAGCTGTGTAAATGCTGTTCTGAGTACTTGAATACTTTTGAGTGAGCTAAGAACTGGTTTTGTGACTTGGAAAAACTAGTCTTGACTTTAATTTCAGTTCCAATAACATTTACAGAAGGAAGTATTTCATTTTCAAAATTCTGCTTTTACAATTGCCTGTAAACATCAGTGACATTCTTAAATCAAGCAGGTCAGGGCTTGATCTGAAAAGCTCAGATGGGCAGCCAATGATTTTACACACATTGGGGAAACCTAATATGTTGCTCATCTAAGTTTGGGGAGGGGGTGTGAAACAAAGCACTCACTTGTCTTAGTGTTTTGCTTTGTGGTTGAAGTACAAGTACACTCTTCCAGTGATACAGCTTCACAGTAGATACAGGTGTAACCTACCTGTTTACTATGAAACTGAATGGGGAAAGATTGCACAAACTGCTTCAGAACCTATGTGTAATCATTGACCTGTGTTCCTATCTTTGCAATCCCTGGAACTTGGAGATGGTTACAGAGCAAATCCTGGCCTGGTTCATGATCTTCATGTAATGAAGACCTTTTGTTGCTCATCAAAAAAGCTAGACTACTGAAATTCTGTGCACCATCAACTTCCTCCCATATGTGTGAAGGGATTGCTGTTTTGTAATTTTTCGGATTAATCAGATTTGATCGCTGATCCTGAGAAAATCGGCATAAACGTTGTAAATGGGCTGCTCTCTAGTGCATAACCTCTCAATGTTGTTGGGTATATGTCAGTTTCAGATGCATAATTGTATTAGGGTAAAACAGTAATTCAGTTTAATATTGCAAAGATTAAGGGTAAAATCTTCTTTGCCAAAATATACTTCTGGACTAATGTCCCCTGACACAAAATGACCTAAAAACATGATTGGAGACCGACTAAACAAACCTGGGCTCACCATTCATACCTTGTGTTCAGATGCTAAAGTAATCAATTGGCTTCTGATTCTGGATAATTGGATCAGTCTGTGGTTTGGGTTTTTGCCACAGGAGTGGGGGTGAGGTAATATGTGGAATTAAGTTGTAGTTGGGGTTAATTGTAAAGAGGGAGTAGAACACAGGTTGGACTTAGTCATATTGGTTTCGTGTTGATTCTTTGTCACCTTGTCATGTTGGTGACAAGCTAGGTTATTTTAATAAAAAAAAAAATCTTTTGCCAAGCATGGCATTTGGGGAGAAACTGAAGACCTTCAACATGTCATGTTTTGTAAGACCAGTGTCTTTGCTCTGTCTACTCTCCAGACACAGTACTTTGGCCTGTGGTTCCAGAGCAAATCCCAGTTCCAGCGTTGGGTAGTACTGGAAAAAGCCCTCAAGAAGCAGCTGGACAAGTTTGCCACTGACCACTTGCTTTACTTTGGAGTGATGTTCTACATGCCCAGTGTCTTGAGCCTGGAGCAGGAGGTGACAAGGTACCCAGGGTCAACACCACAAGAACCCCACTGTAATCAGTTTTCTGAGCTAGAATAGTGCAAAAAAAATTACATCTTGTGTAAGATGCACTTAAAGGTTAGGTCATTTGGGGGGAAATCAAATCTACTGGTATTAATGAGATTAATAGAATAATGTGGCTGGAACACTAATATTCAATGTGTAAAATGCATAATTTCAGTATCTTTAACCTTTTGACTTTCTGGACAGTAATTAGCTGTTTTAAAATGTCAGGGCTTCAAGTTTATTAAACAAACATCTTACCATATGTGACAATTGTACAGGATGACAAGAGGTGTGTGTGTGTGTGTGTGTGAGAGAGAGAGAGAAACGCCTTTCCATGTGAGATGAGCTGTTTCCCAGGAGTCTGGGAATTCCTTTTCCATTGAGGTAGGGGTCAGAGGTGATGGTGCAGTCATCTAGCTGTGAGTGTGTTTAAGTGCATGCTCTCAGCATTGATGTATCCAGGGTCTTCGAGTTTGTGTCAAAGCTTGTAGTTGCCGTTAGGGGGCACTCCTGGCAGCCTGCAGTTTACAAAGTGGGTGTTTTGAATTTGCACACAGATATAACTCCATGGGAAGCAGTGATAATCCATTTGTATTTGGTCTTCATTTCCTGAATAAAAGGGTAGAGGCCTGTCCTACAGGTGCAGTTGACATCCAAAGACCATGATCAGCCACAGGGCTGGAATTCAAGCCTTTTCACTATCTTTTACAAAAGGGTTACAAGAGATCAAATGTCCTGAAATAGCCTTCTTAGATACAACTGAAGAGGTGCAGTAATTGCACTCTTGTTGGAGAAGGCAGGGTGTGATTATAGCTTCTGTGTGAGCTGTCGAACACAGCAGGAACACAGTGTCTGTTCTCCTGGTTCCAATCAGCCTGCCGTTGGTCATGCTTCCGGAGACTGTAGTGTCGTCTGATTCCAACGCTGTTGGAAGCTGCTGAGAAAGTGGGTCTTGATACCCTAGCTGATACCTCCACCTCATAGTTACTCAGAACATATAGCAAGGTACATTTGTGAAGGGGCAGTACAAAAAAAAAAAAATCATTCTATAGAGTGAAGATTTTTGTCTTGTCAGGTTTTGTGGTTCAGAAATCCAATTCTCAGATTTCTGCTGTCTCATAGGGTTAGGATGCAATGATCAAGTGTAACATCTGCCTTTTTCCTGATCATGGGTCCCCACTGTAGTAGACTGTAGATTGTGGTTTCACCTGACAAGTATAACCTGGTTTTGTCCAGAGGATGCTCCATGGATTAAAGAACTACTTCAGTCCTTCTGTTTAACAGGTATAAAAAGTGTTAGGATTCCTTCCAAACAATCTTTGGCTTTACTTGTCGTCATAACAATATTGACTGGATAGATATGAAATGTTTCTATATACTTGTACTATGAAGGAAGAATTCACAGGTACCTGTTGCATTGCAGTATTCCCTATGAAATTATGGGGGAAGTGTCAAAGCTGGCATTTTTATAGTGTTTAATTGCAGTCTAATGTGTTTGGTGTGTAGGTATCAGTACTACCTTCAGGTGAAAAAGGAAATTCTTGAAGGACGGCTGCGGTGCAGTTTTGAACAGGGAATCAAGCTGGCTGGCTTTGCTGTGCAAGGTAAGCAAAAGGGCAGTCCATTACTTCAGACTTTATCCCTGTTAAGGTGCAAAAAAAAAAATGTAATTATGAACCTAGGAATATGCCAAAGAGGCACAACTTGTACAGTAGTGTTGGCAACAGTATATTGGCAGAGATATTAAGGGCATTATTTTTCTCCTTCTGAGAACTTAAGGTTGGTTTGTATAGTGATCTACCATTTGTAGAGCTGGGTCATAATCCTATGAGACATCTTTCTCTTCTACCCTTAAGGTAGCTGGTTAGATTAATTACATGGCTATTGTGTTGATGGGTGGTATTTAGTGTAAGATCTTTTGCATGAATAATTTAATCAAATTAAAATGCATTCTAAAGGCTTCTCTGTGAAGCAGCCAGCTGTTCTGTATTGGGTGGGGTGGGCTGTTAGACCAGGTGATGGTACTGAATAAGTCATTAACAGTTACAGCAAGCAAGTTTTCAGACAAGACTTGAGCAGTTACAAAAGCATTGTTATAACTTTTTGTACCCCTCAAAATTTCTCAAGAAAAATGACTTGCAGTGATGCTAATCTACTTGGGCTCTAGTGCTGTTTGCTGAAAGAAGGGTGGGGGAATCTTGATTCTACTTTTTCCTTTGGGAATAGTTAAGGTGTGGAACAAGATTTTGGAACTGAAATGGTGAATGTTGTGCAGCAGTGGCCTCGGTGTCAAGGTTTAACATTGACTTTATCTTGTGGCCATACAGCTGATTTTGGAGATGTCAGTCAGTTTGAGTCCCAGGATTTCCTTCAGGAGTATGCACTCTTTCCAGTGGTAAGGTATCACTACTCTTGCTCAGGGAAAAGTCTTTTTGGTGTTTACACTGCATTTACTCTTCTCCAAAGCAACTTCCAATGAACCCTTATCAACCCACACATTATTCACCAAGGTGACTTACAATGCTAGTACTGTACTTGCAATGAGTTACTTTTTCATAAACCAGTGGAACACTATAATTTGCATGCTATGGGTGAACCTGAACAGCATGTCTTTGGAGGGTGGAAACCTCCAGACATACGGCGAACATGCAAACTCCACACCCATCAAGTGGGGCTCAAACCCATGTCCTTGCACCACCCAGGCACTGAGATGGCAACACTACTTTCTGTGGCACTGTGTTGCTGCCAGTATTTAGATGTTTTTGTATTCAAGTTGAGTTACTACACTGCCATACTTATGACTAACTGGTTGCCTCCTTTACAGTAAAACAAGTTCACTACAGACCTATACATGAACAAAACTGACTCAAATTCATCCTTTAACATCCCTTGGTTTGCAACATATTTCTTTTCTTTAAGGGACCACCTTTATGGCCATATAAACTGAGGGAATGGAGGTAAATGATTGTCCAAATGGTAGTCTTAAGAATATGTGATGCTGCTCTCTGAGAGCTTGCAGAAGCTCAGGTGTATGTATGCAATAACCTGCAGGCCAGCATTCCTGCTTCCCTTATTCCAGCAGGCCTTGTGCATGCTTCCCTGACAAACAAATAGTGTATGTTACTGGGTGGAGACCACAAATGCTTTAGGGTAGTGCTTTATTTTCCCAGTATTAAGCTTTTTAGTGATAAAACTGGGGACAGAAAATTGCCTGACTACATAGTTGTAGCATAAGTTTCTACTTGGTCCTTAGTTTTGAAAGGACTAAACCTGGACTAAGTCTTCAGTAAAATATTCAGCTTTACACATGTGTGAAACCATCTTGCCAAAAGCTTCAGGTTAAAAAAAAAAAACCTGAACTTCCTGAGCAGAACACAGCAGGATATTCATTTTACTGCATGCACAAGTTCATGCTTGTCTTGACTCTCCTGTTGCTGTTGTCACTCCATATGAGTATGAGGAGCCTGGATTTATTTGTACTGTTTGGCTCAGGGTTGGACTTGTGCTGATAAAGAGGTGTTGGAGAAGTGGACTCAAAAAGTAGCTGAAGAGCATAAACGTCTTTGGTAGGTCATTGGGACAGGTATCATGCTTTAAGTTCTTTGTACAATAGGAGCAACTGCAGCCCAAATCGTGTGTGTGTGTGTGTGTGTGTGTGTGTGTGTGTGTGTGTGTAAAGAAACTTTGTTTTTGCTAGGCTTGATTGGTGGTTGCTTTAAATATGCCCATAAACTCAGGTCTGTAGGACCTCTCACCTCTTTGTCTGTTGCCAAGTGGAATGACAGCTGCTGCAGCTGAGCTACTCTACATTAGGGACGTGGAGAAGCTGGATAACTTTGGGGAGGAAAGCATTCCTGCTAAGGTAATGTGAGCAAGGTGTAAGTAAACTGGCCTGAAAGCAAGGTGCAATGAATTGAACAGCCTGACATGCATAGTATCACTAATGACCAGGCCTCTCCAGGAAAAAAATGTTCTGCTTAAGTTCATCCCTGTTCTGGAAAGCAATCTTTTCTTGAATTTGAAGCCCATGAATGTGTGGAGTTTCCATTTTAAAAAAAGGAGTTTGGCTGTATATTATACAGGATGGTTACGCCAATGATGTCTACCTGGGTGCCTCCTTCATCGGCCTGTTTGTTAGACACAGGAATGGGAGGCCAATTGTACTGCACAGGTGAAAATAAACTTACTTTGTATTGGTTTTTAAAACTCTCTTAATAGTCAGTATACTGTATCCTGATCTCTGAAACCATGTAAGTCAAAACATTCTTGTGCAAAATCTCAGACATGTGACAAAAGGACTTTGTGATTCAGAAGTGTAAATGTACAACTTATAGGTTTCAATGGGTTTGGATTAAAATTGCCACAAAGTTTTAAAGGGTTCCCCCCCTTAAATTGAAAGATGTGACATAAGATGACTGGCACAAAGGGAAAGTCCAATTAAGAATATTTCCTGCATCTTCATGAGCAACAAAATGGAATATTATGAACAGATTCCATGTCTTGTGGCTTAAGCCTTTCATAAGTCACTTGAAAGGGGAGAATAGAGGGCATAGGTTGTTCACCATGGTTATGATGCCACCTTGGTTGTCATCACTACTAACCTTTTTTAAAGGTTAGTGACCTATCTATCTTTTAGATGGAATGATGTGGGGAACATCACTCACAGCCGATCCACAGTCACTGTGGAGATTCTGAGCAAAGGAAACACTATTGCATTCCAAACTGTGAGTTCAGTGTGTGCAGAGGTCACAGATGGAGACACCATGGTTACTCTCTGGAATTAAATGTTAAATGGAAGCGAGCACTATTTCTTCAAAATGAATTTAAAGAGCTTGTGTGATGTTGCACACCCATTTAAGAAATAATCCAGTCACAGCTATCTTTACATCTTTATTTCCATGCAACTTTTCTCATATGATCATTTTTATAAAGATGCTGTTTCAATGTGTTTGTAGGATGATATGGAAACAGCCAAGTACATTGCAAGGCTGTTGACTTCCAAGCAGAAATTCTACAAACAGAATATAAGTGCAAAGTAAGTAGGATGTTTTCTAAGTTTACATGGCTCCACTTAACTTTAAACATTGCCATGTTTATGTGGCAGTGCCCAAAGCCAAACAACTTTCTAGTTCACACTGCCTCAGTTTGCAGCTCACATTGTAGATATAACTTGGCTTATTTACCTAGTTTTAACCTGGCAGCCTTCATTTTTTGAAAACCTAAGAAATTTAGGTCAGGTACCTTCTTGAAGGGTACTGCAAGGTTGCTTTGATCTTGGATTCTTGGCCAGCAAGATGGGCTCAACTGTACAGCCTGCATATGTATCCCTTTTTAAATAACTGTCTATTGAGGTGATAGACTAGTCATTAGCTGACATGTCTCCAAAGCAGTTTAATGTGTGTAGTTTTTTAAATTTACTCATCTATACAGCTGGGTAGTTTTACTCAAGCAATTTAGGGTCAGTACCTTATTCCAGGGTACTACAGCTGGAGGTGAGATTTGAATCTTCAACCTTTGTCCAAAGGCAGCAGCTCAAATTGCTACACTACTAGCCTTCTGAGGTGTGTGTGTGTGTGTGTGTGTGTGTGTGTGTGTGTGTGTGTGTGTGTGTGTGTGTGTGTGTGTGTTCTATTTGTTTCCCCATTGAAACAGAACTCCCCCCATTTTTCACAATATTTTTACACTTGCTTGTGGTGTCTGCAGGTTTGAGTGCTCACCAGTCTCAATAGAGAGACGAACTACATGGAGTGGTTCAACCACGGTAAGACCCTCCCATGGGTTCACCAGCCAATGCATCTGTCTTGTGGATCATAGGATGCCAGGAGGGCTTTTTTCATAAAACGAATACCAGTCTCTTGATGCAGCAGATGTCTTTCATGGCAGCCATCAGTGTATTGATTACAACACTGTTTACTCTGGAGTGTACATACAGGATGGTCTTCAGTAAGAGTAAGCTAGGATTCGAATCAACAATGGTCCTTTTGCTGTGATGTGGATCAGTGATTAGACACATGCTTCTAAGGAAAAGGTACAAAATAAGATGCCTAAATTAACCTGTATGGATTAAAAATAAACTATAAATTTAGGTATCTTTTTGGTCCAGTGTGCAGCACTGGCTGCAGTCAGGTTACATTGTTTAATTGCCATGATTATACAAGATGCTGGGTCTTGGCACTTGCATGGCTAGCTTCTCATGGTACCAGATTCCTATATCTGTTGGTGACATCTCATAGCCAGCTCATCTGCTGCCAGACATGTCTCAGCAGTACAGTGATGTGCCATGCCTGTCCTCTTAGACAAGACCTCCATCCTACATTCTCAAGTCCCTTCCTGCCCAGTATGGAGAACAGGACCAGCAAAGCTCTCAAGGTACCAACAAAGCTGCTGTTAATTTTTGTGTAACCTCTTCCATTATGTCTGGCTTCAGGTCAGTTTGCAGGGAAAGGTGGTCAACTTCCTATAATTTTAGAAAGCGTTAAAATAGTGCTGTGATATTTTAGAATTTCTTTAATTGGCCTGTTCCTCCTATTTAAACCCAAATTGACAGAATAGCTAAATATGCATAAATGGAATTGGAAATATCTGAAAATGTGAATGGAAAAACACAAATTTACTGATGTATTTGTTCCAAAACAAAAGGTGTAAGGTACATGTAACACTTTTGTGTGGGTTTTTTTTTTTTTTTTTTTCCCTCCCCCCCCAATTTTCATTGTCCCCTTCCCAAAAGACATTCCTCAGGAGGGCCCCTATTACTTGTCTGAGATGAGTCCAGACCAAAGTTCAATGGAGTACAGCTTCCTGAATTGCTTGGCCCACAGGGGAAGTGTGTGTAACACCCCCAGCACAAGCCCACTGAGCCGCTTGCAGGCAGTTGTGCAAGCCTCGCCAGTCTCCTCCAACATTAGCATTCCAGGGAGTAATGACATCATGCAGCTTGACTATAGTCGCAGTGCAATCATCGCACCATCATACCAGCCCACACCCGATTACGAGATGGCTGTTCGGCAGAGCAGCCTTAACCTCAGTAGCTCCTTTGCCAACAGGCAGCAGGCGGCACTAGTGTATAGCCAACCTGAAATGCTGGAGCAGTCTTCACGTTTGCCTGGCCCCTGGGGATCTCAGATGAGATACAGCATGCCTGCAACCACCACACCTTTTACTCATTCTTCAGGCCCCACCAACAAGCCCACTGGTATCATCGCTCACACAGTCAGCACACCAGAGTTGACTGGTGAGCAGCCTGGTGCTGCTGGTTACAGTACTGCACATATGCTGAAGAGCCCACCACTCCCTTACCCTGTCTTCCGACCTACTGCCAGCACACCTGACCTGGCTGCTCCACCATATGGGTGCCCCAGAAGCAGCAGCCTGGAGCTGGGAGCAAGGAGGGTCCGGCAGTCGGTGGGGCGCTTCCAACCAGAGAGCTCAGTAATTCGTCACGCCTTTCAGCAGACTGAGCCCCTGACACGGGCAGCCCTCGGTGAGCACTCTAGCCTGGAAACAATGAGCAGCATGGTACGGAACATTGAGGCCATGGCCCTCAGGTCGCTCAGTGCCTCTACTGTGAGAAGAAACACCCTCAGGGAAGAGGTGTGTCCCTCTTCACCCCAGCACACAAGGTCCCTGTCTGATGCTGCAGTGCTCATCCGCAGCAGTGAGAGTGAAAAGGAAATTGAAGAGACCCCAGTCCTCTGCCACCAAACCCAGTCATTCAACCAGTGCTCGATTAGCCCTCAGCTACAGGCTGCGCTGGCCAGCATCTCAAACAGGCCTCCACCTGTGTACACGGCCCCTAGGGGCATGGCCCATCCTGGCCTTCCGCAGGCTGCTGAGGTGGCTCCAGCTAGTTTGAAAGGCAAGGCTCAGAGCCAGGACAGCACAGTTGCATGTGCACAGCAATACCAGCTCAGTGGAAGCATGCTTGCACCATCAGTCTCAGAACCAGTCCTGACACGTGTGAAGGAAAAAGTTAAAGTGGTCAAAGAGCGGCCCTCGTCGGAGATGTTCTCTGCAGCTGATAGCTTTGTGGAGAGAGAGATTATGCAGAGGGTAAGAACACTTTCTTACAAGGACTGGAAGACCACATGGTGCTGTCCCTATGATAATAAAACTACAATTAAGTACAGTGCAGACAGATCAATGTCTTTTTTTTAGGTTCAATTTTACCTGTTAATCCCTGTCTTTTCTGCACAAAGCAATATAATCTGCATTTGTTCCCTATCACTACAGTTTGGGCTGAGAATATGACACATTAGTGGATATTGTACATTTCTCAGCCTAGCTGTTTGAAGGTTTTTTTAGGAATTTTTTTGGAAAAATGGGAAATAATTTTGCATAACTTCCTGTAGTTGATAGGGTGCCTTATACCCTTTTCTCAAAATGCAGAAAAAGCAAGAAATGGAGAAAGACTCTCCAAGGAGGCTCATCTGGACATTTGGCCAGAACAGACCCTATACAGCTAGGCCCCCTATCTTGGAGAGTCAACCCCATGGTCCTTTTGGGCATCATAACATTGAACAGGTAAGTGGCCTAAACTGGTCTGCTGTGACTGAGCTTGGCTTTAAGTAAAGGGTGATGCAAAGGAACTGTCACTTGTAGGATCCAAGGCATTTGGTAGGAAACTGCTCTTGCTCCTGCAAGACAGGGCAGGAATGTGACACCATGGGAATGAATTCAGAATGAAGCATTTGAGATTGAGCAGGACAACAGGCTACAGTAAAGATTTTAATGGTGTGTTTTAACATTTACTGACTGTGTGGCTGCCTACATTTTGCTTTTGGAGCACACCAATCGCACAGCCTTAGTGGCATCAGACTGCTAGGCTGTGGAAGTACTGCCTGTCAAGGGAATTGTTTAGTTGCCTTTTTCTAAATACATCTTTGCTTATTTGTCCCATAATTATGATCTAAATGCCACATACTGAGATTCAAACTTCCCCTGTAACAAGCAGCTCATGAAGCAAGTGTTTACAGTATTTGTAAATGCAAAATATTTGACACTACAATATAATTTAAGGGAAATACTTGCTTCAGATTGTTGTGCCCAGGCTACATAATTGGGTGACTTGTGGAATGATGTTCCCTCAGCTTTAAGGACATGTTTAACTGTTTATCTCTATGGGTCCTGCAGTGTAAGCTCCTGGAGTGGAAGCTGGCAGAAGAGGAACAGGTGGCTGCTGAGTTTGTGCAGATCCCATGGAAAGCAAATGACAGGATAGCAGCTGCCGCTGCCTTGCTGCCCAGCAGCACAGAGGGGAATCAACTCCCTGACGTGGTGCCATATGAGGAGAACCGGGTGATGCTGATGCCCACCAAGGAGAACCACACTGGATATATCAATGCATCGCACATTAAGGTTTGATAACAGTGCAGCAAGAACTTAATGTAATAATGCTGATGGATACATAATCAGATGTATGAACAAATGCATTTAAAGATGCTTGACTGAAAATGCATGCAATGGCCTTTAGGAAGAGACTCTTAAGCTATAGACTAGCTATAATTCAGTGATTAATGGTCAAAATTCATTTGACAATTTTTATAGATGTTGGCACAATTTATAACCAGTTTCAAAGCAACCACAATAATGCTAATCACAATGGTACTATTTTGGAATGGCTTGGATTCTGTTTCCATGGTCACCAAAATTGTCCTTGGCAGTCCAATTTCCCCTCACCATTTTTTGTTTGATCTGGAAGAAATTTTGCCTTACTGTTCAGTTGTTGTGCAGATTTACAGGAGTGGGTCGTATTTAGAAAATTTAAAAATACAATGTAATGCAGAAGGCCAGAGTTTTGTAATGTCTTGCTTTAGCCTGCTTATCTTTTATCACCCTACTTCTACTCCTGCTTTATAACCATAACTATACAAAAGGTAGGTGGTAGAGAATCTTGGTTTAAACTTTTCTCCATTCTGATATGTACGCCAAGAACCAATGGGAACAGCATGGTCTGTTGCCAGTTTACATTTATCCATTTAGCAGATGCTTTTGTCCAAAGTGACATACATCTCAGCAAAAGTACAACTTATGCATGACATTAAGAGGAGACATAGCTGCAGACATGAGTCTCAAGCAAACCTAGTTTGTTCCCTACCACTTGCTGCACTGAGGTTCATTGTTAAAGTAGGTGCATAAGACACAGGATAGACAAATCCCAATATCCCCCCCCCCCCTTTTTTTTTTTTTTTTTTTTTTTTTTTTTTTTTTTTTTTTAAAAAAGTAGTATAACTTACACAAGTAAGTACAATACCAGAGTAATGGCTGAATAAAGGTTGTATCTGGGGATGCTTATGGAGTTGTGTGCTCAGTTACACCATAAATGAGCTGGAGAGATCTTGGGCGAAGTGGATCTGGAAAAGGTGGGTTTTCAGACCCTTCAAAATAGTTTCTGCAGTTCTGAGTGATGGGGAAAGGTCATTCCACCACAACTGACCCAGAGCTGAGAACCTCCAAGCTTTGACTTTTGTGCGCAGGACCACCAAGTAAGCAGAAGTAGATGAGAAGGGGCCTGGCTGGGGTGTACCGGTTATATGTGGTAAAGTTGTTCTTGGACACATCACACTTCTCAAACGCACCTCTACCTGTCACACATACTCTTGCCCTCCTGCTAGATGCACAGTGACTCGCACACAAACCAGACCCTGAAGCTACGGGCATCTCTGCAGGGTTACATGCAGTGATTACTATTCTGGCTGCAGCAGGGTAGGCCCTGTGCCCAATGACAGCAGTCTGTGTGCACAAGAGCTGTGTTCAGGGAGAGGTGTAGGGTCACCACACACATCCTGCTCCAGTGAACAAGGGATAGTGGATGTTGAGAAATGTGCTATGGTGTGGAAGCTAGTCTGTCTGAACCAGATTACATGTCCTTTCACTTCCACCTTCAAAAGAAGGGCAGGAATTGCTGTAAAGCATACCCCCCACCACAAAAAAATTAAACGAGGCAGCTTTGATCACATGTTAATGCCTCTGTCCATATAGAATCCTGAAACATCTCACTCTACTATCTTAAGCTGTAGATGGGAAACAGTGTACACAGGTGGGGTGGGGAAAGCATGCATCTCACTTTTCACAGCAAAGAACAGTGTGCCTTTCCTTTAGGTTATTGGTTCATGTCCTTGATCTGTAGAGTGACTTCAAAAAGCCAGTGTCTCACTTCAGTACATTAAACTCAAAATGGCTTACAATTACTTTTCTGCAATAAACTAGGGTGGCTTAATTTTTATCACTGTCAGTTCACATTTTTGTGCTGTATAGTAAGTTTGTGGATGCTGTCCCACTATAGGTCTGTTTTTGTGTGCTTTTTTTTTTTTTCCTCTCTCTCTCTCTCCTCCCCCCCACCCTGTGTCTGTGCCCAGGTTTCCAATGCTGGACAAGAATGGCACTACATTGCTGCACAAGGACCCCTGCCAAACACATTCCAGGACTTCTGGCAGATGGTCTGGGAGCAGGGAGTGAATATCATCGCCATGGTTACAGCAGAGGAGGTTCGTGAGGCCCTTTCTGACAAGCCCCACAGTTCTTTGAAGGGTGGGAAAGGGATGGGGGGGGGGGGAGGAGGGCAGATGACAAAATTGTACTTTATTACATGTTCTGCTTCTATGCCATGAGAAACTAAGATGGTATGTCAATGTTGGAAAAACACCAGTATTGAATTGGTTTTCCTCATAACATATAACTGCCCTGCCCCCCCCGTCAGGATACCATTTCACCTTTCTTGAAGGCTTTCTTACATTTTACAAATGAACTTCCCCTTATTGCCCAATATCCCTAACTTTCTGGAAACATCAGTTGCAAGAGATGCATGAGAATGGGTAAATTTACTTGTATAAGCATGAGATGCTTGCTTGTAATTTCTCCATTTACATTTTGGTTGTAATATGTTTAGCCCTGAACTTCAGTGTTCAGTAAGGTTGTGATATTTCCACTAACTTGTGGCTTTAAAGGATTTCTATTCATACTGAGTAGCTTTTGTTTTTAAATTATTTGAACAGACCTTTGCAGCTGTACAAGTGGACACTGACTTGAGTAGTTTTGTTCAATAAAATGATTAATCTTAAAACATCTTTTCTGAATGCATATCCTTGCTCAAACAATGAAGGGTTTTGTAATTACTGAATGTTAAGGTTCCTATATTAGAATACATGTTCAGACATTTTTAGTTAACTGTTCAGTGACTGGTAATTGTCTACCATTTGAAATTAGCTGGATGTAATATTTGGATTTTTCAGGGAAGATTCCTAGCATTTTTGTGGGGTGTTTTTAAAATTACTTTTATAGAAGGAACAACTGTTCTCACTCTTAATGGTGTCTTGATTGTTAGCGTTGGTGTTGTAATTTCCATTTATAACTGTGTGCTACAATCAGGATTAGGCCTGGATGTGAGCCCATGTTGGTGGCAAAATCTGTTCTGATGGAATGGCTCCCCGGATGGCTGCACTAGCTTATGTTTTATTCAGTTGCTTGGTTGTCAGGGTTGGTTTTTAACAGTGCTAACTTTTTTTTTTTTTTTTGAAAATGATCCAGGTCCCAAGAACCTCTGCTATGGCTCTGTTGCAGGAGGGCAGCAGGCCACAGAGCAAGCGCTACTGGCCTCAGCTGAAGCAGAGCCTTACGATCCATGGTTGCTTCAAAGTGACCACTAAGTTCTGCACAGACTTTGGATGCTACACCACCACTGGACTGACTGTTAAGAACCTGATCTCTGGGCAGGAGAGGCCTCTGTGGCACCTGCAGTACACTGAGTGGGCAAGCAATGGGTGTCCAGAAGACCCCCAGGACTTCCTCTGTAAGCATGGCCTTATCACACGACACAAGATGCATCTTAGGCATTTGAACTATTATATAAGCTCTTTACTGCCAATATTAGACACCAGTTAAATATTCCCAGTATAAATAATGGGGGGGGGGGGGGTGAAATGGAATGAAGCAAGATGGATAATTTTATTTGAAACATATCTAAAAAGAGCCGTCTGTGTGGCTGGTTAAACTAGTCTTTTCTAATCCTGAAGGTAATTAGGAGCTACAGTTGGCACACTCATAATAAAGCAGTAACAAAGGACACAAATCAGGTATAAGTGTATCAGTAATTACAGTATTGCTGACAGCTCAGTACCACTCAAGAGGCCAGTACCATGCTGATCCTCAAGTGTATATGGGAGTGTGACACCCCCCCCCCTTCCTCCCAGCCTACCTGGAAGAAATTCGGTCAGTGCGACGTGATGCCAACAGGGTGCTGGGCACTTCTAGAAGCCAGACCCCCCCAGTTGTGGTGCACTGCAGCACTGGGGCAGGCCAGACGGGCATAGTCATCCTCACAGAGCTCATAATCAGTGCCCTGGAGCAAAGTCAGGTGAGCTGCTAGCCTTACATCTATCATTAGTTTACATATGACATGTATAGAACATGGGGTCATGAACTTACTTTTTTTTTTTTTTTTTTTTTTTTTCCCCCCTCCCCCAAAAAGAACATCAACATCCCTGTAATGCTGGCCCGGCTGCGACAGCAGCGCATGCTGATGGTACAGACCTTCATGCAGTACAAATTTGTCTACAAGGTCCTGATTTACTTCCTCAAGAACTCCCGCCTAATATGAGCTTGGAGTTCTATGGTTTCTCTCCTCCCTTTCCCCTCAAGTATTAAGTGTCACAGCAAATGGTAGTTTTTCCACACAGAGGGGGGGAACTCAAGTTGTCTCTAGGGCTTTGCTGAGCTTCATCCCACTTGAGCTTAAGCCTTGACTAGGATTTTGTTTAAATTACATGGTTCAAATGCTAGTAAACCAGTTAGTGGTTTTTCTTTCCCAATTAATGTTCAAGTAGTAGTCTTTAAAATGTATGTCAATTTCATTAATGCAAATGGGGAAATATCACCTGTTATCTGGCTAACTTTATTATTGACTTGACACTTTAATTTCACATTTTATTGGCATAAGTGCACCTAATGATTTTATGGATGTGTGGTTTAGCACGTTTAAGTGTTAGCTGTGAATTATTGCTGTTGGTGACTGAAACTGAGTGACACTTTCAAACAAAATCCCAGTCAAAACTAAAATGATTTAATGGGTAGAATGGAAAAATTACACACCCTCCATATACCATGAGCCTGGTAGTCAACTACTCTTGCTTCAAATGTTTATGGCTAATGTACAAATTCATCAGCTGGGACAGTATGAGATGGTACTGGCTTTGTACTTCTCATACAATGATGTAGTGAATCCAGGAAACATGGTGCTCAGGGACAACTGAAATACAATAGTCCAGACATTTCATAAGTTTCCCCTCAACATCCTTCCCCCATATGACTTTAAATATAGCACACCCAAGGCCTAAAGTCATGGCCTTGATTTCTTTAACACAAGGGACAGCTAGCTTCTGTTTTCCAGAAAATTTACATCCCTTTCATTAGGACTATGCATATAGTATATTCAGGGCAGGTTGTACTAGCAGCATGTAATAGTTCAAATTCTTTCTTCCTGCAGGATTAGAATCACACAAGTGCAGAAGTGAATTTACTTTTCATTCTCCTCCAATCAGATCTAGTTTAAATTCCATAGTTTTCCCATGTCTTTCACCAGTACTTTATATGGTAACTCAATAGTATGAGGTGAAATGTAGACATGCTTGTACATGCAACATGTCTCATACAGCCACAAAACCTATTCGTATGTGCATTTGAGTTGACAGGATCTCAGGGACAATTTTCTGACAAACCTCCATTTAATGATATGAAAGCCATGATTAGGGGAAGAGGCAAAGCTGTACTGTTGTAACTTAAGCTTAATGTGCTGAGTCAGACTAGCCCTGTTGACTCTTACTGTCACATCTTCAGTAACTTAACTTTCTGGCTGGTTGGGAATGACCAATGGAAAGATGCACTCAGGTCCCAGTGCTCAGCCATTTAGTAAACATCAAATCACACCCAATGGCACGATACTTGCATGCATAAGACAAGTGGCCACCCCACCTTCAACTTTGCAATGCAATTGCTTAACTTTGTTTTAAACTGGACTTTATACCATACTGAATGTATTTGAAATAATTCTGTGAACACCCACTTCTGAGATTTTATACTTTGGAAACTTAAGGGGGGAGATGATGGATTTTTAGCTATGTAATGCTGAAATTTTGTAAATAAACTGATTTTTAGTCATGTCTTGTCAAATTCACTTTATGAAAAGTTGGAATACATATTTAGTGCTGTAAAAGATTTGCCCCATCCTGATTACTTTGTGTATCTCATACTAAATACTTCTACAGCTTCAAACAAAAAAGGAAACTGCATAAACAAGTTTAGAATTTATTTTTATTGAAGCAAATTATGCTTTTCACTAATGTGGAAAAACTAATTGCACCCTTAAACTTAATCTGGTTGTGCCACTTTTTGCAGCAATAACGAACCAAATGCTTCTGATAACTGGATCAGTTTCACAGCAGTGGAATTTAGCACTACTGCTTTAGTTCATGCTGAGGGGGGGGGGAAAACCCTCCAGTGTGGCTGAACTGCCTGTTTTAACATTCTGCCACAGCATCTCAATTGGGGTCTAGTCAGGACTTCAACTAGGCCCCTCAGATGTCTGTCTTTTTGAGCCATTCAGAGGTGGCCTTGATCCCATGCTTTGGATCAGTCTTGTTGCATAATCCAGTTGTGCTTGAGTTTCAACTTCCAGACTAAAGACTGAACATAATCCTTTAAGGATTTTCTGGTAGAAAGCAGAATTCATATTTCCCTCAATTATTGCAAGTTTCCCAGGCCCTGAAGTAGCAAAGCATTGCCACCACCATGCTAGACTATAGGTAAGATCTTTTTGTAGAATTCCATGTTGACACCAGATATAAAAGGACCACTATCTTCCAAACAGTTCCAATTTCAACTGTCTACAGAACATTTTCCTAAAAGGTTTCAGGATCATCAAGGTGTGTTCTGGCAAAATTCAGATATGCCTTAATGTTCTGGGTTAGCAGGGTTTTTTTTTTTTTTTTTTTTTTTTTTTTTTTTTTTTTTTTAATTTAAAAAAAAAAAAATCTACCTCCTTGCTGGTTAAGAACTACCCAGTTTAAGTAGTTTTGTGTTTTGAACAGGGCTGCCCAGTTGCATCTAGTCCACCTGAACCTGTTTATGAATGCAGTTTCATAGATTTGGGGAAATGTAGAGGCAAATTAACAGGCTCAATTGGTACTGTAACTTTTCTGCTTCAATAACTGATTTAAAAGCTTGTTTACCCAAGTTGCCTTTTTGTTAGTTCTTTTGTATATTAAATTTTCAGAAATATCAGGATGGGGGAAATACTTTTCCAGAGCACTCTAGAAGAATGGTTTAATGAAGCTAGTCATGATGTAACTACACCTTTACACAAAGATTGAGAAAATATCTAAATTTTTATTTACTTTATTACTGCACCATGAATACTTGAGCTTTAAATGCACAATTAACAGCTACTCCATCTTAGTACCCTGTATACCACAAAAACTGCAACAAAGCAAAACACAGGACAGTGAGGCAGTTTACCACCTCCCCTTCTGTAAGTAAGCAGTGTAAGCAGACCCTCTATAGTGCTATAAGCAGTATGGACAAGTCACTTGCCACTGCTCAGCTGGAGCAAGCTTAACTTGCATGATTTCAAACCAGTTTACCCTTTTACAAAATCAACATGCAAATTCCTGTATTATAAACATGTACAGTAAACAGCTGCTGGAAGGCTTAAACTTCAGTAAAATAGAGGCTGGTAAACTGGTCTTGTGCTGGATGTTGATGCATCAATTAAAAAGCAGACTTGGTCAAAGCTCATGCCTATTTGTTGCCACTGTAGGACAACTTTAAGCAATAGTTTCCTTAACATTAGCATACAGTTTGCAGAAAGTATGAAAACATGCTTTACTCATTTCTCATTGCACCCACTTTCATAACAGTAAAAATAATGCACCTAAGATAAAAGTTGAGTTCAACAGACAAGTTAATGCTTTTGTGTTTTGACCAAGCATTTAAGGTGGGGAATCTCCTAGACGTCTCACTTCTGTTCCTCGATCTCCCTCTTGATCTCAGCCAGGTAATGGTGGTCCTTCCCATGTGCCACCTCCATAATGGCTAATGCCTGGGGGGAGTGAGACCAAGGTAGTGCTGTCAAGTGTGTGCATTTCTACTTGCAGCACCAAGAGTTGGCATGAGGCAACCCCAAATTGCATAAGGTTTTTTTTTTTTTTTTTTTTTATACCTGCTTTAGTGCTTTGACTCCGAGCGATGTCTTCCCCAGTCCTAAATATAGCCTGCCCAGCTTGAGATACATTGAAGCCACGTTGAGCGAGTAGGCGGGGTAGTGCATGCTGAACCGATTGGAAAAGATGAATACCATTATAAAGTACACGATTATACATCCAGTCCCAGCTCATGTGGTCTGTACTGTCCATTCTGTCAAACTTTAATTTTACACTGCTTCACTCTAATTAAAGGGGCTTTACATACAGTTTAAGAGCAATCTACCATTCTGCATTCACACAGCATAGACATTTGTAAATCTAGTAATATGAGAACACACCTTGTTTTCCCAGTTCAAAAGCAACTTCTCTATCAAAACCAGATAACCCATTGTGCCTGTGCTCCGTCAGAGAAACTGCAGCTCTTATTTGTGTACTCAATCTAACATATATTAATGCAATCATTCCCTCCAGTGCATGGTTCATTGAACAATTTATGTGGATTTATACCTTTATATAACCCCATTAGGTAAGGGATTGGTGAAATATCTCATGAAATCGTTAAGCAAATTTCCACGGGGGGGGGGGGGGGGTAAATTATTATGGACACTGATGAAAGCATCCTGCTAAAACACATTTCTCACGTTACAAGAAATATAACTATTGTGATAAACTCGTGCGCTTTATTTAGCTTCCACATTTTTAGTTATACACCAGTGGGGTTCTAAGCACCTAATATCAGAACTGGATTCTTACACTAAGTGGCATATGTCTTCTGTTTTATTCAGTATATATGCTTGAACAATAATCCAAGTTTTAGACCTAACAGTACAGTTAAAATTAAAACTTCTTCCCCATCTTATTGTACCAGTGTTTTACACGTACTATACATCACCTGTAAGGCTTGATGATCTTCTCTCCATAGCTCATGGCTCCTTCCCAGTCCTGCATGTAGAGGCACACGCCCATGGCCTGGTACATCATGTGCAGCATGTACACGTTGGTCACCTCGAAAATCGTGCCCATCTTCTCCAGGCTCAGCTCACAGATCTCTAACAGTTCGGTAGGTGGTGCTACGGAGTCAAGGAACAAACATGAACCCACTGCTCAAAAGCTCTCGTTATGGCCCATGCCTACAGATCCTCTCACGCAATCAGCAAAAAAAAAAAAAAAAAAAAATCTGCATCTTGTGCCTCGTAACTTGAAGCAGAAGAATAGAAAAGATCAATGTAGCCCCTAGGCTGAGATCCAAAATGTCCTTTTGTTTTAAGGGCAAGCCAAAAAAAAATCTGAACGGACTTGGCATAATCATGCTGCGATCGTGTGCTTCCGCCGCACCTTGCCCACCTTCATTTCTGCCAGACATGAGCAGAGTGAGTCACATCGCAGCTTTTATACCCTGCTCATCGTGCAGGATTTGGTGTGACGGGCTTGACAAGAGGATTTCGCCTCGCCGCTGAGCACAAATTCTAAAACTCCCTTCTACCCTGCTGACAATCAACAAATACCGCAGCAAAGTGCACACGCTCAGACACATTGGATGGAGTGGATGAAAAGTGACGCTGATAGAAGTACAGCTAAAACGTTAAATGCCACAGTGGCATCTGACATGCTGCCTTTTGCAACCAGTAACGAGCCGCTTTTTCCACAAAGGCGCAGGCCTCGGGTCAAGAGCTCAATGTTACCGAGAACTCGGAACAGACAAGGATATTCTTGTAGTGCTTGGCTCTGCGGAACTCCTCGATGATATTCCTGGCGTATTTCACCATGTCTCGGATTTCCTCCGGCTTTGGGGGGGTGCTCAGTTTCCGAATTTCCATTTTGGCCTTATCCTTGGGGAAAGCAGAGGAAAGGCGGCTGGTAACCCTCCCTCCGCAGTGGAACCACAAACCCTGTATGCGCCATGCTACACTCAACTACTGTTCAATGGACTAAATATTCCCCTGCACATCGCTTTGCGTGTTGTTGTTCACCATGTATTTCCCACACCTCACAGCACAGCTCCTTACTTTGGACTTGGTGACGCACTCCTTACATTCGCACGTGAAGAAGTACGAGTCTGTCAACCTTTCATTCCGGTCCTCCGTTGGGTACAGGAGGTCTATGTAACTTGTGAAGATCTGTGGGAGGCACAGTGGACATGCTTTGACAGGTTACTTCACAGATCTTTCAAAATGTCACCACATTAAGGCTTTTTCTTTTAAATTAAATACAAATTATGGAACTAAAAAAGGCAAAACGAAGTTTAAAAGCAAAAGATGCTGAAATGCAACAGGTAATAAGCGAATAAGTGTGGCACGATGGCGCAGCGAGTAGCACTGCCGCCTCACAGCACCTGGGAGGTACGAGAGAACATGGGTTCAGTCCCTGCTCAATATCTGTGGAGTTTGCATGTTCTACCTATGTCTGTGTGGGTTTCTCCCGGTAGCTCTGGTTTCCTCCCACAGTCCAAAGACATGCAGTTCAGGTCAACTGGTGACTCTGGTCTTAGTATGAGGATGGGTGAGGAACTGTGTGTGTGGGGCATTACGTTACATTTATTCATTTAGCTGATGCTTTTCTCCAAAGCGACTTATAATGTTAAGTTACTTACAATTATTTACCAAAATTTATACAGCTGGGTAATTTTACCGGAGCAATTTAGGGCAAGTACCTTGCTCAAGGGGACTTCAGCTGGAGGTGGGAATCAAACCTGCGACCTTTAAATTCAAGGACAGTAGCTTTAACCATTACGCTACCAGCTGTCCCATGTCTTAAATGCTCACGCATAGTGGGAGATGTTTATTTCATTCTGTCAGTGTGACGCCTCCCACTCGGCCCACAGAAACTGGCACCAGAACAGCAGCAGCGCAGTGAGTCGTTGCTAAAGGACAGCGCGCCCAAATGTGCTCAAAGTCAGAGGGAAGAGCCGTCATCCGCTAAACGCGCATCTCACCTCTTCTCCTGGCTTGATCTCCTGGACGGCCCTCACCTCGGCCACGGTGCCCTTGTACGTAACGATGACGTTGGGGTTACAGCTGTGGTTCATCAGGGCGACGCTGCGGAGGGAAACGTGTGTCAGGCCACATTACTCCTCCTAGCAGAGAGCTGCATCACTGTCAACACAGCTGCACCATGAAGGGACATCTCACTATCAGTCAAAAGCACATATGCCTCCAGAACACTTGGCAGGAGCAATATGTTCCCTCGCAGCGATGCTCGCTCATCACAAACAAACCTGTGCACTCATAACAGCTGAACAAGTGAGCATGAGCTCGGTGTCAGCAGATCACCCACAACGGGAGCCCATCTCCGTAAACACGGCAGCATCATCTCACAGCCAGCATGTCTCTCTCTCACACACACACACACACACACACACACACACACACACACACACACACACACACACAGTAACCTTCTCGTACTTTGTCAGAAGGCAGTCAAGAGAAAAAGAAAGGAGCTGCCAGAGGTCAGAGAGTGTGTGGAAGAGCTTGTGTCAGCTTCTAACCACAACATCGATTACTACCCCTCCATTATGCGCTTCCACACTGGAAATTACCTTCAAAAATGGCTTTGCCAGCAGTCCGCTCACTTCCAGAAAGTATACAGGGAAGGGGGAATCAATTTGAATTGCATCAAGAATGCTTGCTAGTGCTTTCATGTAGAATAAACGAAAAAAAATTAATTATATTTTATTGTCTCAGAGGCGGCTGGATGCAAATCTGAAAATGGGTATCGCAGCATATCGCAACTAGTTATGAATTCCATATGAATAATATAAAACAAAGAAATATGCACTTCCCCCAGTTTACAAACTGATCATTCTGACTAAAGGACCACAGCTGCATAAAATCATAAAACTTCTTTTACAAGACAATTTTTTCTTTCCTTCTATGCGGTTACCTTATTTAATTTTTCCTCTCCAGGTGCCACTTAATTAGGTTTCTCATTCTCATGAAAGAACAGAAATGTGAAACATTAATAACCCATTTGAAGTGTTTTAATATTTGGTATCATATCATTTTTGAATTATCATGTTCAGTGGATTGGATTTTAGTTTAAACCACATTCATACCCTTAGCTTTTCAGTATGTACTTTATTACAAAACGAGCGTGTATAATATATGACTGAAATTAATGAAATTCAGTCACCGCCACCTCATTGAGATATGAAATCAAAATCACAGGTCTCGTTGTGTGATCCAGTCCCGTGCGTGAAGTATGAAGAGAAGAGAACATGGGTATCTGAGCAGCGAACCTAGTCCCTGAAACATGTGGGGCGACTGGAATCTTTGCCGGACGTCCTCCTTACTCTGGGAAGACGGCAGAACCCAGGTGAGAGAGCTCCTCGTCTTCGATGGTGAACCCATTGCAGTTGACCTGAGGAGAACCAAACAGATCATACAGTGCTCAGTGTGTAATCCAGTAGAAACCATAGACAAATATTCACAGGCACATTTGCAATTCATTATTGTTCTTTATGTAGGCAATGCATTTATATATATGTATTGCGCTGATTTATCCGTCGACAGAGCTGGGTAATTTTTACTACATCAGTTCAGGGGAAGCACTTTTACTCTAACCTTGGTCCTTTGAGTGCAAGACAGCACTTCTAACCTGCTGCCAAGTCGTTTAACAGGAGCAGCTGGAGGACATCCGCCGACCCCTCCGGTGACTTTTGCGTCACTTCGGCAAAAAGTGCGTGCGTGGTTCCACGTGGAGCACCGGGACGTAACGGCGGCAGCGTGACGCAGGAGAGGGGGAAGGAACCACAGCGCACGTAACACCGGTTGCTTCCACTTCGCACTCCAGAGGGGAGTTTTCAAGGGAAGAAAGGCCTTTATTGTAAGAAATGGTGTGTCCTCATCGCTCAAATTCCAGAGAGAGACTCTTCAAACAAAGATGTGACTATTTGGCATGCAAACTAATTTGGACCAATCCTTTCTTCCCACAGACATTATTATACATAGAAAGTGAAGAAACAGCTCAGTGTCCTTTGTGTCCTTTATACGTTCATACTTTAGTACAGACTCTGTAATATTACTTGCCCTGCTGTCTATCGGAAGAAACCTTCAATCACATTCCGTATCTAGACCCAAAGGTTGTGGGTTTGATTCCCACCTCCACGTGTAGTAGCCCTGAGCAAGGTACTTACCCTGAATTACTTCAGTAAAATTACCCAGCTGTATAAATGGTTAATTAATTATAAATACCTTAGCATTGTAAGTCGCTTTCGAAAAATGCATCAGCTAAATTACATTTACATTTATTTAGCAGACACTTTTCTCCAAAGCAACTTCCAATGAACTCTATGTAGTGTTATGAGCCCACACACCTTATTCACCGTGGTGACTTACACTGCTAGATACACTACTTACACTGGGTCACTCATCCATGTATCAGTGGAAAACACACACTCTCTCTGTCACTCACACACTATGGGTGAACCTGAACAGTATGTCTTTGGAGTGTGGGAAGAAACCGGAGCACCCGGAGGAAACCCATGCAGACACAGAGAGAATACGTAAACTCCACACAGGCTGAGCGGGGATTGAACCCACATTCTCTCGCACGACAGCAGCGCTACTGGCTGTGCCACCTGGGCCACCCCATTAATAAATGTAATGCAAATGCTTGGCCAGGACAGACTCACAGTGGTCTGGAGCCTATCCCAGAAGCATAGCAGGTACACCCTGAAGAGGTTACCAATCCATCAGAAGGTAATCTCTCTGTCTCAAACACAGAGAACTATTTAGATTTACCAACACAACTGAAACGCCCATCTTTGGACTGTGGGAGGAAACCAGAGCACCTGGAGGAACCCTATATGAAGACGAGAACAACATGCAATCTCCACAAAGACCGATCTGAACCCACAGCCCAGGAGCTTTGAGGCACTATTGCTACCCTCTGCACCATCATATTGCCCCGTTTCATATTACATTATAGAAATTTTGTTAACGCACCATGTTAGTTAAATTACTCTGAAAAGCAGTATATTATTAGAATAATTACAGTCACGACGTTTTGCTTTTGGCGGTGCTTGTTCCAATTAATCTGTCTAGAACAGTCAAATATAAAATTAGATTTCATTATTTTCAATTTGCATAATTTTACAAACTTTCCAGAAACATAATATTTAAAGAGGACATATTTTACAGGTTTTGAGCCATGTAACAAAATTGTGGATTTAGCTAAAAATTCCAAGATATATTTATCATGTGGCCATTTATGATTATCAGGTAAAATGCCATCCCAAGCAAATACTTTATATTTTTTTTAAAAAAGTGTAATTTATCAGTACATACTAATGCATGTATTAAAATTGTATTTTCAAGGATACTTAAATCAATCTTTCATATTCAAAATCCAGTTCCTGGCCTCTTCTTTCCATTTATTCAGCTTTTTAATTCCATTTAAATCTGCAGTGCTTGTTATGGCCTACGTCCCACATTTCCGCATTCAATATTTTGTACGTTGAACATCGTGACACGTCCACATTCATGTCGTCGTAATACGCTGTGCTTTGGTCAAAAACTGCTCTTAAAGCAGTCTGTTCCACAGCGTCCAGCCTTTCAGTCCAGACTCCGAGTAAGACGTGATGAGAAAAAGCCCCGTATAACTGAAGACGGGAATGACCGTGGCTGCTCCTCACCTGGGCGAAGAGCACGGTGAGGGCCTCGTTGTCGGGGAAGTCCAGGTGCTTGGAGTAGAAGTGGTGGAGAGCCGCTATGTCCGTCTGGTTCATCTCCTTTTTCTCATTGTCCAGCTTGTCGAGATCTGTGAGGGCAAATGGTGGACCGGCGCGGTCAAGCCGACCCCCCGTGGAGAGGATGCCGGCTGGCGCAGCATCCCACGCGTGTAACGTGGCTACCCGTCGCAGAACAGCACTTGAACTCTGAAGGAGGCACGAGCAGGGGCAGCAAAGCCAAAATGCGCAAAAACTGCTTTTTTTTGGTGTAAACTTATTAATAACCCATATTTACTTGTGTGGAAACATCACTCTGGACTGGAGTTAAAAACCATCTTCCAGGGCTAGTTATTGCATGTCTTTATGTTAAGCCACCTGGCAGTTCGAGGGAAGGACGCTGAAGTCCATCTGCTGTAACACTGTGCCCCGGAGAGCGAAAGGCTGGAGGTTCCTACACGCTTCGCTCGAGCTGGTCTCATCTGGGCCCAAATGACACGTCTGAGTGGCATCAGCCCACTCCCACAGCCTGCGGGGTGAGCCTACCACGCAGCTTTCAGTACAATTACAGCTAGTGCTAGTCTCCGTCCGTTTAGCCGACACGTTCCTCCTAAGAGACTTGCAGTGCTAAGCCACATACAGCGATTTACCTGTTTACACAGCTGGGTAACTTTTAATGCATCGAGGTGGGATTCAAACCTGGTTTAGCAACTTTTAGCCACTACAGCACCTGCTGTCAGTGTACAGAAACATCAATATTAACAGCCACGTGGAAATATACTGTGTAGGGGTCCAAGTCTTATAATAAGTGCTTAGGATATGTACAGTACCAGAAGTAGTGCAATTAAAAATTATAAAATACAACGAAAAAATGGGAAGAATGTCAGAGTAGAAGTGGAAAAACGGATACAGCGGTCCCCCCTTATCCGCGGGTTCGATTTCCGTGATTTCAGTTACTAGCGGTCGTAAGATTTAAATTGTGCGCTGTTCTGAGCGCCGTGATGAAATCTCACGCCAACCCGACCGGGACGTGCATCATCCTTTTGTCCAGAGTATCCACGCTGTATATGCTACCCACCTGTTTGTCACTTAGTAGTTGTCTGGGTTATCAGGTCAGCTGTCGGGGTGTCGTGGCTGTGTTCAAGTAATCATTTTTTTCTTAAAAAAAAAAAAAAAAAAAAATCTATACTTATGAGGACCTGGGCATTGGTCCTTAGTTTTATTTCTTCTTCCGTATAGTAAAAAACGTAGTATATATAGGGTTCGGTACTATCCACTGTTTCAGGCATCTGCTGGGGGTCTTGAACATATCCCCCATGGATAAGGGGGGACTAACTGCACGTGCACATTCATTTACATTCATTTCTTTACATTTACTTACTTAATGGTTTTACTCAAATGATTTACAGTATTAAGCTACTTATACAGACTTACTCATTTATACAATTGTAATTTTTACTGTATCAAATCAGTTTTAAGTACCCAGCTCAAAGGTATTACAAGAGGCAGGGATTTGAACCCCCCGGTCCTCTGATTTTAAGGCGACACTCCTAACTACTACGCCACCTGCTGCGCCCCACAACGGTACGAGTTGGCGGAGGGGCACACGAGGGAATGGTGTCCGTCGAGTGCCATTTCTTTCGAACCCGCAAGCTGCTGGCAGGCGTTGCGCTAGTGAACCTCGAAAGGGACTGACACTAAATTCGAAAAGTAGCTGTGCCTCCGTCCGCCTCTCCTGACAGCCTGACGTGATCAGAGCCCGTTTGCAGAGCAATGCGAGGTGACCGCAGCTCTGTGTGTGTGTGTGTGTGTGTGTGTGTGTGTGTGTGTGTGTGTGTGTGTGTGTATATAAAACAAAGGCAGAAGTCTCTGCACTGTCGAGCAGTGTGAAGCGAGCTTCCTCGCCGGGCACACAAGACGAGTGACGCCGCAGCGCCGCCTCCTGCGGTTCTCACCGTGCACAAGACGAGCAAACTAAGCGTTTCCCTGCTTCGCGTTACTTGCACGGGGATCGTGTGCTACGTCCCCTTACATACTGAACGCATTTCGTTTCACTTCTCACTCGCCAAACTAACATCTAGGTCCAGGGTTCTTAACCTTAGGCCCATGGGCCTAGAAAAGAAAATGACAAAAATTCCCATAACAATTGTGACTTCACTTACGAGAAACAAGTAATGAGATATTAGGTGAACGAGTCTGAGCAGGAAATGAGGTGTCATGTCTTCTCAGCGCTTCTGCATCGATTCCCAGAGATGTGCATTTGCAGTTATTAATTTAGCATGTCCACCCCACCCAAATGAAAAGCTAGGCCTGCTAAACTCCCTAGTTTCGAATCCATTTCTACAGCACAGCAATCTAACACACACACACACACTAGGGGTGCTTTAGAGTCTTTGGTTCACCTGAAACACGTCTTAGGACCGTGGGAGGAAGCCAGAGCACCCAGAGGAAGCCAACACACGCACAGGAAAACCGCACGCGGACCGAACGGGGATGAAACCCACAACCAACCGTACTACCGAGGGCACCGTGAGACACCGGCTGTACCCACTGGGCAACCACGGCCCGAACGTAGCGCGCTTGATGTTGCTTTGCTTTCACTCTTCTGTCCAGTTACTCCCATACAGGCATTGCAAAGGTGCACTCAAACTTCTGACTGGAGATGTGTTTTCTGCAGCTTCCACTGGACACATGTGGGTCAAAGCTGTCATTATTCACACAGCGCCTCTTGTGTCTGGTTTTCAGTTGCACTTTTCTCCCGTTGTCTGCAGGTTGGCAAACGGCATCTGCTGCATACGATCCCTCCCTCCCTCCCTCCCTCCTCCTCCCCCCAACATCTTGAGCCTTTCCTTTAAAATCGGTTTATTAGCGGATCCCACACCTTCCCGAGCGCAGGACCCGACACCAGCCACGCGTGGCCTGGAAAAATTCCCCGACAGCTCTTCCCCCTTCTACTGAACACGGACAAAATGAGCACCGCGCTGCCACGTTGACTTTCTGCCTACGGAGATAAATTTAAACCTACCGGCGAGGGCGTATCACTCAAATCACATATCATTGTTTATAGTCAAATTACTCCTTTTGTTTATCTGTTGTGTGTAATGGATTGAGCGGAGCCAAAAAGACGCATTTGGACCGCTGACTCAGAGCCCCGAGGCAGAGGAATGACTCACGGCGAGTCCCCCGTGCACGGCGCTGGCCCTGCGCCGCGCTCCGCCGGTACCACACTTACGCGCTTCAAACTCCCTCAAGGCCAGCAACCTTTCCGACGCGGTCCGCTCCGTCTGCGTTTTCTGGAAAGACACACGCAATATGTTTATTAACTTACATTTCGCAAACACAAAGAACTCTGCCCGCTTTCTCCGCTCTGCGCCTTTGCGTTTTCCGGGCGAAGCAGAGCCGCCGAAGGTGCCGCCCAAGGCATCAATGCTGGCCGTAACCTGCAAGGTTATCGTCTCCCCCCCTGGAAAATTCGCAGGAATTAAGTTCGCAAAGCGGTTTCATGCAAAAAGCAGGAAAATAAATGCATAATTAAACGAAACGCAAGAAGGTCAAAAGCAGGTCAGAACTGTGGCTCGGATAAATATGTAATAAAATGATTAGAGGAGCAGTTTTCTTTCTCATTTCTCCACTCGCGCTGTCCAGCATTAAATTACCAGGAAGGAATAAACAACAGCTCTGTTATTTCATCCAACTGAACTCCATTTCTGCTTCTGTATTCTTCTTAAGGGGACATTTTCGATTTTGCCATCATTAAAAAAAAAACTACATTCACCAACTGTAAAAAAAAAAAAAAAAAAAAAAAAAAAAAAAAAAAGCGAATAAATGCAGGAGTACATACACACGTGCTGTTATAACAACTGTAAAAATAGAACATCAAAGCGGCAGTTTGCTCACGGGGTGGACGGATGTCGTACCCCTTAGCGAGCAAACAAAGCCTGCGAACGTCGCTGTAACTACGCAGCAAGGCTCTTAAAGACAACATTACATTTACATTAATCCCTTCCAAGCCACTTACAATTATTTACTCGTTTATACAGCTGGGTAATTCTACTGGAGCAATTTAGGGCGAGCACCTTGCTCAAGGGTACTACAGCCGGAGGTGGGATTCGAACCTGCGACCTTTGGATCCAAAGGCAGCAGCTCTAACCGCTACATAAATGTAAATGAGGCCACATGTCCCGCCAGCTCTTCTGCAGCAGTAATTCCCAGAGATGCAGGACGCTCGTGGGTCGACTTGCTTTCGCTCTTCTGTCCGGTTTGTCCCGTGCAGGTATTGTCCAGGTAGCCCAGGTGTCCTCACGCTTCCGACCGGTACTGTAGCGTACCGTAGTGTACCATAGTGTGCATTTGTTCTGCACCCTGGTGTACAAGGAGGCGCCAGTTTTACTGTAACCCTGAGCATCAGCAATAGAACTTGTCGAGGGGGGGGCCATGCAACAAACCCTACTGACTAGTACATTTCCACCGCTAATGCAGCCTCGCTGTGCGACGGACTCGCTACAAGCGTCGTACCTGCGTTCCCAGCCTGCTTTGCAGCTTTTTTGAAATTGCAGGAAATAATCTGACTTCCTCTGATGTAATGAGCTTTTTCCACTTAACTTTGAGCACATCATCCAAACAACGTAATGTGATACATCAACAAGGTTTTTTTTTAAAAAAAAAAAAAAAAAATTAAATAAAAATAACATCTATGTTCCACTCTCAGTTCTTGTGACTCGCTGCTAATTTTAATGGATGATGGAACAAAAAAAAAAAAAAAAGTCACTGCCTTTGGAGTGAAGGGAAAGTAAGCACCGGTAGGGATGGGCACCAACTCACCAGAGCGCACACACACACACACACACACACACACACACACACAAAATCCTTTTTGGAGACTTGATATTATATACACAGAAGTTTCGCACCCTGCCACCTGCTAAGATACTTTCCATTTCATTGATCTCATCTGGCAATGGCCAAGCTGGCCAACCAGCCAGCGAGCCAGCCGTCCGCCAAGTCATCGAGTTGCCTCGCCCACCCCCATCACCCCCATCGCCCCCATCCCCACCTCCATCGCCCCCATCCCCACCTGCTTCGTAATGATTCTGGCGGCCAGCCTGACGGTCTCCGACGGGCTCCAGTCTTCCCTGAAGGCACACATAGCCGAGCATTCCAGCTTGTGCATGGGCCAGTCTCCCTTCTGTGGAAGAAAGGAAGGGAGCACGTGATGGAGTCATCCGCACCGAAAGGGGCACAACGTCGGTTCCACTCAGACGGGCTGCCCACAAGTACACTATCCCCTTCTTGGCGGCTGACGCGATTAACTCTCGCATGCCATCGAGGCCGCTGGGGTACGGACGCAAGTAGCGCCGCGAGCGTATCGGTGCTGCCTTGCTGGCAACAGAAAATAAGATAACATACAAAATCCTGCATCTTGGCAAGGAGACAGAAATTTATCCCCAGCGCTATACAATGGATCGTCATAGCAACAGCAAGAGACCACAAGATGCATCGAGCTCAATTTTTAGCACAGGATAGCACCTAAAGCCTGTGCCACAGTGGATATTCTCACCATTGCAGGGTTTGTTGCTCGACTCCAAATGCCAGCGTGGAAAAGGATACGTGAATATGTTACAGTGAAATATTATTTTATTGAGCTGTATGTGGATTTGCCCCTTCGGCCGCTTGCGGGATCGTTTACCTGTGACATTTACTGGCATATCGAAAGTGCATTAGTGCCTCTCTAATCCATGCAAGTCTTCTAAGTGTGCCAGGGTCCATCACAGCAGCGATTCTGGCTGCGGATCAGGGCCGGCGCTATGGGGGGCTGGGGTTGGCATTACCCCCCTCTCCGACTGTCCTTCTCACCCCCCAGTACAATCTTTCATAATGTGACTACCTACACTTATTCATAAAGCGACTTAGAATGATAAGATGCTCACAATTATTTACCCATTTATACAGATGGGTAATTTTACTGGACCAATTTAGGGCAAGTACCTTGCTCAAGGGCACTACAGCCGAAGGTGGGAATCGAACCAGCGACATTTGGGTCCAAAGGCAGCAGCTCTAACCACTGTGCTACCAGCTGTCCCTGACAGGGACAAAACAGTAGGCGGGCCCACCTATTATGAGTTTACGAACCACTACCCCCCATGACAGAACAGTTCAGAACTGGGTCCTGCTGGGGACAAACATACAGAACAGCCTAATGTTAATTTACTGTGTGCAAGAGAATTATACAGAACTTCATACAAATCATTTTAAGTTCAGCATCACGTTAGAACTTTGTTTGCTTGTCAAAATTGACTTTCAGTGAAAAATATTTTTTCCGGTTACAGAAGCATTTTGAACAGCAGTGATTTGTTTCATTTGTGCCCCTCCCTCCCCCGCTCCGTGTTTGTTATATTTTAATTCATAAATGCAACAGTCCCAAATCCCAGATGTGGCTACCCTGCCTTTGTCCTCCTACACAAAAACCCCTCCCAACTCTGAATACAGGACAACCTGGAGCTGGGGGGGGGGGGGGGGGGGGAGAGACCAAGCTGGACGATTCAGTTCTGTAGTTCAGAGCCTTTCAAGCAAGACAACTTGTATTTGTTTTCCCATTTAAAAAAAAACACTATATAAATATATAATCTTATTTATATCACAGAAATTACAGGAGTAGAAAACGTACTTAGCACGGCTCCACAAACGGAATAAATCCAGACTGGACACTTTGAATTTCTCACACCTTTATAGTGTAACAGCAGAAAAATTTGACTGTTTTACATTTGTTTATGTTTGTTGTGCTAAAGATAAACTGTGCTCGCTGCTGTGCTTTAGAGAAGCAGCTCTTATGGGAATGGCTGCCCACTTAAGATTTGAACCTGCTATAGGATGTAAAATCAGTGTCATGTTTACTCTGGACTGTTTTCCGCGTACCATTTCCCAGCGGCCCTTTTGCGAGCATCGGCCCTCTTACCTGGCAGTCGACATTACAGTAGAACGCTTGCTTACACTTGCCACACTTGGAAAGGCCCTCCTTCCTGTGGGGCACCAGAGGAAAAGCATTGTGGGAAAACAGTGCACTCGATCAATTAAGTTGGACATTTAATTAATCTTTTATTAAGAATCACTTGTTCGGTGCAGCATCACAGTGGTCTGAAGCCAATCCTGGATGCATAGGGCGTGAGGCTGGATATACCCTGGAGGGGATGCCAGTTCATTGCAGGGTGGGTGGGCAGGCAGTCTTTCTCCCTCTCTCTCTCTCTCACACACACACACACACACACACACACACACACACACACACACACACACACAAAATAAAGGCAATTTAAAGTCAACAATTCCCCTGAAGCACATTTATTCGGCCTGTGGGAGGAAACCAGAGCACCAGGAGAACACAGGGACAGCATGAGCACAATTCAAACCCACATTTGAAAACGCGGCCCAGGCTGAGCCACCCTGTCTCTTTTGTACCAAATGTACTTTGGGATGTTAAGAGGAAAAACATATTTCTGCCTCTAAAGGGTACATTGAAAAGAATAGTTTTACTTTAGCGGTTTAGCACCAAATGGGACATTCTGCTGGTTGAGTGTCCAGTTAACAAGATCTCTAGGGTCCAGCATATAAAGTGATTCAGACCAAATCCTCAGATTGTATGTTTTATTTAACCTGCATTAATAAATACAGTATTTGTTTGCGTTCTTGTTCTTTGGACAGTATTTTAAAAAACTAATCTAAAAACAATCATTTACTAATCTAGACAACAACATTCGCCAAAGTAACTTATGATGGTATACAGCCGGGTAATTTTTGTTATTATATGGATTGAGGCTAAATACCTTGTTTATTACAGCAGAAGATGAGATTCGAAAAGCGGATCTTTCAACTGCAAAGCAGCAACGCAGCAACGCTAACCACTTCGCCACCTGGACCAGCGCACAGAAACATCTTTAAGAGCCACACGAGGAAATAGTAATTACTATGAGACACATCCCGAACAAACCATACAGTACGAGAAGTAGGACTGGAAATTATAAGGGGCAAAAGTACCACAAAACCAAATGTGAAGGATGTCAAGAGAACGCTGATGCAGGTACACTCCTTAGGAGAACTTCTCTGCAGGTAGGCCACGTACCGAAGGCACCGGCACTTTGTCCTACATACTGCGTTTAAAAAGGGAGCCATGGTGTGTGTGTGTGTGTGAGCGAGCGCATTCGACATCCCGTCTGCCGAGGTGAAACGAACCCAAATGAAACGAGCTAAGCCAGGATATTGAGGGCAATACAAGGCGTCTTTAATTATGTCCTACTTCAGCAGATCCTGCTTAAGTACACTTCCAATTCCAATAATAATTCTTTAAATCTTAATCTAATTTATGAAACTCCTGAGGATGGACACATTCTTACCTACAAGGAAATTACAGAAGATGTCACTCTTACTTAACAATGTCACTTTTACTTACATTTATAATCATCGCTGCGCTACATTAATTCAGGTTAATTCCGCTCGATGACTTCAATCAACCCAAAAAAAATGCTTTAAGGAGATTTGCTGCAGTCTATTCATTTAAAAAAAAAAAAAAAAAAAAAAAAAAAAAAAAAAAAATGTATTAAGCAACCAGAACCATAATTTCCATTAACCTGAAAAATTGTTTAAATGCCCTTAAATTTAAAAGGGTAAAGAGTAGCACATCATTTTGATATGCAGTACTGTTCATGCATCTATTTTCCACAACTACTTGTCCAATTTGGGTTTGGTGAACTGAAGTCAAAATGTAGACGCACAAGCCATCACAGAGCCTAAATTCTGAGTTATACATGTAACAGAAATAAGGCAGCTTCTGGGCTGTGGCAGGGGCGCTTTGCTCAAATCTCACTTGGTCCGTGCAGAATTTCCTCCAAGTGCTCTGGTTTCCTCCCGCTGTTCAAAGTCTGTGTTTCAGGTGAACTGGAAGCTCCAAGTTGCCCTTAGTGCGTGTGTCCATGGATGAGTGAATGAGTGTGTGTGACCGCCTTGTGACGGACTGGCATCCCATCCAGGGTGTACCCTACCTCATGCCCTACGCTTCCAGAATAGGCTTCAGACCACCGAATCCCTGTATGTGAGAAGTGGTTAATAAAAATAGGGAAAATTAACAAACATACTGTCAGCAATACAGCAAACTGCTGCTGCCCTGCGCTCGAAGAACACAGGTTTAAATCCCACCTCCTGCTGCAGTACCCTTGATCAAGGTACAAAAACTACCCAACTGTATAAACTGGAAAATCATGTTTCTTTGGAGAAAAGCAAAAAAGTGACTTGCAATATTAAACTGCTTACAATTATTCACCCATTTATGCAGCTGGGTAATTTACCTGGAGCAATTCAGGGTAAATACCTTGCTCCAGGGCACTACAGCTGAACGTGGGATTCAAACCTGTGACCTTTGGGTCCAAGGCAGCAGCTCTAACCGCAACCACTGGGCTAGCAGCTGCCCCAGGGTTTCCAGCGAGAGCTTCAGCATCCCGTCAAGGTCACCGTTAATTACTCATTTAATGACCCCGGGTTGGAGAGAAATGCAAGTGATATTTTATGCCATTTCCCGAATGCAACCAAAGCAGAATTCTGCAGAAAGTGAGCAATGGCACTCTGAGCGCTTACAAAGAAAAACAAGTTTGAACCAGTCGGTGAGAAAAGGGGTACTCGTACTCTGGAAAACCTGGTATTTTTACCCGCACGAACAGCACACAATGTAGGCAGGCACCGAGCGAGCCGCTGGCCTGTTCGTAACGTGATCCTCTCGTCGGCAGCGGGGTGGCGAGGTATTGAATTTCTTTTCAAATCCACCCGATGTGGCAGATCGCACATCTCAAAGATGATCAACACCAGGTTATGTTAAAATAGGCCGAGGAGGGCAGGGAGGGGGGCGGAGTCCGGGGTAAGCCAGTCGCAGCCGGGGCTAGTTGCAACCTCTATTTCTCCCATCCCGGACCCGCCAGTGGGGAGACGAGACGAGACGAGACAGAGACGAGACAGAGACAGAGACAGAGACAGAGAGAGAGAGAGAGAGAGAGAGAGAGAGAGAGAGAGAGAGAGAGAGAGAGAGAGAGAGAGAACAACCTGAGACAGCCATGACCCTGGTCCCAGCCATGACCCCAGCCCCGACCACAACCCCAAAGCACCGTCCCACTCTACCAGTTCCCGGTTCCCCTCTTTCCCCCGCTGTTATTCCCCCTGCACGACCCTAAAAAAAGATGCCGAGAGCCGAGCGCCTCACCTTTCCTGCCTCCTCTGTCGCAAGGCCCGTTAAACGCAAATGAGTCGGAATGAGAGTCGGAGACGCACCTTTTACGAGATACGCAACGAAAGATGATATCTGTATCAATTTACTCCTATCGTTTTCGATGCGTTTCATATATAAAGATCCCAGAAATTGCCCCGGAGACACAAATTGTAAACTAATTCAGAAGAGATCATTTTCTTCAATTTCCCCACCATCATCATTCATAAGAAGAGAGCTCTCAACAGCAAATATTACACTGTGCAATAAACAAGGTTGCATAAAACAATCAATAAATATCAAGGGCTTGAACCTGGACTGAGATGTTTAATAATATCAATGAGAACATATTTTACAGCAGCAGCCTAAGAAACGACGGGTCTGCAGAAATTAATGTAATTTTTGGTAGATGGATGACACCGAGTAAGTTCAGTGAATAAGGCACCGCACTCAAATGCAGGATGGGGTGGAAAATATGAGCACCTACCCGTTCATGGTTTAACCAAGAGGTCAAAAGTAAGACCTGACGCCATCTGAAAATAAGTGCTTTGCAACTTTTGACACCAGAACACAGCTATAATAATTTAGCAAATTACACTGGATGATAAATAAATTGCTTTACACTATTTATGAGGTATTTCCTGACAGTTCAGCAAGGAGTGTTTCATGAAATCACAAAAAAAAAAAAAAAATACTGCCTCTTCAACGTCCATTATCTTTCACCGCTTGTCCACTCCAGGGTTGTGGTGGTCCAGAGCCTATTCTAGAAGCGAAGGGGGTGAGGCAGAACATACCTTGAACAGACTGCCCTGTGATGAACTGGCAACCACACACACTCATTCACACTCACACACAGATACTCACACCACGGGTCATTTAAAGTCACGAGTTCACCTGAAACACGTGTCTTTGGACTGTGGGAGGAAACCAGAGCACCCGGAGGAAAGTAACGCAAACAGAACACGTAAACTCTACAGGCAGCCAGATTCGAACCCGCGGTCCAGAAGCTGAGGCACCAGTGCTACTGACTGTAACTTCAACTGTGACAAAAAAGCGACAAAACACTTCCGTGGCACAGAGATGAAAGGAGAAAGGAAGTCAGGCGCCGAAGAAACGCTGAAGGTTCAGCAGAGTAAAGGCCTCGACTCGACTCTGCTTGGCAAACGCACCTTCACCCCACACTTTTTTGGATCAGCCCACCCCCGAGCGCTTCCGCTCCGAAGTCCTCGCACACCTTGGAGGACAGGGAGGCAGAGATGCGCCACTGCAGCATCCTTCTGACCAACCGAGGAGCTACTCGTTTGCTCCCTGCAACGCCGTCACGTGAAAGTCGCTGCTATTAATCGTCTTCAGATTCTTTCACAAAGCACCTTTAAATATACCTTTAGCTGCCCTAATAAATATTCATATTCCACAGACGGAATTCTTCTCAGCCAAGAGCGGAAATTCTACGTCACGACCGCGCCTAACGAAAGAAGCGCTGCTTCTGTGTGGCGCAAGATGCTCCTCGAGGAAGGACGGAGCCTCTGCAATGCAGCTGTCTCGAACCCCGATGAGACGCAAACGCGTCCTGTCCCTCGTTCAACACGTGCTGAGGAGAGATTTCCTTTAGCACAACAGATTGCTCCCACTAACTGGTGACATCACACGTTATTTTATGAACAACTGTACCGCATTTCCTTGTTACATTTAGAGTAAATGACACTTGCTGCAAACATGCCATTATCTACTCAAGAAATAAATACACATTTAATTAATTCATTATCAATAGTAACTACTTGGACCAATGCAGGGTCACGGTGTCCTGGAGCCTATCCCAGAAGCAGAGGGCGTGAGGCTGTGTTTACCCTGCCATTATATCACAGGGCAATCACTCTCTCACACACACACACACACACACACACACACACACACACACACACACACACACACACACAATACAGAAGGCTGAAACAGTCTTTGAGCTGTGCGAGGAAACCAGAGCACCTGGAGGAAACCCACATGAAAACAAAGAACATGCAAACACCACAGAGATGTAGAGGGGATTCAAACCCATGTATGAACACAGAACCGAGGACTTGAGTCACCATCTGTAGACGTTAATAGATTTTCATCATAATTTTGATGACCAGGAAGTCTGCTGATAAGATTTTACGTTCGGGCAGTCAAGCCTTCTGTTCGATTTCTCTGCCGGTTATCAAGTCTCTGACACACCGCTTTTGATGATTCCTCTGCAGTGTTCCAGAGAATGTTTGTTTCTCGAAACCCCACCGTTACGGGTTACTCAAGGGGAGAACTCGCACATTCGCACGGCACGAGCTCATCTCCATCCTCGTTCTGCTATCAGTTGATCGGTTCAGGTGTCCATTGATACCCTTGGTGATGTTCTGCATAAGAACTCCAGGAAACGCACCTTATAAAACAGAGCGAGAGAGAAAGGTGGGTGGAAAGTAGGCCTTGGTACGATTTAGGGCTCACTGACAAAAACGGTTAAAGATCAGTCGTAAACCTCCGTTTAATATGGGTGCGGTGGCGCAGCGGGTTGGATCGGGTCCTGCTCTCCGGTGGGTCTGGGGTTCGAGTCCCACTTGGGTTGCCTTGCGATGGACTGGCGTCCCGTCCTGGGTGTGTCCCCTCCTCCTCCTGCCTTATGCCCTCCTGTGTTGCCAGGCTAGGGTCCGCCCCCCCCTATATTCCACACTGCGGTGAAGTGCAGTCCTGCTGAAGGTGAACGACACACAAACCCGGACTGCTTCATTATACCGTCCTCGGCAACGACCCAAAAAACGCACGGCGCCTTTCCCAGAATGCCTTGTGCTCGGAGACCAGGTGACGCTGACCTCCTCACCCTGCCGTGGCGCATTTGGAGCGGTGCTTTTAAATCCCGTTTGGTAGAGATGGTGGCGTTCATTTCATTCTCCTTTTAGTCATGTTACATTAGGGGACTAAGGGGACTGGTTAGACAAAAAGAGCCTCTATGTTGCGTCACCTATACCCGCACATTTATTCCGCTGACTAATCCAACTAGTCGGTTATTGGTTTCGCACAGCAACGGGACAGTGCCGTTGGACACGGGTTTGATCCTTGCTCAGTCTGGCTGCATGTTCTTTAGGGGGTTTACTGCAGTGTATCCAGCAGTGTAAATCATCCTGGTAAAAGGCGTCAGACGAATACTACATAATCATCGCTGCACTTGGAGAAAAGCATCAGCTACATGAATACACGTACATGATGTGTAAAGGGACAGCAAGGAGAGTCCTAGTCATGCCTGCCGAAGGGTCCCGGGTTCGAATCCCGCTCCGGACGTGCCCTTGTTCAAGATACTTACGCCGAACCGATACGCATGTACACAGTAAATCAGTGTAAAGTTACTAACACTCTACTAGGTTGCCTTGGCTCCATTTTGGTGCCGAGTCCAGGTGGTTGGAGAGGGTTTCACCACACACACACACACACACACACACACACTCAGCCCACGTGTTGTGTGTTCAGCTGCTCAGGAGCAAGTAACACACACAAGTCAAGTGGGAACACACAGTTCGAACTGAACAACAATCACACACCCGACGCTGCAACATTTTGTAACACACACAGTAGTTCATATTAAGTCTTTAAGAAAGCGATTTTTTTAAAATATTTTCACGTACGTTTACTCAGGGAACACTTTTTCTTTCACTTGTGTTCCATTAAGAATTATAATACTTTTCCGATTAACTCCTATTGGTATTAAGTTACACTTTGTAAAAAGTAATAATAATTATTACTACTGTTCTCTTTTCATCGACCAAGCAAACCTCACAAGAAGAAATGATCCTAAATAAAACTAAAGACGTGATGACCTCTGACCTCTTGTACAGCCCGCGCGCTCACGTGCACTGCCGGTTCACCTCATCCACCGCACGAACTTAACGTCACCGTACCCGCGCGCGCACCTCACACCCCACTCCCGCCAAGTTAACCCCGCGAATAAGCGCGACTCGAGCGCTCGGGAAAGTACGCACGTGCCGACCGGGCGGCGCTTTGCAATGCTGCTGTCGTGCGCCGCGTGCGAACTCGCTGCTCCCCTGAACCTGAGCCTGAGCCCGAGCCCCTCGGGATAGAAACCCGAAGACGCAGCGCACTGACTGCCTGGAAGCGGGTGTGTGGGGTCGAGGAGCCCGCCCGCCTGCCCGGCCGCCGCCGCCGCCGGCCACACTGACCTGGTGAAGCAGAACTCGCAGTGGCTGCCCCGCTCGTTCACCGTCAGCACGTACGCGTAGGCCGGGCACGTGAACACGAGCTCTCCAACTTTGAAGTGCTTGAGAGCGCGCAGCCCTCTCCCCTTTCCGGGGCTCAGGAAGCGCTCCGTCCCCTCGATCCCGTCCGTCTTCATCTCCGGCGGCTGCCTTCAGCAGCACAACAGTCGCCCGACTGAGCGCCCCGACAGCGCACAGGCCAGGAGAGCGGGAGAAAAGGCGTCTCTCTTGCGTTCGCTCAGTTAGTTGGATCCTTGGAGCGCCGGAGGAAGCCGCTTCCCCTTCATTGTAAACTACATAAATGGTCGCTTCGGCCGGTGCGCTGTAGTACGGCAGGGCGGCGGGGTCCGCGCGGTCCTAGAGCCCGCCGCTCACCGGGCACCGCGGCACTGCGCACTCTTCTGCAGCGTGGCTCTGCCGCATTGTTTGCGCGTGGAGCACGTTCCTGGGCGCTACCGCGTGAAGTTTTCAACGTGTCCTCCTGCTGCGTGCATTCAAGTGAAATGTGGGACAACAGAGCATGCAAAAGGTCCTGCATGTGCAGTTGAGATGCCATGGAAGAGAGAAAGAAAGAGAGAGAGAGAGAGAGAGAGAGAGAGAGAGAGAGAGAGAGAGGGAGGGGTTGTGCTTGGCAAGTTGACCCACCCATGGCTGCATTAGTGGCATGATGTGTGAACTCAGCACAATCAGCCATCCTTGTGGCTGTGATCCTGGCGCTACTGGCCAGTGTGACGCCTCAGCGATGAAACAAAAGGAGGCCACAAAGGTGTTCCGGGCCCAGGCCGCGGTTTTCTTCCAGGCCGTCACTGTGCTGTCGAGCCACATGCGAAACATCAGAGGAGAGAAATCATTACCATGGATTCCCCACGGCACGTAATAAGTGCTGACAATACACACACACTTTTTGAACCGCTTGTCCCATACGGGATCACGGGGAACCGGAGCCTACCCGGCAACACAGGGCGTAAGGCTGGAGGTGGAGGGGACACACCCAGGATGGAACGCCAGTCCGTCGCAAGGCACCCCAAGCAGGACTCAAACCCCAGACCCACTGAAGAGCAGGACCCGGTCCAACCCACTGCGCCACCACGCCCCCCTTGTGCTGACAATAATTCTTTATTAATAAAGTGCTTGTGTGCTTCCCTCGCAGTGAAAATGGGGAGAGCACGCAAGCTCCGCGCCGACTGAGCCGAATTCGAACCCGCAACCCAGCCGGTGCTACGCTCTGAGCCCCGGTGCCGCTCTAAGCGCTGACGTGCACAATGTCAATGAGAGATGCTGGACTCATGCAGGTTGCTTCACCAGGTCAAGACTGAGTATTAAACCAATGTTACTCAGCAGTATTACATGCAGGCTGCAAGAGCTAAAGGCCCTGTGTTATACAGTGTGCGAGCAAATCTTTCTCCTCTTATGCACGTTACCCCTCGACTAGAGTGCTTGAAAAATCTTTAACTGCACTGGACTGAAGTGCACGTTGTTTTTGGGATTATGGATATTTCATATGCAGGTTTAATGGTACAGAACTATAAGAGGCACATGGTACATGTATATGCGATATTAGAATATTCTACAGGTTTACTATTTTATAGTTTTTCTCCTGTTTCTCTTCATGTTAGCCAGTAAAAAAAAAAAAAAAAAAAACAAAAGAACAGAAAACACATGAAAAACTCCTACATGCTTTAACACTGGAGGGTACTGAGAGTCTGGCAGGGCACCATCTCAATACCGAAATGCTGTTTTCGTTGCTGTTCCTGAAGAGGGAAAGTAGACGTTCGTACCAAATAAAATTCACAACACGCAGTCACAAAATATCATTTACGCGGTGCCTTTTTTTTGACAATGTGTTGAAAGTTCAATCTGTACAAAGAATCTGGCACAAATTCAAAAGTTGTCCTTAAGCACAAATGTCAAGACTGCAGCTGGTTTTACAAAAATGACAGATGAATAACACATTAAAAAAAAAATCTCACAATAAAAACCACAAGTAGAATGCAAACTGCCAGTTGGGACCTAACTATCCATTTATTATAGCAAATACTCTACGTTATGACATACTAGTGCTCCTGGAGGAAAAGTAAAATACTATTTCATATTTATCCATATTTCCTGTGTCACTGATAACAGGTGACATAAATCCACCTGGAAAAGTAAAACTTGAGTATGCTGAAAAATAAGATTTTCCCAGGTTATGCAGTTAATTACATTTTATTCACTTATCCGTATTTTAAAGTTTAAACTGTTTGGAGTAACAGGCACCCAAACAGAAAATAAGTCTGTGACTGACTGCTTTCAGCTTCCTTCCACAGTGTTTACAGTCTGTGTCTACTGCTTTGGAGTGTCCCTGTTTAATAACAATATTCATATTTATGCGATGAATTGGTCTGCTCTTAATTATGAAATGAAATAAATCTTAGAGAAAAAAAAAAAAAAAATTTTTTAAACTATAATTTGCCTGCACTGCCATCTTGTGGCCAGGTTTAGGAACTGCACCTTCACGCTCGCATTTTCGGAGCGCTCACACCGCTTTACTGTGGTTTTGGGTCGGTGGTTCGAGTAATAGTTTTCTAATGAGTTTCCAGTTCGCTTCTTCAGTGTATTTAGTTTAGGCTTTGAACTAAGAGCAAATAATTTATTCACCAGTATGCACTATTTCCTGGAATACCCCAGTCAAGAAAGGGAGCAAAAAATAGTTATTTATGAAAAGTTTCCTACAGTATTTTCTTTTAATTCTAATCGGTGTATTAATTATTTTAGTCTTTTAGTAAAACATGTTAATGAGTTAAACCCAAACGTTTTCAATGGAAGTACAGTACGTACATTGCTAGAGTTAATGTTGTTGTACTGCCATCTAGTGGCCTTAATGGAAGTTTCACTGTACGAAACACAAAAAATTGTCCCCCCCATACTGTACATGCAAGCAAGGTGTGTGAGGCTGATCCTTAGGAGGAATAGTGAGTGTATGGAAGTGAACTGCACGTTGGAATCACAGTCAGATGTTTGGACACAGAGGCATTGAGCAGGTTTACTGCAGAGTGCCTTTTCATTCTCAAAGTACAGCCAGCAGCAGTGTATACACACACTTTGAAGTATAGAGCGATGACTGGTGACGTAAATATGGTGTCCTTGGGTAAGCGCTCATTCTGTGCCTTCTGCTCCAAACTTTTTAAGTTTTAGCGTATGGGTAAGTGAACAAAATGCAATTAATAAAAGTAATATAAGCAGACAGACACACACACACACACAAACACATATCATCTGAAACCTCTCCTAAAGGAAAGCGCTTGTCCCACACGGGGTCACGGGGAGCCGGAGCCTAACCCGGCAACACAGGGCGAAGGGCTGGAAGTGGGGGGGGGGACACCCAGGATGGGACGCCTGAACCCCAGCCCCACCAGAGAGCAAAACCTGGTACAACCCACTGCACCACTGCACCACTGCGCCACCACACCCCCCAGATCAGACAGACATACTGGACAAAAATGAGGGAAAGAAAACCAGAGTTTGCGTGTCCCCATCGGTGACAAACATACCCCTGAGAATGCTGAAATTAAATTTATCCGAGCAGCTCGATCCATGTTCTGTTACAGGGAGGCAATTTAGCATTACAACAATGTGTGTATTCTTATATCGGTGAACATATAAAGATTTTTAAATTTACCCATGTGGGTTTAATTTAACCTGAGTGATTTCATTATAAGAAATAGTGCTCCGTTTGTGAAGGACACAGCACTGACCTGTGTTTCTTATGTCCTCGTTTCCTCCAAATATTATATTTCACAATACATCTCCATATGAATGCAAAGATTAGATTCACATCTGCGTCTAAAAGGGTTTATCCAACCACTTGTCCCAGATGTGCTTTTATTTCAATTTTGTTTTTCGATCTTTCCACTCTAAAGATGTATTTCTCGTTTTTAATGCTATCAAGGCAAAGGTGGAGGGCATTTTCATTTCTGAGAATTGCTATTACTAATATGTCTTGTGTTGATTAATAAGAGAATTTTTTCAAAATGATTCACTGCCGTTTGGGATTTCTCTAGAGCTCCTGCTCAAATCCCATATCAATTTTCTGTCGAAAGTACAAAGGATTTGAGATATATTGTTTTGAATATATAAGTATATAAATAAATAGAAGATGGATTAGGTGTTCTGGACTGACATTGTGGAAGGAAGACAGGGGTAAGGAATCAAAAATCATAAGTAGATTAGTTCTCTAAGAGACATGGTTAAGTAAAAACATTGTAATCTGTGCCGAGAACTCGGGCATCGGGTGTATTTTTATATTTTAAATCTCCTTAGGACAAGCATGTTCACCTTAACATTGCCCTGATCCCGTTCAATTCAGACGTCTGACATCTCGCTTCTCTGAACTTCCTTTAAACTGACTGACAGATTGCAACATTTAAAATATTACTTTCATTGCATGAGTACAATATAAGCCACTAGATACCCTTGCCGTTGCATTGTGCATGCCGAATCGTCAGAAAGCAATAACCCCCTAAACATAAACTTTGTATTCATGGGAACGGTATTCGGTTCATTTCAATACTGGGATACAAAAATATATGTTTTTCTTTCTAATAATGAAATATTTACATTTTTAACAGCCCCTCCCCTGTGAGTTAGTGCTTAGCGCTGAGTTAGTTCAACATTTGCAACTCTGAGTCATCATCAGTACTTTTGTATGAAATTTGTACAGTGACATTTTGACATTTTTGTCCATTCCTCCTTTAAAATTTGTTTCGCTTCTGCCAGGTTTGAAGGAGGGTATTGGTGCACAGCAATTTTCAGGTCATACCAAAGGTTGCATTAGGATTCAACTCTGAGTTTTGGCTGGGCCGGTCCAGATTATTCTTTTTTTTTTTTGGAACAGGACTCTTTACGCTTCACAGATACAGTATCTCTTCCAGGGTGAAAATGGATAGAAAATTGCCAGCATCTCGCTGTGTCCATCCTGTAGATAATGACAATGAGTGCCACTGTGTGTCTTGTTGAAAAAGTTCTCCATAACATGATGCTGCCACCACCACGCTTGGTAAAAATGGATGGAGTTACTGGGTAATACTCTTTTTCTTCACACCAAATGTGGTGCTGTCCTCTGACATCATAGAGTACTACATGCATCATATTTGACCTCTGAATCTAATTTCAGATGGTCTCCAGACCTCTCACATGGCTTCTATGCATGACTTCAAGTTAGCCAGTCCTATAATGTCCAGTGTTTCCAAGGGGCCCTTCCATTCCAGGACATGTTCTAATAGACTCTTGAGTTAGTTCGTTACACTGAGACCAGGGGATAACAGTTTAGTTCTAATGGTGATATACTTATTTCATTAAATCTTCTACCTTCTTGTGTCCAGAACAGAACTTAGGTAGTAATCATAGGTTATTGCTGATTCTCAACAGTTTGTTTGATGTCATTGTTTAAAACATCAAACATTACATTAGTATTGGTAGATAGAATTGGTAGGGAGAACAACACACACACACACACATTTTCAGAACCGCTCATCCCTTACGGGGTCACGGGGAACCGGAGCCTACCCGGCAACACAGGGCGTAAGGCCGGAGGGGGAAGGGGACACACCCAGGACGGGACGCCAGTCCGCCGCAAGGCACCCCAAGCGGGACTTGAACCCCAGACCCACTGGAGAGCAGGACTGTGGTCCAACCCACTGCGCCACCGCACCCCCTGGGAGAACAACATTTTTTCAGATTTTCTAATGTTAACAACATGACATGAGTAGCAGCAAAGAGCTGATAGGAAAATACAGAGGTAATTGTTACATATAATCTGATGAAAATTTATGGAGTAGATAGGAGATCTGCAGCAGAGTGAGTCTGAAAGACATGTGATTTGAGACTCTTCTTGAAAGTTGGGGAGGATTCAGCAGTTCTGAGGGACAGAGGGGCGTCATTCCACCACCACCAGAACCAAGGACTTTTTTTGGTTTTAATTTTGAAGTTGTTGTCTGTGGGACCCTCCAAAGGAACAGGACTGTAGCAGTCTGGTTGGGGCATAGCAAACGATCAGGTCCTGTAGGTGCTGGAGAACAGATTAGCTTGTACTTCAATCTCAGCATGTGGTCTTTTCTGGAGGGATACGTGACAGTGGGATTTTCACTGGACCTGCAGGCAGCACTAAACATGGGACCCAGTGCAATGCAGTTTTTTTTTCTAGGACAGCCTCCTCAGTAGGACACTGTGTCGGCAGCTTGGAAAGACGCCCTTTTTCATTCTGCTTTTCCTCTTTAAGTTGGAAAGGGGAGAATGTCAGCGCTTTGCCCAGATCCCCTCCAGTAATTGTTCCTTTCACTGTGGGGCTTAGCACTTATCCACAGGCCTGTTTACACGGAAACAGCTGCTGAAGTGCACCGCTAAGTTGACAGCAGTTTGCTGATTGATTCTGCCGGTAAATCCAGTAGGAACAGATGTGCTCCATTTGCTCTAATAAATTGACTCTTCTTTGTTTTCTGCCCACTACATGATTTATGAGTACCAGCAATACTGGCTGCACTACCCAATCACAGAAAACAGGGAAAATAATGTATATTTTCATAAAAAGATTTCATCATTTCCAAGCACATTTCTAACAAACTGGGGTTTGAACACCCAAAAATTACAAGTCCGATTCATCACGGCTTTCGGCTGGCCTCCTCGGAGGTGGCTGCACGTCAGTACGGCATTGAGAACTTAATTTAAGTCCTTATTTTAAGGATCTCATAGAGCTATACTGATATTGTGTTGGTGAGTCCATCTAATCTCTCGTCAGCCATGTTCAAGATAAGACCTGTTGTACAGATGTTCTTTAGAAAACTTCGTTGGACTTGATAACTGAATGGTAAAAAGGAAGGGACAAGTGTTTTTGGAAATGGGTTCTTCTCCTGTGCAAATTGTTTTTTCGTCCCCTTGCCAAGATGTGTCAACAAGATTTTACTACATTCCTTTTTTTAACTTAATTAGTGTTTGTTAAAGGGAGAGCTTTAAATGCATCAGATGTATTCTTCTCTGACATGGCAAAAATAATAGAGCAAGGAAAATTCTACCGTATAATAACATGTATTGCTTAGTGAAGCTTAATTCAAAGTATTTTATGTATATTAACGAAAATAATATGTACATTAGGCATAATGACAACACGGTCTTTCTTTTGATTCAATAGCTATGATTATATTGTGCATGTCCAGTGAAGTGCTTGATGAAAAACTGAAAACTTTCTTGGGATTAAAACATAGGTCAAGGGAAGCTTGTCACTAAGGATTAAGTTTTATGAAATATCTTATTATTTCTGTGTGCTTATTGAATTTCTGCTTTTTGCTATTACACAGAGAGCTGCTCCTGCTAGACTTTCCAAGGTAATCCTTATACAGTAATTTGACTTGGGCTTTTAAAAACATTCATTTTTTTTCATACATCAATCTGAGAAGCTCCAAAGCATATTTTAATATAGAGAAATAGCTTGTTTTATGTATGAATTGGTTGAGCTTTGAATTGTATTTCACTATTTTGGGGATTGCATTCATCCTGAATTATTTGATAAAATATTACTTTTTCTCTATACAATGATTGGGCACTGAAATATGCACAGGACACTCCATAGGTGCAACAACTGGGTAACCGGAATATATCCCCCTAGTATTCAAACAAGCCTAATATGTCCCCATATATTTGTATATAGATCCAATGAATAATACTGGGTATATTTTTTTGGTTCCCACCACCAAAGACATTTCCTTTACATGGTCATTTTTCTTCCATAGTAGGTATTTTGTTCAGCGTACAGGCTTGTGTCAGGAATTTTGGAGCAGTGATGCACAGGTGTGCCATAAATCCAATGGGTCTGTCCCTCAGCTGCAGCTATCTTCTTATTATCTGGAAAAATTTAGTGTAAAAACTTATAAATTACCCTGAAATTAGGGTCCTTAATATATTTCAATCATTTTAACGTGGTCACAATTTTTCTGTAACAAAACCTACTACTGTATGTACTTCCTACTTTCTCTGTGTCACATTAAAATTCTCAACCAATCATGATCATCAATTAAGGTAAAAATAAATCCTCACTGATTTAGGAGATCATTACATTTACGTTACATTTATTCATTTAGCAGATGCTTTTCTTCAAAGCAATGTACGTCTCAGAAAATACAATTTGCGCATTACATTAGGAGAAAGAGAGACATAGTTGCAGACGTGTGGTTCTTAAGTAAACTTAGTTTATTTAGTTCTGCTATATGCACCAATGTTCATCGCCGGAGTAGCTGCATAAAACTCAGAATAGACAAATCCTGAGCTCAAATACTATTATTCTCATCAATTAATTTAGCTGACACTTTTCTATAAGATATACCTATAATGTTAAGTTTCTTACAATTATGTACCCATTTAAACAGCCGGGTCATTTTTACTGGGGCAATTTAGGTTAAACATTTCGGAACTCAAACCCAGGTCCTTTCAGTACAAGACTCTAACCACAACCTCACCTGATGGCTTTTATTACTATCTTTTATACATAAGGTGTACACATTTAAGTATGATCAGACATTTGCTAATAATGGTAAACTTTATTTCTTTATTTAGCAGACACTTTGTCCAAAGTGACTTCCAATGAGCTCCATGTAGTATTATGGGCCCACACATCTTATTCACCAAGGTGACTTACACTGCTAGATACACTACTTACAATGAGTCACTCATCCGTACATCAGTGAAACACACTCTCTCTGTGTTGCTCGCACACTATGGGGGAACCTGAACAGCATGTCTTTGGACTATGGGAGGAAACCAGAGCACCCGGAGGAAACCCACACGGAAATGGGGAGAACATGCAAACTCCACACAGACTGAGTGGGGATCAAACCAACAACCTGTCGCACCACTCAGGCACTCTGAGACAGCAGTTCCACTTGCTATGCCATCGTGCCACCTGTATTATGTATATGATTATATCATAAACACCCATGAGCGAAATGTCTTCACCCTCTGTGACACAATCACTATGACACACACACACCACTTGTCCCAAGCAGGGTTATGGCGAGCCAAAGCCTAACCCAGCAACACAGAGTGTAGGGCTGGGAGGGGGAAGGGACACACCCAGAAGAGGATGCCAGTCCATCACAGGGCACCCCAAGCAGGACTCAACCCCCAGACCCACCAGAGAGCAGGCATAGGCCAAACCTGCTGCACCACTGCACCCCTCACTATGACAGTATGTTCATTTAATTCTTTTTATGGTACCTAGACTCTTGCGGTAATTCCAAAGGAAGCTTCTCTTGTGAACAGTCTTAATGAGCTGATTGCTCAAAACAGTAAACATTCAGGACTATGTCCTGAACAAATTAGATAAGAGAAGTATACATACCGACAAAAATAACATGCTTGATATATAGCATGATACAGAGTGGCATCTGCTTTTTAAGAAGCTCAAGAACTTAAGAGGCTTTAATGATAAAACAGGGAACACACTGTGGAGACACAGACCTGCTTGATTAATGGGCATGAAAATCATTGGTGGCAAATCACTTTCACTTATTAAATCTTGTTTAATATCCTAATGAGGCTTTCCTGAACAGATTCGTAATTTCGCTGAAAACGGCTCCAGCGAATGCCCTCTGAACATGCCGCGGAGGCACATTGTGACCAGGAGGAAGCGTCAGTTTCCCGTCTCTCACGCGCACTGTTAACCACAGAATGAGGTCTCTGTACATCATAAACTCACGTTTGACAACCATCCACTGTTGACTAGTTGACTCGTGTCCTCAGAGTAGTACATGAAACGTGGGCACAATTCCAGAAGGTTTTAGGCTCAAATACATCCCTGCATGTAATCTTCAGTATCATGATCAATACCAGGTATTTTACATTTATTCATTTAGCTGATACTTTTTTCAAGGCAAGTAACAGTGCTTAGCTACTTATTATTATTTGCCCATTTGTAAAACTGGGTAACTTTTACTGTGTCAATTCTGGGTATTACCTTGATCAAGGCCACAGCAGCAGGAGGTGGGATTTGATCCTGTGATCTACAGGAGGACGCAGCGCCAGTCTCGATGCTAATTGCTGCCTATGATTTTATTGTATTTTTTTTTTTTGTCCTGCAAGGCTCATTGCTTCATTTTAATGCATCCTTCTTAACTTCCAGGCAGGTAAACAAACACCGTCTGAAGCTGCTTGTTCCAAGGAGGGTTGCAACGAGCCAGAGCCTAACCCGGCAACACAGCGTGCAAGGCTGGAGGAGGAGGGGACAAAACCCTGGACAGGATGCCAGTCCATCGCAAGGCACCCCAAGTAGGACTTGAACCCAGGACCCACCAGAGAGCACAACCTGGCCAAACCTGCTGCACCACTGTGCCCCCCAACAACACATACACCTTGTCTGAACCACTTGTCCCATACGGGGTCGCGGGTAGCCAGAGCCTAACCTGGCAACACAGGGCATAAGGCTGGAGTGGGAGGGGACACACCCAGGATGGGACGCCAGTCCGTCACAAGGCACCCCAAGCAGGACTTGAACCCCAGACCCTCCAGAGAGCAGGACCCCGTTCAACCCACTGCGCTACCACACCCCCCCCCCCCGACAAGCAAGCACATTAATTTAAATTTAAAAAAAATATATTTTCATATACTAGACGTTGTCTTGCCCAGGCACAGGAACCATATGTCAAATTACTACGATTTTCCAGAATTCCTCACTTGGCCAAATTTTACTTATGACATAGATATTGGGGGGGGGCTGGTGTAACGTCCCAGCAACTCAGAATTCGTATATAACTCCACTGAGTACTAACGTACATTTTTTTGCTCCCCCAACACCTGACAAGCTGTTATACCCCTGACTTATGAAAATAGCCAGAGGAACAGCTGTGCGATACCAACTAAACAGTATTGAGCCTCTTCCATGAATGATTCAGTGTTTTCACCGTTACCCGGCAACCTCCGTGTGCCAGGCATCGGAGGCATTGTGTGTTCAACCTATCTGTCAGTTCAGCCTAATATAGATCCCAGAAAAGATCCATTCTTGCAGATGACTCAAGTGTCATGTGATTCAGGCAAAACCGATGTGGCATCCCAGACAGCCAAGCAGGCAAAACCAAACACGTTTCAATGAATCATTGCACTCGCTCACATTATTGACAACGTAAGTCTTTTGATGAAGAAACTCCTGGAAGTAGCCTGCTCCGGGTTTAGACACGTCAGACTTTTCTAAGAGGTGTCTAGTTCGGGTCGTAATAAGTTTTCAGCCATTGGGGAGGACCGAAAATACTACCGATAGTAGCAGAGCAGTTACACACAGTATGCTGGGGGTTGGAATTAGGCTTGCTTGAACATTTACTTTGATTTATTTAGCACTTTTTTTGACACTTCTCTCCAACACGACCAACATTGTTCAGCTCCATTTACGTGACAGCCACCGTCTTGTACTATGCAGTAGAAAAAGCCTAGTTATTAATAGTGACGACCGAAGAGGCAGGTTTGGTGGCTGGTATTCGCTTTATGACGAATGAAATCCCTTGGCACAAACCGGCCTGGCTACAATGGGTTGTGGGGGTAAGAGGTCTTTATACAGGCACATTGCTGCAAGCAGCTGTCAGGGTAAATATTCACGGTCTTACTGCTTCAGCACCATGCAGCCCACTTTGGCCCAACACTGCTCATAACTTAAACTCTGAAAGTCACAGTGTGATGCCTTTAGTAGAGCCTCGCATCCATGACTGCTGTGAACTTGATTGGCACAAGGTGGGATTTTTTAGCAGGATTAGCTTTTGTTGATCACATTTGTTTCTTTTTTGTTCAATCAGCTCATTTCTTCCCCCAGGAAAAAAAAAAAAAAGTTGTAAAGCCCATATTTTTGTTTTCATTTTTAATACGGCTGTAATACTTTCTCACATTGATCACATAGCATTGTCACCATTATTGTGAAAAGGAACTCTTGTAGACACAATGTCTAGTAAGAATAAGACCTTTTTGTTTTTTTTTGGCATGGGGGCATGGTGGCGCAGCTGGTATGGCCAGGTCCTGCTTTCTGGTGGGTCTGGGGTTTGAAGGACGGATGTCCCGCCCTGGGTGTGTCTCCCCCCCTGCTCCAGCCCTATGCTTCCGGGTTGCGCTCTGGTTCGCCCTGACCCTGCTTGGGACAAGCAGTTTCAGACACTGTGTGTGTGTGTGTATATACATATACTGTATATATATATATATATATATATATATGTACACACACCCACATATTATACATATGGCTGTGTAAAGATCCCCTGGAACAGTTCAGCACCTAGTAGTAGGGTGTAAGATGCAAGCTGGGACAGCGTACACTGAGAGGCATAACCAAATGGCTGGGATAGTGTACAGGAACATCTGTGCAGAATATGGACTGGAAGTCTAAATGGGAGACACCACCAAAGGTGGTTGAAAACAGCAGAGCTAATGTCTTGTGGGAGTTCAAGTTCCGGAGTGACAAGCAGTTGCTGACCGACCAACCAGACATAGCGGTGGTCAACCAGGAGGAGAGGAGGGCAGTTGTGATAGACGTGGCAATCCCAAGTGACAGCAATATCGGAAAGAAGGAAACATGAGAAGATCGAGAAGTACCAAGGGCTGAAGGAAGAGCTGGAACGGATGTGGAAGGTGAAGTCCAGGGTGGTCCCAGTGGTAACAGGAGCACTCGGAGCTGTGACCCCCAAACTGGGAGAGTGGCTCCAGTAGTTTCCTTGAACAGCATATAAAGTCTCTGTTTAGAAGAGTGAAGCCCTAGGAACAGCTAAGATATTGCGCAGAACCCTCAAACTCCAAGTTGTCTGGTAGAGGACCCGAGCTTGAGGAAGGCACATGCACACCACCCCATGTGGAGGTGAGAGGGAGGTTATAATATACTTGTTATACTGTACAGTACTGTATAAGAAACAGGGGTTTCATGTAGATATATTGCAATTGCAATATTTTACTGTTAAGGGGAATTTGCTAAATGCTCCATTTTCATTTAAATAATTAAACTGGAATTACATCATTAGATTATAGGGTGATTTGGTACTAAGCCTTCACCTGTACACGGTGTCATGGTGAAATAGGTCAGCAAGAGTTTATCCTGCTTCGACCGGGGTGTCGCTTTTCAAAATCGATAATGGCGTAAAATATTCACTTTTGATTAATTTTGACTTGCTGTCATTGTCTTCTGCATCTTTCAGCTTCAGAGGCTTTCAGTGTGAGCAGCATCGGTGCATGAGACATACCGTAAAGCAGAAGGGGAAACATGATGGCTGGATTGTTTAAAGGATTTATAATCCCGGTAAATTCAGTTTAATTGCACTACAGTCATGAGATGTATTGCCGAGACTGTTGGGTGCAAGCATGTATTTCGGACCTAGTCCGCCGGGATCAGCTGCGGCAAGGTGTGGACTTTGGATGGAGAGAGCGAGCGAGAGAGAGAGGGTGTGATGTGGCAGGAAAGGAGTGTGTTGACAGCAGGAAAGGTGCGGGGACTACGTGTGGCGAGCGTGTGTTGAACAACAGCGCTTAAACTGCCCCCCCCCCCCCCCCCCCCCCACACACACACACACACACACACACACACACACACACACACACACCCGCCCCCGCACCGCTCCAACTCTTGCGCAACCTTGTGAGACAGAACAACAGGCTGGTAGTATAAACTGATGTAATGACAACAAGCGCTTTATAAAAGAAATTAACAACTGTCTGCAGTAAGCGCTGAGCACTCATGGTGAATACAAATCTTCACGCTTACAACTTGTCAAGCAGACGTCTTCCAACCCACAAGAGCGAGAGGGGAAACGTGGGAAAATTTTTATACGGAAGAGTGGCCGGCTGTCCAGCGGAACTGTCAGGGCTTATCTCTTCAAATGAGCTTGAAGGGTGTGTGTGTGTGTGTGTGTGTCTGTGTCTGTGTGTGTGTGTGTGTGCGCGCACGCGTGTCTGTGGAGGGGAGACAGAGGTACATAGAGCCACCTTTCATTGTGGAGCATCTGTCATGCCTCACAGAAGCCAAATCTACCTGAGTTCCCACAGGCCCAGTTCCATGTGTCAACACCCCCATCCAAACACACACACACACTCCCAAGCTGGTTTCCTTTAACCGATTGTGTCGATGAAGTGTCAGTCACACCTGTGACCTAAACATCGCAACTCTTTAAATGAATCTGCATTATTGTCCTTTCTTAAGAACCAGGTGACACATTGCGATGTGTTTCTGTATCAGCAGTTACCATTTTGATTATACTGCCAGGTCTAAGAAGGGGGGGTGCAGTGGCACAGTGGGTTGGACTGGGTCCTGCTCTCCAGTGGGTCTGGGGTTCAAGCCCCCCTTGGGGTGCCTTGCAACAGACTGGCATCCTGTCCTGGGTGTGTCCCCTCCCCCTCTAGCCTTATGCCCTGTGTTGCCAGGTTAGGCTGTGGCTCCCTGCGGCCCCAAATGGGGCAAGCGGTTCAGAAAATATATGTATGTGTGCCAGGTCTAAGAAACAAACTGTTACTGATATTAAAAGTTTGTTTAATAATTTGTTCTATTATTTCCAATTACAGATGCATGTGCACGGTAGCAAGGGGTTATACTTATTTATACTGTGACTGTGCTTAAAGCTAGATCACTCATTCGGTAGAAGTAATAATAGAAATTGTTCAGCCATGTAAGTAGAGTGCTTAACTAGACTGAGGTTTAGACATTTCAATTGTAATAGTTATGCAGATTTACAGGAAGATTTACAGTAATGCATTTGGCGGATGCCTTTCTCCAAGGCAACACACAGCTCGCAGTAAACAAAAGTGCTTTTCGCGAGGGATAGAGGGCTCAAAGAAAAAAAATCTGAATTATTGAAGCACAGCTTGTTTGTATACAGCTGTTGTCATAACACACATACAGTATTGCTACCTACTGTAACAGTGATGTAGCTACCTATTGAAGTGACATGAATATGAAAATATGTAGATAAAGAGTGCCAGGTGGAGAAGGACTAACAAAGTTTCACAGACACAGGTGGAAAATTCACAGAGAGATGTGTTTTGAGACACTTGAATGCTGGAAGGGAATCAGCAGTTCTGAGGGGCAGAGGGAGTTCTTTCCACCACAGCAGGGCAAAGACAGAACTGATGGGCTTTTTATTTTGGGGTTCTTGTGATGGGGACCAGCAGGTCCTTGGAAGAAGAAGAGTGCAAATACTGATCAGAGTGGATAGGTTTTATCATGTTCTTCAGCAGAAGCCTTTCCGTATTTGACTGTAAATTGGAAAATTATACAGTTTAGTCAATTTAAGTTATAGAATTCAGTCTGTAGAGATGGAACTGTGTGTAAATCCAGACTGTGTACAGCCAGCAATATAAAGACAGATTAAAGGAAATTCATCTTTTTTATTCAGGTAATAAGGAGATTTTATGTTGATTTGATTCAGGTGTGGGAATATCAAGACTGGCAGTGAAACCCGGAGTGATGAAATAGAGAAATATTCCTGCCTCTTATGTGGAAGTCTTCACACAGGACAAAGCGGAAGTTACCTTTATGAGATCTGTGAGAGTATGTAACTACATAATTATAATGTTAATGTTGCATTTCCTTTTCAATAATGGGTTTTAGTGTTAATCAAATTGAGATTTACTGAACAGTGCAATGCAGTGCATAATACAACTACTTTTTATGTCATAAGAACCCTGAAAAACAGACCTTCAAAATACAAAAACATGTTATAACAGCTCATTTGAATTTCATGGCTGTTGTTATTTGTCTGTAATGGAGTGGGGCTCCATCTAGGGTGTTCCCTGCCATGTGCCCTTTGCTTCAGGGATTGGCTCCAGACCACCTTAACCCTACACTGGATATGCAATTGATCAAAGGCTGTTGCAACTGATTTGTTTTTATGAACTGAGATAAACATATTGTAGTAATTTTATGCTTTACTTAGACTTCTTACTAGCGTACAAACTTCTATTAAGTCCTTGCCTTGGATTATGAGGCATTATGACTGCAGGAAGACTTTGTTATGCATTTGGCAGCTGCTTCCATGGTCAAGTTCAGGGGAATACTAATATGTCATTGGACAATGTCATGTATTGGAGGTGATGCCCTCTGGAGCTCAGCTCCATGGAGGATTTGTGTCGCCTATGACAGCAGCTTTCACTGCCAGCAAGCACCTGTGGACTGGGAGCTTATGGGAAATCAGTTGGACTTTTCTGCAGAACACTGTTGCGTGTAACAGGCCAACATTTCCACCAACCCACATTCTGTTCATTTTTAATTCCTTCTAGTGTTCTTCAGTCACAGCTTCATTATTTGTAATCATTTAGCAGAAGTGGGTGTGGTAGGAACATGTCACACCCATCGCATTTACCAAATCGGAAAACCGCACTGAAAATCCAAAATCTTGATTGAATTTTATGGAAGGGTAATATAACTTTTCCCACGTAAAATGTCAGCTTTAAACCCAGCACGTGGGGTTTATACAATTGGTGGTGTAACTGCATATTATGTCATGTATCATGGGAGAAAAAATGGCAGCAAGCATCAGAAGCAGAGGGAATATGGTGTGACAACTGTCAACACTTTACTTTGACATAGAGGTTACAGCTATGACACTAATGACGTTGATGACATGTCACAGCAGTCCCTAAAGACACTCTGAGCATGTAGGCATTATGTTAACATATACACTTGTGGGGCCTGTTGGAAGGTGAAAAAAAAAACTACATTTGGCTAAAAGTAAATAAATGACAAAAAATCTAAATGAACTATGCAGTGATTTCTCTCTTCTTCTCCTCCTTTACCATCTGTGAATACATTTTATTTATTTAAAAAAATCAAAAGCTAAAAAGCAAAAACGTTTTAATATTTTAAAAGCATCTTCCACGGCACCAGCGTTAAATAGGTGAAATATTTACCTTTACATTTATTAATTTAGCCGACGCTTTTATCCAAAGCGATGCAATTCGGCGCAAACAAAAGTGCATTTCTCCAACAGATATTGGCTTTATGTTCACGGAGAAAGGTACTGTGGTACAAAACTTGCAAGCTGATAATTGAAAAACCAGATATGACATAACTGGTGAGACAGGCGTATATGTTTGTAAAGAGATGTGTTTTTAAAGGAGACACAATTACAGTGATTGATAATCCTCAGATGGGGGACTGAGCAACTCAATGAGCGGATCATCAGGAGACATTAACAAAGAAATGAGCAGCCCTTCAGGGAGACAGGCTGCCACCTTAATCCGCTTACGTAATCTTATTATGTTACTTAACCTGGGCGACGAGGTTCACCTCACTTTAGTTGTTACCAAAGGCCCACTAACCCATTAATGTCAGCTTGAGCTAAACGTTATATTCCTGTAATGAAATGCCCCCTGCGAGTACTCTTTGCCCATTTCACTTTAAATATATAAATCCTCATCTGATCTGAAATTACTCTGGGCAGTGATATGATGAAAAGCTAAGACTATGATCCTCTTTACCTTTTCATAGGTCTAAAACACATTTTAAAAATCTAGACACCTAGCCTGAAGATCCGTTCATACATTTCTTTGCTGGATGAAAAAAGAAACTCATTGACATGAAGGATAGCGAACATGCCTTCATTGACAGTCTGAATGATTTTTTTTGTAGAAAAAAAATCATCTGATTTATAATGATAGCCGACTTCAACTTAACACTCAGAAAATTAGTCACTGATATTTTGTGCTTGAAAGAAGCATGAGTACAGGTTGTTTCAAAGAAATGGTGGGCTGGTTTTTAAATAACGCTTTTTTAATGTATTTACCTTACAAAAAAATGCATATCGATTTCTTAAGTCAATATGCCTGCATGTTGGTGTCACTCTTCTGCTTTTTGAAAATGAGGTCTAACAGGTTTTTTTGTGATTCTGTTTCCCTTTGTTTTTAATACTCATAAACACATATAACGTCATATGGTGTAAAATAACAAACTAACTGTACTTTAGAATGACTCACCGGCATCTGTGTCTCTCTTTCTCCTAATGTAATGCACACATTGTATTTTCTATGAGATGTACTTCGAGTTGGAGAAAAGCGTCTGCTAAATGAATAAATGTACATGTATATGTAACTTAATGGTCATCGCCACTTAACGGCTTGATTTTAATTTTACATAACTGAACAATGAGCAGTCCCTATGTTTCTTAAATATTCGGGTATTTGGCTGTTACTGAGCATACTTCATAGTAAAAAAACAAACATAGTAAAAAAAAAAGAAACAAATTCAGAAGGAAAGCAGAAGTATAAGCCTGAGTTAAACCACTTTGATAGATATTCCTGTTTCCTTTATTGTTGCAAACATGCATGGAAAAAATGCTGAGATATTTAACGCCGCGCTTTACACGAGCACGTCTTCCTTGCACACTCGCATCAAGACAAGTACCTCACAAATCAATATATAAATACAAATAAATAGAGTAGGTGTGGCGCAGGGGGAATAAAAAAAAATCCCGCTGTGCTGTTTTGAAAATGCAAATTTGAAAGGACGTGGAAGTACAACAGAAGCCAGTTGAAAGGGAAGTGCTCAAGGCTGTTTTCCCCTCACAAGCCCTCGCACACTAGAAAGGCTCTATTGACTGTTTTTAATGGTCTTACTGGGCTGTTAATTAAAGGAAGGCTTGTGGTCTAACCGCCCCCCAATGCGGTTTAAATGAGGATTAGCTGGGCACCCGGGCTGCGGCCCTACTTCCGCCGCTAGGTGTCACTAGCTCATTTAGCACCCCGCTGTTAGCCGTCTGTCCGGCCTTGTCCTCCGACGGAGGCTATCGCGCCGCTGCATGCTAATTTTGCCTTGACACGCGCGAGATGTAAATATGTAAAATGGCAAGGAAACAGGAGACAAAGGTGAAATTTAACAAAAAGACACAAGTACGCCGCTATTTATGCGCGACATCTTGGTAGGCCTTTGCTAATGTCAAAGGGCTACGAGGACAAAAGGTGCATATTAAAGAGGGTTTGCCCTGCAAATGAAGTCACTCATTTCAGCCACCTAGGGAGGTTTCCCCATTTCAATGCTATTTCTAATGCTTCGGTTTAAGAAATACGAGCGTCTCAGCATCCGGCACGACATGTATGGCCGACTTACAAAACAAAAAACTTCCAACTGTTTGCGAAGTAGAAACGACGCCGGGGCAGGACGAGATGAAATATTGAAAACGACGCAGATGAGCCGCATTTGGCATTACAAATGCATCAATGAGACCCCTTGCATATTTTGCCCATCCATTGTTATTAAAACAAAATCCCAGAAAACGGGGGATTAAGAATGTGTTTCTTGACACTGCGTAACACTTGTAATGGAGACTGGGCCGGAAGGGGGGGAAGGGGATGATTTAAAAAGCTCTCATCCCTGCAGTCGCTCTGCAGTCATTCTAATCTCCTGCTGCCAGTGTCGTACAAGCGTACATCTGGTACTGGATGGGTCTAAAGTTGAGGCGGAGCCACGGCAGCGGATTCGGAGGCACGCGCGCAGCATCGGGCGCCCTCCGCTTTGCCATTTGTTCTCAACGCGCTCGTGAGTCGAGCTACCGTCGATGTGTCCCCTGGCCGCCGTTCCGTCTATAGTGCCATTTACAGTAATGGGCCAGAGGTGTGCGGTCTGCTTTCGGCTGCCTCGTCGGAAGGAAAGACACGTGGCTGGCACAGGGCACACGTGCGGGCCGCCCCCTCTCAACCAGCCTCCTTTGCCGATGCAAGACTTAGTTCCTTCGCACTTGGTTACTCATGGCAGGACAATTAACGCTCCGACAGCAGCCGCGTCCTCCCCACGGCGGCCCTTTAACAACCCGCGAGGCCCGGCGCGGGGGTTCGGCGGGGGTCCGGAGGGGCAGCTCAACGGCCCATAAAAGGAGCGGGGACAGAGTATTAAAGTAGTAAATGTGTACATCTAGTCAGCGAGCTATGAAAAGTTGTGAATTGGTTTTTAAAGCTTTGTTAAGACCAGAAAGCACAGATGTTAAAAACAGGTTCAGATGTAGCGACAGATGGTGTTTGATTATGGAGCAGGCTGTTCGTATAATGCAAAGATGCTGCTTCAGCCTGACGCAAGGAGATGTCTGGTGCGCGGAGGAGTCAGGTGGTCCCGGAGGTTGCTACCTTGTTTTCCCTCAAAGAGAGAGAGAGAGGGAGAGAGGGTGAGAGGGAGAGAGAGAGAGAGAGAGAGAGAGAGAGAGAGAGAGAGAGAGAGAGGGCACACTGGACGATGTGTTGACACAAACTGTCCGGGCCATGTTGAGATTCCCCCTCTCTCCTCGCTCGCCCCTGCTTTATGACTGTTGTTTGGCTTTGCCTTTGGTGTTAAAAGATGGGACGCTCTGTGTCTCGGCGCGGCCCCGTTCTGCAGCGCTGATCCCTGCATCTAAACAGATGAACCAGCATCTGCAGATGTCTGTAACGCCAGAGGGGAGTGACGGGGTTATGGGCTCTCTTCGCCGAGACAAGGTCAAACACGACAGAATCACATTCATTTTCCCCGTAATTAGAGAGCGCCTCTCCATTGGATGGGATAATTCCTTGTACAAACCTGCATAAATATGTGGGCTGGACTTTTGAGAATTTCGGAAGGCTGTAAAAAAAAAAAAGAAAAAACCCATCTATGCAGTAATGAATGATAACATAATGCAAAGCAATGTATTGAATACAAATATGAAATGAAAACATCTTTTCCCCACCTTACAGTTTGATTCTTGAATAAAATTATTCTTAAATTCTGAAATAAATTATTATTGACTCTCAACACTTAAATATTATTTATCGCGAACGTTAAACATTAATTAGAAATTAAAATGATCCCCGTATACATACATACTCCCAAGAGCAGTGACATCACACGCAATAATAAGAATAATTGCAGTTACAGAAAATAGGGATGGAATATTAAACTAGTGTTATCTCTTTAAAGAGGGAGGGGGTGGAAGGGTGGTAAAATTTAAACAATGAACGGGCCAACACAAACACAGCTGTTTTATTGTTGTGCTGTTAAGAAGTGGTTTTTCAAAGGCGCGATGAAATCAAACAGAAGGGGAGCCACGAGCGGCCCGGCTCATCATTATGGGGAAGAAGTGACCCCACCTCCTGTTCAGAACTACCGCAGGAGAGCTGGGCCTGCTAAAGTGCCTCTTTGTATCAGTCTATAAATTACACCGCCGGCCTCCCATTCCCACAGCAACCGCAATCACAATGCCACACACTGCTCTTTTCTTCTCTCCGCAGCTCACCTTTTATATCCTCTTTTTTTTACCCCCGCCCCTCCTGTAAATTCAGCTGAATAGCTCAATATTTACCCATTTTGTTCGGTTTCTTTCTTCCGGCGGGCCTGTTTAACCCCTCGATTCGGTTTCGTAAAAAACGGAAAGAGGGCCTCCGACATGATCTGATGATCATTTTGACGGTTTTTTCCCGAATGTCAGGTTTTTCAGTCGAATAAAGTCGGGTGACGCTTTTGCAAAAAGGCAGACATGCCTTTGTGTCCGTTTATCAAAATATAACTTTGATATCCTAACAGAAACATTCCTTCATTATGCTACCATTGCAGTACTTAGTGCTAAGCTATTAATTCCACTATGACTCGTGAGCTTGGATAGAGAATTATTAATGGAGACATTACTGGGGCTTGGATCACTTTTTTACATGGACTTAATAGGCAGTACTGTACAATCATCCAATAAAGGATGATCATTGCATCTGCTGTACACGATAGTTTCTCTTCCGATTTATTTGTTAAGATCATTTGAATCGTTTGAAATTAAAGAAAAGAAAAACAAAATATTTTCAACTCTGACTATACTCCGAAGGAGCGGATATGCAAACTCTTCTTAAGTTATGCTTATTCATTCATTTGACCCGTGTTTTGAACTTCGACACTTCCGCTTTCTGAGGTGCCCCGATGACGTCAACAGTAATTAACAAACAGTGCTCTGGTGCCATCTGTGGAACGGAAAAGCCACTAATGTTAAATTTTATTCTACGTTAAATTAAAACAAAGCGAAACAATATTAAACGTAATTTTCTATGTGTGTTTCATGTGAAACTAACAACAAAATGACTTGTTGAACGAGTGCACTGACACTGGGGGAGTGGGATCAGTTCTGACTTATGTGAATGCTGACTAACGTAAGGGTTTCCAGAACACAGTTGGAGACTTTCTGTATGTCTATTTTGTCATTTAGGAGCTTCTTTTACTGTCGACTAATTTACATGTATATTCATGGGGCTGAGAGAGAGTGCTATCGAAGCAGTTCCGCTTTGATTTAGTTCCTCAGAGTTTCTTCTGCAACCAGGATCCACCACCACTATTATGCCGATATCTTTGTCCAAGGTGATTTACAGTGCTAGATGCTTTACAGTAAACTACTTCTATGAATGTTTATTAATAGATACTTTTCTCCAAAGTGTATCTACCAATCCACAGAAGACAGAAATGTAACACAAACACACTTGTAGAGTAATGGCAATTTAGAGTCATAAACTGTGATACACTTACATTTGGATTCATTAATTTATCATTGTATTTGGCCTGTGGGAGGAAACTGGAGCACCCCGAAGAAACCCCCCCGCAAACACAGGGGGGCACGTAAACTCTACACAGACCGAGGCGTATTCGAACCCGCGTCCGAGCGCACAGCCGAGGAGCTTCGAGGCACCCGTGCTACCTGCTGTGCCATCCACTTTTCTTCTCGTTGTGTCCCCTGTCTAAAGGACACACATAGCTAATTTATTTATACACTGACTCTCCTTTAAATCCATCCGAGTCGTTGGAAAACAGCTGCTCTAAAAACAGAATACCACGGACCATGTGTTTGGAATCTCTTTTTATTTTGCACAAGCTTGCATATATACTGCACATACATTCAGTTCCGAGAAGATGGAAGGCACACGAGGCAATTGAACTACTGTATCGTGTAGGTGGTACAAAGCGAAGGTAAAAGTCTGATGGTTTACCAAAAGCCTAATACACACTAAATAAAATCTTTATTTAATTTTCCAAAGTACTTTGTTGTGCATTTCCACTTCGTAAAATTCAGTAGCTGCCAAGCTCATTTTGAAACAAGATTTTATTATTATTTTTTAAATTCCATTGGCTACTTTTTACTGTTTCTAAGTAATTGTCAAGAGTTTCTTATTGTTGTATTCTACCTTATGGTATTACAGTACATTGTTGGTAAAGAAAAGACAGAAATGTACACCTTCATCAAATAAATTAGCATAAATTAAACCAATAAATTATGCAAAACCTGCAAGACAAACTGACAACAAAAGTTCACAATCCAGATTGTTACCTATTTACGTGTTCAAACATGAAACAAATCATATTACATACTTATATAACATGGAATCATGACAATGTCAGTTGGAGTTACTGCACGGGATTTCATTCTTATACAAAAAAGCATAACAATGCTATTTACAACATATTGCTAAATAATATAAAGGCAGTGTTTTTATCTACTTTCTGTTAATATTTACAATACACGTCAAGACCGGTAAAAATTGTCTGCAGATCTTTGAGCGTACTTCAGCCATAAACTATATAATTTTCAAAGAGCAGAGAAATTTTCAAACACGTTCCATTTCGTTGTGTTTTTTCTTTTCCTCCCTCACAGCATTATAGCAGTTAACTGTTCTTTTCACTATACTTTTATATATTTTCTTATTTGGAAAGCACTACCTGCTCTTGGGCAAAGTCATTTAGGGGTTGTGTCACCAGTGGGTTAAAGATTTTAAGTTAGAAAAACTAACTAGACCATGTTCAGTGCCTTCGCTGAAATAATAAGAACACAAATAAATTAATAAATATGATGAAATAAAATAAATAAACCTATGTTTAAACCCCATCTTGGTTGGAACAAATTGAATTCCTGTTGAGCGGTGCGACGGCGGTCAACGAAATACTACACACTAGTAGTCTATCACCGTAACTCCCGTATCAGAACTGACAATACAATTTGAGAGTGTTCAGATCGCTGAGCTGTGTGATGCTCCTGTGTCATTCCAGTTAACTGATCAAAGCCCATCCCCAGCACATGAGAGACAGAGACAGGGAGTGAGAAAGAGTCATCCTTCATGTGGAACTGTTTGGAAAAGGGAGCGATGATGGAAGGGGGTCATTTCTACTGTTCATGCCAATGCCTATTAATTCTCATCCAGGGTGCCCATATATAAGATTGAAATAAAAAAAAAAAAAAAAAAAAAAACAAAAACAAGTAACGTTTCTGTATAAGCCAAATTATGTAAGGCCAAAATTGATGACCGGTATCATCCATCTATCCATCCGTTATCAATAAGCATTTGCCGATGTGGGGTCGCCGTGGTTAGGAGTCTATCCCAGGCTTAACCAATTACCATGAAAGGAAACTGGCCTCAGATTAGGAGGGCGGGTGGGGTAGGGCTGCACTGCTTTCAGCAAGATCAATTCTATGTCTCCGGGAGGCCTCTGCCTCAAACTTTTAAACTTATGAAATCGTTGCAGGAACACAGAAGGAAAACTTTTACTTAATCCTCCAGACCGTAACATCACCATTTCAAAAAGCTGACAATTTCATGTATGTTTATTTACACACCAACTCCACGCAATGAAATTTGAAAAGCGAACAAAATAAAGCTATTTACAAAGATAAGTGCTAGGGCTCCGAAATGAACAGTAAAATGTATAGGATGAAAAATGTTGGAACACACACACACACACACACACACACACACATGCACTCTCAGGGATATTGCTTCTATGCTACTCTTGAATACCCTAAAAAAGTATTTTTTAAACACATTTACAAAAACACTGGTTCCTACAAGAATCCTTGTAACTCGAATGCTGCTTGAACATTTACGAAAAAATATTTTGCTATATCAAACGTTTCTAAAAATGTCTTTCTCCTCAAAAAGGTTTTCTTCATCATTGCCTTTTTAAATAGGTTTCATCGTTTGACGTCTTTTTTAAAAACGCACAGCGTATGCATAGCTGTCGTCACACTATTAAACAGCAAAAAGCAAAACAGAACCCAACATCTGTCAATTATTTATTGCAGTACTAATAAATATAATCATATAAAAGAGAATGAAACCTTCTGCCAATAAAGGCACAGTAGCTATTGTACATTTTGGAATGGAGGGACAGGAATTTTTAAAATTATTTTATTTTTATTTTATTTCGAAGGTGTATAAAAAACTTCCGCTGGTGTTTCACAAGTCTAGGCACAGGCAACCGTAACATCACATTACACAACAGGGAATCTGTTAAATCTTACAGGAAAATATAATATCTCAGTATCAGTATAATTAGCATTGCAACTATTAATAATGGATGAGGCCCCTTGGCCTTTCACTGTTATGTGGCATATTGTGCACAAGTTGGAAGTTTATGGGCTTTTTCACATTCATCTCATACAGCTCAAAGGGGCAACAAGCCAGCGTGAAGAAAAGCTCAGGTCAGGTATGGGAAAAATTACAGTGATGTCTGTTTAACATAAAATACCTTACATTTTCATATTCCGTCCTTCAGAAATCCCATCTCCGTGCCTCTTTACGGAGAGCACCGTTAAAACAAACTACAGGTTGCAATAAACTGGGAAGCAATATGTACCTTGATGAAAATCTGACAATGCTTTTTTTATTCTTAATTTATTCAGTTCAATTAAAATATAATATTTCAAGCTAACCTGCAAAGCACCCATAGGGTTTTGAAGTCTTCTTCTCTACGAAGTAAATATTGGATTATTTAAGCAGATTTCCAAATTTTAATGTATACATCATCAATGGTCACATATTGCTTGCTGGTTTGAGTTGTGTAGAAGCAGCTGAGAGTGTGTGTTCGTGGGGCACAGTTGCGTGTTGGTTTGGTTTCCTCTTTCTCAACTTGTGGACAACACGTTGGGCACGTCGTTCCTGCTCATTGTCTGTATTGTTGGGGGACGGCCCGACCTCGCCGAGGCCCGGGGGCACGACAGCGGCCCACCGCCGGCTTTATACTCCATTCATTCAGAAGTCAGCAGGTTTTTTTTTTTTTTTTAGGTATTGTGCTGACAGTAATTCTGGTCTCTGTGTTTCCAACTCATCAGCTGGATTTCCAGACGCACAAAAAAAGTGTCTTACCCTCCCTGACAGATGAGGCTTTTAAGCAAAAGGGCCGAAATAAAAAAAAAAAAGTGATGACCGAGGAGCTTTTCATTTCACACCTGCATCTTAAGGTTGACATATTACTTTATAAATGTGCATTTATAATTGCGTGGAAATGAAAATCGCAACAGTGAGTCACTCCTGGACTGTAATTCATATACAGATCTATGTTGGGTGAAAAACGTTGACTGAATTTAGATTTTTTTTTTTATTATTTACACAAACGACACACCTCGCGAAATGCGAGCTGTCAGTCTGTACAATGTTTTCTTGCGTTCAAAAACAGTATTTTATTTACAATATATGTCTCTTTCAATTAGCATTTGTGGCTTCCATCTAAATCTTATAAACTCCAGTTATAAACAAAGTATACATTATACTTTCAGAGACTAATTCAACAGTACTGCCTACAGTTCATCCTCAACTTTGAAAGATGTTTTCAAATGCTACTGATTGTTATTAAAAGCTAAACATTTATTGCTAATTTGCAAGGTATCAGGCCAGCCATTATGTTTCAGAGTCTTATGTAATTTTTTTTAATGTTTGAAATTTTTGTCTATATTTTACATCTTGCTGAAACAACTGTATAAAATCACAATGGACAAAAGGTGTCTAAGATGTATTTTACCCTTTTGTCACGCTTAATCAGCCATATTTGTCAGCCATAATTTACTATTGTTGGGGGTGTCATAGACATAGAAAACAATGTATACCGTGAAATTATACCTTCCTTGTGTTCAGATTTGTATTTATTGAATAACAGTATGTCACTACATGTCACTGCATTCTGTGTTATTTTTGCCATTGCCAATGACCTCTTGTAAATATAACTGATCATATTCAAAAACACAGTCATGAAAAAGGGGTTCGTGTTTATTTCCCTTGTTTTACGATGGTATAATATGTACAGCGGTCCCCCCCCCCACTCGTCTGCACTTGTGCATAAGCGTGTGCGCATCTCAGCGCACATGTCCGATTCTGATGATGTGCTTCTATGAGCAAAGAACGGGTCCCTCGCTGGGAAGGCGTCCATCTTTTTTTGTGTGTGTGCAAAAACTGGCTTGCCTCCGAACGAAATGACCATGTTGCTTAGTTACAGGAAAGGCTGTTCCGTCAAGGAAAAAGCTTAGGAACAGGGCCTCTCTCCCTGGTGCCTGTGCTATCAGAGTAGGCAAAAAAAAAAAAAAGAAAACAAAAAAAAAAACAAAAGATCATGGACTCATGCCAATGGGAAAAAAGAGGCTAAACTGAGAAAACAGATTTCACAATACCCAAAACAAAAACAATCTATCTCAAATATATTTCGTACAGAATTTCTACCATTAAATATTTTTGTAGAATAATTTATTTTATGAAGCATTGTCATAAGACAAAAAGGATCATCATGTATCAGTTCGAAGCAAGCAATAACATTAATAGTAATAATTATAAATAATAATTACATCTATACAATCTGTAAATGTATTGTCTTATTCTGCAGAACAACGGCACACATTTCAAACATCTCTCGGCGAAACAGAGCCCTATTAGTGACCAAATGAATAGAATTTCAGGTTAACAGTATAATTAGCCACCAGGCTGCAGGGAAGGGGTAACCCCCCACCCAGCTAGTTATGGGGCATAGAGAAAGAGGGATCCACACAGTCAAAACACCCAATGGGTTCAAAGACCTTTCAGGAGAAGAAGAAGAAGAAAAAAAAAAACAACTAGGATATCCCAGAATAGCCAGGGCATCCAAACGGGAATGCTACTTCATACTTCATACATTCAAAAGGGAGGGGCACTGGGCTGCGTGTGTGTGTGTGTGGGCTGGGGGGCAATGGAAACCTTTACTCATGCAGGAGCTCTTGCAGACAATTGGGAGATTTGAAAATCTCGGGGACTTCACTGTCCAGCTTGCAGATGACCTTGTATATCGCCTTCTTCCAGGAAGGATCAACATCTTTGCCTGCCACGATGGCATTGAAAAACTCCCGTAACGTGATCTGCGCCACTTCCAGGAACCGCTCCGGAACCTGCTGATACACAAGGAGACAATGGCATTAATAAGAGGTTCGGGTTTCAATCCCAAGTCTCTGGTTCACAAAAGGAGGCAGCCGGGGGAGCTCCTCCGAGACAGAAGGCGGCCTTTTTTTGAAAGACTCAGCTCTGAAAGGCCAACACAATTAAACCCGTATGGGCAATCCACACTGAGGACAAGGCCAAGGGTGAGGCTGCGACCGAGCCCTTCAACAGACAGACTCCTTGTCACACCCAGGTACACAGATCCTCATCTGTAGTCTCGAGGAAATAAATCGAATCACGAATAAACAAGTTTACATACAGGAAAAGCACATTTTTCCTTTCCGGATCTTCTTCTAGAGAGTCAGATGTGCACAACCTGTTAGAAGTGAATGTGAGTACACCTAGGTAACCCAGACAATATCTCCACAGGACCAACTGGACAGCAAGCTGAAAGCAAAGCAGCCCACAAGTGTCTCAAGTCTCTGGGAACTGCTGCACAAGAGAGGGGGCACATGGCAGCTCATTTCCTGATCAGACTTCTCAGGCGAGTGCCTTGTGAAAACCGACAAGTTTGCAGTAAATGTACTCAAACTTTTGACTGGTACCGGTACTTGGACATTACACAATTAAAATTGAGCAAACTTCAAAGTTTCTTGATCACCTGCCAGGTGATATGCAAAGTTTACATTACTGGTCAACTTCTCTTTTTGCATCCAGCTTCCTTACAAGCCATAGGGTGATATCTTGCACCGAACTTCCCATTTCTTAGTATAATGGCACAGGTTGTTCTTGCACAAGCTGTCATGACACATACTTCCACATTGGGTGCGAAGCAAGACAATAAGTCCACAGCCTGACATGGGGGCAGATAAGAGTCCGTCCGAAAGGGAAGTGGACTCCTATCACGCTATATCTTGCAGAAGAGCTCTGCTAGGAACACGAACTGAGCAAACAATACGAAGAGGAAGGGGAACCGAACGGCGAACAGGGCCCTGATTGAAAGGGAGAGGTCAAGGTACGACCGTACCGGAGCGTCCCGAAACAAAGTGCCAAAATGAGTCGATTTGCATGCTCCAGATTGTGCCCAGTCTTTCGTTGCACTTGCAGAACTGGCACACTGTGGTACAATTAAAATGCGCTGGGTCCTCATATTAGGAACATTCAAGTCACGAATTAGAGTTTTTAGCCATCGATATGAAATAAATAAAGAGCCTTCCAGAAAATTTTTAACTCGTCGCATCTTTATCTGAGGTTTTTCAAGAACCTAAAACTATGTGGGATGTCGGTAGTGTTACTTTTTTTTTGATTGTGACGGAGTGCTTTGATTTCCAGACAACTCGAGTTATGAACAGGCATCTGGTGGGATGTTAATGCACACATGTATATATATAGTTTTCATTATACCTTTTATTAAAATTTTGCACATCAACCAGGATATTATTATTATTATTATTGTGATGCAGCTGACACTTTTGTTCATGGCGACTTACAAGGGTAGGAGTAGGTTTTATTAAAAAAAAACTTTCCCCCTGACACTTGCAGCATGTTCTATAGCCCTGTCAACACACTGGGCGCCACAGGGGACTAGCTGGGGTCTCTTGGAAAAGGTGGCAGTGGACCAACAGACCGGTGAACCGACCGCAAACAGATTGTTAGCGGAGGTGACCATCTTCTCCATAGCTCGCCGGGGGGAACAACGGTCCCTCCTTCGGCGTCAGTCGGCCGAGTGTGTCAAGTGACTCCAGCTGTCTGTCGCAGCCCCTCCGGGGCGCCCTCGTCCTAATCGCCTACCGCCCCACCCGCTCCCCCCGACACCCCCTCGACGGCTCCCGGGGAGCCTAGCTAACTGGGGGCTCCGCGAGTGGCCTGGTCCGCGGGCGTGCTGGAAATTACGCTCTGATCTCTTCAGTACCCTTGACAGGCCTGCTCTGCCACACTACAGAGATGATGAGTTCCACTCAGAGCTGTGAAACCTTCCCCCAGAGCAACGCCAGGCGCCCTGCAGGCAGTCTTCTTGTAATGATCTCAACACGCCCGTGATGAGTTCCACTCTTGCGAGTGAAAATAATGGGCAAGATCTTAAATATCTGAATGCGGAATAAGTACGGCACCTAAAAAAAGACCTCTCACAAAGGCGCGGATTCATTAAGCAACGGCCAAATCGCACGGTTTACGTGTTGCGCCACCACATCCACATTTCAAAGAACATAGTCCAAAAAGTCATTAGTTACTTTCCTTTATTCTATAGCGAAATAACACAACATGCCAGTGAGGGAGGTCTTGCGTGATTAATCATATTGATTAACTCTTTAGGGGTAATTATGTCAAAACTGGGAGCAGAGTTTTGACATAATTACCCCTATATGATTAAGTAAGTGAATAATGTGGGACATTAGGTAAAGTGCTGCGGTTTCTCAGTCTCTCTAAGAGGTTGTGGAGCACAGTCTGTGCTTTGGAGGTGTCTGTCAAGTGATGACCCTCCACCCCACACACGCGCACACACACACACACACACACACACAAAGATCCCATGCCAGGTGAGCAGTTGCTGTGCCTTTGTACAGCCTTGGAAGCTGCATGCCACCCATGCCCATCCACACACCCCATGTTTCCATGCATGTTAAATATATCACCATTACACAAATGCTTCAGTTGTACCCTTGCTGAAACGTACAATATGTGAGATTTGTCCATTCGCTGCCATGAAAAGTTTTCACCTCATAGTGTAATATGAACACACTGGACCACATGGGAAGAATGATCTACTTTTCACGTTTAAAAGCACTTCGGGATAGAACCCGAACTCTTCACACTCTCATTGCGCATTGCCACCTATGATCTATACACTCTCCTAAACTTCTCAGAACGGGAGGCTGCAAAAGGAGGTGGGAAACAGCTTCATATTTCTATAGGGATAATGACACTATACATAAGAGACAATACTCTGTGATATAAGACATGAAACAGAAGACATTATGACTTCTTAATTCACTCATTCACTATGATTAACCATGTGTTTAATGTTGGGTTGCAATGTTCTTGACCCTACCCCAGAAGCACAGGCACCAAGTTATGCAGGGTACACCTAGGCTAGGGTGCCAAGCATCAGAGGGAGCAATTTTATTGCTTATAATTTAAATAAGTGTGTTAGGTGCTTTAGGGAGGTACTGACAGTTTTGTCGATCACATGTCTGTACGTATAACTCTGTTTATCGCGACATGTGCTTTTGTTGACTCTGAGTTGCGCAATGGAGAAAAGCGTCTGCTAAATGAACAAATGTAAACGTAAAACGTGTTTGAGCAGGGGAGGGCAGGACGAAAGGCAACCGAAGTTGACCACAGTAAGTGTCCTTCACGTTGGCTTTCACTGAAATGAACACCACTGTCTTTCGTGGGTCTTTTGGCGACCTTGCCACAACAACCCAAGGAATAAGCACGGAACTGGCAAACTAACCAGTTTTTAATGTGTTCCCCATTTTGCCCTTCTGCTCCTTCTCCCGGCAGCAAGGCCACAGCGAGACCGAGTCCTCCCAGCCCAAGCCATTCCTCACCTCCTCCCCGTTCCCCGTGTGCCGCAGCCTTCAAGGGTCGTCTGGACGATTCTGCTGACCACCTCCCCCCCCCACCACCACCACCACCACCATCACCCCAACCCCCACTCCAGCCTCCGCAGCGCACGGCAAACGCCTGACATAGCAGCCTGCCTGCCTTCTGTGTCCTGCAGATACTCATCGTGAGTGTCAGGACATACCAAGGTTAGTGGTCACAGGAGCGGAGCTCGTAGGCGAGGGCTTGCCAAAACGCACTTGGCTGATGAATGGATGTCACATGGAATGGGTGGGCTGCTGATGCTGGGTGGGGGGTGTATAACAAAGGTTATACATATCCCACCTCCCCCAACGGCACTTCCCTCAACAGACTACACCCCCATTTCTGGCCCCCCGCGCCGGGACGCCCGCCTCGACGTCCCTAACACAACTAAATTATATCGTGTCAGCCGGGAGAGGTGCCTTCCTTAAATCTCTTCCCGCCTCTGGAGATGAGAAGTCCCACCGGTACGAGGCCCTTCGCGGAGTACGGCAGCCGCCCGCCCCTCTCGAAGGATGGAGAGTCCTCTCACATCGTTACATTCACAAATGTCACATAAGAAGCACAACAAAGCGTGATGAACAGACACGGAAATCATATTCCTCGCATCGCTACTGAAAATAACGGCGGCCCGTGGCACAGAGGTGCTGCATTGCTAGGAATGTCCCTACAAGGGGTTTTTTAAACTGCTGTTTTTACTATAAAAGGGCAGTAAAATGCTGACTGTGAGGAGAAGACAATGTCAAGGAGAAAAGGGTATTGGTATTTTGGATCCTCTTGACTGCTTGCCTTGGAGAGAGAGGGAGCGAGAGCGAGAGTTATTCTTGTCACAAATCCTTTTGTCTGCATCTGCTGACTGCTTGCCCATAGCCAGCAGCGTGCTTTAACTGTTTTGTCACCTCCGCCCATCACACGGATCAGCTGTTGTGCTTTTGTTATGGGTATTGTGGCGACTAATCCGCTGTGGCCGCTCCGCTCTGCGGTAAATACAGCCGAATCGCGTCTCGGACAATTCTTCATAAATATTTCATACGGCTCTTACAACTCTCCACGTCCCAAATTGAATGATACAAAAAAGCGCATGAGACGCTGCCTTAAAGGCTTCACGCTAAGGACCTCGAGGAAACCCATGTAATTAGGTCTAATAGTTCTTAGGTGGATTCAAAGTCGCGGCAGCCAACCGTTTCTATTACTTTTCCCCCTTTTGTTTCTACACAGGTCACCAATCTGTAGAGATAAAAGTCAAAATCATTAAATAGTATTAAAATGTAAATTTCCCAGGAGGTTTCTCAGAGTGCTTTTGAAGGGGCATTCAGCAATACCGCTGCTGCGTGAGAAGTTATACAACGAACTGTAGAAATACACCGGAAAATACGTAAATAGTTTTAATCTCAAGAAAACATTTTTTTTTTAAATCACAATATCTACCTTTTATTTTTAATTGTACCTCAAATTGTTCCCTTGCATACATACAAGGTGACATTTAGGCTCCTGAAAGAGGAACAATTACACCATTGCTTATTAATGGGAAACACAAAAACACACACACACACACGCACACACACACACACACACACACACACACACACACACACACACACGCAAAAAGGGAATATCGCCTCTCTGATTTCTATGACAAGAGGAGTGCTCTCAATTAGACCGTGCGCACAAATGGGTCTGCTTGCGTTTTGTTTTGTTTGTCCTCCTGCATTCGGTCTCCCTGGCATTGTCCCGCTCCCCCGTTTCGGAGTTTGCCAGGGGTGGGGGTTGGAGGGGGGGCTGCCACGAACAAGCGAGCTTATGAAAAGGGATATTATACCGCTCTTGCTCTGCGAAACAAAAGACGAGAGGTGGAGAAAAAGTGGAGGGGGTGGGCTGGGGGTGGGGGTGTGGGGGTGGGGGGTGGCACGGCAGGAGCGGAGGCAAACAGCCGTGGAGATTCGTTCCACCTTGGCGCACGCATTGCACCGTTTGAACAAACTGACCCTCGATCCCTACTGTTCGTTTGGTAAATACCGATCAAGGGGAGAACTGGACCCCAATAAGAGGCACGCAAACCACGGGCGGCTGGAACGGCATGGTGCGGGGGGCATGGATTGGGGGGGTGCACTGGAGGGCAATACAGTAACAGTCTTTACTCCAAAGGCCTCCGTGGGGGGGGGGGACCTGATGCAGCGCTTCTTTCTGAATCAGTCCCTCCCTGATCATTTGCCTGGTCCTGGGTTTGGGGGAGGGGGTGGCGTTCGCCAGACTGGTTAATTATTACCGGAAGAAGACTGCACTTCGCACCATTTAAAACCCGGTTTAAATCCCGCGCTGCCTCGCGCAATAAAGTCTCGGACTGTATTTGCCAAGTGCCACTTTAAATGAGCCTTCTACAATTAATACGTTCGACAGCCTTGAAGGGTCAAGGGACCCCGTGTGCTCCAGGCTCTTCAGGTTAATCCCTAACAGGACTGAGAATTCCCCGCAGCCTGGGAAACGGGCAGGTTTTCCGAAGCGATTATGCTGCGAGCTCTCGTTATCTGTCCTCGACTTCCTGCTGCTTTGGTGTCACCGTGCCGACCTTTGCAATAAGCCTAAGCGACGTCCTATTCCAGGCATGCTGCGATGTGGTCTGTTGCGCTGGGAGACCAGCCTTGGGGTGTAGAGAGCAATTTGCACAGGAACAGACTGGTCCTCTTCAACATGAAGCCGAGCAGCCAAATTTGATCAACCAACGTTACATATCCTACTGCAATCAATAGCTATTAGTTAGAAGGTCTCAGGTATGTATTATAGCAAAGAACTGTGACATGACTACATTGACTACGTTTAAATCAATTCAGTTTGGCTTTCAAAGGCGAGAGGATGATAATGAAAATATATTTTTATTTAAGCTTCTAAACACAACAACATATATGTCTTAAGGGTGAAAATGATAACGTTCCGATTGGGATCAGACAGTAAATAGGATTCTCTCTGGAACTCGGGCATCTCGTATGAACCGGACTTCTGAACAGCACCGGATGTGTTGAAGAACCTGGCTGCCACATGCTCACCTCTCGCAGTCAATAGTCCGCGTGCACCGAAAGCCTCCCTACTCGACAGACCTTTTGCTGGAGAGTCGCTCGGTCAAACAGATTGTAGAGCCCCCCCCCCTCGCCCACTCACTTCCGTAAAGATGCTTTTCAAAGCCACAGCGGTAACGCCACCAAGGTTCTCAAACCTCGCAGCCTTGAACTACGCCATGAGGACATTGGTGGGAAAGCCAGGTAAACACACTTCAGTTTGGGCTGCGTGGGGTCCACTTTTCATTCGCAAGGAGTCCGGTGGCAACTGCCATGTGGCTGTTTCTCAGTGTACAGACTGTCAAGGACAGGGTTGATGATGCAGACAACAGCCTCCTCCCCCCCCCCCCCCAAATGCAACCTTCCTTTATTAGAAGCACTTCCTGCTGAAGGCAAAAAGTGACATAATTTGTCCTGTAACAGGGATGTTCCAGCAGAATTACAGTATCTTATGGACTTACTAACTATTGTTAGATTTGAAATATAACAGTAAATATTCTGCCGTGATGTGCGACTATCTGCGCGCTGTAAGCAAACGGCAGTTAAAGTGAAGGACGCTTTTGATGAACTAATTGAACCATTTCAACCCCCCCCCCTCACCACGCCCCCAGCGGCACACCCTCAGCCAGTAGATCTATTTCAAAGAAGAGGCAAAACTGCAGAAAGGTGGGGGTCCGGGTGGAGACGGAGCAGACCGATGTGGGCCAAGGGTTATGAAGTCATTTATCTCTTCTTGCACTTGCAACCTGCAGATGAACAGGGGTGGTGGAACAGTGGAAGGACATCTGGATAGTGCAGGGAGGGGGGTCTGGGGGGGACACAATGGCCCAAGGAACAAAGTGGACAGAAGGAAAGAGGCAGCTTGGAGTTGGGGCCTTTCTTGTCTGGGGAAAGAATTTTTTTGTGGAGGGTTGGTGGAGTGCAAGCAGTTTGTCGAAGTGTTTTCCTGTGTGTGTGTGTGAACTACCACATAATGACAGCAAAATTGCTGTCACAGACCAGAGTCCACACAAGGGAACGTGGGACAGGTCGGGTGGAACCCAGGGCCAGGGTGTCCAAGGACAGCTTGGCCAACCGAGGGGGGGGGGGCACCATCTTCGAGGGCCATTTTCTCAGAATGGTTTTTAAAAACTAACAGAAATAAACACCTCGATGACAAAATGTATCTGACGCCTTTTAGGGAGTCTTCATCAGCTTAAGTCTGCAAATAAAATAAAATTTTAATGAACATAGTTTAAGCTAGTTCCTCGGTATGAATATTAGCGCTGATAAATACTGTCAACTGCAATCACTGTGACATGTGTATCTCACTTTTAGCAACAGCTAGGAAGTCTTCTGGTCTCTTGGCACATTATCTCGAGGCTATAAACAGACCATGGTTACGAGTGCCCGCAGGACCCTTGTCGACAATAAAACATCCCAGGCACCGGTGGCAAACTGCTTCTCTAAGAGGCAATTAGAAGAAACTGACACTTTACCGCATGGTGTCACACGTTCGGAGGCCCACAGATGTAAACTGTCCTAAATGTGACAACTCGTTAAGTTCACTTCCAAAGTCGCATATAGCCGTGGCCACGGGGCCAGTAGATCACGCAGCTGATGCGCCAGCTGAGGTTCAAGCTCAGCAGCACATATTTCAGAAGAACCTCAGCAACTTCAAAGCGGCAATAGCCAAAGTTCCACATTTATAAGCACGAAAGGTCTCAAAACTCATCTCTTTTGGGTCCAGTTCCCTCCTGAGCTCCTGACCTTCGCCACCTGTTACTTTCATCCATGCATTTATTTGTACGTCACCTCTACAGGCAGCTGCTTGAGTGAGAATGCACTTTTGTTTGCTCCGAGTTGCTCGCTGCTGTGCAGAAAAGCACCTCGATGTAAATGCAGTGGCGTTTGGCACAAACAAAATTTGTGGAAGGGAAGTATTAGACTAAAACCCATTGCCGCGTCCACCCGTCAATCCGTTCAACGCTCGCCAACGCACTAACTGTCACGCTCACACTGTCTTCCGCAAACCCATCCCGGCTCCACCTCCGCCCCTCCTTTGTCCAAAGGTGTCCCAGGGAGGGGGCTCAACAACCTTCTGCAACAGCAGGTGTGCCCCCCCCCGGGGTACTCTATGCCAAAGCGGAAAGTCCACTAAGCGTTTGATCAAACACACGATCACAGCCCGATACTTCCAACTACAGAAAATGCAAAAGTAAGCAAGAGCGTACCAGCCCCAGTTTACGAGCGTTTGTTCAGCAGGCCAGCGCTCGGCAATTACCGTCCTCAGCTGAACTTAAGGCCCGGTTCCTCTCGCTGGACAGTTTTTGAAAGCGGAAACAGATTTAAAGGTAAGCTTATATATCTAGATGTCCCATCGTGCAGCCGAAGATCAAGCAGGTGTCCGGCACTGACACACGTAGCGCGGTGGGTAACGAGGACCAGATGACAAGAGCTTGTCACCAAGCCAAACTTGTTTCTTGTTTCTCATCCAAGTGACTATGGCAACCTCTTGGAAAGGGAACACGGGCTTATATTCCAATACACGCTGGGTTAAAATTCCGAAAAAAGAAAAAACACGACCACCTCATATTGAGGCCAACCCCGAATGACATTGTGCTACGCCGTCTCAGACGTGGGGCAATGTACACGGTGAGCGTCGGTTACAGGGAAATAGATGGTTAGGGCTGATTATTGCTTTCCTTTGACCTGTTATGGAAAACATGGGACTGACGGAGAGCCCCCCCTCCACCTCCCCTCCTGTGAAAATTAGTATCCATTAATAAATCATTTTGCCTGGCAGAAACAGCAAACGCTGAAAGCTTTATACAAGACAATTGAATCACTTGAGAGCTTGTCTTTTTTTCTATAGAAGGTAGATGTTTGTGTGCCTACAGCTGTCTGGGGGGTTGGGGGTGGGGTTAAGTGACTTTTGCCAGCTGTAAGCAGGAGACAGCTTGAGGAGAAATGGGGATAATAAAGATATTTTTTTCTTTTCTTTTTTTAGGGGAATACGGCCAAATATAATGTAGTCTTTGTGACACGTGATTAAATATTGATGGGGGAACGTGCATTTTTTATGACATCTGAACAATGCTTGGCTTTCATGAAAATTCTGAGGACGCACAATTTCACGCACTTCATCTGAGTTTCGCGCGAAGCTGCCGACCCGATGACCTTCGCCTCAGTCGAGATTATCGCTACCCGACTTTGCGATAACCGACGCAAAGTCCATTACATCAGCGACGAGCGATGTTCTCCCTCGGGCCGCCATCCCGCTGGGATCGGATGTAGAGTCGCGCTGAACGCGTGACGCGCCGTACGGCGATGCGCTGCTGAGTTGGCGCCCGTCTGCTCGCCGCGTCCGGGTTTGGGTTTCCAGCTGGGCTGCGCAGTGGATTTCGCCTCTCTAAACAGGAGGGCCGTGTTTAAACAGATACGTGGTGGGTCTCTTTGCAGAGAAAGGAAACATATTAACGTGGGGATTTTTCTTTTGTTTGATCGCACGTCACTCAACGGTTGCGCATTTCAGCGGCAACGCCTGCTCTGCCATGGTGTACGTTTTACACAAGGCTTTCAAGCTCTCCTCGCTGTAAGACACTTTAATCTCAAGATCTCTTCTCGGAAACATTCTGCTATGGCGTCGCTTGTCGCAGCTTCACCATCATTGGCTACCAGAACTTCTCGAGAAACATGGAGCTTAACCAAACTCAGCTAATTAACTAATGACCACAATGAGCTGATTCCCTTCTATCTGGGCCTGGAAACAATCAACTCATAAACAGCAAAAGCTCCTTCCACAGCAGAGCAGGAGCTGCTTCCACGTAACAATCGGAGAAGCCGCTGCCTTTGAGCTAATCCTTGAACGCAACAGAGGAAATAAGCTTCGGTGGACTTTAACTGAAAGAGTACGAAGCAGAGAGTAGCCAGTGTTGCTGCTACTTCCTAATTCAGAGAATTTATCTCAGGCATGTTACTTAATAATATGAAATGTAATATCCTGATAGGAGGACGGAGTGGTATTACACATGGGTGCCCTTTAGAGTATTAATCTGTAAACGTATTAGGAGTCTACCTTGCATTTTAATAATCCATCTTGCTTTCACAATCCACCTCGCATTTTAATTTGTTAGTACAAGGCAAAATGTGAACGCATTTCTACTGAGGAAGTATGCCCTTAATATACGTTGCAGAAATAGCTACAATAAGTCGATAAAGTCGCCATTAATCTGCAAAACCTCAACATACAAATTAAAATTTTAATGGATTCAAATAACCGGTGTGAAGAACGGTTTCATCTTAAGTTCCAAAAATGCTCTTTTTTCACTCACTTCGATTCTATAATAGAGATCATTTAATATGGCCTGATCTTTAAGTTGAAATTTGAAACTTGACCAAAAGATATATCCTTCTTGTTGTGAGCTATCATGCTCAGCACATTCTGTATATCTGTATGAATTGAGCCCCATGGCAGTAATGGTTTTGAAAGCTGATATCAGCTCCACTCTGTAAGGAAACTCCATGCTGCACAGCAGACAAGTAGTAGGGGAAAAAAAAAGAAAAAAATAAACCACACGGGCAATCTATTGTCATTTAAAGAACGAAAGCGAGCCTGTAATGCCTAATAAATTGTATTCCTTGGCAGTGAAGCGTGTTAATATCCAGAGTAATATGACAGGGGTTTGTTTTCATTGACTACCATTACACTAGGCTGGGGATGTGTCACTGTCAGTAACTCATGGACCATGACATTAACAAGAGGAGTGGCGCCGGAATAAGAGAAACACGTGACAATCTGGTCTCCATGAGCAGATGTGTTGGAGAAACACAGCAGCTCAGTCAGGAAAAGAAGCCTTTTCTGAACAGGGCAAGTGCATATTCTGCATAGTGCATCAGGGAATCTAGAAAAATGAAATGAGAACAGTGAACCACTATGTGGGAAAAAAAATCCCACAATGATACATTGAATTCGCAAGCAGTTTTGAAGGGGGAGATGATTTCTCCCCAAAAACCCTCTTAAAAGTACACCATAAAACATGGAAGACAAAGGCTGCACAAGACAGTATTGTGCTAACACAAACGAATGCTACCCGAAAGCTGATTAAAAACTCGCTGGAGACTGTCCGCTGTGCCAATTTTTTTTCCGGGGAGACGGCAGGGATAGGCGGATTTGGTCCCCATTCCATTAAATCCATCTCTGGTCAGATCAAGGAGCTGATCAGGGGCCAGTGGAAGGACTGACGGAGGGTATGGGGAGGAGAGGAGCCCTGTGCGGTGAGGGACTCGCTGAAGGAACACAATAGCAGGAGTCACCCACGATGCCGCGGCGCCCTCGGACATCACATGATGCTCGAGCGGTCCCCCACAGAACGCTTATTGTGAAGTCCGCTCTCCCAGCTGTGCTCAACCCCAGCCTGCAGAAGTCTGAAGATGACCAAAAGCCTCACTGCGTCACAGACTTTCTCACTCAAGCCGTATTCATCAAAAGGAGTCTTTATGTCTCCAAGAGCAGCTTTGCGGCTAACCTCAAGTACAGATCGGGACGTCCTGCTTAAACCTAGTGGTTCTCATTCGTGCCACTTTGCATTTGGATTCATTTGTCTGATCAGGGAGGCACAGTTAGTACTTTTCTGTAGTGTCGGACTACTTACACCAGTGTCTACTGTTAGCGTTTTATTTTATTATGATCTATTAATTTATCCAAAGCAACCTGCAATGTATGATTTGTATACTAAACTACAGTTATTTACCAATTTAAACAGCTTTGTCATTTTTACTGGAGCAAATCAGGGTAAGTACCTTGATTAAGAGTACAACAGCAGGGGCAGGAATTTGAACCCAATTTTAAAGTAGCTGCTATTACCGCTACACTACCTGCTCCCACTAAAAAAAAAAGCCTTGCTTTAATTTATGTAACATAATTATACCTAGTCTACAACTGTGTGTTTTGCTTGAGCCATTCAGTTTAAGTACCTTGTTCAAGGGTAATGCACCAAGGGACCGCCGGGAATTTCACACTGCAGCTTTCAAGTAAAAAAAAAAAAAAAAAAAGAAAATTGCTGTGTTTCATAACTGCGCTACCTGCTGGCCCTCTCTGCTGTTGTTTCCCCGAACATACGTGGTGTTTTAGGCAGGGGGAGAGAACAACGTAGCTGTAGTGGCCCTATGTACACCTGCGCGTATATAGTGTATACAGCTTTTATGCTCTATCCCTCAAACATCTGATTACCCAACAGCCAATAAATCCTCAAATTAGCACGGGAGACATTCCATAAGTTGCTCAGAGGTTTTTGGGGAAACAGGAGGGTAGCGCAGAAGGGATGTTGTGCGAGGCTAGGTGAGAACAACATTGGGTGGAATGTGGTGACAAACCAGCTCCAGTGGTAAACCAGCTCTCAGTGCACCCAGCAGAAGTGGGGGCACTTGTGATGTCTGCCTTAAAACCCCCCTGTGGCTACGGAGATGGCAGGTCTCACAACTCTTATTGATAACCCCTCTCCTTCCCCAGTGATGTGGGTGGTGGGGGGGGCATAATACAAAGTGAGACAAGGGTAAACGGAGATGAATGTCAGACAATAGGCTGTGGCAGTGAAAGCAGCACCCATATAGACTTTGAACTTTTCCATGTTTCTGAAGGACAATTAATTATGAAGGCCTTTGGGGTAGGTCAGACCAGGGGAGGATAAAGGAGCAACACTGAAAAGAGGAGAAGACGAGGTAAAGACAGAGGTAAGGGGAGAAAAGCGGAGACTGAATGCTCCGACAATCCCTGGTGACACTCCAAGATGATATTATTATTATTATTATTCTCATTATTTACAATAGATCTACCGTCTGTGTACCAAAGAGGTATCGAAATATAGTGAACTATAGTGGTTTACTATAGCATGCACCCTGAATGCTGGGAATTTGTACACGTGTTCAAACTGGGGGTGCAGATGACGTGACGAAAACATCTGTCCAGGATCCGAAGAAAGGAGGCAGATGAGGGGTGTTCCTTTTCATCAGAGCAGTTCAAGGAGGGAGACAGTGAAAGAAAAAAGAAGGGATAGGAAGTCAACATGAAGAATTGAGACTTTTTCCCCCCTTCGATATGAAATGGGGTTAAATGATAAGGTCAGACACCCGATAGCCCAAAGACACGAGTATGGGAACTCTTGAAGTCAAAGGACTCCTCTGTACTTATGCGGGTTGGACAGAGCCACACCTCCCTTTCAAAAGACACAGAGATCACAGGGACATCCAGGGTGTCCTTTAAACTCTTTAGCACAGCAGAGGGGGTGGAGGGCAGGGCTGGCGAAAGGAGCTCGGGGTGAGGAAGCTTGACAGAAGAGCCTTGAACTCTTTTCTGAAGGAAAGATGAGATCCTCCTGGAGCTGTCATAAAAATGCCTTTTTATCTCCTGTACGCTGAAATCCCGCCTGCGCCCCTCCCCCAACCGGCTTCTCAATGCTCCTCGTGAGCTGATATAGTAGGCGCAAAACCCTCGTCCAAGCCTCTCGGAACTCTGTGGTTCCAGGATGAACGAAACAATTCAAAGCAGCTTTATCCCATATACACTTTCCGAGATACCAGAACAAATATTCATTTTCCAACGTGCACATGAAGTTGCAGACCCGTACCATGCATCCTGAGCCCTTTTTTTCCCTACTGACGCTCTATAAGAAGGTCACAGCTCTGCTTTCAATGGTCATAACCAAAGAGTGGAAATAAGGTTCAAAGCGGTGCCAGGTGGCTCACGAGAGAAGCAGCGAAGACACTTACACTGATAAAATACACGTGAATCAACCTGGCTTTTTATGATCCGAATTTGTAAGTGAAGCCCTCTAAGAGACACAAGGATACACACAGGTTACACAACATACAGGCCACATCTGTTGGTTTTTTAAATATAGTGGGCCAAAAATACATAGTAAATTAATGTGGCCTTGCAGACAAGGAGCTCTTCAATATGTGACAATACGCGTATTATACAGTTGTTTCTTCATGACTATACCTTTCCTATTGAAACCCAGAACTAGTTACCAAGTAGAGAAGGCCGTTAATTACAAGGCCGACTCTCTAGTGGGGGGGGGGAGTGTTAGGGGGCTGTGGCGGGATGGAGCGGAGCTTGATAGCAATCTGTATGCAGCGAGAAAAGCGCGAACACGGCAAAGGTCATTAATGAAGCCGCTTTAATTAAAGCTTGCGCTCATTCTGCCATGAGAGATGGAACAATTATGTCATTAAAAGTTTGTAATAGGCAGGAAGAGGGATAAACAAATTTGAAGGGGATGAGAAAAGAAAAAAAAAACCAAAGATATCTCAGAGGAGGAGAAAGCACATTACTGGAGTGCATTGACAGACCAGATTAACATCAAAAGATCAGCCAAACAGAGGGCATATTCATGTTTATATTCGTTTTGCTAAATTTTGCAGAAAAAAAAAAAAAGGCCCAACTTGCTGAGTGGACGGTGGAGTCCTGTTTCGGGGACGCAGTGCGAGACAGGGACTGACAGGTTCGAAAGAAAGCAAAAAAAAAAAAGCTACGATGAATTTCTATCGCCACCTCAGCACTCGTACAGCTTTGGATGGTTAGGTCACAGTGGTAAAACAAAACAGCAGGGAGAATGAAACACACACACCCACAGCCTCTTCTAAGTCAACTTGGTCAGTCCAGAAAATTTGCATTTGCCGGTGAAATTTTCCTTGTGCTAGGTCATAATTGTCTCTTATATCTCCCTGCTCGGACACCTGCAGGACCTATGCAGCCCTTGATATGCAAAATGTCTCAGCACGATGTAACTTCTCAGCCAACAAAAGTCTTATTCATAAGCTGTCCCCTGTTTCTCCTTTGAGCTTGCAAATTCTACATTTATGTATGTAAATGGCCTTGATGCCTTGAATTAGTTCCTGCTAGTGAAATGTGCATCTGCAGAGCAACAACCCTGAACAGCTTTAGACCTACTTTAAGCATGCCAGGGACAAGTTTTCTTCAGAAACCCTGAGTTTTTCATAATAAACGCTAATAATCAGAAGTATGTAAAGTTTTAAAGAAGATAAATCCAATTATGAAAATCCAGTACTATAATATGAACACTGAAAGATTTATCCCTGAAGTATGTCTCTTGACCCTTTTAAAAAAAGGGTTGCAATAATTATTTATGAAATTTCATCATTGTACTTAGAGGACACATGTCAAAGTAAAAAAAAAAAAAAAAATCTGAGGAATATGTAGTTCTAAAACTAGAGTACAAGGCCATTAAAGGTGTAAGTCACATGACCAGCTGGGTGTGACTAACCAGTTCTATAACTTCATGTGAGCTGTGACTGGCTAAATATATGGGACAGGAAAAAAAAAAAAAAAATCATATTTAAAAACAAATTTAGCTTAATCAACAATAGCAGGACAGCCAGATTGGGTTCGATCTGCGGTTTTAAACGAGACCTTTTCGTTCCGCTGGAGGTCAGCTAATGGCCTGCGACCTGCTGCCTCAACGACAGTTACAGTCCCGAAGTGGTACTTTTGACACGCACAAAATAAAATGTTACTCATCTACAATAACTCAGGTGTGATTTAAGAAAGAAAATACACTTCACACACCCTGTGCAGGTTGTCATCCGTATAAAAATCTTACAGTTGCTTCCCCAACTATGCGCACGTGTCGGAAATTAGGAAAACACCCGAAAAATCCCAGTAGCACGCCACGTCCAGGAGCACAGTACCGAACGAAGCCCTACCTCAAAGTCGTTGGCCTTGTTGTAGTGCATGTTGAGGGCGCGGTAGAGCTCACAGTCCCGGCTGACGCTGAGTTCCTCCGATGCGGTCACTCCGTCGTTGATAGCCTGCCGGGCGAACTTCTCCATCTGGATGTAGTAGAACTCACGGAAGTTGCTGAACCATTTGATGAGCTGGGACGTGATGCACCTGTTGAACTGTTGAGAGGCACAGAGAACGGTCTTAGGAGACTCCAAACGGGTGATGGTAGGAGCACCTGAGCAAACAGCTCGGTGGGATCTAAAATGGAAGCGCTTCGGCAGAACGCACAATAAAGAGAGTCTCTCGAAAAGCACTTCACACACACCTGGCACAAAGATACAGGTCCCTCATCTGTACACACCTGAGAATTGTTGACATTCATTGCTTCATTTAGTCACTCTTTCTAAAAGTGTCCTTCCTTTTCAAGTCACTTTTTAAGCCTTTGCATAGAAACACTTTGAGCTGACAATCGGAATTTTGTCACTTTTGCTAATTTTTTCCCAAAGTGCTCTTTCCTATACATGTTCAAAGCATATTTTGACAAACATGTACGTAAGACCTTTATTTACATACTCGTGCAATTACTATTGGTAGAATCTTTGTATTTTCCTGCACAATTTGCTATAGCAGTAAGCAGTTACTTCTCCAGCACTTCCCAGTGCAATTTGGGGTTTTCATCTTTTTTGCAGTGCGAGATAATACTTTCGCTACGGTGAGCGTCAAGTCTGCCACAATGTTTAGTATCTGTAAGCAGAGTGTAACTGGAATTCCAAGTCAATGCATGTGCAAGCTCCGATGCGGGACATTTACACACCAGAAAGTGATGTTTGTTCTGAGTGGCGTTTTCCACGCTACGACTTTTTTCGAAATAATCTAAAACAGCAACTGCACTTTTCTATTAGGTCCGCATTATAGCGTTCCAAAAAAATTCATGACAATTCTAGGCTGGAAAAAATAACTAATTTGGATTAAACTAGGATGAGTCATAATTAACAGCTGTCCTGTGAGCGCACATGATGAACACAGAACCTTTCAGGCTTTGACAGCCATTCAGGACTGAGACGTTCTGGGTCACCCTGAATGCGACATTCTCTCGCCGTGCCCTTTGACCTCCGCAGCTGATCTCTGTGGCCGGTGCATGTGCGGCGGTCTTCATGACCGCAGAAACACCAGTGTGTGATAACAGCAACCGAGTCCCACACAATCAAGTTCTAATGAACCCAGAGGGCATTCTTTTCTCCGACTTCTTCTGCTCATTAATATTATTCATCAACTCCCACCTCCCACATTTCATCCCAATTTGCTGGTATAAAAAGGTTGCGTAATAATAAAAAAATATATTAAAAATCTAGTACACATTAAATAGTAGAATAGGCAATGTGCAGAATATAAGAAAAAGGAAAACTAAGGATAGTAAGAGCAGGAGGGGAAGAGGGAGAATGGAAATTGTGTGTGTGTGCGGAGGCAGGAGGTGGAGTACTTTTTATATTTAATACAAAAATTGGCAGAAAAGAGAAGAAAGTAAGAGGATCCTGATCGCGGGTAAACGGAAGCTATGACAAGGTAGCGAAAGCCCAGGAGCTCACAGATGCTCGCGTTCCTCCCAGAGGGCTCGAGATGCATTTTTTAGCACAGTCTATGTTACCCTCTGACTCCTCAGATAATTGAGAAGAAAATGATTAAGTCATCAACAAACCGCTCCAGCCAGGGGGGAAAAAAAGTTCAAACATGTGCTTAACCTATTCAAGAATTTTCCATTGACTCCGTGTCTTTGCTCCGTATACTTTCGGCCTGGCAGGGAACCCGACAGGAAAAAAAAAGATGGGGTCGGGGGGGGCTGAAGAAACAGGCAATCTGATCTGGTTACCGATTTCAATAGGACTTAAACCTATTAGGATCCCCTGAATTCGGCCTCTTTCCGTTTTATCTTAGCAGAAAAATACACTGTCCAAATTTCCAGACGCTGAGATAAGGACCCCGGCCCCTCCCCCTCTCCCCGCTCCCCCCCATGATGGCTTACTATTCCTTTTCATTTCTTTTAGAATAAGTAACAAAACATTACAAAATGATAGGAGGCTGTTCAGTGGGGAATGAAAATTGCTTTGACATGGAGATTAGGCTGCAGTATTGTTACAAGACATTGTCTCATACGAACAAGGCTCGGAGGAGAGAGAGGGGGGAATAAAGAGGAGGGGGTATTTTTTCCTATAATGGCCCATGGATGACATAATGGAGGCTACAAAAAAGTAAGTCCACATGACATTGTTTGGCAGGAGGGTATAAAGAGAGATTTAAACCGTATTGTTGCCGAATAGAAATACCAGAGATGCGAAGGACAAAAGAGCAGCATTGCTGGAACGTGACAACTCAGCAATTTGAGATCATGTCATCTGCTTGTCAAATAAACGCATCCCCTCGGTGTCCTCCTCCTAGTTACAGACAAACACACTCACACACACATGCGTGCACGGGCACACGCACGAACGTTACAGACCCCTACAGTTCTCAACGGAAACACACAGGCATCCAATCCCCCAACACACACACACACAAGCAAAGTACAGATGACACATCATTCCGATCCACGTATGCTTAATTTTAAGAACGGACTCTGAGTTAACGTGACTCACAATTACGCTCAGTCAAAGCCGAAGAGCTGTCAAGGAAAGCAACATTTTCATTGCTTGTGTCACCGAGGACAGGAAGACATGCTATTTTCCTCACTGCCGCTAAGTGTTCGTGATTGACTTGAACACTTCATCAAATGGCTCCTTAGTTGTACTTTAGCTGAGGACATTTGTTTTACTCTCCATTTAACTCGTGAATTATTCGGTAACTGATCTCTATTTGCATTTTTGAACAAAAATGTTGAAAAGCAAAGAGAAACACAGTGAGAAGAGCTGTTTTAAGTTGTTTTATTTCTACTACGATCCTTGGTATTAGGGGAGAAAAAAGCCAGTCTTCAGAGAGGAAAAAATGTCCTGCAGTCCATGACATCTGCTCTCTGTGAATTCATTTCTACATGTAGGCTAATTGCCACAATGAAAGGCCATCACTTCCTCTGCAAAAGGAGGGATCCAACTTTGATTAATGCTTCCCGTGGGACAATGCCCCAAAAATTCAGGAATATTGAACGAGCACACTGAAAAGATTTGCGCAGCAAATCAGTCTGACACCTTAATCTGGGCGGGCAGCGGTTGACTCAGAGCGGGACCCGGGATGAGGGATGAGGGCCCAGAGGAACACCGGATTCACACACTCACGCTCACACGCCTTTGAAAGGCTGCCTCTCCTTCCCCATGGCTCCACTCCACCCTGGCCACTAGGGACAACTGAAATTCTCACTTTACACATCCAGAGGGGTCCAAAATAAAGTGAGGGACCATCTGATGACATCATACCACGGTGCCAAAACTCATAGAGTGTGCACATATTTAGCAAATATACAACATTAATGTTGTTGTGTCCCTATAAGAAAAAATGGTGCACAAAACTTCAGCCATACTTTGGGATGGTACACTTTTTCAAAGATCTTTCACCAAAAGGCATTTAAGATTATGTTTTATAAAGTATCTGATTAAAAACAGAAGGCCTACAAGCTGGCAATAGACAACGTAGATTTCACAGTCACAAAGTACACAACCAAACAGAAAACTTCAAAGAATCTCAGTCCACAGAGACTTTTTAACATCTTTTTTTTTTTTTTTTTTTTTTTTTTTTTTAAAAAAAAAAGGAATTATGTTTGAATTTACATGCTGGGCACAGTGAAGACGTGGCAGAGATGTAATGATTCCTGATGGAGCCAATCTATGCCAACATGATGCCAGCTCATTGACGACCTTTAACCTCAGACCCATTTACATGAACACCACACCAAAAATAGACTGTTCCTCTGATTCTCACATGGACTGATGACAGAACACTTCCTGTCATGTCACTCTCAGCCGCCACCCCGTCCGCATCACTGATCTGTTGCTCAAATGTAACTTTTAAAAGGCCATAACTCAAAGTAATTTTACGATGTGATCAAATGAATATGCACTAAATTTAAATTTCTTTATTCACATCGCAGACACTTTTCTCCAAAGCGACAGCGACTCAGAGTAAATAAAATGTATTTTACCAACAGAAGCATACAGACGTAGACGTGTGACTCCCAATATGGGAACATCTATGGGTAAAAACAGGAAACTAAATATCCAGTATATAATGGCTGAATAGTAGACCATCTGCCTTGACCACAGAATTCTTGCTAACAATTTGAGAATTCTGAAAACTCGTGGACATTACTTCATACTTCCGGACAGTTCAAATAACAAAGGTACAAAGGTGATGGGGGATGGGGGGGCTGTCCATTATACAACCAGTCAACTACAGTGACAGCCCAGGCTTCCTGTTATAATTCTGCGAAGGGGGCTAAACGCTAATCTCCTCATGACTACTGGCTGACTCCACACAATTGGCGCTTGAAAACATCCCGCTCGCCGCCGGAACGCAAATAAAAACTCAGCTTTTACCGCCTCGCCATGCCGTGCTTCGCGTCAGCAGAAAAAGGAAAGAAAGAAAAGAAAGAAGAAAAAAAAAGAAAACACCTGACCGCATTGAGCACTGGGCTGCATTTGCAAGCGTTGGAACTGGCCAGAGGGAGCACGTCGGCCATTGTCCTCCGCTCCAGCGGCCGACGTTAAACCACAGAGGTCCCCGCAAAAAGCACGACAGCCTAACAGCAAGGCCCACAAAGTCGTTTCTAAGAGAACTCCCAACGATCCAATCCCTGGCTCGACGACACAGTTCCTCCAAAATTACGCTTTAACTATATATTGTTTCCTCTTGCAGTGAATTGAAATTTGTCCCTACCGAGCGGCAAAGCTTTTCCGCATTCGCTTCATTTAAAGAGCAGCCTATGTTCAACAGCTGATGGCTTAACCCATTTTCCACACCAATTATGCATTAAGATCCAGTTGGTGGTGCATTGCTGCAAACGTCTTGGAAAAGAAATTCCCATGGTTCTTAATCCAACTGCAATTAGTTCATAATTTATGCACAATTCCCATTCAAGCAAAGTATCTGATCCTAGAGGAACTTGGTTTCCATTGTTTTGTAAATGAGAGTTACCTCGACACCGTAATAATAATATGACCATTTTACGTGTTTTGAAGCAACGCTTAAAATCAACATGACAATAAATCATCGGATTTTGGATTTTCATATCAAAACTTGTTGTCATAGTTTTATTTGTCAAAATCTTAGAAGGAATGACCGAACATGGACCAGACCACTTTTCACATAGAGAGAAAAATCTCAAAATTCATTTAAAAAACGTGAAAATTAAGACAATATTTATACTGAATTTACTAGGTACTTTGCTTTAAAATTACTAACCTGATATTGTCCTGATAAAAATGCTGTATAACACAGTACCAGGTTACTGTCACCATGGTGACCGGTCATGGCAGGAGTAAGAGGGAGATGGTGTCGTTATGGCGATATGGGAGGGGGCAGCTGGGAATGAGAACCTTCATCTCCTCATTTGAATAATGTGTCCTGAATCTGTCACATTATTTATGCCCCTTATGCCCCACTATATGCTGCATCAACAACAAATTAAGCTGTAAATAAGAAACAATCAGCTCCATTGTTTTGTACGTGTTGTTGTGTTTCATCTTGTTTGTCTGACCCTACCTCCCCCCACTCTATAATAGGGTAAATCTGTGCTCTGAGAGTAGTTTTATTTTTCACAATAAAATTGTCTCTCACCAGCAATGGGAAAACTAGTTTCAACTTCACCAGTTCCTTTTCAGAGTTCAGACAAAAACTGCTGCAAGTGCTTGAAGAATAAGGGGAGTCACCCTAACAAGGAAATAGTGACCAACGGCCAATTTTGCTCCCAGCCAGCCAAATGCAGTGATGCTACTCCAAATATGAATAAACAACCAGCACAGGTGCAAGGGCTCACCTTGACATCGGAGAAGAACATTTTCAGCATGTTGGAGCTCGGGTATCTTGTGTAGAAGAACATCAGCTTGGCCTTTTTCAAGTGATTCGGAGACAGGCCTTCCTGAATTTGGGATGACTGGGGTTAAGGAAGAAAAGACGACTTACAAACAGCGCACATTATAATCCAGTTGCACTGGAGAGGAACTAAAAACAGGACATAAACAAATGATAATTTCCCAATTTAGTTATAATTTATGTATATGAAAAACGTAAGCAACTCCTGCAACACACATAAAAACAATGCCCCCCGTCCATTTTCTAACAGCGAAAACTTTACAACGTACAACGTTTCAATGATCCGGTGCACAAAAGTGTGTAGTTTTTCAGTTTTTGTTAAGAACGTTCCCTAGGAGTGGCTCTGTGAAAGCAAACACTGGGAAGGGGAGGGCACTGGGGGCAACTCAGGGGGAAGAGGGGACTAACTGGAAAGATCCAGCCATTCCAATTATGCCCCCAGCCTCCTGGCAAGGCCGTACCCCTGCCAGCCAGAGTGGCTTTGGCCACATCTGTGTCGCAGCCTGGCCACGCCATTTTCCCTGCAAATTAACGGCTTTATCGTTTAGAAGACATAAAGATGCACGTGTGTTGGGGGGGATCAGGGTTTCCCTCACAAGGTCAGTAAGGATGTGTCTTCCACAAGGGACCAATATTACTGAGATCCAACAAAAAAGCCAAAAGCAAGAACCTCTGTTTAAATTTATTAAATTTGTCTCATGCTCAATGAATAGCAGTGTACAATGTTAGAGTTGTATACTGTCTTGACTAGAATTATTTTGCCATACAATACAGCTGGGTAACTCTTACTATAGCTATTCAGGGTAAGTACCTTGTTTGAGGATACTGTACGAGACCAAAACCACTATGTCACCAGCTGCCCCCTTCAATGCTGCTATGAATGAGCTCATCCTGTACTATATGTATCCTCTTGAAATCGCGTTTTGAAATATTCACTATAATGCACTTATATTAGTAGTATTACTGACTGGAAACTGTACATAGTTGTGCGGAAGAAATTTATTTTGCTATTTCAGAGCAACGCTGCCTGGGCAAATAACTGGAATTTTTCGAATTTTACATGTAATGACAAGATTTAAAACAGACTGATCAACAACAGTAGCCCTTCACAGTCTCTGCCTTGCGCTAATTTGATATTTCACTACAAGGCAGGCATTTAGCTAAAGAAATCAAAATTAATTAAAATGCATTTTGCCTTCTCCTATTGCTCCAGGTCAATATCCCTAGCAGGGGAGAGGAGGAAAAATAATTATCTTCTTCCACGAAAACTGAAGCGACTTGATTGAACGCGCTCTTTGTGTTTTGCGGAAGCTTAATGATTGCATAGATGATAACTCCAGATTGACGTGCTCCTTGTGCCAAAACAGGGGAGTTTGAATGGGCCCGTGGTGACCTCCATTAGGCTGATAGGCAGGACTAAAAGAGCATTACTCTCTCCTGCTGCCATCTGTCATAACTTGAACGTGAAATAACAGCACTGAACTGGGGGTGGTGGGGGGTGGGGGAGTAGGGAAGGCAAGGTGTCCTCCTCTGACCAGAGGGGACTTTGAAAGCACAAAAACGAAGAAAGAAAGAAAGAAAGAAAGAAAGAAAGAAAGAAAAAACAAAAAATATGTGTTCACAAAAAAAATGGAAAAAAAAACCTGAAGATGAGTCATTCTTTTCCTGATGTTTTGTTTCCACTAAACAGAGACAGAACATTGAGAGTTGCGGTGCAGGAGCAGGTGAGGAACTGGTATATCTCGTAGTGAGCTTCTTAATAAAATTAATTATATTGAGATGCTCTTTTCAAATTACAGTGCAGGATCTGAAAACATTTTGTATTAGTGATCTCAATTAAATAGCAAATCTCTTTAAAAGCTTAGCGGGCAGCCATTGTCGTCATTTCACAGAAATTCACAGCAGTCCTATTAAACGTCCTTGTGCACCCCCCCCATCACTCACCCACCCCCACGATAAACCTGCTCATCTTCATTTCTGATAGCCTTTTCTCTAAATACAACACTTAAAACAAATTGCTTTTGCAGCATACACAAATCTGTCTTAAAATATGAAAAAAATCCACTAACATCCCACAAAGACTCAGGAGGAATTTTCTGTACTATTTCTCAGTCCTAAATTACTGTAAATGAAAATTGTCCTCAGATTTTCTAAAAAAAAAAAAAAAAAAAAACTAAATAAAAATAAAACTTTCAGTAAATGTATGTTTGGAGTCATTTTGAAAACTTTTTTTTGACTTTCCTTTAATTTCATTTGTATGCAGGACCATTTACTGCATTCGTGTCCACATTGGTTATGGTGTTTAATCCTTTCTTAATATTTACCTTGCCATCATATTGATTTTTTAGCTGTATATACCAATTACAATATTTAAAAGTCCTATTAGCACAGCCGGCTTCACGAGAAAGATCTACTGAAACTGTTTCTAGGATCCATACATATGTGCAGAAATCCATTACTAATCAGATCTGGTCAACAAACAGCCATTGCAAAAACAACCTCAATGATGTCTCTCAGCCAGTGAAGACAAAATATATTACAAAATTATTATGAAAAGGCTTGAGGAAAGATGAGTAGAAGTTGGGTAAGAGCAACAGAAGGGAAGGATGCATAAACAGTGGAGCAAAGGATGTGGAAGCAGAGCTCTCCATCATGACATTCAGCTCCGAAGCCCGATGAATTCAGCATGTGTCATGTAAGGGAGACAATAACTGCTGAAACTTGAGCCGCCTGCCAGGTGTAAGGAAGGGGAAGGAAAAAAAACAGAAGGATGATATATCCATAAATTAATGTTGAACATCTGCTCGGGAACATAAAAGATTAGAGGAACAGGACCCTGCAGCTGAACCTTAAGTACCGTTCAGAAGAACAGGGAAACACCGACATGTCTGAGAACAAAAAAAAAAAAAAAACAGAAAAAAATGCACGGGGCTGTGGATGGAAAAACTGAAACATTTCCCGATCATTGCGTTAAGACCAGAATTGCAGAAAATTATGTTTAGCCACACAAAAAGAAGGCTTGTGATAGTTCAGGCTAGAAAGACACCTGAAAGCCTGAACCCGAGTCCTCAGTCTTTCACCAAGTTCTGCTGAACTTTTTTGCCCCTCTTCCTTGCAGATCACAAAAGCTCAGTGAACCCTCCTCCTACCCCGCACTCCCAAACGGAGGGGGGAGGGGGCACTCCCTTCATATTTATGTGAGACAAGCCTTGCCTCGGATCTACTGGAAATGCAAAGTGCCTTCACCTGCTCCCATGTCTTGGGGTAGACCACAGTGCTGGAGCTGTGTGCTAGCTCTCTGTATGCAAATCGTCTGGGGGGACTGAACAAGGCTATTTTTCTTGAGATGCAAAGGAGCCGCGTGACAAGGAAGATCATTCGGCACACGGACAAAGACAATTGGCCGTCTGTTTCTTCAGCCATTTGAATAAAACTTAATATTTGATTAAACACCTTCATTTGCAAACATCGAGACGTTGCTCTCGGTGGCCCCGAGTGTAAACAATACAGGTGCAGATTATCGTCATTTTAAAAAAAGAAAAACCTATGTGAGGTTAACACTTTCCTTTCCAGACTGGAAAGACAAGGGCTGTTCTTTTGAGGCTCAACAAAAATTTGAGAAAAAAGCGCACTCACTAATTTGATCAACGTCATCGATGTGAGGCCGAAACGCTAATCTGCATCTTACAGCCGGATTCATTGTTGTGTATGTGCATCACTGAGTGGAAAAGGCAAAGAAACAAGACTCAGGAAGTGAGCAATAGGTAAACAGCTTATGCCCCTTATGCCCCACTATACGCTGCAGATGAACAGTTACCTGCAAACACCTGTTAACTCCGGCTTCAAAGGAAAGAAGACAAAAAAAAAAAGAAAAACTGGGTGCCAAGCAACGACAAGCATTGCCACAAGTGCTTCCCACTGTCAACAAAATATCAACAAAAAAAGTATTCTAAATGGTTCACATCATAATAAAATATACAAAAATCTACTGCTGCATGGCTGAAGACAGGTGTTACGCTATATGGGACTTATTGGAAATATCTGCAATGCTGGATTAAAATAAATAAACAAATAAAAGCTCCACATTTGTGGCAGTCTTCATTTACCCTGGAGTGATCTGGCAGTGAAGCAAAATCCACCCTTTTCTTTTACACCAGCTGCACCAACCGCGATGAACGACAGTAAATTGCTTAAAATTAGTACTCAAAATAATTCCGCCATTTCAGACGCCCCGTCAGATCTCTGTGACGGTACGCTTTTTACGTGCGACCAAAGACGGATCGCCGCAATCGAAAAGATCCGCAGATAAAGACTTTTTCCCTCGTCCCCTTTCTTCAAATGCAAGTTTTTCAAGACCTCTCCGCTGAGAAGGCCACTTGTTATTTTACTTCCTGGCTTTGAAATATGATTTGCTTTGAGCATTTATGTACAAAGTATTATGGGCACGGTGATGAAAGGGGGTTTTATTGTGAAGGCTCCAGTGACGGTGAGAACAGAAAAGGAGGGAGGAGGTATCACCGCGCTGGAAAGGCCTTTCGGCGCCATTCCCTGAAGTCCGCTCTTAAAAAGCCTTCGATTGGGCACCCCGTTTTAATCTTTCACACAGCGGGGAGAACGCGCGGGTTAAAACGCAAACCATTTAATGGAGATTAATTGAAATTAAGTGCTTTCTTTGCTGTAAGACATCTTGTGCGACTCAGGAGTGTTCGACAAGGATCGTAATTAGCGCTGTATAAAGCAATACGGTCACCGTGTTGAACACCGCAAACTGATATGTGCAGCACTTCTACACCTGCAAACATTTCTATGAATACATCATCACAGTGCACACAGGAGAGGTCTGAGGGAGGTAAGTATAAGCAGATTAAAAGCACGTAATCAACATAACGTAAAAGAGCACTGAATAGACAAGGACAAGTAAAATTAAAACAGATAATGTTTTTTTTTTTTTTTTTTTTTTTTTTTTAACAGAAAGGATATTGTACTTCCTGAATATGGAGAGATGTCAGATATGTCCTGAAGGTCCCCACATTCGGATTTGATCAAGGACAAGGACAGGCCTTCTGTGGTGCTTCCTGGGTGTGTCGGTGAACAGGAGCGATGGTGGTTCAGGTGATTTGATGACATCTTGGTCCTGAGGCTGGTCGTCTCCCTGGACAGGTCTAGAGACTCCGGCGAGGCCCTGTCTTTGCCCGGGTACGCCCCCGAGGAGGTGCTCAAGGGGTTCTGAAAAGGGTAACCCATAAGTGGAAGGGGGAAGGGATGCCGGAAAGATGGAGGGCTAAACCCCATGGTGGCAGACAAAGGGGAGGGATGCAGGGAGGGGTGATGGTGCCCGCCGGGGGTGGGCAGAGAAGACGACTGGTCCGAGGAGTTCTTTCGGACCACCAGGGGCAGAGCTTCCGTCTGGTCATTGGTGCTGGGGACCTGCATGTTGCCGAAGCTGTCCAGGGGATTGGGAATGATGACGTCGCCAAAACACTGCAACCGCTGGTTGGCCGTGTGGAAGTTGGGGTTTTCGCCATTGACTGGGAACCGGTCCTGAGGCATCTGGAGTGGCGGGAAGACCTGAGGAACTGGGCGTGGGGGTTTAGAGAAGACTTTCACCACTGTGTCCACCACTTGGGACATGGCCGTGTTCAGCTCTTGCTTAAGAGTCTCTGCGAGCTGCTTGCCCTCTTCATGCATGGAGGGTGGCCCCTGTCCCTTTCCCCGGGGACCATCACGTTTGGGCTTGTCCCCCTCCGTCATGACTGCCTGCTCCCGGATCAGGGCGCGTGCTCGGTCCAGGAAGTGGCTGGGGTCCAGGTCGGACATCTCGTTGTCGGAGCGGTCAGCCGCCGAGTCGTGCGCGCGCTGGTCCATGCCATCTGAGCGCAGGCTGTCCTCTGACACGTTCCCGTCCTCATCATTCTCCGAGTCGGTGCTGTCATAGATCTGGTAGAACTTCTCCTGCAGCTGCCGCAGCTGCTTCTGCATGTCCTCCAGCTGCAGCTTCAGCTGACGCCGCTCCTCGTGCTTCTGCTCCTTGCGCGCTGAGACCAGCTGCTGGAAGCTCTGCTGCTGCTGCTGGGGCAGTTTCTGCTTCCGCTTGTTCTCCCGGTAGCTCTCTCGGGGGCTGCTGGGCGGCTGCGGTGGACCCTCCCTGTCATGCTCGCCGGTCCGCATGGTAACACTGGGTGAGTGGCTCATACCACGAATTATGTTCTCCACCCGGGCACGTTTGGCCCTCAGGTGCTCGTCACTGAGTCGATCGATATCGAACTGGCTCATAGTGGGCCTGCTGAACGGGGACAGACAGTCTTGCGGACTCTCCCGGGACGAGTTGCTGCAGGCGTCCTCCTGGTGGATTTCGGACCCTGTGCTGGAGAGGGCGCTGCCCTGGAAGGTGGCCTCATTGCTGCCATTTTTGGTCATGTTGTTCTTCAGCAGCTGGGAGATGATGGTGGCACCGGGGAAGGGCATCATGGCATCTTCGTACGAGTTGGCCCTCTTCAGCAGCTTGCGCAGCACATTGGACTTTTCCCCGTCCGCATGCTGCACCACCGAACACTCCACGTCCTGCTCGGCACTGTGGGAATTCATGGCACTGAATACAGAGGCTCTCGCTCGGGCAAAGGCTACCGATGCTGTCCCTGCAGTCCTTTTCACTCCAATGTCAACTCTTCTTCTCTTGGTTTGTCTGTTTAAGAGGGCTACGCTGTCATGGTCAGGCATCACTGGACTGTTATTGTGCCATCTTCAAAGGCCTAGCAGCTGGGCACAGCTCTGGAACCCCAGGACCCTGGCCAAAAGAACAAAAGCACTGATTAATTTTCTTTACAATTTCGCCATGTTTGATGACCCCAATCCTGAGTCAAACATAAACCACACAGCGCACATCTAGGTCTTGTCGCACATTTTCATTACAATCAGACTGATTAAAATTGCATTTACTTTACATTTAGTTTTACCAACTGCAAGCATCCTTTTGTTGTAAAAATGTCTAAAATGTTCTAGTGACAGACAGCAGTGTAAACCAAAGGAGAATTTTTAAAAATCTTTCCAATATTTAGGCAAGGTTTGCAGGACAAGACCAGATGACACCAGAATCACTCCTGAAATAATAGGTTGACTTCATATATTACAAATTGAAATTAATTAATTATTCCACCTATTGTTAGACTTTGTCCAGATTTAGTGAACATAAAATAGTATCACAATGAGAAACACTGTAAGCTATATGACACAATATTGTTCCATTCCAGTTCCTGTATTGCAGAAAAGTCTGTTACTACAGAACATTTGTTTGAAAATAGATGTTTAAAAATATCACCCTGTGCAACTCAGTAAATATATGATATTGTCAACTGAACCACTCTATTTCCAAGATACCAAAGACCCTGAAATGTGTACAGGGAAGGAAGTATGTGTTTTTACGTACAACTGGGCTGTAAAGTAAGTGGTAGTTATAATTGCTTACATTTTTACAGAATTAAATTTTTCTCCTTTTTCATCTGACAGAAACCAACTTTTACAGTATTAAGGAGGGTAATAATAACACAGTTTTCCAAAAGGGACTCTAAGGTTTAAACACACTTTAGAAGGATGTTACACTGGATTCTGGTTCCCCTGCGTAAATCTTTCCATATACTGCCATGTGTAATGGAAAAACCATGACATGCAAAAGGCCTAATTTAATATTTTAATCATTCAAATTAATTTTGACATCCTGGACAAGGTCAGTAGTGCTTCTACAGTAATAATTGTGCAAACGCAGGTTCAACCAGAATATGTGAAACACATTATCGCCTAAAGATGAATTACTTCCAGTTGTAAATCCAAAGTAGAAGTTAGATAAAGCCAAAAATAGGCATCTGAAATCAACATTCATTTACGACACAGGCAAGTGTTTTGATTACAGCGACGTTCACTCTGTTTTTAAATGTCCTGCAATCACATTACTTTGTCTTAAATTGTACATTTGTAGCATACATATTAACTACATTTTATACAGTATTATCAGAAAAGTATACAGTATGTAAAACTAATACCTTAAACAAATGTTTAGTACAGGCTGTAATGATCGTATATGAATATCATTGTTTAGTAAAGTTCATATATATTATTTAATGTGCATCTGTGTCATATATCATGGGTACCAAAGCACCAAAAACTTATTCATTACCTAAATAAACAAATAATTAACAAACTCTGAAACTACACCACAACTTGAATTATTTGCCCATTTCACAAAAGCAACACACTTAGCAAGAAACGGCATCCACAGAACAGGCATGACACCTGATCAAGCTGAAAGTGTAACTTCAAGAAATAACATGAGAAAAAGTACCACTGTTTTTCTGAATGTACAGAACTTATGTCAAAGTGAGTCACATCTTAAGTGAGCAATTGCAAGTTAGCTGAATGTGGAATATTTCATATAAGCCATAAAGCACATGTATTTTCTTTATAAAGTTGGCTAATAGTAAGGAGGACTTGGGTAGGAACTACAGACAAGAGTTAAAATTACAATATATGCAACGGTTTAAAGAAATCTTCATTGTATTGCGTTCATTGTCGCCTTAAACACAATGACTTGTAGAGAAGGAGTAAAACAAAAACAAAAAAATGGAATTGTCTGTCTTTTTTGTTAGACAGACAATTCCATTTGCTATATTTGCTATTTAGTTTAAAAAAAGACCCTACAGTCTAAAGTGATCACTACATGTATTTTGGGAAGCGCACCTGTCCGCTCGTCAGCCATGCGCACTTGAATTGGAACACCTTATAACACTGGTTAGTGCGTCTCAGCGTGAGCTTCTCCTGCCAACCTTAACCAAGAAGGGAGAAGTCTCAATCTGACCACCAAAATCGAGTCTTTGCAATGCTCATCACAGTTACAAGTTAAAGAAAGGATCTTCAGCAGCACAAAAAAGAAAAAAGAAAGAAAGAAAAAAAGACTCGGTGACTGTTCGTGCCCTAAGCGCCCACAGCTTCAGTTAAAACCAACTTTGGATTTTCTCCATCCTCATCTTGTTGATAAAATACTTAAATAAATCCATAAATGTGCACTATGACTCACTGGTCTTGCACGAATGACTATTTTATATTTAACCCTTATTTTGTCTCCAGACTTTTCCCTAAGGGACCTACAGCCTTTTCCCTAAGGGACCTTATTTATAAGGTTTAATAATAGACATTAAACCTTACAATGGTTTACCCATTTATACAGCAGGATATTCTTTACTGTATCAATCCAGAGTAAGTACCGTGATCAAGGGTACTACAGGCAGCAGGAGTGGGACACTACTGTTTTAGCTTATAATGCATCCCGGTCCAAAGTGGCACACGCACACATCGGGTTGGCCGCCTTTCCGCAGACGCAGAGGACAGAAAGACCCAGCAGAGGAACAGCGGGGTAAAACTTTCAGGAGTAACACGCACGAGCACCGGACACACGGGGACAGGAGGGTCGCGGCCGCATCTCGCGACGAGCAAAACGAGCGCACGCGGCGCACGGCGCAGAAGAGCGCACATCCAGCAAAGAGTGCGCACGCAACCAAAGAGGCAAATCAACAATCAGCGCGAGGGTGAGAGATGAGAAAGATCGCAGCACATGAGTTAATAGTACACATGGACATCATCAAAAAAGACGACAGGAGGAGACGCCGGGACCGAACGCACCGCTGCGCCGCAGAGACCCTGCCCTGGCAGTGTGCGCAAAGTTTGGCAAAATGTTGAAAAAGACTGAAATGTACCGCACTTACTTCCGAATCGCAGAAAGAGAACCAAACCCCTCCAGAAGAAACAGAAATGTTTGCGAACCACTTTTTGATTATTTATAAATGTAGATACAAAAAAAAAATCTTAGAGGATGAAAAAATACAGGCAATTTATTTGAGTGGGATAGCCGATAGGCGGTAAAATATAATATGTGATTCGAACCCCCCTCCCATCGAAGGGAAACTGATCAAACTGTTCTTTCCTCGTCCGAGAAAGAGAAACAATAAAGTGAGAGCGCACCGAGGACAAGGTTACTTACTCCAGAGATGAGAGGAAACTGAGCTCCTTCTTTCGCAAATGAGAGGAGGACAGAGAGGGCCGTTCTCCCGACGATGACTGTTCTAAATGTTCAATGCGATGCAGGAGTGATGAGTAAAAAAAAAAAAAAAAGGAGATGAAGATGATGAAGAGAGAGGGGCTCTCGTCGCGCGGCTCAGCTGCGTGCTTTTTTTTCCTCCTTTCCCCTGGATCGCAGTCGTGTCTCCCTGTCCGAGCTGCAGGCGAAAGGGAGCCTGTGTGTGAGAGAGTCTCTCTCTCTCTCTCATCCCCGCCCGACAAAAGATGCACTTTAAGACGCGGATGAAGGAAGGAGGAAGACGGCGCGTCACCATGGCGGTGATGTAACGTGCGGGACCTACCAATAAGAGGCTTCCCGTAGGATCTGGAGGAATACAAAACAGCCCAAACTTCGCGGAGCTGGAGACCGGGACACGAGGAGACCGGGAGACCAGGGCTCACAACCACACTGACACAGGGGGAGCCGGGGCTCAGGCTGCCTTGCGCTTTTCACACACACCTCCCCAGAATCCAGCAAGGCCGGTGTAGACGGGGGGAGAGGGGGGGGGCGTGTAAGAAGTCGGGTTTTCAACGTTCACGCGCTTTTAAACATTTTTTTTTCTTCACTAGTTAGTTCACTCAGCTCGGCATCCAGTTCGCGCACATTTCCAATTAATTTCACTTTTTTTTTTTTTTTTTTCCCGTAGCTGTGCAATAATACACACTTAACCGTTAACGTGCGTGCTGATGTTAATAATGCCTCATCTAATCTTTCGACACGACAGTTGCAGGGAATGCAATATTTACCTACTGTGTGTGTAGGGCTTTTTTAAAAACCTTTTTACTCCATTGAACTTCGCATACGGTGCGCGTTTTGCGCCTTTTGTGTTTTTTATTTTTATTTTATTTTGCAGGCGTACACCATGGTTGCAGTATAATGTTAATTCAAAGTTATGCGAGCGAGTCTTCTGATAACTGAAATCGATACCGTAACTTTTTTATATCTTTATTTAAGTAGACCTCGCTTACTCACCCACAATGCGCATGATTTTTATGGATTTCATGGTCGCTTCCACTTTTTTCCTCATTTTGTTAGGCATGCACAGTTATTAATCGAGTTAGATTATTGTCATTGCAATGCTTAAACTAATATTTTAAGGTTTGAAAGCAACATATTTGCTGTACAGCACAATGCGTTATTTAGGTATAAAAGTGATGGCGGGGGGGGGGGGGGGGGGGTACTGGAATTGTTAAACCTTACTGCGGCTCTTGGAAAAAAAAAACACTTCCATAAGACATATATATGTGTTTCAACAACCAATGAGAAAGAAAAGTTATCGACTGCATATATAGCTCATAATAGCAATATGTACCGCGCATAATGAATATCACTGTCAGTTAAAGCAACATTCTTATTCATCTATATTGTACTAAAGTCATTTTTAAGTGTTGGTTTGTCAATCACACGTGGAAGGTAACTGTGTGTGTTTATGAAGTATGTGAAGCACAAGTTAAGACGGTATTTTAATAGAGCAGAAACGCCGCACGTGTTGCGCCTTGTCGCGCATCCCGGGCCTGCGGTGCGAGCGCTCGGGGAGTCACTGTTCCTCGTGTGGGTGGTCAAATATCTCCAAAGGGGGGGAAACACCCCCAAACTTGTCGCTGTAGTTTAGGGTCAGGAAATCAGCTCAGTCAGTGCTGCTGCTGCTCACCATCATACAACTCAACTGCTGTGAAACAAATAATAAAAAATAAGAGGTAACTGGTGAAAAATGCTCGTGCACTTGTATGCGAGCGCGGAACGCAAACAACTAAGGAGAGTAAACACTTACGAGCGCATTTCGAATTATTTACATTGAATTTGGATTTTGCAGGCAGTATTAACCTGCTTTGAATTCAGACGAGCAAGAATCACTTCCCACTAGGATAATAATTTGTTTTAGAGCTATTGCTGTTAACGGGTACTTCATTAAAACACGGCTTTTCATGCCAAGGCTGTAATTTTCTTTTTTTTTTCTTTTTTTTTTTTAATGAACACCAGGTATGTACGGTCTGTCGCTTCTCTGTCTTCGCGATTTCTTAAAATTGATCTGCTGCCTGAAAAGGGGAAATGTAAAAGTAAGTGCTGGAATTCAGCGGGTTTGCGCTGCATCTGCAAAAAAACAACGTCTCGGTTTGTGCGTTTCGGTGTGTCCGTGTCGTGTGTTGCGCGCGGAGCGGCACGCGCTTGTCACTGCGTTTCATGATATGTTTTTATTCCAATCATTACTTTTTTAGTTTAAAGGACAGCAGCTTCGAATGGCGAATGAAATGTAAAATGCGATGAGCTTCATCATGACTTCTCTCTTCTCTTGATTCGCAGACTCTCATCGGAACAAATATAATACACATATTTGTGCACGAGGGCGGTGCGCTAGTAAAAGGCAATCCACAATTTGCCAATAATATCTTTGTTTTTCTCAAGGTTTTACTAACCAGTACAATCCCTCAGTTTAATCCGAATTTAAAATGTATGCTTTTTCAGCAACGTATAGTGACATCAGTAAGTAGGTCTATAGCCTTAGAAAAATAATTCTTTTCAGTTGTATTTTGGTATAAACAATTGATATGTCCTAAGACTGAACATCAAGCGATGGGAAAAACAGAAACGATGGATGAATTTATGTACAAATTCCGATGGGCTGCAAGAACACGACATACATTTTTATTCTCAGAAGTCCCTTAATATACATCATCAGGGCAGTTTTTGAGTTTTCATTCGCCCACGCTGTCCGACTTTTAAAGATTATATGCATATATATATCAAATAACTGACGAATGCAAAAACAAAAAAGGCTTTTGAACACCAGCAAACACGATTTAAAAGTCAATAGATTGTATGAGCACGTGCAAACTTCTGAAAAGAACGTAACAGAAAGCACGTGGGAGCTAAATTTATCCCATACAAATGAATTTCGTTCATAAACTTAATGTAAATGTGACATATAATGATGTACAGTGACATACTTTTATTTTCTCCTACTCGCTTAAGTACGATTTATTTAAAGCTAAAAAGACTGAACCTTTTTAGGGAACATCGCATCACACACAGACCTCTCACACATATGGGCTTTATTTCTATTTTCTTAAAGGAAAACGGTTTTCCGAAATTAAGAGGCGCAAATAAATCCGTAGTAAAGTTTCACCAAACACTTTTTAAAATTTTGGGTGTTTTTCAGCCTTTATTCAATACATATATAAATTCATTCTCTTCCTGACTACTAATTTTCAAAATATGGATAATATTTTAAAATATTAATCACCATTATGGGAAACATAGTGGTGACATTCACTGCGATCGAAAACTGCTGATTTGACAGATCTGTGATTTCACAGAAACATCATTGCACACTTGTCAGTTTTACTAGAAAAGTGTCAAATGATAAGTAAGTTTGATATATATGTTATGTTAACAAGACAAATCTGCGTTATTTATAGAGTTATATTTGCAATTTCAACTTTAATAAGCCTTTCTAACTCTAATATTCTTTTTCACTGGTTATAGTTGAGTAAAGGCATAATTAAATTGTATTTTTTCTTCGGTTAACGTTTTTAAAATAATTTTTACAATTGTGCAATTGGCTGTACTGCAATCCTCTTATATACAGGGACATTACTCACGTTTTAAAATCTACCTTTTACCATTTGTTTCTCAGTGCACTGTAGTACCTGCAATGACACTTTCTTCTTCAGGGTTCTCCTTATCATCCTATTTTGCTAAGATACAGAGTGCCAAAAAGGAAAGGATAGTCATTTAGCCAGTTTTCCATGTCGTAAGCATGTGTTTTTGAGAACGAATAAACCACTAGGAAGTCAGAACTTCAGAGTCAGTGATTTCTTTTCCAAAACAGGTGTTACCAACTTATTTTGTAAGAAGAGAAGTTAAAACTCCCCATCGTATCCTCCCCAAGCCCTCCCCAAGAGCTGAATGAGGGAGAAAAAACACATTAGAACATTAAAGGAGAGTGTTTAGAAAAGGAAGACACTGTAGAGGTGTAGAGGAAGTCTGTTTATTAACACTGCCACCCCTGATCTCTAAGTATTCCAGATGGATAACCCTTCAATATTTCCTTTCAAAGAGACTAGATGGGGATGCTTACCTCCTTCACTCAAGCTGCATGTAAGAGACCTGAACGTCAGAGCTGCGTTCTTGTGCACCATGACCAGCAGAATAAAATGGGAAACACAGTAATAAAATAAACCTCGTGTTTCACAATCCTTCTTCAGCTGTAACAGAACAAAGGACAGTGTCAGAAATGTATCAGAATCCTGTATCGCAAGATTCTGTTCTCAGACACAAAAAGAACACTGCGATACACATAATAAAATACGTTTTCTGTTTTCCGACCATTTCCCCACTGTAACAGAATAAGACGCGGTGTCAGAATATATAGGGTGATTGTGGGCCAGCAGTTACAGTAACGGAACACGTTTTTGGATGATCATGCCTCTGTAACACAGTAAGCTTGATGTGACAGATGCCACACCACTGTGCCCTTAACTGCAGTGCAGAGAAACTAAATTATTATCATTATTATTATTAGATAAATTGGATGTTTAGGAATGGTTACAGATGATCAGTGTATCTCATTCATCTGACAGTCATTTATTGCTTATGTGGGTAAACTGATGCTGGATTTCAGTCCTCCTCAGCAGTTGTCTGTGAATATGCATGTGCCTAATGTTAGTCCTTCGAATCAAAAACTTCTGTTGATTATTGCAATGCAAATGCTCAGTTGTGATATGATTGACAGGCAACAGAAGTACCTCCTTAATTTAACAGATATAAGATTAATGAAATGTTTCTTTCTATGATAAAAATTACATTCCGCATACTGTACTCTATTGCTGTTAATACGGAGGCAAATAATGACCTTTTATGTAGAATGTAATCCATATAGTCTTTACTAATAACTCAGTAATGACACATAAGTTCATTAGGTAGGTATACATGTATGTATGTATAAATAAGGAAATAAATAGCAATAATTCTACAAATGTGCTTTTATTCACTTTTTGTGTAGTATCCTGTAGTATGTGTATTTTACCTGGTTTACTAAGGGGACAAGTTTTATTTCACTGGAATTATAGGAAGTGTCTTTACATGGCATGGATGGTTGTTCTTTCATGGAAATGCTGTTCACTGTGAATTACTGTTAAAGTGTCATCACTTCTTGCCTGTCTTTAGTATTTTTAAAGGATTTCATCTTAAATTGGTCTGGCTAATGGGGTACAAGGCATGCCTCAACACACCACAAAGAAAGTGGATATTTAGAGGAAGAGTGCTAGTACACAAACTGCTGCTAGTAATAATATTCTTCAGACAGCAAAAATGTTTAGTTAACAAATGAGGAAAATGTAGGTAGTTATGAAAGTAAGCTTTAAAAGCAGGATAATTGATACACTGTCCATGAAAGATCCAATGACACAATTAATTACTGTATGTGATGGAAATTTATGACTAAGGATTTCAAACCCAGGATTCAGCAAAAACTGTATACATAAGTTATGATTGTTAACTTACAACTGTTTTCATTCCATACATTTCTTGGAATAAATAATTTCCACTTTGTTGCATAGAAATTTCTTTCTTAACTGAACTAAAGTAAATACCATAGTGTGGACTTTCACTTGTAGAATATGCATTTTAATATGTTATGTCACATTACATTATTATGTTGCTAAGAAACACTTTAGTGAACTTGCTGTTGGGGAGACAAAAATGAGAAAAAGGTCTTGATGCTCACAAAGACAGACAGGCAGTTTGACTGTAACGCCCAACTGGTTCTCATTCAAAGACTGATGAAATATAACCAGCTGGGCTACTGTCTACATGGAGAGGAGCTGGGAGAAAGAGGATAGACCTCTGTTGAGCTGAATATGTTCCTTAGTATTGAACTATACTTTTAATTTCCATTATTCCAGTGTCTTTATGTAACACATAGGTCCTATGACCTCTGCCTTTGCCGCAGGATATGGAGAGTGGATGAGGCCTTTGTGTGAACGTGACACACACCATACTAATCCCTTTAACAAGTTTAGGGGCGAGTTGTAAAGATGTGTGTGTTGCGCCGACAAAAGGGAGAGTTAAGGAGAAGGTTCGATGATTGTGATCGTGCTGTTTTTGATTTTGTCGTGCTGGTCTTCTGGACTTGTGTAGAACCCCTTCTTGGCACCAGTTCTGCCAGGGGTGAGCAGAGGGTCCCAACAGTAACACGATTTACCTAATGACCCACGTGGCTGCAGAAAAAAGGGTTAAAGAAAAAGTTGTGCACACCAGGAGTGTTCACCAAGTTTACTGTCCTTACTACTGCTCATAGAGGTCAAGAGAACTTGAGCATGCAGCTGAAGTTTTGACTTTTTGTAGAGATTTGCAGAATGTAAATTAGGTTGTTCAGTTTAATCGTTTGTGCCAGAAACATAATGACAGTGTCTAGCTGTGTTTTTTTTCCCTTGTTGTGGCAGTGTTTCATTTGTCCAGAATTTGTATTGACTGTCAATCAAGCGAAACAGCTTTAGTGTGCCAGTCTGTTTGAGGAATAGTTTATCTAGGCAAAGCTCACCTTGCAGTTAAAACATACGTTTATTCTTGGGGCCAGAGTCAATGGGCAGAGGGTATTAACAATTCAGATACAAGATCAACAAGCAATGGAAAAATCAACTTAGTTTTAAATGTCCCATCAGTAGATTAAAAGGAATCCTACTAATTGCAGGGAAAGAGCTGGGGTCTGGATTAAACTCTACAAACAGACTAAATAGAAACAACGAAATGGAAATGTTTGCCTTGTTTTTGAATAATTTAAACAAGAAAAGGGAACATTATGCCTATGTTGTTATTTATATACAGTGTATGCATTCGTATGTAAATACAAACATATATGCATGAGGTTTATATATACCCCCACATATGCATGTATGTATATTTACATGCAAAATTAAAAAAAAAAATGTTGCACTGATATTAGTGAAGAAACAAGCAATGCATTTTTTATCAATATTTTTGAAAGAACCCACAGCTGAAGCAATGAGCAGTGTGGTCGTGAACCTTTTATATGAGAGCAACATGTAAATGCACGAAAAGAAAGGAAGGGGTAAAAAAAGAAAAGACAATGTCACATTTTGTCGAAAGACAGACAGATCCTGAAAACAAGACTGAGCAAGCTGTTATTTTTTAACACATTAGCAGAGGCAAGCTAAAAGCTCTTATGTTTGAGAAGGGTCTTGCAGGTCTTGGGGAAAAAAGCATCTCGCACAAAGAAGGGGGCAGTTTTTAGGGAATTCTTAGCTCTCAGGGAAATATGAAGCTTACAGCCTGACATAGAACTAAATTGCGAGAAAAAGGTTTTCTATCTGAGTATCAAATGTTTTTAGTACCATGTGTTCAGTCGCTTGTATCATTGGCTTCTAGTGTGAAACTACAGTCCTGAATGCTCACAAAAAGTGAAATATCAAACAAAACACACAGTTATGGAAAAGATCACGTTTAAGCTTTCGATAATGAGCCATTAAGTTTCGGCGGATAGTTTTGGTTATGATGATCTGAACAGGCGTGCTCATAATTAATGTAATATACAGGTTGCATAGACAGTGAAGAAGCACATGTGTATCGAAAAAGGGTTATGAGGTAATTAAATAACTTCGACATATATAACATATAGCACTGTATGTAAGTCATATTTTGTACAGTTTAGCTGAATATATTGTACTTAAGCATTTCAGCTCTTGATTTCTGTTATTGTCTGTTGCACATCTGACGTACCTTCAGTGGTCTTTCTTGAAATGGATAGACAGGGCCTAAGACAGGCTCCGGTGATGGATAGAAAGATTCTTTGATACACTTTCTCCAGACAAAGGCGGAACTCTTAATGATTTCTTTTAATCTTACACTGTATGAGGAATCAAACATAAGTAATAATCTTTATGATTCAAAACGCATTATGGTTCTTGTTGTTTGTGCATCAGTGTTCTCAAACCTCATCTAACACAGAGTTGTAAAATATTAAATATAACCAACAGAACTCAATGCTTTTAAATTTTTTTCTTTCGAAGGGGAAAAATTAAAGCGTATTTTTAATTAACTTAAATATTTGGGTAAACAACATTAATGTGTTATATCCAACGTTCAAGAAGAGTCTCAAAACACATCTCTTTCGGATCCACTTTTCTCGTGATCTCCTGCATGCTCCACAAACTTGCATCACATCATCTGTCGTAGGCAGCTTCGTATTCCCTGTTCCTATGCCATAGGCAGCTAGTCGTGTAATGTGCAGCGGCAGAAATGGCAGCGGTGGACAAATTGTGCCGTGGCAATTGGATGTCTGCATCAAAAGTTTTGTCTGCTGCGTTATACGCGAAAAGTGACTGCTAAACGAATAATGTAAATATAACGTGAATGAGAGCCTCAACACTGTTTGTATTCTGCCATGTGTTTATTATGTATTTTCTTATAAATAATTCAGTCATTGCATTTTTCTGTGAGATGTACAACACTTTGGAGAAAAGCGTTTGCTAAATTAATAAATGTAATAAATGGAATTTTTCTTTTGTTTTCAAATTTGAATCTTAATACATAATTAGTCTTGACTGGGGAGAGGAGGGTGTCCTATGTTGCTCTTCAGCCTTCCTGACTGGCCTCAGGGCCGTATTCCTCAGACTGGTGCAAGAATATGGGTTTTTAGGTCTTGTTGCAGTTAAATGAAAAAAAAAAATTAAACTAGCAGTCTCCATGGGCCTCCTGGAAATGCTATTATCCGGGTGAAGAGTGAACATGAGCGATATTTAACACTGATTTTTGTGGGTGAAATAATTCCGGTTCTCTGCATTTGCATCCTATTTGGATTTCCTGCCTCCCTCAATACAGGACCTTTAGTGGCAGGATTGCTGTCACTCATTGGTGCTGTTTCTTTCCTTACGTCCTGTCACAAGTCTGACCCCTTCACTTCCAGGCTGTATCCTCGCCTTCCTCATGCCGTGTCCCCCCCCCCCCCCGCCCCCCAAAAAAAAAACACTTCCTTCAATATTCTCCTGGATGAGATGGGAATGAAAGATACTAGTCTAGAGCAGTTCTCTTCCATGGTTCAATAGTTCAATAGTTCAACCTACCTTCATATCGTACCATTATTGTAAAATGATCCCAATTTTTGTTATGTAATTTTGTCTTAAATGTGTCTACTTAAAAACCTGGGTGGTATTGTTAATTTCTGCTAGTGATGGTACTTCAGGTTTTTTTATTTTGCTGTAATTACGATCATGCCACTTGCACTCCTTCAGCAATCACCTCGCTGCAGATAGTCTATAAACATTTTGCTTCAACCTATGACCTCTGACCTTCACTCTCCTTGGCCCATCCTCGTGCCAGTCCTTCCACTGCACATCCTTGTTGCCAACGGATCCGTTTTTAATATCAGACCACAATAGACCAGAATAATAAAGAAAAAAACCGAAAAACTGTATTCGTTAATAAAAATCTATAAACTGTAATAAAAACAATTTAAAATAACCATCTGTGTGCTCTGATTTTATTTTAATTGTTATTATTATGTACTTCGCTGTTAATCTAAAACTTTATATTTACTGTTTTCCTTGCATAACTACTTTGTGTACTGTCTATGATTTTTTTTTTTCTTAAATGGTATTTAGGGATGTATTATTTTGTTTTATTATTCTTTTATTTAGTATATGTGCCCATTGCTACAAACAGTCATTGGAACATCGGCACACAGCGAGAGGCCACTCCCGTGACAACCATTGTCGCAACTGTCACAACCACTCCTGCGACTATAATGACAACTCCTGCGACGACCACTGTCACGACTATCGTGAAAACTCCCGCGACGGCCATTGTCGCAACTATCATGTGACTGCCGTGACTATCGCAATCAACTGTCGCAACTATCATGATCGCGATCAACTGTCACAACTATCGCGATCACTGTCATGACTATCACACAACTGTCACGACTTTCGCGATCAACTGTCGTGACTATCGCGCGACTGTCGCGACTATTGCGATCGACTGACACTGTCGCTACTATCGTGATCACTGTTGCGACTATCGCGCGACTGTCTCGACTGTCTCGACCACTCTCGCGACTAATCACAACCACTCCCGCGACGACCACTGTCGCGACTACAACGACCACTCCAGCGATGAGCACTCCTGCGATTATCGCTCCTGCTCACTACTAATCCAGTATTTTACAGAATAAAGATAAACGCAGAACTGATATTAAAGGAGCACAGCAAAGCATGTTTGTAATTCAGTTCACATTACAAGTATAGATAAACCATATAATTTACACTAGCCTTAGCTTTGATATCGTGGATTTGAGCCCATTTCAGGCTCTATGCAGTTTGGAACTTCTCCCTGTGTTTGCTTTGGCTTCCTTTGGGTACTCTGGTTTAATCCCACAGTCCTAAAACATTTTTTTTTTACAGTGAATTGGTGGTGAGTAAGAATGTGTCCAGTCCATGGTGTATCCTGTCTTCCACCTTTGATTCCAGAGTAGGCTGTACCACAATCCTGCTCTAGACAAGCAGTTATTGTTCTTATGGAGGTAATATTATGGTTGTAAAGATTATTTAAAACTATAGTCATTTTTTGTAAAGTAATACATTTTATCATTACATTTAATAATTTAACTGACACTTTTCTGCAAAGTGACTTAGAGTGTTAGGCTACTTACAATTATTTACTCATTTGCACAGCTGGGTAATTGTACTGGAGCAATTTAGTGTAAGTACCTTGCTCAAGGATACTACAGCTGGAGGTGAGATTCGAACGTGAGGCCTTCAGGTCCAAATGCAGCAGCTGTAACCACTACCAGCTGCCCCTTCAATAAGAAGACAAACATAACAACAATTATAATAATACCATTAACAGTAATGAGCAGCCAGTTCAGGAGAAGTTTCCTATTAGAAACCTTCTCCTGCTATAGGATCCTTGACCAAGATACCCTGAGCTGATACAATGAGAACACCTTGCTGTATAAACGGACGAGTGATTGTAAAGTTCACTGAGTAACAATTTAAGTTGTCTGGGATAAAGGCATCAGCTAAATTAATAATAATGAACTAATGACTGTGAACTTTTAAAGAGTCTGAAAGATCGTATGTCCATACATGGTCATCCAGGGACTCCCTTACCCTACATCTCCTGAACACAATGGCAGGTGTAAAGAGGTGTTGGAGTACGTTCTGTGTCTTGATCATCCTCTTATCCAGGCTTCCTGAAAGTGCTAGTAAAGTTGAACGCTTCGTGTCATTTGCTGCACCCAGAGAGCTGGCTGCTCATTGGATAGGTTCACTTAGTTCAAGGTGACCCCTGAGGACTGCAGGTGGGAAACGGAGCAATCTCACCCCCTAAGACCCTGAGGGATGAAGGATCTGAAAACACGTATCTATCACAACAGTCATATCCGGTGTGCTCATCCTTTCTGTGCTTAGACACAGCCTAAAAAGCTCGAGTGCGTTGTCCCATAATTGTAGGTGATCTAATGATGCATGGATGAGAGTGGGAGCAGCAGCCTCTGTTTCCCCTCCTGCCCACAACAACAGGCATATCTATCTATCTATCTATCTATCTATCTATCTATCTATCTATCTATCTATCTATCTATCACATTATTTTACTGCTTATAAGGCTGAGAAGAAGCACAATGTTCAAACAAAATACCAATTTATTTCTAGCTGCTAAGATTTCTTACATATTCAGAATGGAGAAAAAATAATTTATAACATATTAAATCCACACTTTTTGATCTTTGATTTACGTCACTGAATCTTCTAAAGTGCAAAAGTATGAAATAATGTCACTGATGTTTCTATAAAATATTAATATATGCTACCTGAGCACAACAGCAGGATGTAAAATACAGGCGTTACATGTGTATGTCTATTAATAGCCTTTACTTGGCTGACAGTTACAGGACAAAAGTGCAAAATGTTTGTTCATGTTTCAAATATTTCCGAATCTGAAAATTTGGTATTTATTCGGATTGTCCACTGCCCGTACCGAGTCCTCCACCTGCCTCTGATTGCACATAAACACCTATTATTTCTGCGATGTACCTTGCAATTAGTCTTTAAAATGCACCATGCTTGATTTACTTCCGCAGTGCTGGTGAGTGGCTGTGTGAATGTGTGTATCCCTGACTGTTCGACCTCTCTGGGCGCATTCAGGTTTGTTTACGCAGTTATTTGTTGCTTTGCTACATCAAAACACAACAAGTGGAACAAATTCATTGTAATTATTTACCCATATAAAATGTCCTGTAATTATATAGTGATTCTTGCATCTGGGAATTATTTTTTTTTTGTTCTGAGTTCTTCGTTTTTTTTTTTTTTTTTTAGGAAAATAGCTCCTGGCATATGGTGATTACTTACCTTTTGCTTTTTTGGTTTTTATCCTCATATTTTAGTTTTAGTTTTATTTATGTACTGTTTAGATCAGTTGTCCTTAGCCCTGCTTTTAAGGGCCAGTTATCCTGACTGTTTTTTAATTCATCTAACCTTTTCATGGAATTATGCTTGACCAGACAGAGCTTCCTCACCGTAACCGAGAAGAACCGCAATGCAGCAGTCTCTTTGAATGTAGGTGTCAGGTTATAAACAAATAAATACAAAAAGTAAGGATGATTGTAAGAAAACTGCAAGGACATTATGCACGGGCAAAGTATGAGACGTTTGTTCAAGTGTGAAGTTGCCGGGCTGCTCATTAATGGTGTTTACTTGGATGACTCCTTGCTGCTTCGGATTATCCATTATTCATGGCCCATGTTCTCTCCAAGGAGCAGAGCAGGCCTCCTCAACCTGCTCCTTCTGGAGGTAAAAGCAAATAACAGGTGTTCGCCTCTTCTGCACTCCGTTCCCGAATCTTTCCTTCGTCTCTAAGGCGTTTCGGTGAGGATGGGTGAGCCACCTGGGACATTGAAATGCTTGAAAATATATGTCTAAGTGTGTTTTTGTGCTGAGATTCATGTGAAACAGCTCTCCAGGTTTGAAAACAAGAATGGCTGAGCCTTTTGAAGGAGACACACTTTTTTACTTTGTCAGTGGCAGTTAACAGCTTTTTTTAACTATATCTATATATATATACACACACACAGTAAAGTTTATTTTCCTAAATTTACAGTAGAACACAAAGATGTAAAACCAGATTGTGCAACTTTCCTTTTAGGCCTTTACATTCTTATTTGCCACATGCTGTATAATGAACAAGAATTCTATGATCAGAAAATTTGCAGGCAGGGATATGATATAACAGGATGGAGATTTGGGCCAACAGATAGTGTAGCACCTAGAAGGGCTGCCTTCCACTTGAAGTCTCAGATCTGAACTCTACAGCCTACTGGTGTGTCCTGGCATTGTAGTAAAATTGCTCCTGGAAAAAACTGCTCAGTAACAAAAATGGGTAAATCATGCTAAAAACACTCAGTACAGTACATTGCTTTGGATAAAGGCATCAACTAAATATAGTATGCATGCAAGTAATTATAACCCATTGGTGGTAATATACAAATGTATTTTAATAATTTTTTTCATCGGTGTGCATTTAAAACATTTCTAAAGACTGCAAGGAAAACAAATGAATGTCTAATTTATTTTAATAATACCTTCATAGTGTATTCACTCTTTTTCTATTGACATCACCAGACCTCAAACAGACTTTTAATAGCTAATTATAGATAATTGCATTAATTGTAATTTAATTGAATATCTAAACACGATGAAGACGGTGTGAGTGATTATTAAAAAAAAGGTTCACGTGTGAAATTTTGAATTGTATTAGGCCCTCGCCATCATTGTTACCCGGCCAAAGATACTGAGAATCTTCTCAATGTATGCCAGATTTGAGTTGAGACATATTTCATCCTCTCAAATCCCTCTCACAGACGGTGTTAGACAGATACATTTCAGGCAGTGTCTATTTCTGTCCTAATGGAAGAGCTGCTCATTTAAACGTGGAGATTCTTGTTGGCTGTAGAGGCGGGTTTTCAGATTTATAATCTATAACGGGGCACTTTATCTGCTTCATGGAAGGCTTAAATGCTTTGGGGTTACGTGGATAACGGATACCTGACCAATCAGAGGAGAGGAAACCCTGCTCACTGGGGTGTACTGGAGATTATGTCTAACATTTTCATCACAGAATCAACATCTGACCTTAGATTTAGCCTCTCTCCACGCTGCCACCTTAATTGCGTCTAATATATAAAAAAAAAATCCTTTACTTTTTCATGTCATCTAATGGGCAGCAATATTTATTGTATTATGACATTTATTTATTTTGTAAATATTGTGGTGACACCAAAGTTTTGCTGTGCTATCAAAGTGAAGAGCATACATTTATGAAATATATATTAAACACATGAGGAGCGGCTGATAGTGGAGTAGTTGCTGCCTTTGGATCTGAAGGTTCTGGGTTTGAATTTCACCTATTGCTGTAGTAGCCTTGAGTAAAGTACTTAAACTAGAAATTACCCAGCTGTATAAAAAAGGTAAATAAGTGTGGGTAACTTAACAATGTAAGTTACTTTGGAGAAAAGAGTCAGCTGGGCACTGTTTCGTATGCCATATTTTAGGATGGCGGTGTGTTCAGATTGTAATGTAGCATAATTAGGTCTTTGATTTGGAAAGTCGAACGATGACTATGTGAACTTGTATGAAAAATGGAAGAAGACTATAAAGCAGCATCCTCCATAAAGGTATTTCAAAGACTTCCCCGAGGAAAAGAAATGAAGCATCCAGTCCATAAATCAGGATAAGACCAAAGTGGGGGCCCCATGCACCTTGTCCTCACACCCACATTAAGTGTTAAATAAACCATAACATCCCGTCCATCGTGCGGACCTCAGACCTCGACACCGGTCCTGGAGAAGGGGTTCGATTCCGACGGGGTCACTTCCTGTCCCTTTTTTCTGTCTGCGTGGGCACGTCTGCTCCTGCACAACACATCCCAGCCAGACGGTTACAGACACTGGCCATCAAAAAAGGCCCCTTTCCCCATTCCAATGACTTCCTGCCAGACGTGCAAAATGGAGGGAAGTGAGCGGTTAACAGAAGGACGAGAGCATCCTTTTCCCGTCGTGCGCCTGATTTGTCAGGTGCCTTGCTGCTACCTGGAGGCCTGTTTTGGCTCAGGCACTATCCCCCACAGGGGAAAGGATTGCATTTCTGGAACATGCCACGGAGCAAAATAAGATTTCCTCATTACTGTGCAGCCCCATTAAGGGTGTAAAACAGTTACTCCGACATGGTTTCTATCAAAGACAATGGCATGTTTCTGGAAGAGAGTCTATAAAATGTCTCCATTATTTCAGTGCCCAATTCATTAAATAAGAAAATGAGTAAACGACCAGTAAAGCTTTATCCTGGGAAGTCCATTAACACCTGGCTGTACAAACACCAGCAAATAAACTGGATATTATCAGACAATATGGTCTAATTAAACAAAAATGAAGCTCATTTCACTGATATTCAATTGCTGACACATAGCCACGCACCACCACCCTTCAGGTAAAAGTGTAGTTTTCACCTACTGCTCACTTGTAAATGGTTTTTGGGAAGAGCAGTATTTTCATGGCTTTTTAAAAACATACTGTATAATTTACACATTGTTCCGCACCTTAGATTAGTTGACACCAATACTAGGGCTTCAAACACTTTCATTTAACAGTGCACTTGCCTGATTTAAAAAAAAAAAAGAAAAAATACAGGTTAATGAGAAGAAATGGAATTTAATTTATTACAACCCTGTGAGGTATTTCAAACAGGATGAGATGACCTAGAGCCTTGATCGCTGAAACTCTCTCTCTTCTACTTTTTGGTGATGTTTTCGCATGGCTCCTTCTTGTGTTTCTGATGGTGTTTCCTTCCATGGATCCCCTTTACTGGTCAAATGAACTGTAAACCTCTGATTCTACCCATTTACATTGCTGTCAAATCAAACACTAAGGGGGAAAAAAATAATAAATATGTTCTCTCTTTATATATGCAGCTCATTTCACTCCATTTCTGTTAAGTTCATAATGCCCTTACTGTGATTCTTTCTGTTCAAGTTTTCCTAAACAATAATTCTACTTTTTTCTTAAATATTCACCACCCATTTAGTGTGTGCAATTTAAATGGATCTTTGTCCATTATTTCTAATAAACCCATGTAATTTGACTATATTAACCCATTTTTTTTCAAACCAATTATTTCTACTCTGCTCATGTTTAACCTCAACAGTACTTAATTGCTGCATACTAATTGTATTTCTATTTTAACAGATGTAACATGTTCTTGAAACTTCAAGTGCCATCCTTCCATTTGCAGATGTAGCGTGCCAGTATATTTGGTATCATAGTACTATGACTATTACAAGAACTATTATTGCTATAAATATCAACATTTGGGAGATGCGGTGGCACAGCGGGCTTGGCTGGGTCCTGCTCTCTGGTGGGTCTGGGGTTCGATTCGTGCTTAGGGTGCCTTGCGGTAGACTGGTGTCCCTTCCTGGGTGTGTGTCCCCCCGCCCAGACTGTGCCCTGTGCTGCCAGGCTAGGCTCCAGCTCTCCACTATCCCCCTCAGGACAAAGCAGCTTCAGCCAGTGTGTGTGTGTGTGTGTGTGATCTCAACATTCATCATCATCATTATTATTATTTCCCTCTCTTATATATGTATCATATATGTAGGTCATTTGTGCGACAGCTGGAGATTTTTCTAAAATAAGACATAGCATTTAACAGTATTCACTTTAACATTATTCAGAGTAATATATTAAAACTTTTCTTAAAGAATGTAATTGCTACAGCAAAAAATAACATACTTAGAATAAAGAAAACATGTTCTCATTTTAGATTTTGTTTCAAAGTATGCCGTTATATTTATGTGCGTTATGAAAGCAATGATGTAACAAGAAAAATCATGTAATCCAAGCAACGACCAGATTAACAAGTGGGTTCAACTGAGTTTATGATCAAATTAGCCATATCTTTTCTGTGAAAGCTGTTGAGAAAATATTACACAAGGTAAAACTAATATTTTTTCTAGTCATTTATAACCACTTCATTCTAACTGTAATCATCAAATTATCAAATTCTATCAAGTGCAAATTATCTAGGAAAATTATGAAAAAGAGGCTAAAACAGATTTATAATATTTAATTTTCAAGACTAATACTGATAGCAGCGAGTTGTTTTAATTTTTTAATCTGGGGTTCATTTACCAAACACACTACAAGGATTGTGGTTCAAAAGAAAGTCAATGAAGTTAAAATCATTACAATGATGCAGTGGTTATGGAGACAGACACCTGGTTTTCTGCATCACATTTGCAGACACAAATGTTGAAAATCTGCGGTGGTAACATTCATAATCCTAGCCTGTTCAAAAGTTATGCACTGAATTTGAGATTTTAAATGCTGTCTTTATATTTAATATATTTTTGCATTTTACTTGCAAAGTATGTCACTTTATTTTTATGTGACAAACATCACCATATTTACTATCCAATTTTAAGGTCATCACAACATTTGATAACATCCACATCCATCAGCCGCAGGGCTCATTAAAGTAATGTTATTGAGGTAGGTTTGTTTAATTAAAGAATTAATTAATTAGTCAATTAATTCAAGCAGGACAAATTATGCTTCCTGCTAGGTACTGAATGAGCGCTATTTTTGGTTTGCAGTGAATTGACCTGTGTAGCAATTCAGCCTCTATGGGAATTCACAGGGACTCAAAGACACTCTAGAGTATAGATGGGAGAGCAATTTGCACTGAAAAAACTTCCTAAAATGATGTACTCACTTGTGAGATGGTGTCTAAGCCCCAGTCAAAATATCTCACAAAGAGCAAAAGGAAAAACAACAGTGTAGTACCTACGTCCATCTCTTTTAATTACCATACTCCAAACAGCCTGGCTTGGCCTTTCCATTTATGATACGATGGCAATTTTGCTGCTCACTCTCTTGACCCTATTCAGCAGCCTGGTAAAATAAACGCTCAATAAATGCTGCTTGGATGTCATACTGACTGCTGTATTTGGATGCCAGAGGATCTCCAAAAAAGACTTACTAGACAAAAAAGAAGAAAAAGAGGTACAGCAAGCATTAGAAGCTGAGCAAAGGGCAGGAAAGAAGTTAAAAAGATAAATAAAGGGCAGGAGCCCAGTGAAAACCACTTGGCAAAGCAGGTGCCACAACATACTTTGGATATATTGAGTCATGAATAAGGAGAGTGACACAATCATAATGAGTTTATCCAGTTGTTGGGGTCTAAGACAAGGGAATGTTCATCAAAACACCTTCACACAAATATCTGTAACAGGTCTTAGCCCATTTTTCCATCTCCTTTAACAGAACTTTGATTGTGGAATAATTGCGTAAAAGAGCAAAAGGCAACCATTTAGCTTTGGAGGAAGGATGGAGTCAGAGTAATCATAATTTATTCTGCCACTGTGATTTTAATTTTGCTTCTACATGTCACTTTACATAAAAGAAGTGGGTGTGTATGTGTATATATGTGTGTGTCTCAGCAATTTTGTTCTGCACAAAAGCAGTCCTGAGAAGTACAATATAAAATGTAATTTTTAATAATTGGCACCCTATTTACAATGCCATAATAGAACAGTGTCTTGAAAATGTAATGTTTTTTTTTTTTTTAAATTTCTGAGACAAAGCCTGTTTTCATATCAAAGGACACAGCATGATTTATCGCTGTACTTGAGCTCTTTGTAGGTTATAGTTTTACGTACTCTTCATACATAAAATTTTGCATATATATGACTATTTCAATTAAAACTGCAATGTACACTATGTATAACAAGACAGAAATGATCAGAATATTATACACTAAGATATTTTTGCACTGAAAATACAGAAGGAAACCATATATGATGAAGTGTTAAGCTTGTCAGATATGTAATTTGAAAAATGGTTTATTTAAAAGTAAAATAACATGTTTATAATAACTTCTCAGCTTCCTTGGAATGGATGCATAAGAAGGTAAGAAGGCTGGGCGACACATCAGCCCTTAGATGATAATTTGCAATCATTTAAATCTAAGCTGGTTAAATTGTTCATTCTGATGGCATCATTTAGTCTAAATAAGTAAACATCTGTCATTTCAGGCTTGGCAAATTACACCAGGGAAGCTCACTGCATATGGCACATCTAATGCATTTATAAACAAAACAATAAACAGTCTAAATTTTGGAGATTAAATAAAATATGAAATTAACCTTAAAATGTGTAATTTAATATGGTGGCTCTATGAACTGCAATTAAGTAATTTAAACCATCTAATGTAGATCTCATTCTGCATGTCCTCTGAAAAATGAGCAAAAACAGACTAAACTCTTAGTTGTACAGTTTGTGAGTAACCGGGGTCTCATCTGTGAAAATACTTGTAGAATTTGTTGTTACATAGAAACTCCACCAAGACCATGAGAAAAACAGAAAATATTCTTCAAAACAAATCAAACAAAAGTTTTAAAGATGGATGAAGAAGAGATTATTGCCACGGTTATTTAATGCACACTGCACATCGATGTCTTGACATGCTCACAAAAGAAGGACCAAAGCTAACAGTTACGTTCATCCATGCTTCTCCTGTACAGCCTTAAACACAGTTAAATCAGTGCAAAGACTTGAAGGACTACTGAACTGGATTAAAGCACCAGATACACAATCAGTAAATATACAGTATACTGTATGCAAATGCAGTGACTGCAGTGCTTAGCAAGAGAACCTTGATCTCTGTTATTTTCCGAAGTGGAGGACTATGATGGTAAGAAAATACAATGCACACAAAACTCTTTCAGTGGAAGGATCAGAATGGCTCTCAATTTTAGCTTCATTAATTATGTTAGAAACCAACATCAGTGCAAGGACGGTCATCATTTCCAGTTAAGTTCTGGTGCCAACAGTAAAGAACTTAGAGCTCACAGTATACAATCTGAGACCAATGCTTTAGACATTTCAAAACAGTTATCAATGGGAAAAGGAAGAATTAATCTCGAAAAAAAAAAAGTTCACTTTCTGTGTGTCTAATCAAGTCCATGCTTAACTGCTTAAAACAGCATTTGCTGTTCCTATCATTAATGTAATTAACCTACTGTTATAACTGGGTCTTGATCCTGACACTCTCAGGGTGGCTTTAGTGACGCTGTTACTTAAAAAGTCTTTATTATTTCCTGGAAAACATGCAGCAAACTCAATACTCACACACCCAGTCTGAAACTGCTTGTCCCAAGCAAGGTCATGGCGAGCCGGTGCCTAACCCGGCAAACACAGGGCGTAAGGCTAGAGGAGGAGGGGACACAGCGAGGACGGGACACCAGCCCATCGCAAGGTACCCCAAGTGGGACTCGAACCCCAGACCCACCAGAGAACAGGACCCGGCCAAACCCGCTGCGCCACCGCACCCCCCTCAATGCTGTACTGTACATGTGTATTTCTACTACAGATTTGAATATTTTAATGTCCTACTCTTGCCGCATTATAGTGTTACTTTTCTTTGATATACAGAGTGAAGCTGCTGTTGGTCAAATGTTTTCTGATGCTGTTTGTGCTGGAAACTATCACTGTGTTGTAAACGTAAGGGTTCAACCCTAATATGATAGGAGCCTGTAAAACAAAACAGAAAAGGTGAAGAGGCTAATAAAAATACATTTTTTTTTCTTTTAACATGATTACTTTTCAGACAAACTCCATTTTTGGTCATTACACTTTAATTTGCTGCCAAAACAGGTATTTTATTTAATGTCTCCAACCAGCTAAGGTTTTGGGCCCTTGACGGTACCTGTGTTTTCCTCCATTTACAACGAAAGAAACTGTATGTATAATTCCCACTTCCTGTCACATAGACAATCTCAACTAATCACATCCAGCCATTGCGGTAAGTACAGTAAAAAATCACTTTTAAAGTAGCAGATTCTGAACTATTAATGCTGTTAATTTGTTTACCTGACACTTTTCTCCAAAGCCACTTAACCATACTTATAATAATTTAACTATTACTACAGGAGGGTAATTTCATTTTCTAATTTTACCTGTTCTTCCCATCTTGGTGTTCCTTCAGATCTGCAGGTCCAGGGTAAACTTCACCAAGTAGAGACCTGCAAAACTTTGCTGCCTGTACTGTCTAACCCAATGAAGAATCATCTGCTGACCAGACAGAAAGGTATGTGGACCATCAGACTGCTGCTTCCAAAAGACAAACTCATTTCCCCTCATTGTATAGAATTGGCAAGCTGAGGAAGAGTGGACAGCTAGTTTGTATATCAAATATTTTATTTCTACTCCTCTGCTCTCTTTTCATGACTTGCTTTAAGTGTGTCTTGTGTTATTTATGCTACTTCTTTCCTGACTTGTTTGTAGTGCTCTTAAGTCGATCACTCGGAGGCAATCAGATTGGAAACACACAGCACAACAATAAATGTAACTTTATTGGCAGTCATCTGGATCTAAAACGGAAAATACTAATTTGAAATAAATGCAACTGACTCAGATTGGGAAAATACCAGAAAATACCAGCTTCATGATTCTTTTCGGTATTTTCAAGAGTCGTTATTAAATACTGTTTCTAGGCCATGCAGGTAATTTGCCATTCAGTCAAATACATCTATATGAGACAGACTGCAATAGTTGTAAAGGTTTTTCAAGATTCCTGCAGACTTTTTCTAATTTACATGACATCATCCTTTACATTAGCTGTCACTTTTCTGCAAAGCAACTTATATCGTTAAGATACTTACAATTAGTTACTCATTGATACAGTTAAGTAATTTCTTTTACTGGAGCAATTTTAGGGTAAGGACCTTGTTCAAGAGTATTACAACTCGATGCAAGACTTCCTCCTAGGAGTGTTCCAACCTGCAACCTCTGGGTCCAAAGGTATCAGCACTAATCACTATGCTACCAGCTGCCCCAGCAATTTAGTAATAGTAGTAGTAATTTATTAACACCTCTTTTTTTAAACATTTTTTTCTTATAAAAAACAGCAATAATACTGTTTAAAATCCTGCTCCCTTGTTTCCTAGGCTCAAGACAACAATTAAAATAAAATGGGGCAAATCCAAGGTATGAGAGAAATGAAAATGAAATGAAATGAAATGAAAATCACTGGATTAAAAAAATGGTCAAACCTTTTTCTTCTCCCAGCTTCACCTATCAGTTGCGTCATAACCATTCTATTGGGGAGGGGGCAGGAACAGACGATATCCGTTCACTTCTGTGCATTACTTCTGGAGGTCTGCAATATTTACTGTACAAACATTCTTGAAGGAACTTCTGAAGCACGGAGGTTTAATTCCATAATCCTGTGCTAACGGTTAAAGGCAGACTGTGGCAAAGGCACCAGAGACCTACGAATTGCAGTTTTATGGGAATGCATACTGAGTGCAGTAAGCATTAGCGCTCACATACGTACAAACAAAAGACCATTTCTGTACTTGACACAATAGCAATCCACTCCTGCTACATTAAGTAATAAAGCAAACTGGACTCCTTAAAATTTCTTAAGAAAAAATGTTGTTGTTGGGTAAAATAAAAATAAAAATGATCTCTTTTTGTAATGCACTGTCTGAAACTAAATGCTGTGACAACAGCAAATTTAATATTTTGATTACCTCCATATGAAATATACATTAATTACAGCCCTCTTTGCTCTTTCTGCTTTGAAATTATCATTTCATTTAAGATTCATCTACATTTCATAGAAGTCAGTTTAGAATTATTGCTTGCCAAGAAAAAAGAAACCTAAGACACCCGGTGATACACTCTGTTAATTAAATTTGCTGCATATTTTAATGAAATTCTTTTGTAGGCTGAACAAACAACGATATCAGTTAAGTGTTGCTTAAATTAGAATAACAAGCAAACAAAATGAACACGTTTACTGCCCGAAAAGTGTATTCCGCTTAATCCCAAGAAAGGTTAATATTTCAGAAATGCCTTTTGCAGCACTGTGTATCTTGGATACTTGAAGGGGTCAAGGGCAGATAATTGCAATACTCAACTTTTTTAAAAAGAACTAAAATCACAGTCTGCTCTAATGTGCAACTCGACACCTTCTGCATGGAATGATTTTTTGCATGATTTGCTTTATAATATTCTAAATATAATCTACTAATCACCTCTCAGCATGTAGTAAAAGAAAATGAACACAAAGGACTAAAGCACCACTATACTGAACATGAAGAAAGAGGAAAAACAGTGGTTTGCCCCGGTGTACATGACAGCACATCAGAAAACCAGTAATTTTATGTGTAGTTTATGTATCACTGAAAACAATGCTTTACCAGAAAAGAGTTCACAATAACCCCTCAATTGACAAAATCAATTTATTTATTATAAGCACATCTGACACATGGAGTACAGATATGCTTTCATAGGCTTTCAGCTTTCCTTGGTCTTTCTAGTGTTCTGAGACTTCTGAAGGGATTGAAAAAGACAAAAAAAAAACAAAAAAAAAACACATTGCTTCTGATGTGGGTTTTTTTTCAGGCTCCATTTAATCCTATATTATAAACTCTCATTAACTAACGTTACATTTTTACCACACATTTTCCCATGCGCTGTTTGTATGATCCTTTATAAAGACAGCATGTTTGGCTTTTGTTTCTGCCAATTTGTTTACTTTCATGATACCATTTTCTGCATGTACATGAAAGCTTTTGAGAAACATTTACACTTACCGTAAAGGGGTTTCTCATATTAAGTCTGGCTGTCATTACCTTTGTTAAAAGTACCTCTTAACGAAAGTGCAAAATATATATTAGTTGGTAAAGTGCATTGCATCAGTTTGAGTTTTGTGAGTCGTGTACTTGTGCTGCTGATTTATTTAAACTACAGTTAAATATATTTTTGCATACAAAAACCTTATTTTAACATTGGTGGAAAACCTTTTGAACAGCATAGTACCCCTTCTACCATCTGCTGTCTTTTCCTAGAGAAGGAAGTGGACATTTGTTCATTAGAAAGTAAAAGCTTTCCTAAATCTACCATCTTGGTCTGCAATAAGATCAAGGCTTTAATATCCTCTGCTACGGCATCTGTTATCCTGGGGCATATGTCAAGGGGGACTTAGTGTCTGCTTCTTGAGTGGCTCTGTGACATTGGAAAGTCTCAAACTACTTGTGGAAACTGGTCATCCGTCAGAACTGGCGATTCGAAGCATTATTTTAGACCGCTGTCCTGTGCAGGCCGTATGATTCCACTTTTTTAGTTTGCTGTTTTGCTTTATTTCCAACGCACTTGTTGCACATTCTAACAGGTATTTCAGGTTAGGGTTAGGGTTAGGGCTAACGTGTGTGCATATTGCACTGCTACATAACTCTGCTATGTAGCTGTCTAATAGTTTCATGCCTAAATCAATATTTTCCAGACACCCTAATTCCCATCTGTACCATTTTTTTAACGTCCAACAACAGCTATGTGCTTCCACCTTAAAATATCACTCACTACAAGTGCAAATCTATGAAAATGTTCTGGTGTTCCACCAGAGTACAGGGAAACAAACTGGGATTTTATGTAAATAAAAGTGATGTTTTGGGAAAAAGATACCGTGAATTATCTTTCAAGTAGTGGAGGAATGTAGGAATATATGATACAACATGAATACTCAGGGAGAAAAAAAAAAAACTTTGGATCAAATAACACTGAACACATCTTTGCCACAGCAGTATAATTAATAACAGCAATACTAATTTAAAAAATAATAACTTTTCATTATTCACATGATATAAAAAAAAAGTCTTCACCTGATAAATATGTTCCCTGAGGACTCAAAGTGTAGTATGTACGCTAAGCTGACTGAAGGTTGTATCACCAGAATGTTTCAGAAGACTGAAATTGGATGGGGCCCTGTTAAAATTACTACCAGAAACTTCAAGTGCTGTTTTTGTAAAGAGGGCATCATTTAAAACCAAAATAAACACGTTTCACTGTGACATTAAATAGGAGAATACTTGCCTTGAAGAAAAGAGGAAATATCTGGTCTGCGGAAATGGCCAGCTTGAATGTTATCACTTAAAAGAGAGCCCTTGGGAAGTACAGGCAAGCAATTGGCAAGCACTATTCAACCCAACTAAAGCCTGCATTTGCAGCCATACAAAGACTCCAACAAAGTAATTTATTTTTGTTCCTCGCTTTGATTATAAATGGAAAAATAACATAAAAGAATGGCAGGATCGTTTTAATAAGGAGAACTTAATTATTATTTATGTATTAGAAAAATCAAAAATCCATTAGAGAAAAAAATGTCCATTTGTGCAGCATTTCAACATCTTGTAACAAAGATAGGGAGAAAACGCTCCCTTTTTAAATTCTCATATTTTTGATAAGTCAGAGTCTTCTACTTGTAAACAGTACATTGGTGCAATTGTTCAGGCGACCACGGGCTAATGCATACATATGAATCACGACTGAAAACAGCATCTAACCAGCATAAATGGTCTTAGCATACGAAGGTCATTTGTGCCGCAACAAGTACACACTTTTGTCCGGGCAAAGAATGAAGAAATAATTATGATTATTAATTGCAGAAAAACAAAGAAATGCAGGAATCATAATCTTGCAAGCCTCCCTGGGCCTTCAAGGACTTGTTGACAAGAAGCCATTCACCGCTTCAACATTCTTATATTAAAAGTAAATGGGGTGCCTTTGATATGTGGTCCTTTTTCTCTTTTTCACTGAGAGTTAAGTTTTCCGAGAGAAAGCACTTCTTTAAAGTATGTGACCTTGCTGAGCGCAGTTGAAACCACATCGTGCCGCAAGTCAGAATGGAAAGCCTTTCGGCGAAGTGGGTTCGAAAATGTTGCTCCCCCCGGTGTCTGCCTGTTCGCCCGCCTTCAGCCCCCTTGTGGGTTACACAAGGAAGGGGGGGATGATTGGGATTTGATGGTTTTGTTTAGAGGGACTCAGGTGCAGTGGGCTGGGGCGATCTCACCGCTGTCACACATGAATACACATGACAAAAGTGCCACGTGCTGGCAGCCGTGCGCACCTCTTTGTTCGGTAGGGGGGTTCTCGGGGCCGAGCCAAGCGGAGACTGGCCCGGCACCTCCTGAGACGCACATGGACGTTGGGAGGAATCTTTCCCAGCTTGCACTGCTCCTTCCTTACCAACATTTTTCTCCGAGATGTAAGTCGCTTTGGAGAAAAGCATCTGCTGAATGAATAAATGTAAATGTACACACACACACACACACACACGCTCGCACACAGTATATTCATGCTGACATATTTCTGAGTTCCGTTAAATATTGTATATAAATTTGTACTATTGCAGTTGTATTCTTGTAACAACACAACTGACCAGAATGAGTTCTTTAAATTATGGACATATGTAACATACTGACTGTTAAATTATTTTCAGACCTTTTCTTTGTACAGTACTAATTGTTCCTATGGTTGATCTTTTTTTCTCAGAACTGCTCTACTCATGACATCCAGGGGCAAGAGGATGATGGTTCTGTTATCGCCCATAATTTACTGAATTTTAGGCTGCCTTTATTAAAAAACTGGCTACTGAACCCAACAGTTTCAATACTTATATGTGTAATCACATGTCATAATCTTAATTGCTAGCAAGCTTCATGTAATAAGGCAAAATTCATCTCATACTCTTGTATCTAGCAGCTTTAAGAAACTAACAAGCGTATGTAACTTTTAATATAAAATCCCTTTATTTTTCACAAAGACAGCTGGAGAGAGTTATTTCTGTAACTGAATACTACACCATTGTAAAGTGCAAATTACAATGTAATCGGCCCCTCCGATGAAAGAGCACAACATGAGATCAATCCCACAGGCCACTTTGAGTGGGTTATACTAATCAATGCATTCATTCTATAATCTCAGTTCTGAAAGACATAGTAATGGGGAGACATTAGTGAATGCATAAATGTTGTAAACTAAAAGTCTTAAGATATATTAGAGGAATTATTATATATATAGTTTATTACATTTATTATACATTAAGGATAATTTAAGTATGACTGCAAAAAAACTGTGACATATCTATTATATGCTCATAAAAGCAGCATAACTATCACAGAAAAACCTTTCACGGAATATTTTGGATTGGATAGCATGAAACTGCTTCTAAGGATATTAATCATTGCTGAATTAAAATCTCAAGTATTTCGAATTCCACACCATTTTAAAAACTACATAACATTTGCAACTGAAGGAAAATAAGTTGGATGTTTGTTAATTTATGCAAAATTTTTTTTTGCTACTGGAAATTTCTGTGCTGTGGCACACTGTGGAACTTGTGTCGTGGTTGTTTGACCTTAATGAGTACTCACCCTAATTGTGACCAAATCCTAAACAGCTTCTGTAACAGAAGTAACTCCATGCGAGTCTATGCTGGAGACCAATGACCTCCTTAGATGCGCTTGGTGAATAACTGGCTGATCAACCAGCCAATCCAAAGAAAGTTATGGGAATGCGCTTTGAAGAGACCCAATCAGTCAATGAATGAATGAATAAATCGATCAAGATTTCTGAGCTCACGTAGCCTGAATTTACCAATGTTGAAGAAGGCCAAAAATATGACTTGAAAAACCAGGTCAGCAAAAAAATAAATAAATAAATAAAAGTGTACGTATACAGTATATACGGAAAATTTTACACCTGATAGGACATTAATGCTGCTGTTTTGACGTGTGTTCGTGGGCTTCTCTTTGTCTCTAGTATCCACCCCCTGAGTGCTGTCTCAGTTGGTGAGAATCACCTCTCTGGGGTCGTCATCATCTGGACCTGAAGCCTTCTCCCGTCCCCCCCACTCCCCTTGTGTGCAGCTCTCCAGATGGCCTCAAAGAGCTTCCTGAGAAGCATGGCCAGCGTTGCTGACCCCCCCCACTGAAAAAAGGAGCAAATGCACCCTAAATATTTTATGCTTGTGTCGTATTTCATTGAAGAAATGACAGAGGCTGCATATCATAGAGAAAATAAAACAGATTTGATAAATGATTAATCATTTTTTTTTTTTTTACTCAAAGGTTGTACATGGCATTTCAAGCAAATGCTTTGCAATACTGTGCATAGACATGGGAACCGGGGGGTGAGGGTTGGGGGGGGGAAATGGCGGTTTAAACAGTACGCAGTGTGATGAACTTGGCTTTGATCTCATGCTTGAAAACACTGTACACAAGGTGGGATCCTTGGAGGCATTCTTAAATCATAAAAGTCTTAAAGTATGACATGATAACAGGCGTACTGTGGCGTAAAAGTGGTTGCAAGGACTTGCAAACAGAAGGCTGCTGGTTAGAAGTCCCACGGGAGGCATTGCATTTTTACCCTTGAGCAAAGTGCTTAACTGAAATTGCTTCACTAATGACCATTTATCTAAATGGGGAAAAGTGTAAAATTGTACACCTAGCATGCTGTCCCGGATAAGGACGTCTGGTAGACGAATTAATAATAATGTATTGTTTTGGATTAAAGTGGATTTTTCTCCCATTTTTTTGCGGTGAAAGGACGTGCAGCCTAGTGTAAATAAAGATCAGAGGAGAGCGAGAGAAAAAAAAACAATGGACAAACAAGCTTTCTTTATGCATGGGCAATGGCGGGTGGTGGATTAGGGACATCAGATGGGGAAAGGTATGTCATTGTTCACGCATCTTGCGAGCCCCACGGAGAACTGGGGGAAATTTCATTAATCTCTTAGCAGTTGTCCCCCAGTGCTGAAATTCTGCTGTACATCAACAATGCAGCGGATGCTTGAAGTAATTGGCGCTTAATTTGTACACAAACTGCAGAGGCCGTTTCCACTGCAGCCTGCGCCTTTTGAAATCATTAATCTCTAATTAGGGCCAGTTGGGACCAGCAGTTAGAAGGTTAAAGAGGTTCTGACAGCCCTAATCATTGCTCAGGAAGCTGAAAATATATGCAAAGTCTCAGCAGATGGGGTGAGATCCGCTGCTGCCAAGTGATAACTGTTATTCCTTTGCACCTCCAAAGCTGTCACCCTAATAGGCACATTTTGAATTTATTAATTCTCCAGTTACATTGCGAGCACAATCTTTAATGGTGTGCCATTCGGAGTATATGAACTGAACAATTAACTTGCATTACCTGGTAATGACAGGAACAGTTTGCCGTGATTATTTTACCCCAGCGCAAGTGACTGTGAGAGCAGTTGACCCAGGGAAAACGGCTGCAACCCTTTGAGCCACTTATAAAGGACTTGCGTTTGGGGAATTACCCATTTGCGAGCTTTGTTACTGACATTTTGAGAAACGACATGAAAACAGCTTGATGAAATTCGTCCGGTTTATTTATTTATTTCATCGGTTCCCTTTAAATCTTCCACAGAACGGTGTGCGCATGGATTCATTAATGCGTGCCGCTTTTTGAAGATTGCTTAAAGTTTCATTTTCTCCTCTGTGCACGGCTAAGTCTTAGCTATTGCAAAGGTAAAACTGTTGTATTAAAGGCAGATTAAAGAGCTTTTATGGAATGCCTCAGAGTCACCCCCTCCACCCCCCACCATCAAACAGGTGGTGGAGTTCGGGGAAAGAGTCTGCTAATTGTGTATTCTGAAATAAACCACTGTCTTTCCAGCCAAATGCAGTGAATAATACATGGATGGCAGAGATGCTTCTCCTGAGAGTTTTACCCAACTGTTCCAGGAGGAAGATTTAGCAGCAAATGCTGTGACAGGCGCGCTGCTCCCGGCTCTCGTTCGTCCTCCCGCTCGTTGGCTTTGCAGCGTTTGCTTAATTTCTTCAGCGAGCGAATCTTAGCTGGTGAAACGTCGGCCCGAGATCTCGTGGACAGCGCCGCTGTCGTCGCAATCAGAACGGCCTTTTAATTCAGTTACGAATGTCCTGAAAAGCATGGTGCAACGGTGCAGGAATGCCAAGTAAAGTTAAGAATAAGAGTAATTTTATTTGATATGTTAGTCCATAGAATATGACAACACTTTATGAATCCATTTAGATGTCTTCATTCTGCTGATGCTTTTCTCTAAAGCGTCTTACAACTATATGCCTTATATCTAGTGGGGTCATTTTACCGGAGCAATTTAGGGTAAGCACATTGCTCAAGGGTGCTACAGCAGTAGATGAGATTCAAATCAGCAACCATGAGATCCAAAGGTAGCGGCTCCAACCACGACACTATCAGCTGCCCCCAGAATGTTTTAATAAGTGTTCATTTTTAACGTACACCTGAAACCCTTTTTGTATTATGACTTGCGTAAACTTCGTTACACATATTTACTTAGAAAACAGGAAAGGAGCAGGAAGGTATTGTACCTGGTACAGCATAGTGGTTAGAATGGGTGCCTTTGGACCCAGAGGGTGCAGGTTTAAATCCCCCTTCTACCTTCATTACTCTTGACCAAGATGCTTACCCTAAAAATTACCCAGCTGTCTGAATGAGAAAAGAGCTTAATATTCTAGGTTCCTTTGGGGAAGAAAAAAAAGCATGAATAAATGTATCTGATAACCCTACTGAGCACTGTGGGGCGAACTAAGTAGGTAAAAAATACAGCAGTTACTTCTTCTGTCAACGGAATTGTTTTCTGATATCCCTGAAATATAGTGTAATATTGACGTTCTTGTTTGAGCAGAGTGCTTTGCTTTGATAAACACGTTTTAACACTGTGGAAGTCACTTTTTAAGTTTGTCCTAAAGAAGTTTATAAAACAAGACCGAATCAGATTTTTTTTTTTCTTCACACTAAAACTTGCATCAATTAATCAGACTTGATTTTTGCCCTTTTTGTACTTTAAACACGCAGAGTACTAGAAAAGTCAACATGTTCAAGTTGATTTCAGCAGCAGTATTTTCAGAGGCAATCCAATGCTAATCCTAATCTGTTTTGACACATGCAGTAAAATTACACTGTAGAGAAAAGTTCATCATTTGGACACAGGCACAGACAATGGGGGGAGGGGGGGGCATAAGTACGACTGACACATTCTAAACAAAAAATCTGTAATTTTCAGAAAGAGAAAATATTTACTGCATCATATGTATGTAACAAATAGTCAATAGTCACGCAACAACAAACAAAATCCATCGTGCGAGTCTAATTGCTTCGTGGTGAGACTCATGGACACATTTTGCCAGCGCTGCTACATGATTCATTATCCGAGAAGGGAAAGTATCAGAGTGTGTGCTCAGCCGCCTTCAAAGAGGCTGGACGCAAGTTAGGTTTACAGTGCTGTACACTGTGCTCCAGTAACCAGCCTCGGTTCATGACCCCTCCGTGTCCCACCTCAGCTGGGTAGAATAAAAAGGTCCGGGGTTTAGATGAAAGAAGAAGTCTTCCAAGGAGTTCATGTTACCGGGATGTCATAATAACAAGTATCTACTGTTTCTCCCCCCATTTCTTCTTCTTTGTCTTGGTTTTAGACAACCCCATTGAGAGTGAGGACAGGATGTGTTTAGGCACAATGGACGCCTCGCTGAAACCGTATATTATCTTTATTTGAAATCTTGTTTCATGTTACTGTATGATCCTTGGGCTGCCCAGAGGTCGCCATTGCCTGTCACACTGCAGCGACTTGCTCACTTTCTCATTCCCCTCCACGATGATTAAGAGAACAATGTCACACTTTATTGTCCGCTTCGGGTCTCTGTCAGTCAGAGCTTTCATTTCCTTTGATACTTGGGGAGGTGCACAAAGAAACTAAAGTAGGTTGCCTTGTCTTCCACTAAACTTGAATGGCCTTTGTCCAAGAGGCATCCCACATTCATCCATCAGCTCTGGCCTCTCCCCGAAGAAACCCTCCGTCACCATGTCCATGTTATCTCGATTCGCACGGCCTAAAATATTCATCACAGAAAGGACCTCTATCAATTTTACCTTTTGACCCTTTTTATTTGGAGAGGCAGTCTGACATCTATAATCTGTGCTGACTTTAAACTATAGTCGACGATACTGTAGCCTTAGGAGATAATGTTTTCAACATTTTCTGGAGATACTCTGTGTTTTTCCATTAACATATGTTCAGGAAAGATATAATCTGTACTGATATGCCAATTGTTTAAAGGCTACATGACATAAATCCAGAGGGTATTCACTTTATTACTACATGTTAATTTGCATGGAAAATCCTTAAACTAGGATGTTTGGTCTCATTTCATAACATGAAACTTGCTTTCAGTGCAGATATTTAACTCCGGTGATTTTTTTTCTGTTTTTTTTGGGGGGGGGGGCATATGGTTTAATCCTAGAAAGTTTGATATTAATAACATTTCTGACTTTCACAAATTTCATTGCCTTTTCCATATATTGTCCTTTATATGGGTTTCTATTTTCAATGAAGACCGTATTAAACTTTATTTCTTCTTTGCTGAAACTGACAAGTAGCCAGTTAACCACTACAAAAACTATATACATATATACAAACTATATACAGTACAAAATGGTTTACAGCCCATGTCCTGTGTATTTATTGTTCTGTGTATCTGCTGTTCTGTTCTGCATATTTATTGTCCTGCACTCTGCTCACACTGTTGTGTATTTGCACTTTATGTAGTCCTGCGTACTGTTCTGTGTTGCACCATGGTCCCGGAGTAACAAGATTTTATTCCACTGTGTACAAGCCATATAGAGCAATGACAATAAAAACCCACTTGAACTTGAACTTGAAATGTCACCAGTGTGGACCACATTGTCAGAAACCAAACTATGAAAATTTCTGACTTACTTCCTCGCTGAATTGTTATTTTACTTTCTGTCTGATTAATTTTAAAAAATGAAGACGTCTTGGTGGCAGCAGTCAGCATCAGCCTGAGATGACAGGTTACTAAATTAACAAAACTTAATTAGGCACATATTTACAATGAAAGCGAAGTGCTCCAATCAACAAAAAGCAGACTGCTCACAGTGCCTTGTCTAGGATAACCAGATGACTGCCTTTATCATCAGGCTTCATATTCGGCTTGTGTGAGTTTAACTGTATACCTTTTGAGCTATATAATGGCCCAGACACATTTCAAAGAATTAGAGGCTAACAAAGCGGTGAATGTGAAAACAGCTAAAGCTGAATAATATTTACGTGTAACTGACTTCATTGTGAAATATATTTTGATCATAGTGAGGAGATTTTTGGGAAGCTGGTGAATCAATGACTCAAAACACTTTTTTGAAGGAAGTGGTTACTAAGAGAGTTGAAGGGAGAAAGCAGATCTGCAAATGCAATATATAGTACTTAGTGCTTCAATTAGTTTTTATATATGTATATATATATATATATATATATATATATATACTATTTGAACTCAGAGAGGTAAGAAATATATTTTCCTTTCTTTGTACAGTCACCTTGTCGTTGAAGGATTAATTTTGGTGTTTAGAGGTCAGATGCTGCACAGCAGAACAGACATTTTACTTTTTTTATTTACTTATTAATTAAGATGTGCATTTCTACTTATTTAGAACATGTACAGGAATTCCTGTTGAGATCACCCTGCCAGGAATAAAATTAGATGTGAAAATCAGTTTTTTTCTAGTACTGTAAAGTTCTTTTTATTCATTTTTTCCCAAGTACCTCAAGGCAAAGGGATAGCAAGGTTACTTTTTGCCAAAGGCAGCCTGAGGGAGGCCTCTTCATTGTTTTAGTATGATTATTCTACTGGACACTGCTTGTAACACTCTGGTTACAGGCTGCTGCTGTCTGATTCCTTAAGGCAACAGCAGAAAATCTGCATAATCTACCTGCACTATTGGTCCCAAACTTTTCTTTCACGATAATTACATCATTTTCCTTTTTTTATTGTGTTTTGTGAGAACATGTATGAGAACATGTATATATTTATTTTGTTGTTCAATTAGGTCTATTTTTGTTTTAGCATAATTTTTCCAGAGTATGTTCACAATATCACATTTCATTAAACTTATTTTTCATGTCACATACTGTACATGTGTTTGAAAGCTGTATGAAATTCCATTTAAAAAAAACATGTTCATATGTAATTACATACGCACAAATGTATTTTGAAATCAGCATTTCTTTGTATTTTTAGAAACTACAACTGAGTTGCAGCAAGCCAGTTCGAATTGGTACATATTTAAGAGTGCATTTTACAAAATAGGTAACAAAAAATATAGCAAATGAAAAAAATCAGAACCTGTTGTTTGCTATAGCGAAATTAATAATTATCAGTTTACCTATATGTACAAAAATAGCTGAAATACACTGTGCTATTCATTTCTCCAATTTGACAAATATCACCCAAACACAAGTAGTATGATTAAATAAATTGCTTCCCAGAATGCAAACATACAGTAGTGTCACACTGTCAATGTCTGCGAAGGGAAAGTCTATGTTTATGCTTTCTATGATTACATTGTCGCAGCATGTGCCTCTAAATAAAACTTCTCTTTGTCATCCAGTCAGAAAGACATTATTTTTATTATTACAAAAAAAGTTTCCCATGTTTAACATTCATTGACAGATAATTAATTCATAATTATCTGCTTTTTGGAAACATGAAAGTGACATTTTCAGTGTTCTTTAACCTTCTAGTTTATGACCAACTATTTTATTTTATTTGATTTATTTCTATTATTTTGCTGTCGTCTGTATCATTATCACAGCGCTTGGATGCACTCAGACAGGAACACATACTCACTCAGACCCACACACACAGACAAAAAGAAAGCATTTAAAAACGCCTTTTAAGCAGTACTTTTGTCACAGTTCAATCAGATCTGCATTACCCACGTTCATCAGATAGAGAGCCTTTAGAAACAGAAGGGGTTATTGACTTTTTTGAATCACTGGCAAGGCACACAGACCCTGCAGGAATGTCAAATCTCCAACCTGCATTTTGATGTTTTTGCCCCAGGTTAGTCTTCACTGAAATGCTTGGAGCGTTCTTGTTTGTGCTTTAGTGTCCATTAAGCGTCCTTGACTCAATGTTATATGGATGTTTATGGCGTGTTCGGACTGGCAGCGCAACAGCACCTTGGGAGGCACAAGATCGGAGCGAAAAAGAAGAGCTTTGTAACACCTTTCCCACATCACATTTAGTACCATCATGGAATTTATCCATATTGCAGGAAAAAGCAAATCTGAATAATATAGTACATTAGTAGTATATATATATATATATATATGTGTGTGTGTATTGTTAATGCATTGTTATATACATATAATACAGATGTATATATATCTGTATACATTTAATGGATAGGTTGACAATGATAGTGGTCTGTTGTTAAAAATAAAACAATTTGTTTTGTTTTCTGCGTTCTCCGCATGACTAAAGCAATTGTTGCCTTGCCATACTTAATTAAACGAATAATTTTGGTTCAGTGACAGTGCATGAAACCGTAAGCTGGTATGGGAAATCGAGTGGTTCTACACTGATGAAGCTGCCACAACTGGATGCCAGCTGAGTCCTTAGGTACATACAGAATCATTGGCAAAGTAATTCTTAACAGGACCCTCAACTTTAAACACACAGTTATTTTCTCCTTTCGTCGTCACTCTCTGTTTCTGCCACTCTCAAGCTTCTTGCACAGATCCTGTAGTTCGCCTTGCAGTGGCCTAACCTAATCCAGTGGTCACACAGTTTTGTCTTTTTTGCATTTGCCCTTGGATAATGCTTACATTTTCATATGTGCATTTCTTTAACTTAGACACCTATATTAAGGACCAAGCAGTCCAGAGAAAAAATGCACTAATACCTTAAACTATTAAAACTAGTGTTACTTGGTCATTTAAAAAGCAGTAATATTGTTTACCTTACATATCAAAAAATCACCTGTCTATTATTTCAAATTTATGTATGTGGAAATTTAAGAAATGCTATAATGAAGAATTAATACTCCTCTGCCCAGACATAAAGTATTCTATAGCTTTAGCTTTAGTTGTATATTCTGTATATTTTTCAGGAAAAAATTACAAAGTACTTAAAGCATATAAGAAATCCTTTTAACAACATCTGAAAAGTGAAAGGACGAGAAGAAGAAAATGCTTGAACGCATTCACAGAAGCCATGGTTTGGACATTTTTGTTCTTGCGAAGTGCTACACGAACGGTATTCGGAAGAACCCAGACATTTTAAATATATATACATGTATACATTTCATACTTATAAATATATGCATTTTTAAGTATATTTATTACTGAAAGATCTAATGAATTTCCAAAATGAGTATATTTTAAAATTTCTGTATATTTCTTCATATACAAAAATGGCAATTAAGCCATATTCCATAAACATTATGCTACTAAGAAAATACCGATTGTTTAGTTTCCCTCTTCAAGAATTGTCCTTATATTATGAGAGCGATGACATGTATAAACAATAACTATAATCCATTATTATATTATAGATATCAACACCTGTATTCTCCCCCCCCCCCCCCCCCCCAGCCCCTTCCCATTTTCCATGTCAAACAGCTGGCATGTAATCTGGATTGCCAGTCATGGAGATGATGGTAACTGAGTTCTCCAGTGCCAGTCCCCTCCGGTGACTCCAACAGCCTAGCCTGTGTGCAACCAACGCCCCCCCACCACACACATGCGCACACACACACGCACACACACACACACACACACACACACACACACACACACACACACTCCCGGCCCTTTAAGAGTTGTGTTCACAGAAGTTAATTGTCCCCTGCTTATGCTATGGAGGCAAATTAGGCACTTTGAAGGTCACACAGTTTTGTCTAGTTGTACAAAATGTATTTAAATATCTCATGCCGTTCATCTCCCCAAGTGCTCACATTTTTGCGTGTTGCGGTACTAGTCGCTTGGTCACCTATGTACCATTTTTTCCCTTGACAACAACCACATCCAAAAGGTCTGTAGAACTTACCACAAAAGTTAACCACTTACAGTTTAAGCATTTGTTTTCAAAACCATTTCTTTCTGCAATAAGGCAAAAAGGCAAACGTTGTATATACGAGACAGCAGTCAAAATGTAATTGATATTTTGCAAAGTTCAGCTGGGTCTCGACTCAAACAATGAAATCCTACGCATTTAGTGACCGAAAAGTGAAACTTTCTTTTTTTTTTTTTTTAAATAAATACTTGCTTACTTTGCATGCTCGTAAAATGAAAGTGTTGCAAGCATCTTGTCGAACGCTCTTACTGCTTCTTTAGACGTGATCCTCGAAACATCTTGTCATAGCAGAGGTTTCAGTTTGAAACTGACACAGACAGCTCTGCTAGTTCACCCTAGAGGTAGAGGGATGCTGTGAACTTAAAGGCTATACAAACGTATGGACTTTTTCACCTGAAGATTTGTAGTTCCGCTCTCAGCAGGGGGTCCCGCTGAAGGAAGCCACACTTTAGGTACTCACCTTTAATTGCTCCATTTCCACCTAACTGTACAAATCAGTAAACTCATCATGAACGCAGAATCCTTGAAAAAAATATTATGGTTATGAAGAAGTAAAACAGAATGACCATTATGAAGAAGTGACATGCTGATTGTGCTCAGAGAATGTTCAGGAAGAGTGATTTGTCGGAAAGGCAATAGACACCTTCAACTGTACACAAGGGCCATTGACTGGCATTTTACGGAAAGCTTCAAAACCGGCAACAAGAGAACTGTCATTTCGGAATGTACCAACATCGTGCTCTTGTTTCGCATTGATTTTCTTTAACCGTCTCTGGTCCCATTATCCCTTAAACTGTACGTGCGTCAGTGATCCTGCTTGTATTTAAAGTTGTTGTTATTATATGTGGAGTCTTTTACATTTTAGAGAATCGACAAAGCCTCTAAAGATGACAAAAAAGTGGCAGCTGGTGACAAAGAGTGCGGAGCGAAAAAAAAAATCCTTGATAAGATGATGACGGTAAATCAAACTGTCGGCTACACCGCCGAACCCACCCCCCCGTCCGCACCCCCTTCACCCACCCACCCACCTACCAACCAACCATTCCTATTTCATGTTTGTTAATACCACCTCTCCCGTTTGAAGCTTAAAGCAAGGTTCAAAGGAGCCAGGTGCTGAATCATAATATTAAAGCAAGGAGGATTCTCCATGAAAGCAAGGAGATCTGAGGGGGGGAAAGGCAACAAACGTGGCTTTCAACTGCTTTTTGTCGGCCTCTCTGCAGATGTCACCAGTTGTTATGCCCAGCAGAGACTTCAAGCATGGAGCAGCGCCTGTGGCTCCGTGCGCCGCCACGTTTCAAGTGTCAATCACATGGCGAGGACGCGGCCTGCTTTCCTGGTCACTGTCCTGTGAAAAGTGCCAACAGTTTGCCATTGATTTAACTCACTCAATATAAAAAAAAATAGAGCTGGCTTTGTGTGGAGAGCGAGCGAGCGAGAGAGAGAGAGAGAGAAAAGGCCCGTCGGCAAGGTTACTTGTAGAGCAGCGGCGGCAGACTCGTCGCTCCTTGGTTTGACTGTAATGCGACGGCGTCAGAGAAGTCCGCTGTCACAACCCAAGAAGAAAGGAGGTTATTGAGGAATGAGCGAGCGAACACAAAGCGTGCTCGTGCATTGAGACGGATAATGGCATCGCCCGCCACGACGAAAGTCGCTTTTAACCCCGTTTAGCCTCAGAGTACCTCCTAGGATGAGACATTGTTTGGCTTTCTTTAAACATGTTTTGCAGTCGAATGCCCTGGAAAAATGTATGTGCCATTCCGGGCTTTCACTTTGTCGTGGCTGATACGTTGTGATTGCTGATCGTTTGATGGTAATGTTGTAGGAAACATCAAAAAAGGAAAACGTGAATGGTCATTCAAACACGGCTATTCAAACATGTGACACACACACACACACACACACACACACATACACACACATACACACACATATTAGCAGACATGGCCAATCAGCATTCACTCTTTACCTAAGCCAACAGTAGATTGCTCATTTTTTTCATAAAACACTTAAGTTACTTGTTATTATCAAAACTGGAAAACTCCTTAATGGCAGTCAAAGGTCTCCAGGCAGTCAAACTGTGTTTGTATTACTGGAGATGTCATCACTGTGCCACTTGTCTGAAATCTGCGCAGAAAATATAAACTATGACTTGCAATGTGCCTACTATGAAGATATGTTTCTTTGTTTTTTTTTTTTTTTTCTTTTTTAAAATGAAATGTTATGCCAGAAGGGCCACGCTGCTCTAGTACACACCGTCGTGTTTTAATCAGACATTGTCAAACATTTCAGTGAGCATCGCTGAGCATTTGGTGAATGTGTTACTTGAATGAAATAATCTGTAAAAGTCACAAAGTAGCTCTTGTCAGGATATAATGAGAAAATGTTTTTGAATAAAGGAAGGGTCTTTTCTTTTTGTGCAATTTTTTTAAATTTCTTGAAAAAAAAGTCCCACCTAAATTTAAACAGGGACCAAAAGCATAGGTGACCGAGACATAACCTTTCACCCCCTTGTGCCTCCGTCTCGGCCGTGTCCGAAGGGCATGTGGACGAGGTCTTGCTCCGGTGGGGACAGCGACTGCCTGTTTGGGATATCCTGGATAAATAACGTGGGTAGCCATTATGGGCTTCCCAGTCCATAACATCTCTCAACACGCTGGCCTCGAGAAGAATGCCTTCAAGCGGCCATTCTGTCTGCCGCTCACAAGCCTTGTTGAAGGCCACAGCATAATTGTACTTTTTTTAACCCTATCGTTGCTACGGCGACACTACTTTAATCACAAGGAAGTTCATAGAGATGTTATCTGTTATTTATAGTCCTGTATGTCGTGACATTGAAGCTAATAAACAATGATACTGTAGTAACTTTCACATTATCATGTCACGTTGTAATATTCCTATTTTTTAACATAGCAATTATCTGCTCATAATGAATACGGGGTTACAGATTTATTTTACCAAAACAGTGCCCATGAAAGGCTTCATAAAAAGACTTCATCGCTGCTAATGTGGTTAAGGTCACTGCCTTTAATGCTGGGTGTTTAGTTCTCATCGGGGGTGTGGGGGGGGCAACGGGTTTGGCCGGTCCTGCTCTCTTGCAGGTCTGGGGTTCGAGCCCTGCTTGGGGTGTCCTGCGATGGACTGGCATCCCATCCTGGGTGCGTCCCCTCCAACTTTGCGCCCTGTGTTATCGGGTTAGGCTCCGATTCACTGCGACCCTGCTCAGGACAAGCAATTTCTGACAGTGTATGTGTGTGTTTAGTTCTCTCTGTCTCCTGCAGTGTTACCTTAAAAGTAAGGAACTATGACACATCCACTTTCTAACTTTTGTTCTTCAGAATCTGCTCTACCTTTGGTGTCTCATAAATTTTCCAAAGTTTTAAAATGATCAAACATTTTTTTTTTTATTTATTCATGTATTTCTTCTTCAAAATACATGCAGCTGTTATGTACACACACACACACTTTCTGAACCACTTGTCCCATACGGGGTCGCGGGGAACCGGAGCCTACCCAGTAACACAGGGCACAAGGCCGGAGGGGGAGGAGACACACCCAGGACGGGATGCTAGTCCGTCAAAATACATGCAGCTGTTATGTACACACACACACACTTTCTGAACCACTTGTCCCATACGGGGTCGCGGGGGAACCGGAGCCTACCCAGTAACACAGGGCACAAGGCCGGAGGGGGAGGAGACACACCCAGGACGGGATGCTAGTCCGTCGCAAGGCATCCCAAGCGGGACTCGAACCCCAGACCTACTGGAAAGCAGGACCTGGTCCAACCCACTGCGCCACCGCGCCCCCCACGGTTGTTATGTATACATTAAAAATGATGATTATTATGTTCATTAGAATACCGCTTAAATTTACTACCTACATTTATTTTTAAGAACAAGCTTTTTCTATATATATATATATATATATAAAAGACAAGTGGTGTTGTTGGTTGTAAAATACTACATATTTCCAATGTTGTATTTACTTGATGTCTTGTGTTAAATTATTCTTGTTCCTGAGATTGATTATGATTTACAATGAAATTGCACAAAGTTACAAAAAATGACTGTTCTTTATTCTCAGTGGTCTTAACCTGTCTCTGGCCATGCAATTCTGAAAAATGAGGTAAGTGCTGAGTAAAATTTACTGCAGAGTATCACAGAGCAAAATGTTTGAATTCCTGATAGCCACTTTGGTTTAATGCACAAAAGCTTTGCAGAAGGGAAGGATTGAGGCAGATCTGATCTTAACAAATCTGATGTTATGCAAATTATCGCTTATTAAAAATGCATCTTTGCGTACAAAATAATTTTGCGAGGATTTTATCTGTATATATCCTGTTCTGTAAATTAAAAGCTCGGTCTTAACAGATGATTAACGAACATCTGCTCGCCACTAAATACTTCAACATACTTTATGTTGTATATTCATTTTTCTAATACTTTATTTAATGCATACTTATCCGTTTCATTTTCAATGAGCACTGGATTGCCAACCTTCAAGAAAGACATATCATTTTTGCGCCACCATGACCTTTTATTTAGATTAAAACAAAGAGAGGACACTGTCGTTGTGCGGAGCGGGCGGACGCTCGGGATCTAAGTCATCTCCCTCTGATATGAATGAGTGGGTCAAGCCCGAGACACGGGAGAGGCGGACGCGCCGGGGTATTCAAAGCCCGGCCGTCTCACAGAATAGCAGGAAGCATATATCTGTCATTCTCCATTTAAGAGTTCACCTGTAAGGAAATGTTCCTGCCAATAGTGCTGACACAATCACAGTCCTTAGCAACACATCCTCCGCCTTTGTGATACACGTACGTCTGAATGACAAAGTTTCCTGCTTTATGCGCTAATTTTCACCGCACAGGCTTTCTTCTTTGTCCTGCTTTGTTCAGAATGTACTGTAAGTTAGAAAAACAAAGATTAGATTTATTTCTTTCATTTCAAGTCTTTTCATGTCCGCGGCCAATGGTCAAACCTCACACGGTTCCATGCGGTATTCACAAGAACCCAAGACATGAGTGTATCCTCAGCATCATACTGTGGCCTTTGGTTCACATCCCTAAAAGGTCGCAGTACCACTGGAATAGTTTTCTGTTCACTGCCTTCCTAATATCAGCGATTCCATTTACTCCGTCTCAAAAACGTGATATAACACGAATGCGTGGAAGCCTGACAAACTATCACATAAATGCCATATTTATTTTACAATATCAATTTACACTCCATACATTTATTCATTTAGAAGACATTCCGAAGCAATGTGAAATTCAGGGTATACCAAAGTGCATTTCATAAGCGATGAAGAGCTTTAGGTAGAGACAAACGATTACTGATGCACGGCTGCATATCACAGCTTTTATTGTTGCACGTTACTTAATCAAGTTGTTCATAGAATTGACAGTCACATGGGAAATACATTTACATCTATTTGTTTAGCAGACACTTTTCTCCAAAGCGACTTACAGTGAACTCTATGTAGTGTTATCAGCCCACACACCTTCTTCACCAAGGTAACTTACACTGCTAGATACACTACTTACACTGGGTCACTCATCCACACATCAGTGGAACACACTCTCTCTCTCTGTCACTCACACATTATGGGTGAATCTGAACAGCATGTCTTTGGAGTGTGGAAGGAAACCAGAGCACCGGGAGGAAACCCACACAGACACAGCAAGAATATGCAAGCTCCACACAGACTGAGCGGGGATTGAATCTACGTCCTCTCGCACCACCCAGGCGCTGTGAGACAGCAGCACTACTCGCTGTGCCACCGTACATAACTATGTACACAGACACCGTACATAACAACACACACAAATACAAAGATGATGTGATGATGGTGACAGATAGGGTTATGCAAGTTGATGTAACTACTGGGAGATGGGGAGAGGAACGGGTCCACAAGAGATGTGTTTTGAAACCCTTGTAAGAAGCTGGAAAAGATTCAGCAGTTCTGAGGGAGAGAGTAACCTCAGTCCATCCCATCAGCGCTTAAACCAAAAGCAGCCACAGGCGGATAAGCACAGCACTGTTGCTGTAATGTAACGACTGATGAGAAGATACTGATCCTTTGACTGTCTTGTAAACAAAAACAAGTCTTAATTCATAGTTATATTCATGTCATACTCATACTTTTCCTCTAGACTGAGTCACTCCTTACTTCACACAAGAGTTTATTCTTTCAATAAAAACGTTCATGTCTTATTTTCCAGACTATTTTCATATTTCATATTTGTAACATTTTGAAGTTCACAAATATAACTTTTCATTTAGGACCAATAAATATGTGTCATTTGGGTCAGTTGTCTCACTTTCACCACCAAACTTTTTTTTTTTTTGAGAAATCAGAGGACCAGCATTAAATATGACTTGTATCATCAGTGCACATCAAATAATTAATGTTGAAATTTCTTACATACTTTAACTGCATGTTGAACAAAGGTGGAATACAAAGCAAATTTCAGGCACTAACAATTTCTGAAGCCCAAGCTAACGCCATATTAACAATTTTAGTCAGAGTTGCACACTGGTCTTGCCTTTGTAATAACAGTGATGGTATCACATTACACACTCCCTTCCAACAAAGACCCCAGTGAAGTGCTGTGGACAAGCCCTTGGGAACACAGACAATACCAACTGCCCATCTCACCCACCCAAACCCCCTGCAGATCCATCTCTGTCTTTCACTTCAAGGCAGACCGTGTGGATTTTCAAAGACAGTTGACAGTTATGTCCACAAACTACCTCTGCAGGGGACCTTGGTAGCTGTAAGCACTGAAAGTGATTGCAAGAGTAAACTGGTCTTCCCTGTTACCTTAGACCGACGGTGGAGGCCGTGCCGCTGACAGGCTGTTTCATGCAAGGTTTTCTTAAGGTGAGGTATCATGTGCCAATAGATGTTGTTATGATTTGAATAAACAAACAATACAGGCAAAAAAGGAGTAACTCTTAAAGACAGCTGGTAGCAGAGTGGTTAGAGCAGCAGCTTCTGGACCTGAAGGTTGCAGGTCTGAATCCTGCCTGCTGCTGTAGAGCCTTTGAGCAAGGTCCTTACCTTGAATTGCGTTAGTGGAGGGGGCTATGTTCAGTTGTAAATGTGTAAGTCTCTGTAAGCTGCTCTGGGAAAAAAAGTGTCTGCAGAAGGGACACATGTAGATGTTTTACATCTGTGAGAGATGTTGGTTTGGTTCCTGATGAAACTTGTCGGGGGGGGGGTCTACTTTACAGCAAGTCTAGGGGCAGCTGTTAGCGTAGTGGTTAGAGCTGCTGCTGCTGCTGCCTTTGGACCCAAAAATTGCAGGTTTGAATCTCTTCTCTGGCCATTGTACCTTTGTGCAACATACTTACTATGAATTGCTCCAGTAAAATTACCCAGCTGTACAAATGGGTAAATATTTGTAAGTTGATGTGGAGTAAAATGTCAGTCAAATGAAAAAATATAAGTGCATTGAAACCTTTGACTGGTACTGTACAATGAAAACTATATACTGGAATGACAGAACATGCGGTCTCAGGTAGGTTTCTAAAACGAAAGAAATAATCATCCACTTGCACTTTTACATCACTGGGCCTGGTTTCTTCCAGCTTTCCTCTATCCAACACTCCCCTCTGATGGGGTGTGAGGGTTTCCTTCCTGCTTGGTAGGACAGGTTATGGTGACGTACGTTGATCTCAGTCGTGTATTTTGACACAGAGAGATCTCTTTGTCTGCCAGTGAATCTCCAGGAAGAGAGGACGGCACACCGGGGATACTGAAGGGCAAGTCCTCGCAACGAAAATTCAGTGACAACTTCCAGCTCTTACAAAGTGTGAATATGCCGCTCACCTCTAAACACCTGAACTTTGTTTTCAGTTTAAAAGACCAACAATCTTCTTTCTGTTGTCTTCAAGGAAAAATTCCACGTTCAAAAATAAACCTCTGCCATGAAGAAGTATTTATTGTGTGCAACAGTATTCGGGGTCTAGGTATTCTGATTAAAAACAGAAAATGGAATAAAAAAAAAAACAGAAGAGGAAAGAAAAATATGGCTGTTATTTGAAATTAAACTCTTCCTGTCTTCAACGTGTGCTTCTTTTGATTTTATTTTACATTTCCCGAAATTTCTAATAGTAAACACATATGAAAAGTAATTCTAATAACAATCTAATAGCAAGGGTACTGTTCTTTGTAATGAGAAAAAATATCATTAAAATAATTAATACACACACACACACACATAATTTTGCTAATTTTCGAAAAAAAAAACACACATTTAGTCAGTATTTGGATATAAACAAAATTTGTTCCAAAAATACACAAAAAAAATCTCGTGACTCTTTTTTAAATGTTCCTCAAAGGGTTCCTGTTTGGAAGCACATGAGAGACATAAAACAGTTTCCGCCTGGGTTAGAAGATGAGAGGTCAGGGACAGGTGCAGAAGTGTCAGCAAGCAGCGTTTCAAAAGCACATCTGGATTATTTTTCACACTGCAAACTCTGAGCTGAGGAAATTGCTCAAGATGTCTTCATCAAAACAAGTCTTTGTACAAACAAAGAAACAGAAACAGAAATCAAAACACTTCAGAAATTAAACACGGGGTTAAATCATTTCACTTTTATACATCCAGCAGGCAGTAATTCATACATGACATAATACTGTATTTCTCTCTGAAGCAAAATTCTGTCAAAGGTGGGTTAAGCAAGTATTTCACTTTACACATTCAATGACCTAGAAATATTTGTTACCACGTAAGATTATTAAATTTACTTTTACTTTCAAGATCACTTCTTTCACACAAAAAAATGCATGAAAAATATATTTCTCATATAACGTTAGTCTCGATTTCGTCCGGAATGGGTTTTGTTAAATATTAGAATGCTGGCAGCTGGTTCTTTCTCTTACTTCAGTGCATTAACCTCTTAAGCTTTTATTCTGGGAGAATAAGCCTAGCTGTCATCTGCAGCGCTGGGAGCCCAGTAGGCTGGCACTGCGACAGGCTGCAAAGTCCATTGCCGCAAGTAAACACAGGCGACAGTGCGCCGGGTTAGAGGCAATCGACTTCGGGCATCGGCACCTGCTTGCTGGAGAAAATCAAAGGTTAGGCTCACCGGAGCAGAAAAACGCCAAGCTTTCTTCTGCCTGCTTGGCTGGTGGGCCCGCAAAGCGATCTGGACGGATTCCAGGGCCAACGAGAATAGCACTCCGCGCAGATATGCATATTTTTTAAACGCACACGCATGCAGTCATGCAGGCGCAAGCGCAAAGTCACGCATGAACATAGCACACATGCACAGACACGCAGATGCACAATACCCCATTCTGGATGAAGTCATGCCTGTTGGTATTAGCCCAAGCCAGGCAACACTCAACTGCTCCTGGGTAATGAAGAAGAAAAAGGACATCTGCACCAGTCCCCAGTGCCTTTGGCAGAAGGTTTCAAGGTACATGAAGTTGTCATGAGCAAAAAAATTCACATAAGTGCCATTTTTTTGTGAGGATGCACTTAGGGGCGGTTTAAACACCGGCCATGTTTATGGCACCGGAAAAAAAAATTTACAAAAATTTCTATTATACAAGGTGACACACTGTGTTTTTAGTGACTAGGTGACAACTTAACCCCTTCAGAATGCCCTGGTTATGTCTTTGTCAAGGAGGCCTGCGCCGTAAACTCTTGCATAGATGCTAAAACTCTGCCATTAGTCAAATTACCGATTACCAGCATGTTCATCACATTTTCTAGTACATGAAATCCATGCTGATCTGTTCATGATAGGAGAGGGAGTTGTTTTACAAAGATGGCTGTAACGTTTCTTGCTAAGCTACAATTGACATTTTCTGCATTTGGTTTCATTGTGCGAAAGGGCTTCTGCAGTCCCCGGCCGAAGCAGATGAATTTTGCTAACGAAAAATGTAAATGGAAAACAATTGCGTATGTTTCATTATCGCCTCTCTTTGTTAAAGAGGTTGAATTCTTGAGGAAAGGAAAATGTGGCCATTGAAAACATAATCTTAACAATCTGTTTCTTCATACCTCTCCCATCTCTCCCATCTAGTCTCAACTATTAACAATATCACAAAGCCATATTTCCATAATATACAGCTGCTAATGTCTAAATATTTCAAGAGCCGCCCGTTTGGTGCTGCATCAAAAGAAACACCGGAATACATAAAATCCTTTTCAGCCCTGTGATTACTGTTTTGAAGTCACACGGTCGGGTAATTAGTTTGGTCCTTTTCACATACAGTAGAAGAAGATCAACTTATTAAAATAAAATCAGTTTTGCACTCAGACAGCCAGAGTACATGAAAGCTGCAGATCTACGCTGCACCAATACAGCACATTGACTAAAATAATATTGTACAGTACAAAATTTACAAATTCAGCCCATGGTGCCTAAGAGTGTAAGATTCAGACATTTTCTTTTTGAAAATTGCTCGAACGTTTGTGACAGCTTTTTTTATGTGACTAAGTCAAATGTGATGTGTGAATGTTATTTTATTTCTAGTAATATTCCCATGGAAAAAAATTGTAGTACTGCTAGCTTTTAGTATCATTTCAGCGCACCATCCCTGCGCATTCTCTGAGGGCATTTTGCAACTTTAGCAGTTGTTTTCAGGGATGCATGTGCTTTCAGTGACCCCAGCTGAAAAGACTTTTTCAAGAAAAATAAAATCATAAGATGGGTGGTACAGAAAGGAAGAGGAGCACAGGATGGATGTTGAGACTTTTTCACCTTTCCGTGTCGCTCGTTTCCTTGTGGAAGATGGGGTTCCTCAGCAGCTGTCATCCTGGAGGAGGAGAAGGAACACCTCCCGATCTGTGTGGGGCACCAGTCAAGACAGCTAAGCAAAGCACCGGTCCCGACCACAATCACCGAAACAAGGCGGTCTGCACGTCATTAAAGGGCCAGACTCATAACGAGAAATGATACATGGAGAATCTATTCATTATGCTGTAGCATTTGACTCCTTCTTCCAACAGTCTGAGTGTTTTGCCACATCGCAGATTCCATGCTGGAATGATCAAATAACACAGGTCCTTGTTAAAATTTTATTACAGACAATTTGGAATAGTCAGCTGTCTATAAAGGAAACAAAGGATCAAAAGAATAAAGAGAGGATAACTAGAATTTTTAATATTAAGGGAAGAACAGTATGTAGTCTACCGATTACAGTGATTTATTCAGTTACATAATTAATAACCCAAATAAGAGATATGCCAGTACAATTCAGAGACTGATGGCCTTTCCTTAGCTCAGAATGGCTAACCCTAACCCTAACCCTAACCCTACTGTAGTGTGGGCTGTACCAGGTCAGCTCATAGTGTAGCACTGAGGGTTTTCACCTATGGCCCTAAAGGTTGCAGGTTTAATACCCACCCCCAACTATAGTACCCTTGAGAAAGGTGTCTGCCCTAAATTGCGCCAGTAAAATTACCCAACTGTATACGATGAACCTCGGTGCAACAAGTGATAGGTAACAAATTAGATTTGCTTGAGACTTCCATGTCTGCAACTATGTCTCCTTCTCTTAATGTAACGCATAAATTTTGCTGAGATGTATGTCGCTTTGGATAAAAGTGTCTGCTAAATGAATAAATGTAAATATATAAATAGGTAAATAACTGTAAGTACCATAAAATTCTAAGTTTCTTTGGAAAAAAGTGTCAGCTAAATTAACGGGTGGCGCAGTGGCGCAGTGGGTTGGACCGGGTCCTGCTCTCCAGCGGGTCTGGGGTTTGAGCCCCGCTTGGGGTGCCTTGTGACGGACTGGCGTCCCGTCCTGGGTGTGTCCCCTCCCCCTCTGGCCTTACGTCCTGTGTTGCCGGGTTGGCTCCGGTTCCCCGTGACCCCGTATGGGACAAGCGGTTCTGAAAATGTGTGTGTGTGTCAGCTAAATTAATAAATGTAATGAATGCAGTAGCTGTGCACAATGTGTAAACCCCTGTAAGCACCATGCATCTTATCTGTTGTGACAGTCTGTGCAAGTTAAAAGTATTGTGTTCTGAAGATATGCAACATCATCATCATCATGCTTTGCAATAGTATTCAATGTTTGGTTCACCTCAAATTATTTCATAGAAGGAGGGTTACAGCAGCATGTATGAAAGCCAGAAAGCTTCAAGAAAAAGCTAACAAGAGGAAGAATATCAACAGCAACAACAACTGACAAAGAAACAAGGACAAAAATAATAATGATAATGAAGAAAAGCGCACGCACACATATACACACACACACACACACTGGCCGAAGCTGCTTGTCCTGAGGGGGTCATGGTGAGCCGGAGCCTAGCCCGGCAGCACAGGGTGCATGGGGAAGAGACACACCCAGGATGGGCCGGCAGCCCGTTGCAGGGCACCCCAAGCAGGACTCGAACCCCAGACCCCCCAGAGAGCAGGACCCAGCCAAACCTGCTGCACCACCACGCCTCCCCTGAAGGAAAGCCATCACTTTTTAATATAATGAGAGAGAGAAAATGTGAATAAAGTTATAGAAGGGGTGTCATGGGAATAAAATCACTTTAATAATATTTAAGCTCCACTCAGAGCATATAAGTCACACTTGATACTCACTTGTGGAAGCATTGCTGAAAACATATGGGCCCTATCAGCCTGATTAAACCTCTTTAGCACTTGCCCAGGATTATTCTAAACCTTGACTCATCCACAGAGGCCGATGTAGGACACGAACTGGGTCTGGGTGACTTATTAAACTGTCTTCGGATAAGTACAAGGTCTCCTGGATGCCACATGCAAGTATGAAGTGATTGAGTATCATTGTATTGCACTTTTATTGCAATTTCAAGCCTCACCTCAAGGAAAACATGAGAAACATAAGAAAACACAGGAAAGAGAGGAAAATAAATTCCTTTTAATATTTCTCAGCCCATTTCTGTGCATATGTTCCCTTGTTTTCATTAATATTATATATAAACAACAACTAAAAAACAAGCTAACAAATAAAAAGCAGACTAATAAATAAAAAATACAGTAGATGGAATGTGAAAAAATATTAATTGTTCACAAAGCTGCAGAAGTTTTGCCAGTTGCTGGTGTCCAGACTGCAGAATGAGCAGCATTTCAGAATAAATGGTAATAATTTAATGTTGCAAAATCAAAATAGTTCATAAATTTCTCATGGAAACAGGTTTGGTGAATCAACATACAATTTTAATTTGACATTTACAGGCTTTACATTGTAACCCAAACTGTTCCCATCTTAATAATTAAATGTTAAATGAACCTGTTAATATATTAAAATAAGAATGAATAAATGCATCTTTTTTTTTTTTATGTATCCAAAGGTTTGTGCTTTCAAAGAACAGTCCGGCCGCATATGCAGCAAACAAGGGGTTAAAGAATTTGCTGCAGCTTCGTCTTGCCGGAGTCACGGCTTCCTTGTCCGTATGAGCACTAAGTAACAGATGTTCACCTGGCGAAGCTAAACCTTCTGGAATCAAAGGCGTCCATATGCTGTGGGGAGACGACAAGTGCACACCGCAGACAAGCGCTCCTCGGCTCGCTGATGTGATCTGTCTTAGGAGAGATGTGAGCAGAGCCCCTAAATTACATATTTAGCAACCATATTCCTAATAATTACACCATTTTAACGTTTGCAAAAACATATGCGTTTGCTCAACTGTGGGTTGAGCCTTTATAATACCATGGAATTTATCAGTCAGTCAAAATACATACAAAAGGGCAATCAGTTATTGAACGAAATTTGTAAATATGTCAAGTTAAATTAAAAACAGCACAGTAGAGATAACATATGCAGCTTGAGTAGACGTGGTTAAGTACAACCATTGCACTCTTCAGCCATTAGCGTGGTTAACACTACCCGTGTCGCTCACAGACAAAGATGTTCCTTGCTAGGACCAAGACGTGAAGATCCCTGCCTTGTTAGGACTGAGACGTATGTGGAGCTGACATGAACAGAACTGCTGGGCTGCCGTCACCTGGGGCACGCTGCACTCTGTTCTGTCCTTCACTCAGACAAAATATAATTCCTCAAATTTGGGACTCAGTGGCTTGCTGTCAGAGTACCTTCTTGGTACCTGCTATCATCTCGAATACCAACCAACGAACCAATGTCAACAATCGCTTGTCCCGAGCAGGGTCGCGGCAAGCCGGAGCTCGGCCCCGAAACACAGGGCGCAAGGCTGGAGGGGGGAAGGACACACCCTGGACGGGACGCCAGTCCATCGCAAGGCACCTCAAGCAAAGTGAAGTCACAGGCTCACTTTATTTTTTTTCTAAGTGATAAAATTCACACAGCAGCTTAGCGTAGGATCAACTGTAATTATTGTGAAACCAAAAAAATGTATGTTGCTCAGCTGTTGCACTTGCAACAGATCGAGATTACACCGTAAATGAACTTCTGCTATCATAGTAATTTCTAAATTATTGCAAAGATTAAAAATAATAAGGTGATTGCCAGATTCATAAAAAAATTCCACAAACTGCCAACTATCTCTGTTTTAAAATGTTGCTGTCCATCAATATTACACACTTTGCGCTGTAGTTTTACTGTGATATGACTCCACAAAGGCGCAATCTGAAAGAATGAATGAATGAATGAATGAATGAATGGGCTTTATTGCCAAGTATGTTTACACATACAAGGAATTCGTCTTGGTGACAGAAACTTTCACAGCACAGACAGAATGACAGTGACAAGACACAGATAATAAAAGTAGAGTGGGCTAATAAAAGATTGAAAAAAAAAATATATATATAGGGTATAAAGTACACAATATACAAAATAGACACTAGACATTATATGTTTGTACAGGTATGTTATATACAATGCAATGGAAAGTAAATAAGAGATATGGTGTGAAAAATAAATAGAAATATATATAGCGTTGTTTATTGCACCAGTTTACTCCCTAGAGGATCTGTTTAGTGTGACTGCAAATAATTTTGCGGACTTACACTGAACATTTAATACTACATCAGTCAGCCTGATATTGTCTAATGAAACTGACAAAGATACGATCATCTCTTTATCAGTGTCATGTAGTTGTTCCAATGTAGCGAATACTCTGTCAACACAGATCCATTTATAATTTAGCATCCAGTGTCAGTTTTAAGGGCCGAAACATCAACAATCTTCACAATATTCTTGCAAAACTATTTAATATGACCATAATATCCTACTTATTCAGAACAAGCTGGTGGGACTACAATGACCACATAATTTGAATTACGAAGTAAGAAAAGAGTTCACAGTATGTCAAAGTCAGGATCTAGTGAATTGATCTAGTGAAAACTCAGAACTCCAGTTTATTACTGATTTTATTGTGTGTGTGTTTTTTTTTTTTTTCTAAGTAGCTGGCCTTGTCCCTGGCCCGACCCCCTAGGGAGACACTGCACCTCGGGTGCTCTGTGACCATTAAGCCACGTGCTTCTCTTCTCTCAAAAAATCTTTCCATGATGTTGTCTTTCAGCTTTTTTTTTTTTTTTTTTTTTTTTTTTTTTTTAATATGCAAGCTTCCATTAGAAATGTGTTACTAAAATATTTGCTCAGGAGGTTGCTCTGGGCAAAGCAGATAACCTATCTGTGTTTGAGTTTTGCTTCCCATGTTCTAAATACTCATGTTCTGCCTGTTTGGCTTATTGATTGGCTTGGCAAGAAACTAGGCCTCTTCAACAATGACCAAGGTCAAACGATGCGCATTAATGCTCTCGCTCTCTTTCCCTCGCTTCCCTCCCTAGCTTCTATTAAGCTAATAGAAATTACTTAACTGCAAAGATTGTTTGTGTTTTTATGAACTGTGCATTTTTTTTTCCATATATGCATCACTGAGGTTCGTTTTATTACAGTATATCTTTTCAAACTTTCTTGATCTTAACATCTACACGTATTTTACGAATGACACCCTGTGCACAAACATCCTTGTGTGCTTGCTTGTATTTGTATACACTGTATGCCTAATGTACTCGACCAAATGCGATTTAGTTAAAATACCTTTCGACATCACGAGTGCTGATTTTTGCTGCTTAACTACCAGTAAATTGCTGACAACATTACAACATTAAAAGTTCACAGACAATTTTTGTATGGTGAAATCCTCTAGTTTTGCTCCAAATGTGCTTGACACCCCTTGCCACCGGCAGCGGTCTTGGGACGGTCTTGTCTGAACACACGAACGGCGTAACACTATGTAAAATACACGGAAACGATAGCGCGGACAACTTTAAGGTTCTTGCCGGTCGCAGGGGCGGGTGATGGGTGATGAGCAGATGGGGGTGTGTCAAAGTACAAATCGCATGACTGATTAACGAGTGCTCCTAATTAGGCAGGGTGGAGTCCGGGGCAGAAGCCGTCTACTCCTCACAGTAATCAATGATATTGAAATCTGAAGGTTATTTTAGGGACGTTGGGGTAGGCTGTCAATGTGATCACATGTGCATCGCTGCCCTTCAAACACACACAGCCTCTGGCCCTTTCATAAGTGCTGTGGGACAGCAGGGCAAAACGGCCTCCTGCTCTAAGGACTTCGTTTTCATTTCCACGAACCAGCGCTCCCAAGTCCCTTAAAGCCAAATGAGTGCGCGCTATTGGACAGAATAAAGTTCCGCCTCCACCAGACCCCTGCCTTTCTTCCTTATGTATATGTATATGTATCTGCCCTCTCGGAGGGCAAAAGCCACATGACCTCCTATTGTCTGGGACACTTGGCATGCGTCCCCCGTCTCGGCCCGCGCTATTGTTCCGCCGAGGGACGCTCGGGCGGAAGACGGTCGCTGACACTTTCGACTTCTAAGTGCAGTGGGCTGTTAATCAATGGTCGGCATCTGTTTGGTGGAGGGGGGCGTCAGATTGGGGCCAACTCAAATGAGATACGTGGCATAATCCCAAGGCAAACGGCGGAGACGCTGGGGGCACGCTCGACTTTGACTGGCACCACTCGTGTCAGTTCCACCTTCGCTTTATCTCATCGGCCCAGTATTAGCACACTGCATTTGGTTCTACTGCGTTTAGCATATATGCAAATCTTGCACCCGCCTCTTGTTTATCGCGGCTGGATGTCAGCGAAGTGTTTGCTCTTGCGCATTAGGGTGTTTGTGCGAGAGAGAGAATGTGCGTCTGTGTGTCTCGGTGTGTGTGTGTGTGTGTGTGTGTGTGTGTGTGTGTGTGTGTGTGTGTGTGTGTGTGTGTGTGTGTGTGCTCGTGTTTTTGGTAAATGGCAAGGTATTTTATCTAGAAGTCTGCTAGAAATAGTTATGCAGGTACCTCATGCTCTTATACCAAAGACTCAGATTATAAGTATAAACACAAACAGGGTTGAAAAAGAGGAATAATGAAATCATGTCTTTAGGAACAATATGGAAGAAGAATGGAAAAGATGCTGAATGCTTTGAATGACAGCCCACATTGTTTTATTAATTATGATAAACGGAAGGGGGTGCGGTGGCGCAGTGGGTTGGACCACAGTCCTGCTCTCCAGTGGGTCTGGGGTTCGAGTCCCGCTTGGGGTGCCTTGCGACGGACTGGCGTCCCGTCCTGGGTGTGTCCCCTCCCCCTCCAGCCTTACGCCCTGTGTTGCCGGGTAGGCTCCGGTTCCCCGTGACCCCATATGGGACAAGCGGTTCTGAAAGTGTGTGTGTGTGATAAACTGAAGCCTCTTAGGAAACACTTCTGAATACATATTTGAATTCCTCAGCGACTTGTTCAGTGATATTTGCTCTGTGGCCCATTCCCGTCACAAAGGTATTCAAGAAAAACCTTGTCACCCTGGCCAATTAAAATGCATTAGCAAATAACGGCATTTTCAAGCAGGAAAATTATGGTCTACATATGTTCAGCAGATGTCAGAGCAAATTATTGTTTACAATTTTCCACTTTGCTCTGTGTCGTGTTTTACTGCCGAGAGTGCAAACCCGGGACTCAAACCTACAACCTGGGCCTTGCAAACTTCTTTATCCTGCTGCCCACTTATGCAGCAGTGGTTTGATGTCTGTGGTTATATATGGCAGAATAATAGATGTTTGGTTCATTCTATGTAAGCATGATAGGATTTTCAGTTGAATACATATTTAAAGTACTTAAAACTACTTTGCGCTTTATATATAATACGCACACAGAGCAGGGTGGGATGAGACATGCGTACATATGTATGTGTATATGTATGTATGTAATGCCAGCATTGTGTTACTCTGACATATGTAATACTGAAACATTGTGTAGTATGCTTATCACACTATGTAACATACAAAAAGGTGAAAATGGTATTTCACCTAAAAGGTAACACTCCATTTAAGACACTTGAACTTTTCTAATACCCAGCAAGGGTCATCTGAAAGTGTGGATTTTAAGGTTTTATACGAAGGAACAGGACAGATTTCGGACATTATTGTCCAATTGAAGAACAGTAGACCCATGTGCTCAGACTACTAAATTACTCTTTGTAAGAGTTTTTTCTTTCAGTCAGACAGTATATACATTACATACCCAGAAGAATTTATTAAAATGTTGTCAGAAATGTAAAAGAAATATATTAATTGTTTATAATGTATTATATTTTCCTAGCTAATCACAGATGTAATTACAGCGTTAGCTCAGATATCACATGCAACTTTGAGATAGATAGATAGATAGATAGATAGATAGATAAGAGTGATGCATACATGCATATATGCACTGATTAGTGATATCACTGTAATATTTATGTAACTGTACTAATGATAAAGGAAAAATACACTATAGAAGTGCTTTGTAGTGTCGGATAAATAAGGCATCTTTTGGCTCTTTGATGGAGTTTCGGAGTACGCTGGGCGGGCAGAAGGAGTGATTAAGAAGGATCACGGCAAAAGCAAAGAGAAGGGATTAACCCGCCTGGAGTAGTTTGTGTCTCAAGTCATTGACACTAAATCTGAAGCAGGCATAAGCCGTGGCGCCCAGGACATGGGCCCCTCCCCGGTTGGCCCAGCCCCAAACTGCCCTATCCTCACCACGCACATTTAATGTCTCACCCTCTGACAGCAGCTAGCCCTCTGAACCCATGTGTGACACAGCGGAAGCCGGGATTTTCAACAAGGAAAAATCCATCGATCTGTGATTTTTTTTTTTTTATTTCCCACATCCCAAAGCAAGGACATTTCTTTTTCCCAATCCTCTGACACATGGAGAAGCCAGTGGGACGGGAGGGGGCACAGCCCACCCAGCTAATTAAAGGTAGCGAGGGAGAGTTGGAGGGATTGCAAGACAGATGGGCTGCCTGCATTAAGAAAGCCAGGGATCTTTGAACCCTGATCCGTGAATGTAATTCTATGTTTAATTAAACCGTTAATGCTGTCCCTACAAAAACCAAATTTTGTATTAAAAAAATCTTTCTTTTTTTTCAGATACATTTGTTCCCTAGATGCCTTTGTCAAGGGCAGTTTAGAGAGGAGAGATGAAAGTATAGTGTAAGAAAAAAAAAACAAAAAAACACGAGGGAAGAAGAATCAACTGTCAAAGAAACGGACTCAAAATTTTCAGAAAGTGGACAATTCAAGGTTACTAATGTACACTAAAAATACTGCTGCTGCTAGGCCAAATGTATGATTATACTTTACTAGTGCACCAGCTATTCCAGAACAACCCGAGGAACAACACCCAGAATCTGGTTAAGTTCAGGTTCATTCACTCTGAGTAATGATTTAACCCTTTTTTCCATTTTTTTTTTCCTCTGGACCATGGCCAAGGTTTCCCAAAGCGCTTCAGACAGATTCTATATCCGAAGCTTCTCCGCTTATATGCTCGAAAGCCTTTCTGTGCTGCTCCAAGTGTCTTGTAATTACTTTCAATCCTTTAAAGGCACCCTAAACAAAGCATGCAATTACTGTAAACCTTTAATCCCTTACATATTGCCTCAACAGGATCTGAGGGAGACGAGGATCACCACTGATATTGGATATTATATGTTACTCATATTTCATATTATACGTGTCTATATACTTCTCGGTGTTATTTTTGTGCTGAACAACATGGGGTTGAGCTTTGTTGAAATACTCCCAAAAATAAGATGCATGATTCACTGTTTTTGTAGTGGAAATCAAAGGTAGTGAGGGTTTAATATCACCGAGAAGGTACTCGATAGCACTTTTTTTCCTTGAATCAAGTAGATGATTCAGATCATTGCAGGAAATGGCACTCAACCAAATTAGAGAAACCCCAGGATCCACTGGCTTTACATTTACATTTACATTTATTCATTTAGCAGACGCTTTTCTCCAAAGTGACGTATATCATAGAAAATACATTAGCAGCATTATATTAGCGGCAAGACTTATATGCAGATGCATGATCCTAAAGTACAGTTGGTTACTTTCTACCATATGAAACAATGTACATCACACAAATAGCTGCATAAAACACTACCAGAATATCGACAATTCTTGATCACGTTCCTACAATTTTTTTTTTTTTTTTTTTTTGAGGTACATATAAACATTTAGGTACATTACAGGAGTAGCTGCGTAAAGGCTTCTCCGGGCATGATCTAAAAGTTATGGTGCAAGAACATTTACTTTGTAACCAAATTCCAGATGTGCTTTTCTACACCCCTGGATAAGGTGTAGTCTGCCTCACACCCGGTGCTTCTGGCATAGGCAGTGGATCATTGAAACCTTGCATTATTATAAGCAGTTCTTGATAAAAAAGTGAGTTAAAAATGCTATTGAAAACAAGCAGGCAGACATCTGAAATGTTAGTGAATTTTAAAATGTTTTCTAGTAATTGTATACTTTATTTCATTTGTATTTAGTGCACCAGTAAAGATTTACAGATTTCTGAAGCGTTGCAAAAATACGTACTTAATAATCCAAGAAAACCACCATGATGCTAGATTAGGTTTCACCATCCAGTTGAGCTGAAGTCCAAAGGAGAACCAAAGTAGGGCTGTCGTCTGGCCTGCCCAGGGGAGGACACGACATCATCCTTCAGGAAAATGCAGGGTGACCTCCTGGATAGGAGAAAGTAACCAGTCTCTTTGCAGAGGTTGACCCCACCACCTACTTCTCCACAGTAACAAGGTTGAGAGAGAACACCTGGGCAAATACCCGACACGTAAAAATGGGGTCAAATTATATGGGTGAATCAGTCATTCCCCTAAATTACTATATTTTGACACTTTTTTAAAGTCTGCTTTTAGGCCTGTGTCTGTATGTTGGGTGGGTGGTGGTGGGGGGGGGGGGGGGTCATGCTGAATGAATCACAAAAAAAAAAAAAGAAAATCCCCTTTCAGACCCCGCGAGCCTATTGTGGTGATTTACGAGCTATATAGCTCTAAAGTTCTTAAACTTCCAAACACACTGATGGTTTGTACAAGTGCTGTGATTTATTTCCAGCGGATCACCCAAGAGCTTCTCCACTGGTGAGCTGCTGCACAATTTAAGTCTCGTGCTGCTGCCAGCTCGCATGTGGCATATTTTGTTCTGAAAAAGGCAAAAGCTGTGCACCAAGTGTGTCTGTAGGTGAAGTGACCTCCACGCCTACCCATCTGCACTCCCAAGCCACCCGTGAACCATCCCAACTCCCCTGTGCCAGCAGTTCAGGACTGATTTTATCATCTCTCTAAGAAAGCCAGTTGTAAAAAGAAAATTATCCATTTTTAAGTAAGATGTGTAGCTCTATTTCCTTCTAAAGGCAAAGGGTTTTTTTAAAAAAAAAATATATATTTATGACAATGATGGAGTTTTGCAAGTCTAATTCTGTAAATTGCTTTGGACAAAGATCCAGATATCTGGAAGCTACTTATAAAATCTAAGGATCCTGGGGGCTTCTGAAGGAGGGAGTGGCATGGTGGCACAGCAAGTAATGCTGCTGTATCACAGTGGCTGGGTGGTGCGAGAGAACGTGGGTTTGATCCCCACTCAGTCTTTGTGGGGTTTGTATGTTCTGCCCATCTCTGTGGGGGTTTCCTCTGGGTGCTCTGGTTTCCTCTCACAGTCTAAAGATATGTTGTTCAGGTGGGTTGATCACTCTAAGTAGTGTATAAGTGACACAAAGAGTCAGTTTCACTGATGTGTGGATGAGTGACCAAGTGTAAGTAGTGTATCTAGCAGTGTAAGTTACCATGGTGAATAAGGTGTGTGGGCTGATAACACTACATAGTGTTCATTGGATGTTGCTTTGGAGAAAAGTATCTGCTGAATGAGGTAATGGAATAGAGTACTATCTCCTGAGCACAGCAGGTAGCAATGTGTACTTGCAGGACCTGGATTTGAATTCCTCCTGCTATAATATGCTTTAGTGCTTTATTTATTATTAATATTTCTTCTAGTAAAAATAATACAGCTCTATAGATGGGTAAATTGTTACAAGTAACCAAACAGTGCCTTGGAGAAATGCATGAGCTCAATAAATAACCATAAATAAAGGTTAATAAAATTATAGCACTTCTGAAGTGGAATGAAAAGGTATATATTTATAATTATTTTGTCACTGGAGTGTCAACAGAATATCAAGTATATAAATCTGAATAGCAGAAATATGGATTCGTTTTAAAGTATGCTTGGTATGAAAGAAAGGCAAAGACTAAACCAAGAAGGACAAAAACCTGCTATGTGTAAGCAGTCGTAAATGCTAGGCACAGGAGCATCCCCAAGTGCTCTGTCAAGGTAAAGAATAATGCCTTACGAGTTCGCCTGCCAAGGATTTCTGCAGCTTTATTTGTGCGCCGCGTTGGAAAGTAGGCTTTCAAACACCTTACCTGCGTGGGACAATGAATCTTGGAGTTTGTGTCAGAGCAATTTGTGAAGAGAACACAATCATCAGCATGTGATCATGTGCTAAATCACTGTCATCACTGGATGTTGCTGGGGTCTGTTATGCCGTCCACCACCTCTGATGTCAGGAGTGCTTCTACGTGTGACTTTTGACCAGGGGACACCAGACAGGCAGTACATCACATGCAGATTCAGACATCACCACAGCCTGGCTATAGCTTGTGTTGACTGACATTGCGTCTCCAAACAGAATGGAAGAACAAAATACTGCCACTCAATAATTTCCTTAATTGACCCTTTTTTTTAAAAAAAAAAAGAAAAAAAACTGTTTATCTACATAGAGAACCAGTCAAAAGTTTGAGTACCCTCCCTGAAAACTCACTTTCCTGAAGTTCACAAGCTTGATGAGGAAATGAGATGCCATGTGTTTTCTCAACTCTTCAGCAGCAGTTCCCAGAGATACAGGAAACGTTGGGTTGCGTTGCTTTCACCATTCCGTCCTGTTTGTTTCATACAAAAATTGCTCATTTTACTCATGTGTGCCGACACTTCTGACTGCAGATGCACATTCTGCAAAAAAGGTCTACCTAAGATCTACCTAACAAACATGCAGAGCAATAAACTGTGGGGAAATAACAACTTACATACTAGATATTCCATTTAAAAATAGATGTGGTGTGATGAACATGCTGCCAATATTTAAGGGTGCACAGGAAGCACAGTATGACAGGTTACCAAAAAAATTGGTGGCAAAGGGTAGCTTTTGGGTTTTTTAAGGAAGTCTTGGCAGCACAATGGCAGAGCAAGTAGTGCTGCTGTCTCACAGTGGCTGGGTGGTGTGAGAGGGTGTGGGTTCAATCCCCATTCAGTCTGTGTGGAATTTTCATGTTCTCCCTGTGTCTGTGTGGGTTTTCTCTGGGTGCTCTGGTTTCCTCCCATAGTCCAAACACATGATGTTTATCCACAGTGTGTGAGTGTGTTCCACTGATGTATGGATGAGTGACCCAGTGTAAGTAGTGTATCTAGCAGTGTAAGTCACTGAGGTGAATAAGGTGTGTGGGCTGATAACACTACGAAGAGTTCATTGGAAGCTGCTTTGGAGAAAAGTGTCTGCTAAATAAATAAATGTAAGTCTACATAATGAGAGAGGGGGGCACAGTGGGTTGGACCGGGTCCTGTTCTCTGTTGGGTCTGGAGTTCGAGTCCTGCTTGGGGTGTCTTGCAACAGCCTGGCATCCTGTCCTGAGTGTGTCCCTTCCCCCTCCAACCTTACGTCCTGTGTTACCAGGTGAGGCTCTGGCTCCCCGTGACCCCGAATGGGACAAGTGGTTCAGACTGTGTGTGTGTGTGTGTCCATAATGACAACTGCAAAGTTACTGCGTATACTTGCATAATAGAATACGGTGCTACTGGGTTACAGGTCTGGACTGAGAAAAGGCAACGGAGGATGTAGGTGTATGTCTTGACACAGAGTAGGTTGTACAATAAACACACAGCATGACGCCTGATTTTTCTGATCCAAACAGCCCTCTCCTCCATCCACATTCTTGAAACTTCTTACAGGGATGTCAGGAGGCACTGTCCTCACTGGTCATGCTCTCCTCTTTCAGCCAAGAAATGCCACGTTCTATCTAATGTGGTGACACAGTAAAAAATGACAGGTCAAGAACAGGAGGGAAGAAATGGAAAAAAATCTGTTACAACAATACATCAGAAAACAAAGTGAAATATATGTTTCTCTTGTACAATCTGTTGGAAAGGTAATTCTTGTAAAACAAACTTGTAACTACCGTTAATTTAATGTGAAAAATAAACAATGTGCTCCTGTCCTCACCCATTTTTTCACTCAACATGCAAAAAAAGTCAAGAATATCTGAACTGCTGGCCAAAATTACTTATGCAGAATACGTTTACATTCTTATTTTTTTCTCTTTACCCCACTTTCTCTCCCTTCACTTGTCTTACAAAAATTTTCTCTTTTTTTATTTTTTTATTTTGTTGTTCTTGGCCAGCATAGTGGCACAGTGAGCAGAGCTGGAACCGCAGGGCTTTGGGAATGAATCCAGCTCAGTTCACCTAGGTTCCCTCCCACAGTCCAGAGACAGGTGTTTCAGGTGAACTCGGTGACTCTGAATTGCCCATAGTGTGTGTGTGTGTGTGTGTGTGTGTGTGTGTGTGTGTGTTGTGATTACCTTGTGATGGACTGGAATCATATCCAAGGTGTACCATGCCTCATGCCTTATGTTTTTGAGTTAGGCTCCAGACAACTGTAAGCCTGCAACTGGACAGGGCAATTGGTAATGAATAGATTCTGCTGTCCTTTTCTTGTTGTGATTTTTAAAAGGTCTTTTACTTTTTTTTTTATTCTCTTGTCCGTTGTTTTCTTATTATTTAAACAGTACCTAACAAGGCAATTCTCCTTGTCGAGTCACTTACGATGTAATCACCCTTGGGTCTCACACATAGGCCCCCATGCTCATCAGTAGTTCCTTGTAAGTGTGAGTTGGTGGCTTGTTATTCAACTTTTACACAAATTTGTTATTGTAAATTAGTACAAATTATACATGCTTGTAGGTCCATATTTCAATAATATGCACATTGATTATTTTAGGGAGTCCTGTTCATGCAACTGAGATTCAAAATGAAAATGATTGATGCTGATGTAATGTACTGTGATGTCGATATTATGCACTTAGTGAATTTTTCTGCAAGATGTATGTCGCTTTGGAGAAAAGCGTCTGCAGAATGAATAAATGTAAAAGTGAAATGAAAGTCCAAATGAATTATCAAAACAACCTCATTGGTATTGACTTAAGAAAGCTTTAAAAGTTAATAGCTCTATAGCGTAACCGTTAATGTCCGGAGAGCTTTTATGCTGAACAAATTTCTTTAGAAATTATAAAGTGCCATAAAATTTAGAAATTATAAAGTGTCACTTCTATGACAGTAGAAGTCATAGATTAATAGAACAACAATACTGAAAAACATCAGCTGAGGTCGAAAAGAGGCAAATGTTACCCCTGAACAACAGAGGGGGATGTTTAGGGCAGCTGTTTGGCATGGCAGGCAGAGGGTATTCTTCCTGCATTCATCTGTGTTTCTTCTAGATGCTCTGGTTTCCTCCCACAGGGCAGATACATGTGGCTTAGGTGAAATGGTGACTCAGACTTGCCTTTGGTGTTTCAGTGAATGTCTTGCGTGTGAGTGTGTCAACAAGGCCGGGGTGTACCCGACCTTGTTTCCTGGGATGGGACCTGGATCTGCATCATCGTGGCCTTAGATTGGCACTTTATGAAGATGGATGAATCACAAATACACAATGTTATCTTTTTTTTTATTACAGGTATGGAAATCACCACCAGTTAATTAACGGGCTCATATAAATTCTCTCAAATCACCTTTTTATTCTATCTCTGAGCACATCCTCCTTTTATTCCTCAAGTGTAAAGTTTTTACTTCTTTTCTTGTTCAACAGTCCCGAAAGCAGCGGGGGATTCTGCCATGCAATGATAACAGGAAAATCATATAAGAGCAAGCATGCCTGAAATTTTTCCCCATCTCGGCCTTAATTTCCTTGTTTTGTTTAAATAGATAACAAGCCCTTAAAGGAAATATATCCCAACCATGTTACCATGAGAGTGTTAAAAACGCTGATCGTTCTTTAAAGTGCATTTAATTCCATCAGGCTGTTTATGTTTGATTAATTCATGCTACTGCCAAACCAGACATATAATTCAATGTATCATGCAATGTTTTCAACATAATCAGGTGACGCTGATGCTCATTGAGTATGTTAACATACGTAGTGACAGTGTTGGTTCTGGATAGGCAGTTTTATGTTAATTTTGTTTTTTTAACAACTTCCAAAAGACACGGCATTGACACGGAAATGGTTTTCAGCAGCAGGACTCGGCTTTCCTTGCTGGATTGGGTCCAGCCCTAGAAGGCCACTCTTTCAACACAGGAGAGCAGTGCTCTCATTGTTACTGAAATGACACCATAAGCCCTGCCGTCGCATGCGGTTCTCAAGAAAGGATGCAGCTGCTTTCAAGTGAATCAGAACCTCTCGAAAGACAAACAGAATGGCTGAAAACTCTTACAGGATGCCTGCAGCTCAGAGACAAACGCCGAGGCTGTAAAAAAAAGTTTTTCTTCCGAACAAATGGGTTACAGGGTTATGAGAGGGGCAGTGAAACGACCAGCAAGTTGCTCGCAAACTCCAGCGAAAACAGAACAGGGACATTGTGTGACAGCAAGACTACCTGAAAGGAAATACAGGAGGAAATAAGGAAGGAAGAAGTTTGGTGAAAAACAACGAGAAGAAATTAACACCACCGGGAATATAAATACTGCAAAGGCATCCAAAACATCTCACTCAGGAAAATGGTTTCAGATGTTTACTTCAAGTTGCAGATATGACTTTTTTTTTTCTTTTTACAAGTTTCCCATCGAAAAAACAATCAACATTCATTTATGTTCTGCTGACAAACAGCAAGCCAATTGGGAACAAATCCTTCCCTCTCACACGAACAGAAATGGAAGTAACGGAGATGACGGAATAAATCTTGAGTTAAAGAGGTTTTTTTTTCTCCAGATTCACCAACTTTAAGCTCATATGACATCGCTTCATGTTCTACACAATTCTAAAAGCTCAACATGAGTGGGATTTATCCTCTCCATCTCCTTCTGGCAGCTCCAACAAAGAGGAGATAACCAGTATACAGGTATTTGAAATAACATACAGCAAGTTTTCCAGTGAGAGCATCTCTTCACTTATGTTATTACTATCAGAATTCAGGAATTTGTAAATAATTTAATGGAAGAAATTCCAAATCTATATTTAAAGCAAGAGGGGGATGCAGTGGCGCAGTGGGTTGGACCACAGTCCTGCTTTCCGGTGGGTCTGGGGTTCGAGTCCCGCTTGGGGTGCCTTGCGACGGACTGGCGTCCTGTCCTGGGTGTGTCCCCTCCCCCTCCGGCCTTACGCCCTGTGTTACCGGGTAGGCTCCGGTTCCCCGCGACCCCGTATGGGACAAGCGGTTCTGAAAATGTGTGTGTGTGTGCGTGTGTGTGTGTGTGTATTTAAAGCAAATTTGAACATCTATTTGTACTTGATTTGGAAGACTTGGACAGTTCATGTCCCGCAAACATTGCACATAAAGGTATGAAGGAGATGAGAGGTCATATGCTTCAGCCTACTCCTGAGGGTTGTACTGCTGGCAGAACTTTTCCCAAATGACAGGTAGGACAGATATGACAGAGCTGGGTGACATATTGCTGCAGAAGAAAACCAGCCCTACTCTGATTTATTAGATATTACCCACCCTTTTAGTACATTTTGAAAATGCACCCTTTAACCGAGTCATTCTTGTTGCAAGATGCACTTTCTTGAGCACTTGTTAACTGGAAAAATGTATTAACAATTCCATATAATTCTGGGAATCAGGTCTCAGGTTGCAGGGATCCCACATCAATCAGTATAGTTTGAGGATTCTCCATCAAAGCGACCCAGCAGGAGAAGCTTTGCCACTCTGATTCTAAGACCTGCTTTTTGCCCTAACTTAACTCTTTTTATGAGTCTACCTGACACTGGTTTTAGACAACTGAGGGTTTTATTTACCTGTGGTAATCTTATGTGTTATCAAGTCTATGAATGTTTTGCCAGTGGGAGGCAGAGCAGTTAAGAGCCATTGTCGTGCAAGTGTAGAACCTGGCTCCTCTTGCTGTAGTACCTTTGAGCAAGGAAGAAAGAATTGCTCCAGTTAAAATTACCCATCTGAATAAATGTGTAAATAGCTGAGAATAAGAATAGATTATATTAGAATTATTATAGCTTAGAGGGGGTGCAGTGGCGCAGTGGCGCAGTGGGTTGGACCGCAGTCCTGGTCTCCGGTGGGTCTGGGGTTCAAGTCCCCCTTGGGGTGCCTTGGGGCGGACTGGCGTCCCGTCCTGGGTGTGTCCCCTTCCCCCTCCGGCCTTACGCCCTGTGTTGCCGGGTAGGCTCCGGTTCCCCGTGACCCCGTAAGGGACAAGCGGTTCTGAATATATGTGTGTGTGTGTATTATAGCTTATAGTACAAACATTGCAAGTTGTCATTTTATTTTTCCGCTATGGACATAGTTAACTATGCTTTATGACACGAGTTATGTGTTTTATACAGCACCTTACTGAAATAAAGGAAATGCTCAATGAATCCATTTTTTTTTTGACATCAATAAGATCAAGCCCAGATTTGTAGAAACTGTACTGCACCTTTTATTTTCACTGTAAGAAGTGAGACAATGTATTGTATAAATTGTATTCTATGGATTGCATGTGGCTCAATCTGGAATGCATACCAGATTAGTAAATCCTGTCATTCACTTCTCGGTCCATTTGTTTTCTGATGTTGGGTTACAAAAAAGATAATTGAGGTTAAGCAATTCTGTTAGTCCCTGTGGCTGAAAGGGAAACACTGCATTCTTCTGTTTAGATGTTCCATAAACTGGGGTTGACTGTGTAGTCCTGAAGTGTCCAAAATGGAAAATAACAGAATTGTCCAGTTTCTAGATTTTTCTATGTCTCTGTACATTTACATTTTCACTAAAAAATGTTTTTTTTTTTAATCCTTTTCAGATACCAGAACAATGGCATGTGTGATTGTTACACAATCCTAACTGTAAAACTAGGTGTGTTTACATTATCAGTGAAGCAAGAATATTTAAATATATCAAGCTGGCCACAAACAGCCAAATTTATAGCTTTCATTTTTTGTCTTAATGCTTTGTATTGTAACTATTACCCATTAATAATAATTTTTCTAAATAACAGTAACAGACGCACCTTATATCTATTATTTCTCTCTTTTTGATTTCTGAAAGTGTCTTAACTCCAGATATAATATTAATAAAAATTAAAGAGGATCCATTTCACAGTGAATATATAATATGTGGGGGTGCGGTGGCGCAGTGGGTTGGACCGGGTCCTGCTCTCTAGTGGGTCTGGGGTTCCAGTCCCACTTGGGGTGCCTTATGATGGACTGGCGTCCTGTCCTGGGTGTGTCCCCTCCCCCTCCAGCCTTACGCCCTGTGTTGCCGGGTAGGCTCCGGTTCCCTGCGACCCCGTATGGGACAAGCGGTTCAGAAAATGTGTGTGTGTGTGTATATAATATGTACCTTGCACTACAGCTCTGTATTCAAGACAGTGTTATTAAGGCATGTGCTTACAAGTTTTTTTTTTCATCACTTCTCATCTGCAGAGCTAAGAAATTGACCGAATGCTGTTGCTCTCCTTATGTCTTTATTAACTATGCAACCATCTTGTTCTTTAGACTTTAATTACTCTTGTCCTTTACAAAATTAACAAACTAATTTCCTTCAGCTATAATCACTGCACACCCCGTATGCTCCTGTGTCACCTCAGTCGAGTTGTAATCATCTCCATTTCCTCCTAAATCATTTTTATAGCCCGCAGTAAAGCGCCATTAGATGCTTGTCTGACCTGAGGGTATTCTGTGCTGGAGTAAGATGCAGAACTGTTCTTGACTCTGCTAGCATTAAAGAAAGCACAAAAAGAGTAAAGGAATAAGGAGGAAAGGGAAAATAATGTATCTGAACTTACAAGTGCGTTGTCCTGTATGAACGTGGCGTTCCTCTCGTCTTAGAATAGGTCTCATACTGATACTGAACAAGCACAGATTCTCCTCTATGAAAACTTAGAAAATGCTATACTGAATGCAGTGAGACATTTTTTTATTTCACTAGGACCAATTTTAGCTTTGTTTTGTCTACAGAAAAAAAAAAATCTCTGCAACCTTGCCTATGAAAATGGGCCACCTTGGTACACTGTTACCCTTAGGATTGTTTCACTAGCCATTATTCCCCTGTGTGGGTATTTCATTATGAAGTAACATACAACTCTCAGCAGCAAAAGGTGATGGAGCTGTCACTTCCTTAATAAAAAAAATAAATATGGGGCAAATCTCCAAATGATATAATTATTTTGTAATTCAGCTTTACCAGAAAAAAACAAATGTGTAAAAATAATTTATGGCAGTATTCATATTTGTCCTTCAACTGCTTTGTTTGACTTTTTCCCCTTTGGACTGCACCACCAAGGTTGTGCAGTAAAAATATTATAGTAAACAAGAGTAAGTGTATTGGAGAGCCATTTAATGTGGCATAATTGACTATGTAGTGGTGATGTTGCTTGACTAATCACAGCTCATGTCATAGAGCCCTCTTTCAGCGTAGGTAGAATTATATACAATACCATTTCTAAGTACTGTCATCATACAGTATATTAATGTTATATTCAATAAAACATTAGTAGAAAACTGTTAAACAGCTTTTCTTTGAAGTTCTACAGAATTCCTTTCATGACTGATATAGAACTTTTTCAAACTCCACAGTTTTTTTCACATTCACATAAATGAAGTGAAATCTTTGTGTTATTAATTTTTTATGAGTTATGTCTTCTATGTGCAATCCTACATTGCACAAGGGTTAATGAGAAAGGATGGATGGATGGATGGATGCCCATCTTAAAACACAGTTCAATAAAATGTACAATGAAGCAAAAGTTTTCTAAAGATATATACTGTGTCTAATATTGAGCTCTACTTTTCTATCAATGTTTTCTCAACTAATTATTTTTAAATCTCCTGTCATTACATTAAGCAGTTAGGTCAAGGGAATGTACAGGGAAACCAAGCAAAGCTTTCCAGATAGCCGTCTTGGGAGGACATGAGGACCATTGTCAGCTGTGTACAAGCCACTGCGATGCCTTCCCACTTAAAAACTGTGTTCTTCTGGCAGATTAAGGACTCTCAGCTTGGGCTGTTGGCCCACGTCTCCTCTCTCTTAAGAACCACAGCAACAGCCCTGAAACTTGAGACCTCCCAGGTGGCCATTTGAAATAATTAGGATGACTATTTGATTGAGCATCTTCAAGACACGCAAAGGACTTGTTCAGCAATCCCACTCTCCCCAGACAAGATGCTCAGTACCGTTTAAGTCGTCTACAAGTGATTGCCTAAAGCAGTCTCCAAACAATAATAAAAATGTAATTATTTTCTAAAGGATATTTAACTCAATGATGTAAGTAGTTAAGAGCTGAGCTCTTTCCTAGTGAGAAACAAGTGAAATAAGTGCACTTTCTTCATTTTTTATTGCTGGGTTTTGTGCTGCTGAGGGGGGCGTAATGGTGCAGCAGGTTGGACCGGGTCCTGCTCTCCAGTGGGTCTTGGGTTCGAGTCCTGCTTGGGGTGCCTTGCGACAGACTGGCGTCCCGTCCTGGGTGTGTCCACTCCCCCTCCAGCCTTGCGCCCTGTGTTGCCAGGTTAGGCTCTAGTTCACCACGACCCCGCTTGGGACAAAGTGGTTTCAAACAGTGTGTGCGTGTGTGTATGTGTGTGTGTGTGTGTGTGTGTGTGTGTGTGTTTTATGCTGTTGATTTTGTTTCTTAATCTGAAATCTGTATTATTTTATGTTATTTTTTTTTTGCAAGTAAATGAATTATTATTATTTATAAACAAAATTATTTCTAAATTATTCTGTTGAACCCAGAATTTAAGTGGTGCAGGTTTGGAGTGGGCAAACATTGGTAAAACCAGTTAACAACATCGCTGCTAAACACCCAAAAATGAAGTATCAGGGTTCATAACATTTCTACTGGTCAAGACTGACAGAGGCTTTTAAAAGAGAAAGTTTTATATAAGCTATGTCAAGTTACACTGCTCTTTCACAGACATCCCTAAGACAAAATATACCAAAGAGCACACAGAGCTGCATCAAAAAAATGTCGAAATAAACAGTGTCAATGCCATTCGCACACGAGCACAGAAGATACGGATAGGAGGACAATAGCTAAAACACACTTCACATCTTTTGAAATATTCTGCAAGTCATACTTTGTTCCACATGATGCCTTGGGTTGTTCATGCATACAGATAAACTTTCTTACTTTCTTACTTGATAAACTGTTGCATATACTGTAGGTGGCAGCAATGAAGGTGATGAAGATACTGTATGTGGTGCAAAACAAAAAAAAAAGTTTTATTAATGCAACTTGGGGGGGTGCGGTGGCACAGTGGGTTGGACCAGGTCCTGCTCTCTGGTGGGTCTGGGGTTCAAGTCCCGCTTGGGGTGCCTTGCGATGGACTGGCGTCCCGTCCTGGGTGTGTCCCCTACCCCTCCGGCCTTATGCCCTGTGTTGTCGGGTTAGGCTCTGACTCCGTATGGGACAAGCGGTTCAGACAACGTATGTGTACAAAATCAGGCTTTTCTCAACTTATAAATAAAAATTATACTTTTACTCTGTTCTGCATGCTTACAAATAACACCAAGCAGTACAGATGCCCAGATTTCACAGACACTAAGTGTTTTGCTGTATTAAATAAAAAAATTAATTGTGACTCAGTGTGAGATTTTTGTTCACAGTGGATAAAAAAGAATAAAGAGCAATACTGTTCCGTTGGCATACTGAGTATCTCATTGAGCCTTGTGTGACCTGTATATTAAGAATGCATGGGAAGTTTCTCTCTGCATTCACGTAGGGCATTTTAATGGGACAAGTCCTGCATCCGAAGTCTTGCGCAATAATTGATGATTATAGCTACTTGTGCGAGTGAGATATGGCATTTAAGGTTGGGTCACACTATAATTAGTATTATTTGATGGTCTGGGGTTTAGCATTATGGCTCGATTGTTATTGCATGCACTTATCAGCTACAATAATGCAGTGTTTAAAAGCTGCATGAATCATTACTATCTTCACAGTGTAACATAGAAATACATTCTAAAATATATTATTTCACATATGCCAAGAGTTAATATTACTAAACACTTATAGAGTACTGAGAGCTTTGAAGTAGAGTTCATTTATAGCCCAGGATTTTACAGTCCAGCTGTGCTGTCAGAACATTTGAAGTAACCAGTGGCTCAGACGAGTCTTTATAGCAAATGGGGCACCAGCTTTTTAAAGCACCTTGAAGTCCAACACGTCTATCTATCTATCTATCTATCTATCTATCTATCTATCTATCACATACAAGGGCATGACAATTATTTTTATGTTAAAAAACAATGCTTTATTGCTTCACATAATCAAAAGTAAATGTTCTTAATTGCTGTTAATTGCAGGATGACATTTACACCTTTAATCTGATAAAGAGACCTTATGAATCAATCATGTAAGAGGGTTCATTCATGCTTATTATACATTCCCACAGTAAGAAGACCCCTGTGGATAAAAATGTTGTTTCTGCTTATCAGAATTTGTGTTCTCTCTTTAAGAACTGAGAAATAAATTTGTACAAATGACCGTGTTAAATATGACTAACGTGCTTTTAGCGTAACAGAAACAATGATGACAGTCAAGCTCTAAGATGGGAGACTGAGCTGTAATTTAGGTGGCTCGGACAGGTGTCACTTTTGGGTTAAAGCATCGGGTGCATTACTGGGTGTTGTCTGGGGGAGGGTTTTATATTTTCCATAGTGACACTGGGACATAATGATAGGCTGCTGTTTGTTTTACGAGCACAGTAAAACCTGTAGAAAGATGACCTGTCAAGACCAGATTTTGCATCAGGGATGCTGAGTGGGGTGTATCTGTAGAAAGGCCCCTTATATAAATGTGTACTGTGAGCTTAATGATCCCTTGGTAAAACAGAGTACTATGGAGGGTACAACTCTACTGTGCCACAACCTTAGCATCAACACAAAAAAACCATTCTGGTTTTATCAAAGTGTTATACAGTTCAGTCATTTTCATTTAAAAAGTATTTCTTTAATTCTACCTTTGCAAATGTACTATTTTAAAAGGATGAGGGAAAAGGGTACAGTGGCCCAGTGCTCTGTTAAAAGTGTTAAAAGTTAGCACTGACATTCATAAGAAAATCCATACCTGTCCTAGAAGGAAGGAAAAGTAGATAAAATCACAATTGACAAGCAAATGACATTGCGTGGTCCTTCATAGGAGATTGAATCTCAGAAGATCTGATTTCTGATTGTTAATGGTTAGCAAATGGGCCAGAAATGTCACAGCTCTGCCAACAGGTACCGACTGTGTCAAACTGAAGGATAGGTATGCTCTCTGTAATACACACACACACACACACACACACACACACACACACACTTGTCATTAGAAAAAAAAATACATGAGCATTTATTCAAACTAATTAGATAGACTTTGTAGGAGGAGTGTATCTATTTTAGTGGCTAAATATGTTGACTGTAATGTAGATATGTTTATAGATCATAGGTTTTTAACCTTTTCAGGATAATGTCCTCCAAATAAGATGAAAGCTAAAGAAACAATCTCAGTTTCAATTTTGCATTTAATTTATTCCTTTGAAAATTGAAAAGTGCCTATAGAATGATGTTAATAGTAAGAATATAGCAGTATTTTTATGTTTTTGTAGTTTTATTGAGACAATGTTTTCTTTGCTTCACAGACTCCATGAAGTCCATCCACAGACCTCCAGGGGGTTAAGAAACCCTGTATGAGAAAGTTGGATGGGGCTAAAAGGTTCAAGAGATGGAACATAAAGTCAAGAATTCTTAATGCTGGAGAAGAAAACGGAAGCTGATTCTCACCTTTCCTGGTGAATAATATTCAATCCAATCGCCAATTCAAGAGCAACAAAAAGTTCAATTAAATTCACCATTGCTGACTCTTTGGAGGTATTGTCCTGAGATTCATTTTTGATGAACAATTCCAAATATTTCATCAGTGAATTTATCTGTGCTGCATTTTTCAGTTAATATGTCAGTACACAGGTCTTAGTTTGAGTTATAGTAGAAGGTTCATCCTCTTGCCCATCATTGTTTTTAGCTCATGGCAAAAATTCTCCAAGGTTTAGGTGGATCTATTGACTCCCCTATAAAGCTATAGCCCCATTTGCAATTAAACATGGCACTGCTATCACATTAATTACTCATCTTTACAGCTTTGATTGAAAATAATTAGCAATGAGCCCATTTACAGAAGACAACTGTTACCTGGTTGACAGCCAAATAAATTTCAACAAGTTGTTTCATAATAACATTGTATCTTTTACACATTGAATTTATGTGTAATACTTCAGCTTAAAAAAAGGGGGGGAAGATCGGTGATGCTGGTGAGTAATTAAAATAGATGCTTTGAATCCAACTTAATTTTAAATAATAATTTGAACTCACAGTTTCTTCCAAGCTATAAATGTTGAGTGTAATTTAGTCATCTGTATGGCAACAAACATGTAAGACTTTTTTACCCTTACTTCCTTATATTTTTTTGACAGTTGCCAAATGATATGCCATTAAGAGATTGATTCCGGTTGCATTTACTTCGTTGATGTTTTTCTATAAAGCAACTTACAATGTTGAGCAACTTACAAAACGTGACCATTTCACACAGGAGGAAAATTTTTACTGCAGGAAATCAAGGTAAACAACTACCTCTATCAAGGGTTGTACAGCAGGAGGTGGGATTCATACCAAAGAGGCAGCTCTACATTTACATTTACATTTACATTTATTCATTTGGCAGACGTTTTTGTCCAAAGCGACGTACATCTCACCAAAAGTACAATTTATGCATTACAGCCCGCTGCCCGTGATGCAAAGTCTAAAGGTTATCTACAATAACCGGCATAATGGCACTATTTTTTTGCCAATTAATGGGTTAATCAATAGGCCTTGAGGTGAAAGTACAACTTCAGTCATTATAAAAGAGAGTATATGGATTTTAACACTTAACTCATTACCTATATGAATATAACACAGCTGGTGGTCCTCAGATGTCAATGTTTTGTAATCCACTGATAAAGGGCATTTCAACACAGAGACAAAACCCGAGAATCTATTCAGTGCCGTTCTACTGCTTATTTCTTACATTCTTCTTGTCATGCATTTTTCTTTTGCCATTTTATCAGAATGCATGTTTATGCTTAAAACAAAGAGCGCTTACAAAAACCGTAGATACAAAATCTGATTAGTCTGCTAGCTGCCTCCATCAACCCTTGATGAACTGGCCTCTTTCCATTATGCCATTATTATTGCCGAAATGTGTTAGACAAAATAAGAGAGGGTGGCGGGTGGGGGTGAGGGTGCTGGGGGGGAGCCGGGATGACAATCTGTGTTAAAGTAAATAATTGAATAAACTCAATTTGGTAAGTTGGCAAACTCAGTCTCTATTATGTTTTCACCTCGGTGCTGAAATAGTTTGAGACTGCATCCCACAACATCATGCTCATCTTGTTGCGCTGGAGAGCTCTTGAGAATGTTATTAGCTGGGTGTTCGCCTTGCCATTTTCCACCCGAGGCAGATGGGTAATTACCGAACTAATAGTCTGATTGAGAGAAATCAGATGCAGTGGCTCGCCCAATTAGATGATACATTAGCTTTCTTTCTTTGTAAGCAGCTAATGTGTGAAGCAAAGTGGCATTTCTGAGGGTCAGAATCCTCAAACAGGCGCCGAGTTGCAGATTATTTTGCTTTTTTTTTTTTTTTCTAATGGACGAACAGCACAGAGTCTTCATTACCCAAAAGCACACGAAATGCAAATCATGCCCTCCCAGACAAAAGCATACAGGAGACTGACTGGGATATTCATGTCTGATGTGTCAACCTACAACATCAATTATGTGAGAATTCATAGGAGCTAATGAGAGACAGTCTAATTGTAATAATTGTGTTCTTCTTTTGTTCGAGGAGTGCTGTTGTTGTTGTTGTTCCTGACAGTCATTTGTTCCTCTCTTTCCAAGAGATATAAGGAGAAAAATACTCGATATGAGGAGCTGGCAAGAAAACAAGTGTTCCCCATTTTGACCATATGAGTGCATGTAAGCACAGAAATAGGCACATAGAAGAAACCTCTCTCTGAAAAAATACACTAAACACTTTTTTTATATTCCTCCCTTTTCATTTAGATACAAAAATGGTTCTGGCTGAGATTGTAATTGTGATTATAATTTTCTTCGCCTAGATCTCGAGTTTGTTTCTGTGGGTGTATTAAGCCTTCTGAGCCATTTCAGAAATGCATTAGAGTACACCTGTCCGCTCTGGAGCTATACACACACACACACACACACACACACACACACACACACACATTGCCTGAACCACTTGTCCCATATGGGGTCGCGGGGAGCTAGAGCCTAACCTGGCAACACAGGGCAGAAGGCTGGAGGGGGAGGGGACACATCCAGGATGGGACACAAGGCACCCCAAGTAGGGATTGAACCCCAGACCCACTAGAGAGCGGGACCCAGTCCAACCCATCGCGTCACCGCGCCCCCTCCACTCTGGAGCTATGCTGCTCCTAATTTTTCTTATTATTTTAGAGATCTCCAAAGCCTGCAATTGTTCAGCTTTTAAAAAGCAATCCAACAATGTTTCAATCCACACACATTTTAGGGTTCTCACAGTGGTCAGAAATGCATAAGTATGATAAGCGCTAGACCACATGGCTAAGGTCAAGGCTGGATATCACAACTATTTTTAAAGAAAATAAGACAACAGTTTTGTGCTCATAAATCAAGTGTCTTTTAGTTTACATGTCAAGCAATGTATCTTCTCATATTTATTTGATGTTACAGACATTTAGAAGAAGCTGCTTGGAGCATATTAAGTTGTGCATACACACAGACATGTAAATTATTATTATTTCAATTTTATGCTCTGGATTTTACATTCTAGAGCTCAGATTACCATACTAGGGCCAGAAAACAAAATTCTGGCACTTCACAGAGGAAGTTAAGTACATTTCATCCTCTTGGATAATCTAACAAGGAATCTGCAGTACTGTGATCTTGCACCTCCACTTTCAGTGAATTCGTATTTGTTTGGACCAAAAGTATTCAAAATTCTCTAATAACTGAGCACCTGTAAACGTAGCTAAAATTGTAATAAAAAACAGTTGCGTTGAGGGAATGAATTTGCACAAATGTAAACATTTTTATTTCAAAGGAGCCTAAGACTTTACAGCAGTATTTTAATAGCAAAAGCACTTTGTCAAATTTTGCACTTGGATCCAGTGTAAACCATTAGTGCAAAAAAAAAAAAAAAAAAAAAAACTCTGTCCATTATTTAGTTTTATGATGACAAATTAACTGGCGGATGGATACAAAGGGTTGAACCAAAGACTTCAAGCATATAAAAAAGTTATTAAAAAGAAAGGGGATCATTACGAGCCAAAATAGCCTTCATGTAAATTATTTGCCACAAAAGAGAAAAACCCTTCGGGGCTCAGTTGAATATTGTGTTTCTGAGTGCCTCCTCACCATCAAAATGTCAATATTCACACTTGGAAAACATATGTGTGTTTTATTCCGACGTCGAGTGTTACATAAAGAACAATTACTCTTGCAATCTCCCCAGATGAGATGGCAAAAGAGATGTATTCTTGCGAGCCTGATAAAGGAGCCCTCATTATAGAGCACAAAGGCTCTGTTACGGATATAATGGTAGCTTATCAAAGAAAGAACCCGGTTTCTCTTGTGTTGGCTGTGTTTTACATTTTTATTAATATAAATGCTTTTTATTGTGCCTCACCTTCAATATTTACTGTAATGGGAATGGAAATACTGAAAAGAAGGTAGAAGATAAGGGTTCCTCTCATATAAAGCAACACCTACAAAGAATAATAGAGAGTTGCATTACTACATTAATAACATTACTTATTTTGTTGTTCTGAACAATGGATGATTATTGATAATTCTCACGTATATTTGCATGTCAGAACTTGTATATGGCATCTGTAACTGATCCATAGAATGGGGAGGATAAACACATGTAAAACATTTTAACTGCTAAATAATGCTAAATAGTATGCATTTAAAATTTAAATGGAAGAGACATGACAAGAGGTCTCCTGGTAGCTTGGGGATGCATTGAATGTTACAGGGAATATAGGTATTTAATAACTGCTAGTAACGACAAACATATTATTCTTAAAACTACAAAGTATCACGACATAGGACTTATGGTATACAAGCAATCCAGCACAAAATGACAAAATGACAAAATGCAAGAATGACCCCACTTAAAGAATTTTAAATATGCATCTTTTTATATTAAAAACACAGTACTTCATTTCTGAGTGAAAAGTTCAGCTGTGATGCGGATTTCACACAAACTGAGGATTTACATGCTGCCTTTAAAGGTCATTCTCTAAGACTGATACATAAGTAAAAGTTTAAAAAGAAGAAACTTTTGTAGAATAAAGATAATAATAAAAATGCACTGGAAACGCATTTAAAGTTCTATGGTTAAATAGTCAGTCCCTTAATAGTATGACAAGAAGAGCTTCCAGTTTCCATGTCTGTAACCACTTTATTCCCACAACCACCTGGGGTCAATTTTCTCATGAACTGGCCTTGGAGCAGCAAATAACAAAAAAAAAAAAAATCAATAAACACTCTTTCCTCTTCAGCATAAATCAAAGATGAACATTTCAAAGTATGAATAAGGCCAACAAAGAAGTGTTTATTGTGCCTGGGTTTGCCAGCATTGATTTTTCCCTCTCACAGCTTTGTCATTTTTACTCGCCTTACTACTAGTGTCGAGCTACTGACTTCTGAACCCTCATCAAGTGCCACCAGCCTTTTCGGCAATTTGACGGTCATCTGCTTTGTTTTTGCTGATAGATGCTAATGACTCTCAATTTTTCATTCTTATTCTACACATATTGTGAGGGACACCCAAACCAGCCTAAACCACAATGTAGATTGTCATTACAGCACGTGCCATCAATGCCTCACTTCTTTATGTTGTTCTTTATCATTCGTTTATGTGGCCAGTGCTTTTCTCCAAAGTAACTTACGGTGTTAGGTTTGTATACAGGTCTACCTACAGTTATTGTGCTGGACCAATTTAATGTAAAGACATTGACCAAGTTTATGAGGGCAAGGGAGGGATTTGAACCCAGAGCCTTCTGATTGCTACTTGTTATGTCTGAGTGACAGCCTTCGGCTACTGGAAGTAGCTAGTGAAATGACACCAATAAGTGTGTCACTGCAGGCAAACCTTGTTCATGTTACATATGACCAACATGCCCGACCAAACACTGATGGCCCCCAGTGCAACTGTTTATTCAACAGCAATATGGCTGAACTACATGGAAGCACGTGGAGATCAAGGGGGGACCAGAGCCTTTCCTTTCATTGGCAAGAAAGGATGATGAACCCAAACAGTGTCACTCCCCAACTCCACCACCCACACCCCCACCCCAGCGTGACAACCATCCCTTTGTGAGTGACACTGGCTTTGGGGAGCCTTCCAGCTGCCCTCGTCCCTGCCTCACCTTGCGGAGTTTGCCGCAGGCGGCCTGCTCTCAAGGACTGCTAATGAACACTGAGCGGCAGGGCGGTGGCTCTGCTACCGGACCAAAGGATAACCGACATGGCCCATACTGTGTCCCTCAAAGCTCACCTTCACGCTGACATCTCCCCCCCCCCCACTTCCACCATGGACAGTACATATCTGGGTGATCTGGAGATGAACTGTCAGTGTTTTAATCACATTCTGTAAGAGGTCATGTGTTTGTGGCCCAGTTATGGACCAACTTAAAACTAATCAATGCCCTGTGTCGATATCCACCGTCGGCATCGCCGTTTATACAATAAAGACATAAATGTATTAATTAATAAATTTAAACTACATCTTACATTTACATTTATTCATTTAGCAGACGCTTTTGTCCAAAGCGACGTACATCTCAGCAAAAGTAGAATTTATGCATTACGTTAAGAGAAAGAGGCACAGCTGCAGACATGTGACTCAAGCAAACCTAGTTTATTACGTATCGCTTGCTGCACCGAGGTTCATCGTTCAAGTAGGTACATAAACCACAAGACAGACAAATCCTGATACCCTCCTACCAATTTTCTTATTATTTTTTTAATTTTATAAGATACACAAGCGAGCAAATACAACGCCGGAGCAGTGGCTGATTAAAGGCTTCTGTGTTAATTCCTTATTAAAAATGGGAACTAATAAACTCTCTGTAATAGTGTACACTAACAGTTTATTCTAGTATAATGAAGGTCTGCATATATTTAATAAATAAAACGAAAGTATTTTCATTACTTGAAGTTTTTTTTCACTTGACAGTCCATGTGAAATGCATGTACTCCTATTATTGACAATGCTGAAACAAACTGATATTACCTTGGTTTAATATTATGCTGGGATTACTTTTTTAAAAAAAGCTTCTGTTAAGGATTTTTTCAGAACTGTGTGTTATATGCTATGAAAACTTACAAAGCTTTTGCTATCTGCAAGGAAGAAAAGGGAAAGCTTCAAGGTTTCCCTGTAAGGTTTATAAAGAAACTGGGAATAATAGTAATAATAATAATAAATAATTAGAAATCAGGATCCAGTATATTCAGGTATGTGAATGCAAATAGATGGCACATTTTCCATTTACATAGCTAAGATAAACATGGATGGTAGCTGCCAGTAATAGAAGACAGAAAAATTCTTTTATTTGTATAATTAGTTATTGGTTTCATTATGTTGGTCTTCCTAGATTTTCATATTGGTTTTCATTATTTTGCCTTAATGGGTGTAGTATGTATGTGTAATTACATTTATATTCACAGAAATCTGGAAGTAGCGTGATAATTAAGTGCCTCAAATATATAATTACATTGCATATTTACAGAAGACTTGCCTAATTAATGTAGTTACACTACTTCTTTGTGTAGCTGCATTATGAAATCCACATATTTGCATTCTTTTAGCTTCTTATAATTTTCACATTAAATGTGAGGCCTTGAATTATTTAATGACCTCATCTGCAAATTTAAATAATGGTTATCGGGAAAAAAAAAAAAAAAAAAACCTTCCACTGACTTCACCAGAGAAAAAACTGAGTTGTTGTTCTTGCTGGTTTTTTCATCTGATATGTAAGTTAGTGTCAAAGTATTTGAACTGTAATTAAAAATATCAGATTATCAATTATCAGCCACTTTCTTGCAGTTGTGCATGAACTAAAAATGCCTAAATGTCCTGTATTTAACATCTTGGCATTTTTTAGCAAGTTTCTGCCCATCACTAAAATATACCCATCCCATTCTTGGTTTAAATACTTTAATACTAATTTTTAACAAGCATCAGGACTGTCCAGTTCACGAGCACACTCTTTCAGGCCAGGTTTTCATTCTTTTATTATTCTTACAGAGCAGGAATCACACACACAGAACCACTTGGCCCATACAGGGTAGCGGGGAACCCGAGCATAACCCAGCAACTCAGGGCGAAAGGCTGGAGGGGAAGGGGACGCACCCAGGACAGGACACCAGGCCATCACAAGGCACCCCAAGTGGGGCTCAAACCCTAGACCAATGGGAGAGCAGGACCCGGTCCAACCCACTGCGCCACCGTGCCCCCCTGAGCAGGAATCAAGATAATATTAATATTCAGCAACATGTCACACATAAAAAGACACATAGTGTCAGAGTGAAAGGATTACGGATACTATTAATTAATACTAAAGCTGTTTTTCACAGCAGCATTAATTTTAAACTCCTAATCAGTAATGAACGACTGTCATAGGCTTGCAGCAACTTTTGTTAAACTTCTGGATGTGATTAAAAGCTTTGGTCCTCATCACAGTAGCAATGGTAGTTCTCAGAAAGAGAGAAAGAGAATTTGCAATAAAGCAAATAAATAGCAGACACGCTGTCTGAAACTGCTTGTCTCAAGCAGGGCTGCGGCAAGCCAGAGCCTAACCCAGCAACACAGGGCATGGGGCTAGATGGGGAGGGGACACACCCTGGACAGGACATCAGTTCATCACAGGGCACCCGAAGTGGCACTCGAACCCCAGACCCACCAGAGAGCATCCCCTGGTCAAACCCGCTGCGCCACCGGACACCCCCATATAAAAAGCACGAATGTTTAAAAAAAAACACCAGTTTGAACAATTTCTCTGAGTTAATTTGTACGCTATAAATTGTAATTTGGTGATGAAGCTGTACTCAGGTTTCCACAAGTGAACAGCAGGCCTCCGAATGCCTCATGTAGCATTTGCTATGTTAAATGACATATATAGCTTGGTGTTGTTGCTTTTTCATAGAGCAGCTTAGAAGTCAAAAAAAAAAAAAACAAGGCAGTTTTGTGAAAGTGCTTCCCTGGGACAGTCAGGCTATGTATACAGTTCATGGTAAAGTACCAATAATGTAAATCATTTAATAATGTTCATTTGTATTATCCGACTACTGTGGAAGGTGGACAACAGTTGGATGACAAACCAACCTTTATTGTTTCTAGCTTATTTATGATGGTGTGCTAAGTCAGCATTTCATACAACCGAAAGCATAAAACTGTTGATAATAACTACATACTGCAAAAATCAGAATGCCATGTAGAAGTGAACTTCGACAGTTCTCATTCACCATATTTCTGAAAGCAAATACTTTCACTGTTCTGTGTACAGTTCTATGACTTTCATTTGCAGCAAAACCTCAGCCCAACCTAACTGGCACCCTACCCTGAACATTATAAGAACTGCACTATGTAAAAACATGAAAAAGTCAACTTCTCACCTATCATCATGTATGAACTTTTATACTGATTATATAAAATCTAATCTCATGTGTTCTTCCACATGTAAGAAAAATCTAGTTTCATCAGTTGTGATGCTTTCTCTTCACCTGAGCATTATTGTTGGCTTGAATAACTTCCAACAGGCATTTCATTTCATAATTTATTGACGTATCAAAGAGATCTGGTTGGTATATTAACCTCTACAAAAATAATCTGCCAAACATAATTTCGTTTAAACAGAAATGCAAAAGTGATTGAGGACATAAAGTACAACAGTTAAGAAATACTTAATATGCTCTTCTCAACTTAAAATGTAATTAGAAAAGCTGTTCCTTTATAGTGTGCATCAGTGAGAGTCCCTCAGTCCAGTGATGGAAGTAGAATGCAGTATAACCTGAGTGCTTAAGATAAAATTGAGATAAGAAAGAGAATTTAATAAATATATAATATATATTTCTGAATTTATATATTTCTGAATATTCTGAATTTCAGAATACATAAATCTGCAATGAAAATCATTTCTGTGCTGATGAAACTAAAGACTATTACCTACGTAGAAACACATGTTTTAATCTTGACCATGGATACATTCTGTTCTTCAGTTAATTCCACAAGCAACAATCAAATCTTTATTTTTTTGCCTTTGGTTTTAAATGACCCTATGCATCTTCTCCAAAAGCAAAGCAAGCTTGCGTAAACCTGGTTTTGAATAAGTGGAATATTAAACATCCCTTTTATTAGTTTTTCTCTCCATTTTCACCGTCCTCTTGAGAGGCACAAAAGCTTGTTGTGCTCAAGATTTACAATTACGGGCACTTGACGCTCTTCGGCGCCTTCAAGCAGCATTTATCAGTTTATCTTCGGCATCGTTGTGGGCGTATAGCAATCACAAAGGGCTCAGGGAGACACAACTTCGCCGGGCCAGAGGCTCACTGGAGACCATGGCACAAAAGGGAGAAAGTGGCAAACAAATGTAAATCAGCTGAGGGACGTGAGGGTCTTGCTGCCTGGTGTGGGACACATAGACTCTCGAGGGTCCCGGTCCAGAACGTCTTTCCAAGCTTGCCCTGTGCCACCTATCACCCCCCCCCCACCGCGCACCCCCAAAGCCACCTTACGTCTTCTAGCCTTCCGTCGGGCGCGTCCTCGACCATTGAGAGTTGGCGAGCCCCCCGTTCCGCAGGCAGACCCCATTCTTCTTCAGCGCTCTGTGAAAAGCTTTCTGCCGCAGCAGGCCATTTTCCATCTTCTGTTGATTTGCGTACCTGAGTACCCTCCAATGTTTACCAGGAGTGGTGGATAAGTGGCTGAGGGGAGGAAAATGAGTTGGGTAGTGGACGTGGCTCACAATGAGTTCACAAGGAGCGTGGATGTGTCCACGTTTCACAGTATCAGGTGCAGCTTGTGTTGAGCCCTCTATTCTTAGCCCTCACGCTGCTCATTGCATTATATCCCTGTTCTTGTTCCTCAAGCTCAAGACTCTACCTTTACATCCATTATTCTTTTCCCTGAGTTTTCTCACACTTTTTTCTAAGCTCCCTCAATGTTAGTGCTGTTGAAACCTGAACTGTACAAACTTAGAGAAGCAGAGAGGTCCCAGTGTACAGCTGGTATTTCATCCCATGCTCCTTCACGACAGAAAATGTGCTTAATTCTTTGTTCTCCGCAGCACGCTCGGCAAAAGTGGACGTCAGAGGAACTGTGGATTGCATTGAGGCATGGAGAAGAATAAGAAAAATAGAAAAAAAAAGGCGCTTTTGAGCTAAGAGAGTCTCATGTAAGATATGATCACAAATTTAAAAACCAAAAAAGGAGCAGTTGATTTCATTTTCATTTTATTACTTAGTTTCCTGTGAGGGAATAAGAACTGCTTGCCATAATTATATTACATTGCTCTCTGTTACTTTCAGTACTCACTTACTGAAAACACCCAAAGGTTTAGTAACCTCTAATAACAATGGAATCATTTTACTCAACATTCAGCCATTGAACTTGCTGCAGTATCTGGATGATAACACCCTAAATGTGTGAGAACGACAGTGGAAATTTCCATCACAAAATACGGAATACACATTTTTCATATCGCATTTACTGAAAACCTTGAACCTTGCAATTGACTAGTGTCCAGTCTACGATATTGCTTTCCCGGCCATGCACCCTGCGCTTCCAGGATAGATTCCAGATCACCATGTCCTAGTCTTGGACAAGAAGTTAACAATACTCACCGAGCTAGTGCAAAAACATGCGTGTATCCTGTTTTCAGTTATTTTTGAGACATAGAGTTTTAATGTTTAAATGTCCAAACTGCAGTCTGCCATAAGTGAAGTGGTTGTACCCTTAAAATTGGAACTGTAGCTGACTGCATAGCTGGTATCCAAGGGACCCCTTCGGAAACGGTACTGAACTAGTCCTTAATCCCGGTACATCTGGACTTTCTTATGGCGGCAAACTCCTCAATTAGAGGGTAATTAAAACAAATAGGCACAACCATGCACGGTTCTGCTACTCTGTGCCCTGTTGTGCATTGCAAAAGGCATTATTGACACCTCCTCTGTATCCCTCTCACAGATACAGATAAAATTCGCATTTGGATCGAAACCCAAAACTCCAGTTTTTTTTTTTTTTTTTTCCCCTTTCTCTTGTCTCTTTTGTGAACTTTTGATCAAAGCAGAGGAGAACAAAAGTAAAGGGCCAGCTGACAAAGACAAGTATGGAAGGTATGTGAAGCCATCTGTTTTGGAGGGCACCCAAGTCCTGTGTATGACCATACTTATGCTATCCCACAATTCCCCATTCCAAGAGTGCCCCTAGCTCCCATTCACGCGGTGGGCCATATACTGCCCATCTCTTGGCTGGCATTTTTTTCATGCAATTAAGTAATTTATTCCTTTCTTCGTCCTCCTTTCTAATGAGTCCAAGCCACAAACAAGCCCCAGTTGCTCCTATTCAAGGCTTGTGATTGCATCTGGCAGTAATTGCTGTGAAGGCTGAAGAGAGGCCGGGATGGAAGCGCATTGTTTTGGGGGTAATAGGTGAGGACCTGCCTCTCTTGACCTGTAATACATTAGTGTCAGTGAACATTTGGCAGTCCTCAAATGATTAGCAATGAAGATGAATTGAGCAAAAAAGAGGTAGAAATCTGCTTTATCTGAAACACTGGAGCCGCATAAATTTGCATGCTGATCAGCTGTTCTTTTGTCTGTGCTCCTAATTATTATGACACATTATGTCTTCATCATGCAAGATTCAGATCTGTCTTGTTCTGAATTTATGTATGGAGAATGCGTATTGATTCTAAGCAAGAGCCTTTTTTTTGTTGCCGAATTTTTATGTTTGCTTTAATTGAAGACAAATTTGATTGCCTTTCACTATTGTTCGGTGTGCAAGTTTTAAATCATATTTATTTTGTCTTGTTGACAAACATGCAGGTAACCTCCCCCCATCCCTGCACCAATTGAGACGGCAAGTGCCGCTCCCCCCCACCCACCCCCCCTTGCCCACGGCCCCCTCAGGAACAAACGGGGGCTGGCAGGGGCTCGCGGCTGATGCTCTTCGGAGGTGAGCCTCCAGGAGGGAGTGGATCTCGCACAAAAAAATCAGCCCCCTTGTCTGAGTGATTGTACATTATGTGGCCATCTGCAATTCGGTCTTCCTCAGGCCTTAATGACATATTTGGGATAAATGTGTTCCGAAATACCCACAGATTGGTCCATTTCACAGATATGGGGGGGAATAAATCTGTAGATTAGAGATTATCGGCGTCGCCAGCTCTCTGCCCGCCTGGTCCGCGGCCAGCCCGCTAAGGCATCTGCCTTCAACTGGCACTATACGTCGACTGCAGTGGCGGAGGACAAAGGGTTGAAAGGTTTACACTAAATAATTCCGAGAAGCGGTTTTTCTGACCCTTGCCGGCACAGTTCCGCGGTTGCCAGTGTGTGGCCCAGGCTCCCTTGCCTCCGTTCCCAGAAAAAGCCCTTTCTAAAGGGCAGATAAGACCAGTGCTCAGTGACAGCAACTGTTCTCCTTTGGTCATACATATTCAAATTTTAATGCTTTTGTGCATGATTGCACTGCTAAGACCCGCCAGCGTTTCCCTGATGACTATCGGAGGGATGTGTCAGGTCTAAGTAGAGTTCTCATTAGGATATGCTTCTCTACAGGTGTATACAACCGCTCGCACAGACACGCTCAACGTGAATAGACGTGACAGAGGCACGTTATGCCACATAACGCTTACCACATAACAGATTCTTGCCAGATTTTTTTTTCTGTTTCACCTGGATGGCATTTACTATTTTAATGCCCTGCTATCATATGAAGTTTGACACGTGCAAGACAAAAACAAGGATTTGAAAAATGATCAACTAAAAAATGATCCAGCGAAGGAGTCCAAGGTATCCAGAAGACGCGTCTTCTCTCCTCCAGCACCTCTGCGATCAAACTATCATCTTAGCTTTAATAAAGCCCATCAGGCATCATGCGTTTGCACCGGGGTGACCAGGGGCACATTAGAGGAGGCCCAACCTCACCTCGGACCAGCTGGGGGTTAATGGGCGAGCACAGTGGGAGTCCGGCGCGTGTGCCGGGGGGTTGGCTGGGCCGACCGCCTGCCGCTAGGACACCAGAGGGAGCTCCACAGACGACGCCACCGTGAGGAGCAATGCAAACTGTTGCCTGGCTTCCATACGGACGGCCCCCCGCTCCGAAATGTCACAGGGCTCACCGGGAGAACGGCACGGCGGCTGTCTTGGAGAGGGGCTCCTCGGCCTCAGCAGCTGCGAGAAAGCAGCTGCCACTGCCTTGTGAATAAAGATGAATAAATAGCTGGAAAAGGAGGGGCGGTAATCAGAAATCACAGTGCTTTTCATGGAGTGGCCAGTCGCCTGATCAGGTTCCCATTGAAGGCGTGCGGCTGGCCCCAGTTTGCCCACCAGACAGAGGCCTTGATCAAGTCCAAAAAACTTCCGCACCAAAGCCAAATCCTAGACATAGGATCAAGAGTGGGAGAAAATAGTCAGTTGTTTGAGTGTGTGTGTGTGTGTGTGTGTGTGTGTGTGTGTGTGTGTGTGTGGCTTTTTCCCTTCTTTTTTTGAGTGTTGAATTATTATTTGTGAATAAAACCATCAGTGATTAGGGTGTGAGTCGAAAATTTGAACTGCTTTGAGCCAGTGCTTTTTTTTTTTCCTTTGCCAGATTCCATCTCTGAGTATAGAAAGCAAAATTTTGAGAAATTTTGAGTTGTGTTCTGATTGCGTGACTGAAAGAATCAGGCTGGTATTTTATCTTGTTCATCAGAAATGTAAAATACCTAACTGATATTTCACATATTTTGGCTTTACACACCCTAGTGAACAAAATCATACACACAGAACAAACAGACAGGATGGAAATAGATATTTTAGAAATGTACCAGAAATATGATAGTGACAACTCCCACTTTTTGCATTATTTAAGTTAATATATTTTAGATTTAAAAGTAGTTAAATCCGATAGATAATTTATTTGAAAAAATAATACCTTAATCTTTGTATCAAACATCAGCACATTTTTTCAAAAAATAAATAGTCTGTATTGTTCTGCATATGAATAAAATAAATCTGGGATATGTAAGTACTGCGCACTAATTGACTAGAAAAGATATTCAGAAGAAGGTCAAAATAAAAAGCACAGTTTTTATGTCTTTTAATATAGAATTAGGCAGCTGAAAGGAAAAGCACTGACACATGCAGAAGTCATTACAACCTGTTTTTCCAAATAAACAGTGATTTGAAAATATTAACAAGTATATGCACTGCCTATAACTGCTTACAGTGACCCCTAAAATCAACTGCACAGATTTTAAAAGTGCAAAAGCTTTTGTAGCCTGATTTAAAAATATTGGGTTCTACAATATCAATAAAGTTCCCTTTTCTTTCTGTGCAAGAGGATCTTAATACATTCATGTATTTTATGCAGTTAGTCCATGAATCAAACAACAGCAACGGCAACAAGAATAATAATAACAATAGTAGTAGATGTGAAATTTAGTTGAGATTTGTAAAATGTATTAACTGGCAGATATCTGGCCTACGTAGTGCATAAGTTTAAAAAATGACTCTGTTTTTCAGGTATGGCCTGTCTTCTGGTCTTCTGCTAAGTTCTGCATGTTTATAGGCATTACAAAACCACCTAGGCAGTGTCTTAACTGAGGGGCCCTTTTTCCACTGTTGTGGGGCACTCCGGTGCCATGGCGGGTAGGTTCGGGTTCCCGACTTTGCACCGCGGCGGGAGCACGGCTCGCAGATGGGGACGAAGCTCAGGCTCACGGAAGGACCGTCTAATTTGTTTACTGCCCGAATTCGGTCACATATCGCACTGCGTGGACACCTGAACACTCGGCAAGGTGAGGATTATCCGGACCACTGGAGGACGCAGGCATTTTGAAAATGCTGCACGCTTTTTAACTGCTCAATAGATACTTAGGTTATTTTTTTTTACCGCAGAAAATGAAGCTTATAGTACTCTCAGAAGGCTCACTCTTGGCTCGTGTTTTCTTGTTACCCCCCACTACCCCTCCCCAAAGGTCATAATGCATTTTGCACTCTCTGAAATACGCTTCATTTGATTATTCTCGCTCCGCTGTCTTCATTTGTCGCCTGATTCATGTTGTTCTTACGTTAACATCCTGTAGTATGGGGATTGAGTTACAGGAGTATTTCAGTTGACGTATTTGCATTCCGGTTTGGATTTCTCATTATATAACACAATAAATGCACAGAATTATTTTTGGACTGAGTTAAAAATGCCAGTCAGTTTGCTGAAATTATGCTTCGGATGTACTCAGATTACCTTTGTGAAATGTATGCTAAAGCCAGTTAAAACTGAATAGTTTTTTACAGTGGTCGTTGATGAACAAACAATATTAATTGAAGTTTGGGCAAAATTAACTGCATGCCAGAAATGAGGGAACTATCACAAAACACTTAATGAAATTAATTTTGACACATTATTTTCCTTCTAAACTAAAATCTATCACAAATGGGTGTGCAATGTAATAGAATATCTCCATTACACCTTGAATATTTATACTAAAGAATGGAAGTAAAATGTGGGAAAAAGTGAAGTTTTTAATTATAGACAGAGTATAATTTGGACAATTATGAAAATTACCCTTTAACTCAAAAAATGCTGCTACAGTAAAAATAACTACTTAAACCTCTAGAAATGACTGAGCTGTAACACATTTAATTAGACAGTATAATAATGCAATAATTTCATCCATGATTAAAAAGACCCTTTAGATTGTACAATATCTCTAAAGTCCTTAAGGTTTTCTATAACATTTATGCCGGGGGGGGGGTGGTAGTGGTGGTGGTGGTGTGAGTTTTGGGGCTCTCCCCAATTTTGCCTAATTGCAATCACTTCTTTGTCTGTATTATTACACTGTACTTGAGAAAGCTGATAATTATAAATGTGATAATTGAAAAAAAAGATAAATGTACAGAAATTACAGGTTCAAGTAAGACTGTTACGGATGTTCAGTGCTTCAGTATTTTAGAGCCCCTTTGCACGACTGTTCACCTCTATCTCAGCAGAAAGGCATCATAGCATTAATGGCTTTTTCGAAAGGTGCTGAACTTGGAGTGGTAGCTGAAGTTCACTGAGATATCTCCCTCAAAATTTAAAACAAAAGGCTGTAAATATAATATGCAAAGTTAGAATTTTTATTCATCCATTTCGTATTAATAATTGCTTGTCCAGTTTGCAACGAGGGACCTACTCGGGCAGGGCGCACTTTGGATGGGATGCCAGTCCGTTAAAGGCTGCCATTCACACATCCACTTAGACTCACAAACACACACACACACACACACACACACACACACAGTACTGGCAATTTAGAGTCACTAATTCATTTGTAACATGTACTTGGACTGTGGGTGGAAACCAGAGCACTTAGAGGAATGCTATGTCAACATGCGAAAAACAGTCTGCACAGACTGAGACAAATTCGAATGCAAGTCTGAATCCAGAGCCCAGAAACTATTAAGCACCAGCACTACCTGCTGCACCACTGTGCCACCCATACTTAACATTCAAATTAAAGTAAAACATTTGTTTTGGGGGAGTTTGTAACATACTACATTTTAACTGAAAAGTACAATGTGCAAACTTTCAGCACCTAAGCCAAGTTTATATTTTTTCGCTTAGCAGACACTTTTGTTCAAAGCAACTTACAACAGATGATATGTAGTGTTACTAGCCCACACACCTTATTCACCAAGGTGACTACATTGCTAGATACACTACTTACAAGGGGTTACTCATCCATGCATCAATGAAACACACTCACTCCATGACACTACCACACACTATGGGGGAATGGGAACAGCATGCCTTTGGACTGTGGGAGGAAACCAGAGCACCCAGAGAAAACCCACACAGACACAGGGAGAACATGTAAACTCCACACAGACTGAGCAGGGATCAAACCCACATTCTCTCACACCACCCAGGCACTGTGAGACAGCATCACTACTCGTTGTGCCACCGTGCCACCCGTTCACCTGCATTGCAAGTTAGAAAATTACACATCCTTCAACTTTCTTTTTGTTCATTTTAAATACATTTCAGAGGTGCTCAGTCTGAAACGGCAGAAGTGTGTGTGCTGCCGATGCAATCTGGAAGCAAGTGTGCGGTGCCCGCTGTTGCTGTGCGCATGGGTGTACAGGTGACTCATGGAGGGATTGAAGGAATGGACAAAACTCGTGGCAACAAAGCGTGCTCGAGAAGACCACTGCGGGGTAGGTCACTTAGCCCGGCTCCCCTGTCGCCTTGCAAAGGACATTACCGCGTACGAAATGTGAAGAGACTGCCTTTAATAACATGCTAAACTGGCTGACAAGGAGCCGGAGACATCCAGCACACCTTCCCGCCTCTACAAAGACAGCCCCCTCACTGCAAATGCATTTCCCAAGGCTCTGACTCCATTGACTTTGGCTTTTAAGAGTTACCTGCATTGCCCCGCTTCAAAAGGCTGACTCAGTCAATGGCACTGTTGTGAATGCGCTGCACTTTTGTGTGGAGCCTGTTTTTGTTCTCCGCACATTTGCACGATGTTCAGCATGCCGTTTGTCATGTGTCATTGGCTCACTGCCTGCGAAGACTCTATAAGATGAAACAAAATGAATGGAACCACCCAGCTTGTGCTCTTTCACATAAGAACATATGTACTTTGAGTCAAAAAGGGAGATTCATACTCAGTTAACAGCACATATTTAAAATTATATCTGGGTTATGGGTTAGACTGAGCTATGGTGTTAATCCATCTACATGAGCAAGTTTCAGCCTATTGGAACATTTCGTTTTATGGCCGTTAGGGTTACTTGCATTTCAGTTTCTTGTTTTGAGACTTAGAATAACTTTGAGATTTGGAGGATCTCAAATTTTGTCACACCTACTGTGTTTTGATCGCTAATTTACAAAAGGGTTCACAAGTGGGCACCACAGTGGCACAGTGTGTAGCGTTGGTGCCTTGTGCTGGTGCTGGTGTTGGTACTGGAGGCTTTTCGTGTACCTATCTGGTTCAAGTCTGCGTGGAGTTTGCATGTTCTCCCCATGTTCGTGTGAGTTTGTTCTAGGCGCTCTGGTTTCCTCCCACAGTATATACAGTGAATGATTGTATGGAGTTTAGTGTAGAGCATTTACCACTGTACTTTGCCTTGGAGAAAGATGCCAGCTAAATGCGAGATTATAATAATAACTGCTTTACAGCCTTTGAACTGCATGGGGAAATAGACTTGCTGTATAATCCAGGCTGAGGACTCAAGCCTGGCTCCATTAGCCCTTCTACCCCCAGCACTGCTGACAGCATCTCCCAGTGTCTGGCCAGACACCGACAGGGCTACAGGTGGAATGAGGTGAGAAGCCCTCTGTTCCAAGCCTGTTACATCACCCCATGAAGCTTGTTGCCTGTAGGGCGAGAAGAAGCAGCAGGATGACTGCATGCACATCGGAGGAGATGTGTGCCAGTGCAAACTCCTCCCAAGCTGGCACTGGTGCTAAAATTTGAGGAGGGAGCATAAGAATAATGGTTGGGGGGGAACTACCGATAGGCTGACTGGTAGCGGTTAATGGTAGAGCTGCCGCCTTTGGATCGAAAGGTTTTCAGGTTGAATCCCACCTACTGTTGTGGTTCCCTTTACCACGGAGCTTACCCTAAATTGCTCCAGTAAAAATGTACTCACCTGTATAAATGGGTAAATAATCGTAGGTAGCGTCAGACTGTAAGTTGCTTTGGGGAAAAGCATCAGATAAATTGAATCGCTTTAGAAAATTCAAGGAAAACGTAGCAACTAGACATTTAGAGTACACGTTTTCTGCTTTACTTTATTCATTGGTTCTCCTGTGAAGAATGTGCATGGCCAGAACACTTTGCCTTTGTTTGGTATCTCGAATGTGCCGGTGTGGAGATGAGCTTTCAACATGTCACAAGCACGCCCATGTGCGCTGAAGCTGGACTGAGCATTATTTTTGAGAGCGCCGAACGTGCTGAAGCACCGCTATGCGGTGGCTGTGACCCAAAAGTGCTGAAGCACAATTGCGTCGTAGATTTGCACAGAACAGACTGTTGGAGCTGCACTTAGAAAAACCTCTGGCATAGCTGAATAGGAAAGTAAAGGAGGGGCTGGGGGTATACCAGGAAGGGGGGAGCAGGGTGGTCCTGGAAAATTTAGGGCTACCTTGCGCCATTCTGTGGACCAACAGGAAGACATAGCTGGACTGATCTTGGAGAGGTCAAGAGAGGACAGCGAGACAGGAAACGGCCATCTGCCGTCTCCCTTTTCCTTTTTCCAAAAACATACTTAATTTCTCTCTGAGATTATGATAGTCATTAATTACAGTCCTCAGCAATGAAATTCTGGGCAAGAAGTGCCTTGGTGGAGAAAAACACACAGTGACTTGTCTTAAAGCTTGTTGGTTCAACTGCTACAGTTGGAGGGGAAATGTTGGACATGGGATCGTGTCCCATTTTACCTGTATAAATGGGTAAAACTGTAAGTCGTTTTAGACAAAAGATTGGGTTGAGAAAGAAAAGAATAATAGTTTATAGTCAGACAGCAATGAAAAAGTATGGTTGGCATAGACAGAAGTACGGGAAACAAAGTCTCTTCAGAGGAATCGGTTTATTTTTTTACCGGGTTCTGGTACTGCATGGTTTATGTGATTTTAGCAAAACTGCAAAGCAAATTTCTAATATGCACAAGATAAAAGAAGCACAATCTCTTGACTTTGATTCAGGAGCGACACTTTTTTCTTCCACCGATAATTTCTTGTCAAGGTGGGTGGGGTCATGCTGAAGAAGACATTCCGATTCCTATTTTTTGAAGAATCTCGAAAAATTGATCCAGCGTTTTGGACTCTAACGGTCATATTATTTTCATTATCCCCCATCTGCAAGAATGTCATATTAACACTAATGCAAACTCAGGTAAGGTAATTGGCACTAATGGATGTGAAGAGTGTAGAAATTGGACGTCATTAAATCCGTCAACACATTCTCTGGATAGTTCAATTGTATGGCTATGCAGTGAGAGAAAGAGGGGTTGGAAAAAAACAGATGTACTCCTAAAACACAAGGCACTGTGGGGATAGAGAGCCAGCTCAGGCAAATTGGGGTCATCCATGCAAGGAATTTTCAGCAACAAATAACATGTAATAAGGTGCTTTATCACACCACTAATCTATGTATTTTAAGGCAATTTTATGTATTTTTTTTTCCCCTCGCAGGAAAGGCTACTGGCGATGGCGTACTGCGAGGGGTGTGTACCACCATTAGTGACTAACTGTATCCTATTAGTGAAGGCAAGAAGTAGCAAATTGCACACAATAATGGACAAAGATAAAGTGTACTACCAACCGAAAGGTACCTCCGAAACATTAGCTGGTTCACAAAAGATGGGTGAGCAGGTTACTTCCACTTAAAAAAAAAAGAAAAAAGTCCAGGAAAAAAAGAAAAAAGATTTTAAAATAATCATTCCCTGAAATGGTACTGTTTGTCTGATTTTTCAGTTTTTTTTTTTTTTTTCTCTGCTGAAGTTCACTATTAATGTATTGTGTGACAGGTTTGTTGGTTAAGATGTCAGATCTCATCAGCAAAGGTTCTTCTTCTGCTTCCAAACCAGTCTCTGTTCCATTTGGTTCAAGATGTATTTAATATACGGGTCAAATAAAAACCTGAAATCAAGGCTTTCCATCCTCCTCATTGACACATCTGAAATGGTCTATAACCTATAATCCCATGAATCTAAAAATGACCTCTATAGCTGGCACCCAGCAAGGTAATTTATACTGTGGCAAATATTGTTCAATATATGAAAAAAATCAAAACGCCTTTCATGGCTTAAGTCATTTCATTTTGTGTAGTTAGTGTTTTTTCTCATAATTTCTCTGAATTTCTTTACTTAATTAAAATATATAACAAAGTGTTTTTTCTCTTTGTTTCTTTTCACAATATGGCCTTTGCAGTTAAATGTGCATCTCGAAACAGCAAATATGGCAAATGAGGCAATATGAAGGCAAATATGAACGATCTTAATATTTATGAACGTGTTGGGAACCGCCTGGGGATGAATTAGTTAATGCCTGCTCCCCGTATCACAGCTCTGGAAATGGGCACAGCAAGACAGAAATGGAGTTAACTGGAGCACCTTTACATCTCCTGCCTTGACGGGGAGAAACGGGGAGGGATAATTGACTAGATTGAAAGAATAGATCTTTCACACTAAAATAACAGGATTCAAACAAACCCGCACATTATGGTGTTCATAGCCAGTTAGTTACTAATCACAAAAGGAACTGAGGCGAGTGTTTTACCTTGTCAGTTAGAGGCCACCACAAAGTGTGCCCAGATATGTTTCCTATTCATTTTCCCAGAATAATTACTTACAAACCCTATATTTCCATGGTAATGAGATGCGGCTGTCAACTCTGTCACGCAAAAACAAGGAAGTGATCTGGAAGATTCTGAAAAAAGGAAGAAAATCTTTTCTCGCTCGGAATAAGCAGTTATTTTCTTGTCTGTAATTAATCAATGCTAGAAGAGTGTGAGAAAGGAATTTATGTAACACACGACCTGAAGACACACGTGGCTCCAAATTTTTATACTTCAATTACAGGATTAATATATCACTAAAATAAATGCATAAAGCATAGCTTCTGAATTTTGAATAATGTGATGAAAAGGCCTTAGAATTAAAGGGTTCAAGACAGTTCTGAGTTATTACTTTCAATGTGTTCCTGCGATTTTTACATTTTTTAAGCATAGATACAAAGACAGCAATTTATCATAATGCATAGCATTAGTGAATGAAAGCCTCACAGCTGCTATGCGTGTATGTGTGTATAAAAATATTGGCTAAATGCCCGTACGCCTTGAAAAACTGAAAGATCAGGATTTTTTAAATTTTTATATGTCATCTTTGTAATACTTGCATACTGACACACCAGCTGCTTTAGACTGTCCTTTAAATGAAAAATTTAAAAAAAAAAAATAAAATTTTTTTAAATGTATACAGCCGATTTTTTCAGAAATATTCTAAAACAAAAGGGATGCATACAAGTTATTATAAGGTGCATTTAGAAACAACACAACCGGTGCCCACCTTGACACGCTCAGTGCAAATGAAATATGATAGGTGCACGAAAGCACAGTGCGGGGCATCAGAATGCTTCTCTGTGAAAAGTAAGGAGGCCAAATGTCCTTCACTGAACAGAAGCCGTATCTCAGCATGTTCCAGCTGGTTCACATTGCAAAAGCGAAAAAAGAAACATCTTGTCTCTTGTGTTTTGCCTAGGGATCACAAGCTTTACAAGACTAGGACATGGGAATAAAGCTTGAAGGATATTAATATTTATAAAAATGTTTTTACTTCATCCAGAAGCCAGACATAGGGTATAAGTGTGAAAGAAAGCTGGGGGGAAAATGTATACATTGCAGTATTCTTCTTTTATTATTATTATTATTATTATTATTATTATTATTATCATTGCTCCATGCCCTCTCACAATTACAGGTCACGTCAGCAGGTGTACTTTGTGCTGATGGCCACTACCGCTGCTCTCGCAGTTTTTCTTCCCCCGTTGATAAAAATTTCACTTGTTTGTTTGACACACTGAACAGAATGTGGAGAACATTGTTTCAGGGTTTAACAGCGTCCCAGTACAGCTGTAAAAACGATTTCTCCTTTTTGCGCCTCACCTAATGGCATCAAAAGACATATAGTTTCACATACATACATACATATGCATGTACATACACATACATACACGTACACATAGTTTTCTCGGTTAATTTCTACACAGAAATGGGAAACATTTCCAAGTGAGATGTCTTTGTTTCTTCATTCATTTCAGTGTTGGTCCAGTATAGAGGTAATCCACTTAACAGAGTATAGGAACAACTATAAATGTATATGCAATTCATGAATGTTCCTCAATGCTTATCCGTTGATGTGTCTATATTGATGAATTTCTTCCTATATTTCAGTGTTCTTTGAAAGGGTAATGACAAATATTGCAGTTATTGTATGTATACAATATATGTACAATGTATGTATTACGATATGAAGTAATACCATGGGAGATCTCATTCGCGGAGATCTAAGATATCAGAATTTTCCATCTTTGAAAATGTTCTTGAAGCTAATAGATTGTTAACCTGCCTTTCAAATCTGACAGATTCATAAAAAACCTTGAAAAGGTTTGTGAACAACTTCAGTCACACTCACAGTTTGAAGAGCAGCAATGGAAACAGCAGGAGATGCCTAGTGAAACTGTAAGACCACCGAGATCGGAACATCTTGACTGCACACACAGGCGACAACATGCACACAAAGATGGTACTCCGTGGGGTCAGTATTTACCTTCTTTCTTTTTTGTGCTGGCGTTCTTATTTTGCCAGTTCAGCAGGACTATGATCCCTTCCTGGGTTGGAGTTTCCACCATGAAAGGGACACTGGTGGGATTTGATGGGCTTGATGGTCGCTGGGTTTGGATACTGGGCTCTCTGGCAGCTGCTGCTCTCTTTTTGTTCTGTTTTGTTTGTTTGTTTGTTTGTTTGTTTGCACAAAAGCCCGGCCGTCAAAGCGGCCTGAGAGAAGTGATCAGCGTGACACACACACACACGCACGCATGCACACAAACACCCTCTCCCGCACACGCTCGACAACAAGGCGCAGCTTACGATCCGCGCGAGGAATTAATGTGGAAAGCCACCCCTTTCCCCTGGACCGGACCATCCCCAGACAGGAATCCAATTAAACAGCTCCGGTTTATCCCCCGCCGATCCCTTTTCAGGAGGCAGCCTTGCCGAGCGAGGAGCCTCAGAAGCAGGTTTCCTTGCAGCGGGAGTGGGACCCGGGCCCACCGGCTGGGAGCCTGTGATCTCCACACGCCGGGCCCAGGCAGAGCTCAGCGAGGGGTCCGAGGCACGGGGCCCTACATCAGCTCGGGGTGTGTGGAGGCGTGTCCGCTCCACATGAAAGACACCGTGGACGGACGGATGTACGCTTTAAGGAGATATCCGTTTCCGCAGGCTGCCGAGGCCGGACAGAGGCTTAAAGTTGCCCGGCAAGTGCATGCCTAGCGCCCCTTTCCCCCGCGGACATGCCACGGTGGTTTACCCACACTTCCCTTCACCTGCCCGGACTCCACGGGGGGCGCGCCACCTTCCCGCCTCTCGTCAAGCGAGTCAGCCCCCGTGCAAGTTCCATGAAGTGGGGGTGGGTTTGAGCGCAGACCAGAGGGTGGGATCTTCGGTGACATTTTAATCTCGGCCAGACACAGGAGCGCTGAAACAGCCCGACAGGGACCGCGGTCAAGCTGTGGTAGGCCTACACCGCCGAGGAACTCTGCAAAATCAAAGGGGATGGACAGGAAACAAAGGGGATTGGCAAACTCGGTATTCCGAGTCCAGGTATTACAGAGCTTAGCGGTTTTCGAGTCGGATGGGATGCCCCTCGGTAAAATCGAGATTTAAACCAAAGGTTTAAAAAAGTTTGCCTGATTTGCTTTATCCTCACAGATGGTTTTCCTCAGGTCAAGTGGCAATGTGCATCGGAAACGAGGCGTCTCCAAACTCAGCCCCCTGCCCCTTACCCCCAGGGGTTGAGTTGGACGTGACCAGAGGTCACTGTCATGAAGGAAAAACGCGGTGAGAAGCACAAGCTTCAAAAAGTACTGCCTGGTACAGTAATTCCATCATATCATGTCTGCTTTTAAGGATACAATTACAGTGCCTTGCAAACAGAGTTAATTTCAAAGACGTGCTTTTCTGACTCCTAATGATAACGTCTTCAAAATTAGAGCTTCATTTAGCGTCAAGCTGAGCAGATGATCTTCCGTCGTCTTCTGCTACACCTGATTTCTTAAGGCTCAAAAGGAAAGGAAAATCGAAACAACATTCAGTGACTGTCAGGCGCGATTTGAAAAATTATACAACATGCTCCCAGTTATTGAAACTGGGAGAAAGAATGAGAGTAAGAGATCATTATGGCGGTCTTTGTTCCTAACATGCATTTATAGAAGTCTCGGCTCACCAAGAGGAGTTAGCCGAGATGAATCAAGGTTTGCTTTAATTTTCGCATCGATTATAAGGTTGAAGTGGTAAATTGATTAATTTGTGCACTTTGAATGAAATTAACTTATATTATGCAGATACAAGAAATATAAGATATGCATATACAAGATATGTATAATGCATGTTGTGGGAGATGGTGTGCAGGTAACATTTCCGTAGTACAACACCACATAAAATAGCATTGCAGTACTTACCGGACACAACCATTAAACCATCCGCTTCTTTAGCTGTGCATATACAGTATATATATATTTATTCTTCTCATATGTAGGCCATTTAATAAAGAGCTCCTTTGAATAGTGGTTAGATATAGAACATTACAGGCATGAGTGCAGTAGCAGAAGAAATATCTAATATTCACTTTACAACAAAAACAGATGAAAGAGTGTGTAAAGTAAATGAGACTGATCTAGAAGGGGATGTCAAAAAGAATTAACTTAATTTCAAGGTGCAACAATAATTAATTAAAAATGTTTCATTTTCAGTTGTAAAGGCCTTGGCTTTGTAATATACAGTGTATTATGTGTAACTTGCTTCTGGAACATTTTAGAGTGAACTATCGAATTGTATGTTTTATCAAAGGACTGTAAAATACTGTGCACTTACTACTGTAGTAAGGTAAGCAAACTTAACAGTCTATGATGCGTGATAGATCGTGCCTCTCTTGCAGTTTATGTGTGTTTATCATGAAATGGAGAATGGGAAATTAATAATCCAAATACTGCAAGCCTGGTAGACTAAAATATTTTACAGGCTGACACATCTTCCTCACTTTTAGCACACAAAATGTTAGATTCAGGCAGTAAAGCAGAAATTAGACTCTTGAGATTACACCTGTAAGAGGACAGTTGTGCTCAGTAATACTGAAAGAGTCTTAGCACTAATGCAAGACATTTTGGCATCACTTATGTCACAAAGAATGCATGTATGAATAATTGAATAACAGAATAGTTTACTATAATTAGCCCACATAGATGTCTTGCCTAATTGTCTGCTTTACTAAAACAATTTTTTTTTAATTTTTACTTTTATTCATTTGTTTGCTTGTTCTGAAGCTGCATACATTTTCAAAATGCGTTTTATTTTGAGAGCCTTCTATGGCAATGCCCAACCCTTTCTCGGAGGGTATTGCTTGATCCCCTCTAATGGGATTCTGATAATTTCTCAGTCCCATTTTTTGAAATAAGATTGTTCCACGCAGTTTCCCAGCTGTCTTTTCTGTGCAAATTACCATCTTATCCCCATATTGCTCATTCTGGCTCATTGTTTCATGAAGTGTAGTCCGTGTTCTACTTAATTTTATATAATTTCATTATTTATTCATTTGTATTATGCTTTTCTCCACGGTAGCTTAGATTGTTGAGTTTGTGTCTTGCACTGCTTACAATGATTTACCCATTTGGTGCAGCTGGGTAATTTTTACTGTATCAGTCAAGGGTAGGCACCTTATTCAAGGGTAGTGCACAGGTGGTGGGATTAAAACCTCCTCCAAGTACCAGGCAGCAGCTCTAACCATTATGCTACCTCCTGCCCCCATACAGTTTAGTGGTTTTTAGATACACCGATGTTGGGTGTCAGTAGGCTAGAAAGTACTGTCCTTACCATTCTGCTTATAGGTTCGAGGGTCTGAATTTCCTCTCTGTGTGAAGTTCTTCCCATATTCATGTTTTTTTTTTCTTCTGCTGCTTGCTGCTTTTCCCCAGAGTTCAAAAAATTTAGCCGGCAACCCTAGATTGCTCATAGCGCGTGACTTCATGACTCTGAGTGAGTGTGTTTGAGTGTGCCATCCACACAAGGAAAGAGGTGGACTTACGGTCTCTCAAAGTTTAGCGTTGGATGTTATTGAAGTCTATGTCATTTACATCGTTAGTTACATCAAAAAAACCTTCACATAGAAGAATCTTTGCAAAATGAACGGGTGTCCATCTATAGGGAAATTACCGCTAACTTTACTTTCTAAGCCAACTGCTGGATTTTTTTCCAGGGCCCACTTTTCTAAAAACGAAAACTAAGCTCTGCATCTTGTCCCTTGTATTCTACGACAGGTGCATAGATGCTTTCAAGAATACCGTGTAACTTGTTCCAAGTTAAAGATAACCAGCCTTGACAGCTTCATTCACCTGCCAAAGGGCGTCACTCCAGACTTGCCCCCCCCCCCCCCCCCAGCTGCCACCTCACGACAAACCCTTCATTAGGAAACCTCCTCATGCTTGCCACGCGCCACGCCGTCTCCTTTCGCGGCCAAGGCGGCGAGCATCTGTTTCACTCCGAGCAAAGTCAAAAGGTGCAGGGCTTTGAGGAGCTCCTCCTCTCCCGCAACACTTCTGTGCCCATTCTTTTTTGCAGTGCGACGGGAGGAAAAAAAAGAAGAAGAAAAAAATGTCACCTTACTCATGCAAGCTGTTACGGCGGCTCCTCGGTGCCAGGACGCAGAGCCTCGGAGGACGCCAAACGGATAGTGTACGCGTTCAGCGATGGCTCTTGAAAAAGCAGCCGGACGCCTCAGGCACCTCGGGCCCGAGCAACAGAAGAAGAAGTGGGCTTAATGGCTCTGGAACCAAGGACTGTGCCTCAAAGTCAAGCTCAGCTCACAGCGCTGGGGGGAGTGAGTGTGTGTGTGTGTGTGTGTGTGGGGGGGGGTTTCACCACTGATACAGTATCTTAGTTTTGTCCAAGAGCCTATTAGGAAGAGAGGGGGATGAATGCTTTAGGAGGCAGATTCATCTCGACGGAAGGAAAGGAATCCAGACAGCTGGACCTGGACATACTGCTGATGTCTAATATGCTCGAGGCCTCAACAGATACGAAGAGTGTGTGGGTTTAAGAGCAAGAATACATAAAGTTAATGTATGCTGGGCATGATGTTCATGATGTATATGTTGTGCTTTATGTATCATTTAGTTTGGACTGAGGTATACAGAAAAAGGTATCTGAAAGTGCTGCCTGTGTGTTTAATTGCTTTTGACAGACTTGCCTCCACTCGCGTTTTCCATCGCACTCTGACATCGATACACCGTAGCTTAAGCTGAACTTATTTTATCTAGCGTTAACGTTTATTTGGTGCTAAGCAAACAAATAGGACAGACATCGCTGCAGTTTGTATCAGTTTTATTGTATTCCTCCAAATCAGCGCCATCCCATCATATTTTCAAACGTTTATTTCACCGGTTATTATTCCAACACGTCTCTCAACCATTTAAGATCTCTATGATCAGATAGCTTGTATCGCACAGTCAATTTCAGATATCTTAAATGACTTATAGATACCTTTAAGTACTGGGAGAAAAAACAAAGATAAGGAGAGATCCGCAGATATCCCGAAAGGTTAAAGGCACATTGGAAAAATCCCTTTTCTTTTAGAGATTTTATTCTATTCAGCAGGAAATATCAGATAGTATTTTTGTAATCCTTTTTAAAAATATCTGAAATAAGCATTTGGGAGGGTTCCAAGAAAAGCAGCAGGAAAATTATATAGAGGGATATAAAATATGTTTTCAAAGTTGAAACACAACTAATTATGAATGATGCTATATGATTATGTGATTTGCACACTCTGTATGTGTGGTGCCTTTGTCATTACAAGTAATGGCGCAAATGTGTTAATTGCTTTATACCTTGAACTTGTTCAATAGATGGCCGGGTCATAAGGTTAACCTTTCTGATGCTCTCCTTCGGAACATTGTTTCAAAACCCCTCTCCATTGTGCCAAACTTGCGGGAGCGACCACGTGGTGGTCCACGCTGAATAGGAGCACGAGCTTTCGGGGAAGAGCGCACAATAGGTCTGGATGCGTCTCGGCAGCACCTGCGCTGGAGGAGCACCTGTCGGGGGGGGGGCCTACCTTGTCTCGCTCGCTTCGCAGTCCCAGGGGAGGTGTGTGGAGAGGAGGCCCACCTGTCTGCTCCCATCTCTCCCACCCGTCTCACTGCGCTCTGAGCGACCCCGCCAGGTCCCTGACACTAATCTAATTACGCCGCTCGAAAAGGAGCGCGAGAGGAACAAGAAGAGCCGTCGTCCGTCCTCATTAAGGCAATGACAGGGGTTGGAGACAATGGCCATGGTTTCACCGCAAAGCTGTGCCCTTACTTAAGGCTACGGTATTGTAGTATGTAGGACAGAGCAGAAGGAGGGGGGGGGATCCCTGACCATGAGCGTTCTTATGTAGAGGTCAAACAGTATGGCTGTGCGTGTAGCCGCGCGCGTGCGTTTGTGTGTGTGTGTGTGAGTGAGGGAAAGGGCGAGAAAGGGCCCGGCAACATGAATCACAACTCTTGCCAGAAAGGAGGCCACGGCGAGGGGTCGTATAAGCCTTTCCAGCGACGTGCCGGTCGGTCCGGAGCGAGCGGGTGCGCCGCCTGTCCGTGTCGCTGTGAGTCCTTCACTCGCCCGACAGACTCCTCGCCTCGTGAGCAATGGAGGCTCCACGGCCCAGGCGTGTTGTTTACTCTAATAGAGTTCCGTTCTTCGCAAAGACAGATTGCTCGCTTTTTGGAGTCCTTCGCTCGTCCGGGAGGTCACCGTCTGCGAGACTTGTCCGGGAGATAGAGAGCCTCTCTGATACACTGAAAACTGAGAGCTGTCATTAAATTTTAAGGAATTAAAAAAATAAAATAAAAAAGTGTAGCCGCCTATCATCCCCTGCATGAATATTCTGAAATGAAACGTGATATTGTGAGGGTTTTTTAAAACTTTTTTTTAAAATAATCAGAATCAGAATCAGAATGACTTTACTAGCCAAGAGTAATTAAAAACTCCAGGAATTTACCACGGTGATTCTACATGCATGTGTACAATGGCAGCTTAGCCGTTGTTATTTGGGGCAGCGGGCACACAGTGCTTCAGAACAGAAATTCAAATTGAAAACCCCGGTTTGAATCCCACCTCCTGCTGTAGCGCTCTGCTCAAGGTACCGCACCTGAATTGATGGTACCACACCATGAAAATTACCTAGCTGTACAAATGCAGCAGATTTGGCCGGGTCTTGCTCTCTGGTGGGTCCGGGGTTCGAGTCCAGCGCGGGGTGCCCTGCGACGGACTGGTGTCCCATCCTGGGTGTGCCCCCTCCCCCTCCAGCCTTACATCCTGTGCTGCTGGGTTAGGCTCCGGTTTGCAGCGATCCTGCTTCGGACAAGCGGCTTCAGACTGTGCGCGCGCGTGTGTACCATGTTCGGAAACCTGGAAATGGGAAAAGCGGAAGAGTCAAGTCACGGCGAGCTTCTCCTGGCTCACAGGTTCCCAGCATGGCACAGGTCTCTGAGTGAGGCGGGATGGGGGCGATTGGCACGACAATGGCCAAAGGGGTAGCTGGCTGCCGGCAGCGGGGGGGCAGCATGTAACTATCGCAAGACTACCGGTGCCTCCGGCACGCTGCGTCCGGGGCTCCCCTGGATGGCGGAAGCCATGATACCGCTGAAGCGCTCCCATCCAGAGCGCTGACTGTCAGGCTGGCCCTGATTCAACCGGGCAGAAACCCGCCTCCGCCCCAGATCGCTACACAAAGGCACTTAACGCTTCCTGTCACCTGACAGGCCCTCCGTACAATTACACCGACTGCTTGGCTCCGCACGGCGACAGCAGCCCTCCTTCACACGTCTTATTAAATCAATAACACCTTAAGTATCTATTCATCCACTCCCGAAGCTTAATGCTTAATACCCCTGCATTAGCACATGGCTAGTACCGTAAGGAAAACCATGAATGCAGCTTCCAATTTGTTTATGTTAAAGTAATAGTTAAAAAAAAAAAAAAAAAAACTCTGGTGACCATGTAAAGGTAAAGCTATATAAAAAGTGGCAGCTCGTTTGCAAGTAGCGTTTGGAAACTCAGGATCATGGGGACTACATTGAGATTAAAAAGAGAAATTATGTTCTTTTCTTACATTTGGGAATTATGTGTATATATATATATACAGTATATATGCATATATATATATATATATATATATATATATATATTTTTTTTTTTATTTTGAGCAACATTTTAAGTGTTATTTCCAAACATTGGCGATAACCAACATGGTCAACATTCCAGTTTTTGTCTTTGCATCATAGTTGTTGTCTTGTTTATCCCTTGTCTACACACAGCACATGCTTGAGATTAAGAAGTAAAGCACAGCACACTTTAGTTGGGGTTTATATTTCTTTCTTTGTCCGTGTTTATCCTAAACCACATCCTCTCTGAGCAGCAACCTTGGACTCTCACTATATTATTTCCAGGGAACAGTATGATGAAAGGATGACCAGTAAAAATAAATGTATTACTGCATCCATTACTACTGGAAAATAAACTGTAAATTGAAGAGAGCTAACCTGTAAAACTAAAAAAAAAAAAAAAACAAAAAGATTCATCTAAACCAGCAGATAATATCTGAAATAAAACTTGCATTTTCACTACAATCCAACTATTCCAGTTAATTAATAGAAATTGATTAATCTGCTTTTGTTTAAAATAGCAATTTGAAAAATACAATTAAAAATGACACACACGCAAACACACTCGGTACACAGAGAAAACTGATGTTGGAGGTATAAAAGGCATCGCAAAATTAGCCAACGGGAGCTTTTAATTACTGTTTTGTACACGTGGATGTTTTTGACGTTGCAATGCTGTAATCTTTCGAATTCTGTTTAATCTCATCTTCTGCTGGCCTTGAAACTTCAATTGTTCGGCAGGGATCTTGGTTTCCCCCCATTATATTTGAGTCTTTCATCAGGAGTCTGTTTGCGCGACATATTCTCCCCTATGTTCGGTCCTTTTAAGTGCATTCTTCACCTAATAATGAACAAGCTTTTTCTTACGCTTTTTCTGACGCTTTCATTAGTTAAATGCCTGCTCCTTAGGGACATAATTTCTTTTCTTTCTTTTTTTTTTAATTACTAAGAGGACGTTTATGACATCGGCCGCTTTGAAAAGCATGCCTGGAATATTTACTCCAATACGAGCGTGTTTTTCGCCATTGTTAAGGCTCGACTCCTCAAACAGCCATTATTAGAAAACATACTGCACGCGCGGACGTCCGCGGTCTGCTTTTCAGCCGTTGAGCTCGAAATGAAAGTCGAATAAAGAAGCAAGACCATTAAATCGGGGTGAGGACTTTGCGAGGACTTGGAGGGAATGGAATACAACTGAATATAATACAATTTTTTTTAAATTTTTTTTTTTTAAACAAAACCAGTGAGAAAAACAACAACAAAAAGGTATGAAAGAAAAGATACCTTTTTCATCCCAGGCGGCATATGTCTGCCTAGCTACGGGACCAAAGATTTGGCTTATCGCTTCGCTAGGCCTGGCGTGCTGCGTCGCGCGTTTTAGCCGCTTCCATGGGGAAGGCGCAGGTAGAGCCGCCGGATCAAGGGCCAGGGATGCGGGAAACGTGGTCGCCAGCTACCTGAAAGAAGGCCCCGAGGAGAGGAGGGAATCTCTTCTTCTCCCTCCAGGCCCGGCTCTCCGCGGGCGGGCGAACAGGGTGGTGCGGGCCGGGAGGTTGCTTCGCTCGCAGAGCGTGGGTCGCGCTGGCACCGCCGCCGACGGGCACTGAGCTGAGCGCTTCGGCTTCCTCAAGAGAGCATCCCAGCCTAACTTGTTCCTTCCAAGAAAAACTTAATTAGGTGGATCCTTGGCAGTTAAAGTGGAGCCTGGTCCCTTTTAAGATGGCAAAAACACACGCTTAAGAAACTTTCCTCTTTTTTATTTTTTTGGAATATTTATTTCAATACACAATTTAATTGATATGTAAGTTTGGTCAGTTGGAAACTTAATGGTGCGCATTGAAGGCTTGGCCAGAAATATGAGTGAAAAAAAGCATTACTGTGGAAGAACTACAAGGATCTTTTATTTCAGATTGTCTGGTTGACGGGGGTGCGGTGGCGCAGTGGGTTGGACCGCAGTCCTGCTGTCCAGTGGGTCTGGGATTCAAGTCCCGCTTGGGGTACCTTGCGATGGACTGGCGTCCCGTCCTGGGTGTGTCCCCTTACGCCCTGTGTTGCCGGGTAGGCTCCGGTTCCCCGTGACCCTGTAAGGGACAAGCGGTTCTGATAATGTGTGTGTGTGTCTGGTTGACTTTTTCTCTCACTTATAAAAAAAAAAGAACGCCACTATTTTATTTTATCATTTTATTCGGAAAGCCATTTCATTTTTAGTCTGATCTAATCACCTGGAGACGTTGGTCTTTCCGGAATTCATTTACCGCATGCTTAATTCCGATGTATACAAAGCATAGCGTACTGTGGGATAGTTTTTTTCTTTTTTTTTTTTTTTTTCCCAATTAACATTGTTTTCAGGCAGATTAGATTTACAGACTCAGGCAGCGCTTGGTGAAAAATATAGTTCTGCTAATGTAAAGGGAAATACAATCTCGCGGCCAGCTCTCGGCCTACATCTCACATTACCTCCCTGCTCAATGACACAACGTCAGCTTGATTTAGCTTTATCTACCTTGGAAGTCCTCTAAGTACAGAAGCCTTCACCTCATTCGCGCGGCGTCAAGCATTTCAGTGCGTGCCATTGTATGCAAAGGGACAGACTTTAGTTATCACCGCTTATTTAACACCAAATTAATGACACAACAATGGACAGCGAGTCCCGAAGGGGTAATTTTTAATGAATTATTTATTTTTTTTGAGTGTGGGTCTGCATGTGTGTGCCCGTGTGTGCGTATGTGTGTGCATGTGTGTGCGTGCGTCTGGGTGAGCGTCCGCTTCAGGCAGCGGAGTTAAAGAGGAGAGAGGGGAGGAACGGCTCTCCCGGCGGCTCATGAAAGGGAGCCGAGACTCGGCGGGTAATTGTTTGTCTTAAATAGCGTCTGACAAGGGCAGGCCCGACCCGGGTGCCGAGAGCAGGCGGCGGAGCGCGCTGGCCTCCTGACGACCGAGCGCCGTGGCCCCGGGGGCACCCCGCGGAGGACCCTCCGCTGCCATCGTCGTCCGCCTGCGTCCCCACCGACCGCCGGGCGCGGCGAGGACACTCGGAAAGATTAAATGTGCCTTGCAGAAACCCAGGGGAGCGTGCAAGTGCTGGGGTCCATGTGCAGAAAGCTGCCGCGCACCAAGCTACTGAGATTTGCTTTTTCGCTCTTGAACTACACGCTCACATACACACACGAATCTGTTAGGACGCATAGACATGGGTTACTAAACAAGGTAAATGACATTATATGCACTGCCACGCACGATAGAGATCGTGGCACAAACGGTGCTGCAGTAAGGACCAGCTGGTGTCTGATGCCGATCAGCACCAAAAATGCCTTGCGTTTGAGAATGTGCTCCAGTATATTCAGAGCGCTACAGAAATGATCCGAAAGTCAAAAACCCCGCTATTTCAGTGACTTCCAACTTTTCTCCAGCAGAGCTCCCCCGAGTTCCTTCACCGTGCCGAAATGCGACACGACGCCGGCTCGGAAGAACCTCTGACGATGGGATTTTTTTTTTCTTCTTAATGTTTTTTGAAATTACTGTCGGAGAAAGTATTACAAATCATTAGGCTCTAGCAGCAGATTGCAGGACAGGGTGCTGTGGCGAATAATTATTTAACGCCGTTTTGTTCTAAACATCTTCGGTGGCAGATTTCCAGCAGAGCGATTGTGTGATTTTCCAAGACAATTACGCGGGGCCTGCTGAGGCGGTGGCTGCGTTCCCACATCGATTAAGATCCCTCCAGGCGCAACGTCGTGTCTTAAGATGCGCAAAGCATTTCCTCGGTAAATGTTTGCATTATCAGGAGTCCTGCTGGTTCTTTTTTTTTTTTTTTTTTTTTTCCTGGGGAGCAACACATCCACTCATCCCACGAAACACCTGGTTCAGCGGATGGTGCTATTCTCCGAAGAATACCGCGACGTGTCTCTGGCTGTTCTCCTTGTGCTCTTACCGAAATCTCTATCGGTTCTTCAAAGTCACACTTAGAGGAGTCTTCAGATTCCTCCCATATTGCAATGTCTCTGTTCTCCATTGGTTTTTAGGTCCCATCTACCACCACTTTGTACCCATTCTGTTGAGAAGAAGGGACAGAAAATCTGCTAACCAGGTATTTTGGTAAAGAAGCATAATGATTAAGTCTTTTAACAATTATACTTTGTTTCTCACTTATAAAGAATTAAAAAAAAAGGAGAAGAGGCCTTGGTTTCAAATGTCACCTGCTGCTGTAAAGTACCTGCCTTGAGTTGCTCCAGTAAAAATGATCCAGCTTTATAAATGCGTGAATAACTGTTACAGTGTAAACCTGTATAAACTGGCCTTGGAGAAAAGCATCAGCTAAATAAATGAATAAATTAATTAATTGGTAAAGAAATTCTCATCCGAAATGCATTCTCTCTCTCTCTCTCTCTGTATGTGTGTGTGTGTGTGTGTATAGGTAAAATATCATTAAAAAAAATGCTGTAGAAGGTCTATTGTGTTTATTATGTTTATTGTGGTATATATATAAATATGTGTGAATATTTGAGAGTGAATGTGTGTGTTTCTGGAGTTCTTCAGTCGTTCGCCTTGTTGTTCACTTGTTCAGCCAGTACTTTTCTCCAAGGAAACTTACAGTTTAAGGATTTAGGACAAGTAGCCAGCTGAAGGGGCAGGAGCAGGGATTCAAAGCCGCCTGCTTCCGGTCGTAAGGAAAAGACCGTAAGCACGACATAATATACTGCTCTCACTAACAACACCAGCTAGTGCTGCTCAGCTCAGTCACTTCCCAGTATCTGTGTTTCAAGACACACTCTCAGCCATGTATGAACTTAATATCTCCCAACCAAGGACACCGTTCTACTGTCATCAACCCCCTAATTATATCGTTTCAGTGGTTACGTTTACCAGCACATCATTTTCTAAACACTAACACTTACCCCAGTTAAGGTCATCGTCCAAATATTCCATTTACATGCTCTGCACAACCTAATGAACTGTTCCTACTTCTTTATAGATGCTCTGCTGAGAATTCCATTTAGACCTGTGATGTACGGTCAGGTACTGCTGTGTGCTTTTACCATGATTTCCACTCGGGAAGGGTTCTTCGCTGTTATTTACGTTTTTGTTAGTGTTCCTTTTTGCTTTGTACATATGGGCTGTCTGTGTTACGCTTCTCATAATGTTTGACAGCATCTTCTAGTTTATCTACTGAAGCGCGTTGTTTTTATGTCTGCTGCTGTATTTGTATTACGTTTAATTTGTGAAAAGAAAGAAACACGCCCGTTTCTTTTGCACTCCTGGAGCTGAGGCTTCCTGATCACATTGTATTTTCTTACAGTCTTGTAATTTTTTACAGCATGATAAATAATGCATACAAAGGGAATAACCGAGGCACATGTAAATGTCATAGATTATAATTCACCTCAATTCTCTTCGCTAGATGTCCATCATCCATCAATTGTCAATGACATGTTGTCCAATGCAGGGCCACATTGGAACAGTACCTATCACAGCAATGTAACATGTGCAGCAGGGTACATCCTGAATGCGGCACCAATCCATCGCCACATAATCCCACGCACTCATTCACACGCTGAGGGCAATTCAGAGTAACAGTCACCAATTCACCTGAAACACGTATCTTTGGACTGTGGGAGGGAACCAGAGCACCTGGAAAAAGCCCATGCAAACACAGGGAGAACATGCAAACTCCACACACACTGAGTCTGATTTGAATCCAGAAATCCATTGTATTTGTAAATCATATTTACATATGTTCACTAGTACAATTCCATCATCAGTGAGCATACCTTTCTAACAAGAAAAAAAAATGTAGTCTTTAAATAAAACAAATTCAGTATGGGAGACAGACGTTTTGCTTATAAGCACAAACATTGTGCTTCACATGTTTTATTTGCATTTCCTGCTCTTTGTAAGTTCAGCATAATATTAGTCCTAGCTTGACTTCAGCAAAAATGTTTAATTCTTTATCTTTGATTACCAAAAAAAAAAAAAAAGATAATACAGCAAAGAATCACAAATCTCTGAGTAAAATATATGAATGCTTCACGACAAAGTGGAAATTGTGTGATGGGGGTGTGGGGGGCGGCTTTTTCAGATCTAGGACTCCCTTGGAATGAGACCCTTGCCAGCCCACCTGTCTGTGAAGCTGCCAGACACACAGTTTTGCCGAGGAGCGAGACGGGTGTGCGCATTCCAGCAACGCAGCAGACACAGTTGGCACTCCTTACCACTCTGAAGGAGAAGAAAAAAACAAAATAGTTTTGAATTCACCCGCTGAGGGGGAGTTGGAGTGCTCAACGGGTTTCGGATCACTTTCTTGGTGCTTCACTCCGATGGGTATTAGCCGAGGGAAGGGATGCCAGCGGTTGGGCCAGACACCTGCCATTCGCATTCAGGCTCAAGCAGAACGTTGGTGGGGGGGTTGCGGGAGAAGGTGGGGGGGGGGGGGGGGGGAGTGCGAGAGCCACCGTTACATTTCCAACCGGCTCCTCACGTTCAGCTCGGTTCGCCTCAAACATAACGGTGCCCAACTCCAACGGTTGCGTACCCATGATTTTCGTGCTCTCCCTGCACCTGCTTCTCCAGCTTCTAAATAACAAGGTGGACAAAAAGAAGAAGGTTCAAGCTCCGCCTTCGACGTCCAACAGCCCTACACCTCATGTCGGAGGTGTAAATCTGCCCTCGGTCCTCAAGTGTAGAAGGGACAAAGTCAGGTGTTCGTGTTCTTGCATCCATAAAAGAACCTAACCCTAACCTATAAAATAACATGAAAAAGGTTGAATTACATTAATTTTTTTAAACATTATCAATGTGTTTCATAATATTGTTCTGTTTCAAAAGTCAGATCAGAATATTCAAAGAAGGTATTGACCCATAGACTTAGCTTGATACTAAAGGTGCATTAAATTTGGAAGACTCGGCATCTGTGCTGCCCTATCATATTATATGCATGTACTGTATCACATAGATCCATTTTAAATACTTCTATTCACTTTGTTGTGTTTATTATGTTATTACAGTGGTGCCTCACAGCTCATGGACCGTGGATTCAGATATGACTGTGCAGCGTTACATTAATCTTCAGCATAAATTGGTGATCAAATGCAGTGTGTCATGCATTCTAAGCTCCATTTAATAAAGGTGTCAACTAAAAAGTACTTAGTAATCATCGCATATCATGATGGAGAAGACTGTCTGCTAATAGAATAAATGTAATTAATGTAAATGTATTACATTAATTTTGTTTTTATTTTATTGTGTCTACCAACCGTCAAGTCTCTTTCACAAGTGAAGGTGAGAAACTGAATGAGACAATAAATAAATGAAAGATAATAATAGCAGAAATTCTACAACAGATATCAAAATGCCAGTAAAACAGGTTTGTTTGCTTCAAAAACCGTCTGGCCTACAAGATGTAATGTGCTGGTGCTGCAGTGCTCTTTTCCCTCACTGTGTGTGTGAACCGGCAGCTAGTCGGGTGAGTATTTAACAAGAACCTCCCCCGCGTCCCTGTCCACGTAGCGAGGAAATGGGAGTATTACTGAGAATGTCTCCAGGGGTACCTCTCCATGATCAGCCCCCATAGTGTACCTCCACCCCCCCACCAGCAGCAGCAGCCCTGTTTAAGCTCCTTCGTCCTCCCACTCAGACGGCCCGCTCGTCCTCTCCGAGGAAAATTAGCGGCAATCAGCTTCCTTTTCTGGGGAATTGGAGTTGTCAAGATAATTACGCCAACATTTGCCAACAAGTCCAACGCAGGCTGACGTTAATAGGGAAGGTAAATGGCGGCAGCGGATCTGAGGAATGGCGCAGAGCGCAGCGCAAGGATGTGCTTTCCATCCCCACGCTTGATAATTGGCTAAATGGCCTTTGTGGCGAGGGGCAAAGCGGAAGAGGTGCTATTGACAAAACAAACATTCATTTGCCCATCTCCCCCGCTGGATTTGTTTGGTGCTTCGTGCTGTGTTTTTTCTTCCTTGCAAAAAAACTCCGTCCTTTGATTAAGATGAGACACGAGAGGGTAATATAACGCTGAGAAACTTTGCACTTTATTCTTGTTTTTGAACATTTTGCCTCTGTGCTAAGTGGGACTACTGTGTATTGCCTGATCCAATAAGTAAAGTGTCCGTGTTAAGGGTATTTGTTAAATGGGTCTTAATCATTTTAGCTTTTCTGAAATATAAACATCTAAAATGTCTCTGCATGAATATGAAAACCTGTTACTTTCTCTCTTTAATGAAGAAGGCACTGAAATGCATCCGGCACCACATGCAACATTAAAACCATTTATTTTACACTACGTGAGTGATACAGCCTACAAAATAACTTTAGCCTCATAATTACATGGGGGAATCTTTAACTTCTTAAAATGACTAAAACACACACACACTGAAACTGCTTATCCCAAGCAGGGTCATGGCGAACCGGAGCCTAACCCGGCAACGCAGGGCGTAAGGCTGGAGGGGGTGGTTACACACCCAGGACAGGATGTCAGTCCGTCGCAAGGCACCCCAAGCGGGACTCGAACCCCAGACTCACCAGAGAGCAGGCACAGGCCAAACCCACTGCACCACCGCGCCCTCATGCATGACTAAAATAAGGCAAAATTTTAATTTTCAAACGCATTTAATCTGCTATTTAAATGCTTCAACTTTCAAAACGTACACTGCTGTTGCCCAGTTCAAGGGAAAACTGTCTGTAAACACTCATTCAGACATTTCTCTATTTATTTACTGATCTGCTCAATCTTAGTCAGTTTATTTTTATCTGGCCTTTTGGCTTATTATATTGTTTTGCATTGTAAATGTGATTAGATGTCAACCAGAAGGCGTTGACAAACACAGCTTGTCCATAACAAGGTCGAAACAATCGTGTGTACAGTGAAGCATTTAAAATCTCCCAAAGACACGTACAAGTCACCCTCATTTTCCAGTGTGAGAATTACGTCTTTGGCCGTTAGAGAAGTGTAGCTGGGACACAAGTGTTTCTTCGAAATGAAAGACAGGAAAGAAGGGAATTGTGCCGCCGTTCCATTTGAGCCCGCTGGCTAGACGACGTGGCTCCACAGAATTTAGGTTTGGATGGTTGAAAGGGGTCATTTTCACACGCTGACACTTTGTGAGATTGCAGACATGTTGGGTTGAACACTGACAGCTTTTTAAGGGAACATACTGCTACCTTAAGTAACCGTTAGTCAACATTATCATATCATGTAAGCACAACTCTATGGAATTTGAATGTGCGGTTCAACACGAATTCCACTTCTGCAAACCTGTTAATTATTACTGGGGTGATGGAATAACCCGTGAAAGCCAAGGAAGGAAGTGATACTTGGAGCAAACAGTGGCATATAGGCATGGACTGCCACATGGTGTTCCACGAATGAGCTCATGAACCAGGTGCAGAAGAGCTGGATCACAAACGAGCAAACCAAACGGGCATCTTCACAGTGATACTTGACCTGGAGGAACCACACAAAAGAAAAGAAAAGAAAAGAAAAGAAAAAAGAAAAGAAAAGAAAGCAACTCCCACACATCAGTCATTAAGATGTTGGGTTTCAGTCCTCATCGATGCTATTTTTTACAGTACGGAGTTTCCAGACTGGAAGTCTCAATGGTGTCAGGGCAGCTTGAACAGGATGTACAGTCCAGAAAAAACATTAAAAGTCAATAAAAGACACATATTGACAGTGAAAAGAATGTTTCATGTTAAAAGCTGAACCTAGAAGATGTAGATGTAGCCCTATCTTTATTATTGTGAAGCATATACAGTACTAGTCAGAAGTGTGAGGACACCTGGCCGACCGCGGTAACACCTGTATGGGACGAACTGGACTAAAGAGTGAAAGTAAAGCAACACGCGAGTGTCCTACATGTCTGAGAATGGCTAAAAGACAGCTAGGAAGACACATGGGCTCATGTCCTCATGAAACTGGCTAACCACGTACTTTGTGAACAAGACTAGTTTCCAGCACCGTACTTAAACTTATGACTGGTAATTTCCTGTACAGTATCTATATATCAAAGTCTTTATAACCTTTATCACTACCTAGTCCAAAGCTGTATGAAGCTCAATATTTCTTTTTACTAGGGAAAGAAAGTGGTTAGGATTGAATATGGCACACTCCTAGGACCCAAAAAAATTCTTCAGATGCATAGATGCCAAGAGACTGACTCCACGGTCACTTCTATAAAGTGCACTGGCAGTAAGTACCTTTTAAAGACGCTCTGCTTCCCCAGTCTATAAAGACCGGTCAGCTCTTGTACCTGCTGACTGACCAAAGACCTCCAGCTTACACTTATTCATTTGACACTTTTCTCCAAAGCGATTTGCAGCATTAAGCTACTTACAATTATTCGCCCATTTACACAGCTGGGCAATTTGTTTCTTAACTGAAGCAATTTAGGGTAAGTACCAAGCTCAAGGGTACTACAGCAGGAGGTGGAATTCAAATCCATGACCTGCAAGTCCAAATGGTAGCAGCTGTAATGACTACGCTACCAGCTGCCCCGGATAGTCCTTAGTAGCGAAATCGCAAGCGAGCCCACGTCCGATGTTTCTCACGAAAATTAAACAGCAACTAGACATATATTCGGGATGTGTAATAGTCTATTTCCCCACAGCTATAACACGACAGCCTTGTTTCTTCTGCAGTTACCATGGCGTTCAGCCAGACTCTGATCCCTTTATTTCCTTTAACTGCATCTAACCAACGCAACAAGTGACTTTGTTGCCGAGGGATTTTTCTGTCAGTGTCTAAACTTGTAAAGTTCTCACATGAATGCGTGTTGCACACGTCCTCTAAGGTAGCGGCAAGTTGCCTTTGTTGTCAGGAGAGAGAACAAATAAAAGCGCAGCGTGTTCAAGTCCAGGCAGGCCTTTCCCTCGGCCGTTTCTTTTAGATCCATCACTCCCCCTTGTACCCTTCAATGCATTTTTTCTCCCCGAACGGGAAGGGCACCTTATGGCTCTCGGAATGACTTTTTAACGGAAAATACAGTTACCCAAATTAATTGTTGGCACCACAACCCCCCGCTGAAAAGGACAAGTGCGGGGGCCCCCGGTAGCAAGGAACGAAAGTGCCATTTGCATGATAAAATGTAGTCAAATTGAGGGAATCGCTTTGAGATGGGCGCCTGGGTGGAAACTCCAGCGCAGCCGCCATCTGCGTGACCTGCCCAGACTTCTTCTCAACCTCGTACATATTCATGCCCCGCACGATGCACAAAAGGGGAAGTAAAACATAGACCTGGGCTTTTTTTTTTCCCGCAGAAAAGCTGCTTTGGCTCCCTGTTATTCTTTCAAAAACCCCAACAAGTAGATGAGATACTGTAGCAAAGCTGTATTTGCTCATGTTGGACAACCGGAGAGACGTTTCCTTGTGGGAAAACAAACAGAATTACACCTCCACCGCCCACCCCCCTCCCTTTGTTTTTCGGAGGTAGAACTTAACCCTGGGATGTGTCAGGTCACGTTGGAGCAGAATTTCTCAAGGTGAAAGGACGCACTTTCCCCTGGCTGGTGCCGGTGGGTTCGGTCTTGCAGAACCATTTAGGGAGACGGGACAGACAGTGAGAGTGACAGGGAGGTCAAAACCCTGGCTCCTAGGGCTGCCAGATGGCCCTTGTTGTGTTTTCCCTTTTTTCCTCCCTCTTTTTTTCTTCTACTTCTCTTTTTTGTGCAGAGGAATCGTTTGGAAGTACAATAGCCTGAAGCCCTTGAGCGGTGGCTCCTGGCCCTATGTGGCTGCAGTTGGACCTCTCCGCTGACTGGTGATTTGGGATGAAGCCCCTTGCCTTCAGGCTCTGAGGGGTAGGGGGTGGGGGTGTAAGCTCTTTTCACGCCAAGGTTACAAGACAATCCAAGGGGCATTGTTGTGTTTGAATCTGCCCTGGTTTGAACAGTAACCCTGAGCTCCTCTTTTTCAAGGGCACGTATTGCATGTTACAGCAGCACTGCCCTTCGTGCGTTCATTGGTGGCCCCGCATGACTTTCGCACACTTTCTCCAGCTTTTGGGAAATTCTTTACACCAGTGCTCAAGTGAGCACTCCGCACAGCTGAAGGCCACAGTTAAGACTTTTTACATTTCCAAATCTGCAAGGAGAAATCAGGAAAAACACAAAAAAGAGAAACCCAATTTTCAGGCTTCTTTGCACCAAAAGACCTTTATGTTCCACAGTATAAGAATAAAGGGTAAAAAGGAGCTGGATCACCCACTGCATTATTATTTAACCATTTAGCTGACGCTGTCTAAAAAGTGAGGTTTCTTTACTAAGTTACTGCTCTCTCTAAATACTTGAAGGTAATACATTTCTTCAAGCAGTTCATCAGCATAGTCACACTTTGCCCATATCAAACTCATTTACTGTGTATACTTCTGCCTCCTTATATCACACTGACAACCCCAACTAGCCCATCCCAGATGTAGGTAAATTAATCAGAAGTGAAATTCCACATTTTGTACCTGCTTTTCATTTACTTATGTCAAGAATTTCCAAAGCACCCTACAGAGTTAAGCTTTGAACAATAATTTACCTACTTATGCAGCAGTCCAGTTTTTATTGGAGCAACAGTAAGGACCTTGACCAAGGATCCTACAGCTGGAAGTGGGATCCAAACCTGCAGTTCTCAAGTGCAAGGCAACACCTCTACACACTACACCACCTGCTGTAGTGCACTTTGCAGTGTCTTAACATCCCCGCTCAGCTGATCTTTATTCGGCCGAGGTGTGAAACAAATTGGAAAGGTGTAAAAAACCGCAAAGTGACATAATGGTTCCATTGAACAGGTGAGCGTGTGTGAACATCCCCCTCGCCACTCAAAGGAACCTTTGCCAGTAAAGAGGGAAACGGCTTGGTTTGTTTGAGCGAAGTCATGCGTTCAGGTGCTCTGCCGTTTGTCTCCATTGTTCCTCTTCAACAAGAAAAGGAGTTCCTCTGTCTTTTAAGGAAAAAATGGGCTCAGACAAGGAGGGGAACCGTCTCTCTTCCCCGTAAAGCACCAGGTGACCGAGCGCTTCCTCAAAATGTGACCAAGAGGCATTGTGTGTGCAGAGAAGTCATTGATTGTCATCAGTCCGGAGAGAAGAATCCCATCTTTGTGGAGAACTTGACAAGTCTGCGCTATGCAAAGAGCAAAGACGGAGAAAGCACGCAAACCTCGGGGGCGTGGGGAGAACAGCAGTGCTCTTTTCTGATGAACGTTTACCACATTTACCACTTGCTCTAGATCCTGGAGCCCCAGTGCCGTTGTCATGATGCAGAAGGATAGCTGTGGGTTTAATGAGCACGGAGGTGCATCCCTGCAGACGTCCCACTAGAGACGGGCCTCGCCAGGCTTTGGGCTCAGGTGCAGAGTTGCGCGTCAGTGGGCCTGAAACACCCCTAGTCGAAACACACACGCGCTCCTCCTTCCTCGCCATCTCTCCTTACGTGCATTTTGATCCTCATTCTTCCGGTAACAGTTTTCCAGGGGTACCGCTTAGACGAGACAGGGTTGTAGATTTGCGCGGTAGAGTGGAGGTCTAAACTCCGCAGATGCTGTGAACATCGCGGTACTAGAATATTGTATTCGCCAGTGAATAGAGCTTTTACACTGATGACAAAAACAGGGTCAGCGACACAGAGAACAGACCAGAATATTATTCCTTTCGATACCGTAACCTGAAACCTGATCTCATAGACTTTAAAAGCGCCGTGAGGATATCAGGTTGACTGTAAAAATACGAATATTTTGCCTAAATGGAAACTAAAAGCCGTCAGCCGCCTTCAGTAGAATACCTGGTGCATTACAGTTTATGCCTTTGTAATCTTGGTTAATGAAGGACTGAGGTCGTTCCACTGCACGGCGTGTCGCGGCTCACAGTCAGCCAAAACCCTGATAAGTAAATCACCTATTATTGTCCTTTGTGAAGTGAAAATGCATTTTGCTAGCCAACCGGACCCTTTTCAAATGGTAAACTGCAGAACTCTAGCCATTTGAAACAAAAACAAAATCAAGGAAAAACTCGCAAAAAGAATGTAACCTTGTTGTTTCCGGTCCATCTAGCTTAGCGTGCAGTGCCCCGGTTGTTGAAAACATGTTGTTTCGCCCCCTTGATATTTATAGGATCACGGCAACAGGCACCCTGCTGATTTCTGGCATAAGTTCATAAATCTGTCATGAGGAATGAAGTTGTTTCTGAAATCCCCGAATGGCCACCCCACCCCCCTCCACCCAGCCCCGCTCACCGTAGGAGGAAGATAAGGAGATAGGGCGCCTGCGACACAAAGAGCCAAGCAGGTGGCGAATGCTTTCGGGAGGTCAGTGTTTCACGAGGGCATGGTGTGTGTGTGTGTGTGTGTGTGTGTGTGTGTCTGTTTGGGGAGAGGCAGTGGAAGACCCAACCAAACCAAAGCCAATAATTTCAGCAATAAACAGCCCCTCTTCCGCAGGGTCCGGCCAAGTTGATTTCAAGATGCACGGGCTTAATGATGAGCGGAAGCGTCTGTCTCTGAAGACTCCTGGGCTCTGCAATGCAGTGGGGAAAAAGAGGGGAAAAAAATCACACCATATTGTATTTACATTTAACCCACCCCCACAGCAATTAAAACATTTTACCACACAGATTCATGGGAGAAGAACATTCCTGTCCTTGGTCCTACAGCACTTACTCGATCTCATTCATTCCAACTCGCTGCTGATGAGGTGTCTCAGATTTCGGGACTGCTTTTCATTGTTTTTCAAAATGACATAAGGCAGAAAAGCATGATTTATAACAGACTGGATTCTTATTTGGACACTTTTGCTGGCTCTAAGGAGAGGTGTTTGCTTTTGTCTTCAATTCTGTATTTCTGAGTCAGGTTTGAAATCTCTTCGCTGATTTTTTCTTGCTTTTTCCCCCTTGCTGCCAATTTGCCGGACTGCGGAGGGAGCGATAATGGTGTCGGCTCTTTGTTTGGCTTTCCGGCCCGCGCCGTGGAGCCCAAGTGCGCGGCACCCACTCCAGAAAGCGGGAGATAATCACACCGTAACACAGACCCAAAGTGTCTGCCCGGGGAGCCGGGGGGGCAGCGACACGGAGCTGAGGCGGAGGACAAACAGCAGGGGGGGTGACACCCGATGCAAAGTCATCCCCAAACAAACAGAAGTAGCTCTAGTGCGAGGATCGTTCGGTTCACTGGTCGAACCTGTCAGGGGTAGAAACCGATCCCCAGTCCTCTATTGATCCTGTTGCCCATGGCACATTGTGGAAAAAAATTATTTAAGCAATTCCTTAATGGACGAAATAAACAAAATATTATATTTCTTGAAAGGAGTATAATATGTTTATCACTCAGTATAAACATATATTACATATTATGAGTGGAGCTCTGCGGTTTGACTGCCAGTAAAAACCATAGCAAGCAACACAAAATGGTATTTCAACAACTGCATTTCTTAATAAATTTGTTCAGAAAAAATTAACCACTTTGCCTGCACGCACGCACACACACACACACACATTTTCAGAGCCACTTGTCCCATACGGGGTCACGGGGAACCGGAGCCTACCCGGCAACACAGGGCGTAAGGCCAGAAGGGGAGGGGACACACCCAGGACGGGACTCCAGTCCGTCACAAGGCATCCCAAGCAGGACTCGAACCCCAGACCCACCGGAGAGCAGGATCCGGTCCAACCCACTGCGCCACCGCGCCCCCTCACTTTGCCTGCATTTTGAGTGAAATGATGGGTTGTATTATTTAGTCACACAGCTAAGTCTACAGACAAATCAGGACACGGCTGGTTGAATGTTTTACAGAACATCTCTCAATTATCAGTATCCCGGACCATTCCTTTCTCAGGGCTGCTGACGATGTAGCTGTTGCTGCAGATCAGATCCACTTTGGAAACTCATTGATAAAAGTAAATCTGCAAGTTTTCAACTTTGGAGCATTTTTAAGCATGGGTTATATTTTAGTGTGAGTGCACAGAGCGAGTGTGTTCCACTGATGTATGGATGAGTGACCCAGTGTAAGTGGTGTATCTAGCAGTGTAAGTCACCACGGTGAATAAGGTGTGTGGGTTGGTAACACTACACGGAGTCCATTAGAAGTCACTTTGGAGAAAAGTGTCTGCTAAATAAATACAGTGTACACACACACACACACACACATTTTCTGAACCGCTTATCCCATACGGGGTCGCGGTGAACCGGAGCCTACTCGGCAACAGGGGGCATAAGGCCAGAGGGGGAGGGGATACACCCAGGATGGGACGCCAGTCCGTCACAAGGCACCGCAAGCAGGACTCAAACCCCAGACCCACTGGAGAGCAGGACCCAGTCCAACCCATTGCGCCACTGCACCCCCAAATACAGTACAGTAGAACATATATCCGGAAGAACTTGCTTATTGAAGCAGTAATAAAAAAAAATATGACTATTATATTTGATCAGATTTTTTCTCATATAGTAGGTGTATTATACACCCCATAAGTAAGGACACATTTAGCATTTAATTTAAATTGTGGTGCCCTCGTAACAGCTCTCACCTTGTTGTCTGCAGATTGTTGATTTGAATCTCCTTCCTGCTGTATTAACCCTGATACAGGTATTTACCCTGAACTGATCCAATAGGAGGTGGATCTGGGGTTTGGATCCTGCTCGGGTTGTCTTGCCGTGGACTGGTGTCCCATCCTGGGTGTGTCCCCCCTCCCCATCCCCCTCTAGTCTTGCACCCTGTGTTGCCAGGGGAGGCTCCGGTTTGCCGCAACCCCGCTCAGGACAAGTGGTCGTAGTAATTGTGTGTATGTGTGAAATCTAATAGGAACACTCTGCTACTTAAAAGCATAGATTATTGTGAAGTCTATCATGTAGCATTGTCATGTGTTTTGGTCACAGGTGTCGGGTGAATGAAGAATACTGAAATAAGCATTAAGGCCTCCATACTTTTTTAGGTAGCGCAAAGTTGTCGGTAGGGGGTCACAGTCGTGGAGTGGGTTTGGCCTCTGCCTGCTCTCTGGTGGGTCTGGAGTCTGAGTCCCGCTGGGGGTGTCTTGCGGCAGACTGGCGTCCCATCCTGGGTGTGTCCCCTCCCGCTCCAGCCTTGCGCCCTGTGTTGCCAGGTTAGGCTCCGGCTTGCCGCAACCCCACTTGGGACAAGCGATTTCAGGCAATGTGTGTGTGTGTGTGTGTGTGTGTGTGTGTGTGTAAAGTTGTTGCCTATTTTGGGCTACAGCTGCTTTAAAAGTTGTTAAAAAAAAAATCTGAAAAATTTTTCAAGAGTACGCTAAGTCCTAAGTCCTGGACAGGTGGATGTTCTGTCATGTTCTGAAATGCCGCAATGAGCCGCCCCTGAAGTGCCCTAGTGGTAGCATAGTGGTAGCACACAGCGCCATCTGCTGGGCGTCACACGCCTTGCACCCCGGCGGCCGCATGGGGAGAAGGCCAAGGGAAGCTGTCGTTTAATGTAATACATTAAGCCTTCCATAAGCCTTAGCGCGATATGCCACTCGGATAGGTTCTGACCCCTCTCTCGGGCCATATGTGCGCTTGCTAATGCCTCCAATGTCCTCGCTGTCCGGGGACCTCGGAAAAAGCCCTGCGTGTCGCCCACGTTGGCATGAAGGATCATTTCCTTTGTGACAAATGTATCCATAATGTGAGCACTTTTTTGGAATAATGTGAAGCCTTGTCCTTTGATATCCTAACAGCGAGACACATCCAATGACATATGTCCACATTCCCAAAAAAAAAAACAAAAAAAAACATCCCAGGGTCGTTGTTGCTAATTATTAATTTCATTCGCTCGTCAGATTCGTTTTCCAAATGAATGATGGCAACAAGATTGGAGTGCCAAAATATTAGGGACAAATATGGAAAAGCAGATGAGTGGAGACTACCTAAGTAATGGACTGTGCGTTCATCCCAAGGTTACAGATCTGAGAGCCTCTAAAACAACCGGAGTAGCGACCTTGACTGAAGAGGAATGAGGGTGGAAAATGCGTCCAAGACAACTTTCCTCCTTAGTGTTTTCCTTCCCCAGTGCAGATCCTAAACCGTTTCAATGAGGGACACAGAGCTTCACAACCCTTTCTCAAATACCTCCCCCCCACCTATGGAGAAGGGCGACGACAGGATGAGTATTGAACAGCAAAGCACTAATGGTTCAGCCAGTCTAAGATCCTCTCATTTCATCACATGTTATTTCATTTATTTCTGTCTTAAAATAATCCAGTCAGTGTTTCCATAAAGGAAAGGCAAGGATTTTGAATCCACTTTTGAGGCAGAAACTTTTTCTTATTGTTTTAGTTTTATGTGTCTGTGTCTCCGCCCTTTATGCCTAAATGAAAGGACTCTTGTCGCGTCGATTACGCTGCAGTGAACGCTCATCGTGCATCGACAAGTTTTACAAGTCCTGAACAATTGGCACTTAGAGATTCTTTCTTTTTGCGAGATATTGCATAAAAATACAATTTCAAGTTGGCACGCAGGAAAAATTGTAAAGTTTCATCCTCAATTTAGTTGGTGCACAGATAAAAGAAAGTGTGTATTTCTTGCCAAACCAGACATGACTCGCATAAAATTGACACTGAGACAGGATTTCCTTCTAATTAGTTGCATTGAAAAATACAATTAAGTCTGTAAATTATGCATGAAAGTATCATTTTTTTCTTTCTTTATCACTAAATATTCATTATCCATTATTTTTCATTCATTATCATTATTAATTTCTAGTCCACTGCAGGGTCATGGTGGTCAGGAGCCTATTCTGGAGGCACAGGGACAGGGAACATCCTTTGTGGAACTCCAATCCATTACAGGACAATCACATAGACTTTTCACTTACACACACAAACACACACTCTACTGTCAATTTAGAGTCATCAGTTCATCTGAAACATGTCTTTGGGCTGTGGGAGAAAACCAGAGCAAGGAGAAGAAATATAACTTACTGGCTTGCTATGATCTGGTTATAACTATGCTCATTCTCACTGTATATCTCACTATGCTTAACATTTAAGTCAGGTATAGGAAGGCGCAGCGGGTTGGACCGGGTCCTGCTCTCCAGTGGGGCTGGGGTTCGAGTCCCACTTGGGGTGCCTTGCGACGGACTGGCGTCCCATCCTGGGTGTGTCCCCGTCCAGCCTCACGCCCTGTGTTGCCGGGTTAGGCTCCGGCTCCCCGCGACCCCGTATGGGACAAGCGGTTTCAGTCAATGTGTGTGGGTATAGGAAGAATTAGAAATTAATTCTTGTGAAAGTCATTATTGTCAATGTGTTGTGCATGATTTTTTATAAAGTAGATTGAGTTGGATTTTTAAAAAAAGCTTAAGAATGTTTTAAAAACAGAGGGAAAATATCAGGGACATGTTAGAAATAGACACATTACTTGGGAATTCAGTTTTGGGCCTGACCAGAGTGCGTCTCTCCAGTGTGTGTGTGAGACGGGAAGGGGGGGTCGCAGGTGCACCGGCGGCACTCTGCGCAGCCACACAGCTTCGTGGCACGTTAGCCGCGGGCTGGCGAACAGGCCATGGGACTGCGCTCCGCGGCTCGGCCCACCTCCCGCACCCCCGATAGCAGACGAAAGGCGGAGTGATGAGGTCAGAGGAGGACGGGGTCAGAATGGACCTTCACACAGGGCACCAGATTTTTCTTTAAGCACCAAATGCACCTCTTTAATACATCAAACAATAAGAATCTCTGCTAAAATCATACGTCCCTATGAAAGATCGCCTCCTTTGGCATCGAAATTTGTGATCGCTATGGAAAGGATTGAAGTCACTCTTCTGCCACACCTAGTTAGAAAACTGATGTCTACTGTACATGGACATGGACGTTTACTGGACATTGGTTTAAATGGTGACTGTGCCTCTCATGAAAAATGATAAATGTCCTATCAGCTCAGATGTACCGTAACCGTACCGAGTAACAGTATACTTTACCTTACATTATGTATATTGCATTTACATTCAAGCATTTTAACAAATTGTCATTATTTGCCCTTTATTTTGTAATGCAACTCATTTAGTTAATTAAAATTATTTAGCCTTTTATAAAAGTGAGTAATGAGGGGCATGGTGGTGCAGCGGATTTGGCCGAGTCCCGCTCGCTGGCGGGCCTGGGGTTCAAGTCCTGCTTGTTGTGCCTTGTGACGGACTGACACCCTGTCCTGGGTGTGCCCCCTCCTCCCCCAGCCCTGTGTTGCCAGATTAGGCTCTGGTTCGCCATGACCCTACTTGAGATGAGCGGCTTCAGACAGTGTGTGTGTGTGTGTGTGTGTGTGTGTGTGTGTGTGTGTGTGTACAAGTAAGTACTTTTCTCAAAGGTACAGCAGCAGCAGGTCAGATTTGAACCTAAGCCTTCTGATGCCAAGGAAATGGCTTTAAGCACTGCGCCACCTGCCTCCCATAAAGTGAATTGCAACGTGAGCTGTATATATTAAGCCTCTTTCAGTTATTCATCCTATTATACAGCTGGATATACTTTCCTGAGTCTGGGTTTCAATCCACACTCCTGCTCCACAATTACAAATGCAGAGCTGAAAAGCCCGCGTGTTGCTAAGAAAACAATAATGCAGCTAAGGACACGATATTCAAAAAGGTACTTTGATAGGTAAATTCTTTATACCTCCTGAAAGCACCTGATCGACTGAGGAACTCGCTGTTTTGCTGTTTGTTTGCACAAGCTATTCAAATGCGGACTTGCTAACTGTTGCCCATGATATTTTGGCAAAATATTGACGGCTAATTATAAGGGTCAATGCAAATGCAGACTTTGTCACATATTCGCGGTCAGACAAGATGACGGGGAGGGCTTTTGAAACGCCACCATTGTGCTCCTTCGCACAACAAGCTCTCCACAAACAAAAGCGTGCGGGACGCAGCTTTTTCGAGTACCTGCAATCGCACCTGCGGGCCAACAGCGTCCTCGTCTTTAGCACAAGTCCATTCGCTGAAGAAGCGCGGCCTCTACGCCAAAGAAAGCATCTGGCAGCAGTCTAACGAAAGGCTCGGAGACAATTACCGAACAGCGCCCCTAACCCTGCTTAATGGCATTATTTTCAGAGAAACTTCCACGAGTTGCTGCTAACTCTGTTCTTTTTCAGATGCTTTTTGCGTCATAGCACTTCTACGTTTTTTCGGCCTCAGCGAGGCATAACCACCTCTACCGCTCAAAGGATAAATGGAGTAAAATGCACGTTATCCGCAAATTAAAATCAAGGCATTGATAGGAAGAGGAGTGAAGCAGCAAAATAAATTACATTAAAAATTTCAAGTACTGACAAAACACAAAGGAGACCATTGTCTTGTGAGATTCTGAAAGATGGAATGTATGAATTAACCCTTTAATGGTGTATTTTTTATGTATTTGTAAGTGGCCTGTGCACTGAGTAGAGTATTCAGCCAGTATCCACCAGGTGCACTTGAATAAGGAAATAAACCTTACACATGTCAAATACTTAATTTAACTTTCTATAAGAAGACTTTTGCCCAGGGTAGGTGGACAGTCACCTGACCTATGTAAATTTGACTTATGTGACCTTGTCCTGCCAACCAGTTTTCTACAGTTTGGTGTCTGTCTGGAGTTTTTGTTTTCCTCTCCTCTGTTGCCAGCCAGTTGCTCCATCATCACTTCACCAATCCCTTCATCACCATGAAGTACATCAGTAATGACTGATTTCTCATTGAAGTATTCCTTTGTTTTTATTTAACTGTGCTTTTGTGTTTTTTTATTCTATTTTTATTTCTAGCTTTCATATATAATAATTATTACTAATATGTGATGGTCTGCGGTTTGTTTTTATCTGTAAACATATGATTGTGATGTCGGTCTTTCTTCAAAAATAGAATGCAGTGTCACTTGTATTGCATTTTGGAAACTAATAGCTCTAACTGTTGCTGCCCATTTGACAGAATCGTTAGTGACACTGCAAACCTGACCAAACTGTAATCATTCAAGGGTCTTGTTAGCCAATTGTTGATGATGATGTCATAACAGTGACATATGTGAGCAGGTGGACTGCATGTATTTAATCTTTTTTTTGTTTTCATTTATTTGCCCCTTATCGGGGGGAAGTGGTGGTGCAGTGGGTTGGATGGGGTCCTGGTCTCCGGTAGGTCTGGGGTTCAAGTCCTGCTTGGGGTGCCTTGCAATGGACTGGCGTCCTATCCTGGGTGTGTCCCCTCCCCCTCCAGCCTTACGCCCTGAGTTGCTGGGTTAGGCTCTAGCTCTCCACGACCCTGTATGGGGCAAGTGGTTCAGAAAGTGTGTGTCTTTGTCTTTTTTCACGCAACACAGCTGGCAATGTGAAAAATAGGGTGGGGTGTAGCAAAGAGCAAAAAAAAAACACACATTAGCTGAGCTTTCACTGTAAGAACACACTGTATGTGTTATAGCAAAGGAGTTAGTGCTGCTGCCTTTGGACCCAAATGGTACAAGTTCAAGTCTCCTCTTCAGCTGTTGTATCATAGAGCAAGGTACTTACCCTGAATTCCTTGAGTAAAATTGCCATGCTGTCTAAATGGGTAAATAACTGTAAGCTGTTTTGGAGGAAAATCTCAGCTAAATAAAAAAATATAAATGATATATGTATCGTTAAAATTAAATACACACACGAAGCCAGTACTGGACCCTGTAATTCAAAGCAGTGTAGATATAGTGTCCAAAGTGAGCTCAGGAAGACACAATAATAATGTAACGATGAAGAATTTGTTCGGGAGAACAATGGGGAAGTACAGCATACCGAGAGCGGAACAGTGTAATTAATACCCAAAGCCATTGATGACGGGCCTTGAGTTTAAAGAAGGCGCCACCAGCCTTGATGACCTTCCGCTGTCACAACATTCCTTGAAAACAGTCAGTTGTACTGTCAGACCACCAAGAGCGTTTTGAAAGGCCTAATTTCCCAGAAAAAAAATGAATTCAAGTACAGCTAGAGCACTGTGCATTAGCCCGTTAAAAAATGGAGGGAAAAGGTACCAAAATGCGTTCAGAAAAACTGAAAAGGGATAAAAATGCGTCTTAAATAAAGAGTAAATACATAGCAAAGTCCATAACTGTAGCTCAAAAGTTTTCGAAAAGCAATAAAGAACTGGAAATGTTGATGGGGAAATTAACTTGAAATGGAATGAAAACGGAACAAACAGAACTAAATAGGGGTAAAATTTTGAGAGGATTTTCACAGCGACCCAAAGTCCAGGACACAATCTGGTGATGGCATCGCTGTCAGAGGAGTTTTCAACTTAAGTCCAACTGCAGACAGACGCTGGCTGAACATGTCCAAAAACAAAACGAAAGGAGAAATCTAAACAGTTTTTCTCCCTGTGCATTTCCAGTAAAAGTGAACAGTAATTATTTCTTTTGTAGCTAAAAACAGTATCATTAAGAATAATGGCATCATTAAGTACTAGAAGCTATTACTGCGGGTGAATTTGCCGTGTTGATAATGAGGCTTTAGACAGGAAATGAAGATACTAATTACGGGATAAAACGCCTACTCGGTTAATTAGAAGCAAGAGCGAGCAGAAAAGAAATGCATTTGCACAAAAAAAGAAAAGAAAAGAAAATAAAGGAAGGAAAATCCCACACGTCAGTCATTAAGATGTTGGGTTCCGGTCCTGATCGATGTTATTTTTGCAGGGGCAGGTTTCCAGGTCTCGGTGTGGTGACAATGAAGCCTGGCAAGGATCTACAGTCCGTAAAAAGGCATCAAAAAGTACATTGGGCCTAAATAACAAATTACATATGTTGACAGTATGTTTTAAGGCGAAAAGCAAAATCATCTATAAGAAGCCAATAGTAGGGGGATGTTGCAGCACGGGACGTTTGGCCATTGCCTGCTGTGCGGCAGGTCTGAGGTTTGAGTCCTGCTTGGGGTTCCCTGTGATGGACTGGCGTCCCGTCCTGGGTTTGTCCCCTAACCTCTGCACCCTGCATTGCTCGGTAGGCTCCAGCCCACCACGTCCCCGCTCGGGACAAGCAGCTGTTGACATTGGTTGGATATAGATAGGCATGTCGTTATTACTGTGAAGAATATACAGCTCTAGTAAGAAGTGTGAGTTCACCTGAGCAACCTACTCAACACCTGCATGGGATGAACTGCATTGAAGAGCGAATGCCTGCTTGTCCTCCCAGCTCTTCTGGAGACATTCCCAGACATGTCCTCATGAAACTTACTAACCAAGTTCCCTGTGAATAAAACTAGTTTCCAGCACCATACCCAAACTTTTTACTGGCACTTTACTCTATAGCTTCCATGTGTTTCAGCGTTTGTCACTACCTGGTCCTAATTCAGATGAGGCTCAGCCTTCTAAGGAGTGGTTTATAATGGACACTTATTAGGACCAAGGAGTTCATCAGATGCTTGGATTCCAGGAGACCGACTCTGCGGTCACTTCTAGAAAAGTGATGACATTTCCAAAGCCACTGTACACGCTAAGCACATACTACGTCATCCACAGGGAGCAAAACCGTGCCCTTCGCTGATAAGAGCCACAGCCACATTTTCTCCCACAATGCAGCGCAGTTGTAGAAAGTCCAGCTTTGGAAACTCTGGAGATGTTTTGGGCATCAAAGCACGGCTGGCAAAGACCAGCATCTCCTGTCAGCACGTCCACCCAGAGCTCCTGGCAAGTTCGAGAGAAGGTCGGGCAGCCAGCTTTCATTACATCTACCCGCATCCTCCTTCTAAGCCTCCTTGAAGGAGACGGCCAGACACATTTCAGCTCCTGTCACTTTCCAACATCCAAGGGACCGTCTTAAATCCTTTGGCACGTTGAACGCCCTCTATCACATATCGCTCCAGTTCCAAGGAGGCACGGATTGAAGGGGATCGGGACTTGAAGGGACCCACGTTCAGCCTGTCCTCCAGCGATGGGCCTGCACGTTTGACAGCAGGGACGATGCCAGCGGCCTGGAAGATCTCTGCAGACGTTTTCAGTGACCGGTCCTGTGAGCTGGCCGAGCCGCAGATGGGGCCCACGTTGTGTCCGTCCTGTAGAGGAGGACATCTTGTCTGCACATAAGCTCCCCACTTGTTCCCAGCAGAATCCTGCCAACCTAAACCGGTTCCTTCCCAACAATCCTCCATGGTGTATTTCTGCTTCTGAGGACATCTTCCAGGACAATGGGAACACCAACTAAGGAGGCTGCATGCTGGCTAAGAAACTCTCTTTGTAGAGAGAAAGGCTCAGTTTCCATATTGTATGGGGTTTACTACTATATAATTGCTTCTATGCATTACAAGCTATACATTTCTTCCACCTTCAACTGCTACAAAACCTGCTCGACTTCCACAGCTTGTACCTGTAGCTCATGGTATTTAAAGATAATAACAAATATGGAATCTGTGGAATCTATTGCATTTACAGAAAGTATAAAAATATCTATCCCAGATTTGTAGAACTAAATATTATCCAGCCACCCATCCATTGATTCATCCATTCATTGATCCATCCATTCCTCCATATAGTTAAAGCACTGTTTGGATACTGACGGAACAAGCATCATACGCCTTTAAAAACTAAAGTCTGGGGGGGGCGGGGAAGGGGAAAAAAACAGCGACGCGGAGGCAGGAATCCAAATGGAAGCGAGAGGCGGCTCCAAAAAGATCAGGAGTCCGAGCACACGTCGGAATCTCGGTGTCCGCCTGAATGAATTCAAGAGCACATCTGGTGCACTTTGAAAATGAATTGGCCCGGCACTGCTATGATAATGACAGCGTCTCAGTCTAATAATTTTGAGAACAGTGCATTCCAAATGTCACCCAGATCGGTCCAATGCCCAGTTTGTCCACGGACTTGCGGGGACGAGTGACACTCCGGTTTTGTACGCCGTCACCCCAACTGCTTTCATCGAATACTAATATTATTTCTTATGCACGGTGTTTCTTTTGATTCCATTATTTACATTGACTTATTTGATAAAAATAACAATTTATTAGAACGATTCGTTACCAAACTGTTATGCGTAAAGGCAGACATTATTATTCTGGTGATTGTTTATTTTTCTTCCTCATCGTTTCATGTAAGTTTTTCAAAGAAAACAGTAGCAACGGGCAGCAGGGGTTTATATTTTTTGACATCGTAATTACACATCGACAGGCTTATCCAGGCCTCCAAAGTGCCCTTGACAGCCAATGCAACGGCGCAAATGGGCTCCAGTCCCATGCATTGTACCATGGCGGCGCAGCCTGGTTCTGCGACGGTGGCTGTAGCCCCAGGGGCCGGGCGGGAGGGGGGTACTGGGTTGGCGGAGGAGGGAGGGGTCGCTCAAAGGCATCTTTCAGACGACTAATTAGGCAGCGCTCGCGTAGGTATTCTTGCAAGAAATCTTATCAGGCAAGTACCTGGCATCCAATTAGGCAGCTCGTACGCACCGACCCGCTCGCGGAGCAGAAAACGGAGGCCCCCGCGTGTCAGCGCGCTAATAACGACCCGCGGCACAACCCGCCAGAGGAAATCGTAACCTGTGACACGGCACCTTCTCCCCCAAACATCTGGCTGGCCAAGGGCAACAAGGGGAGAGGCACAAGAGCGGAATAAGGAGGGGCCTTAATGCATTCACCGCACCTCAGCGGGAGCAGAAGAACCCCTTCTGTCAGATACGGCCCCGATTGTTGTTATTCCCTCTCCGCTCGGTGCTGTCAGTGCAGTAAATTAATATAATTAAGCACAGTTTTTTGGCGCACGGGGGTATTGTTCTGCATGCGCACGCTGAAACCTTAATCTAGCCGCTCGTGTGTGACAAGGATGGGGAGGTGGAGGTGGGGGTGGGGGTTGGGGGGGGGGTGGCCTGTAAGGTTTGGCAGCGAGGCCAGCCCTTAATTTCCAATGTGACACGAAAGCGTTCATTTGTAAGGTGAGCATTAGGCTCCCTCCAATTTATCTGCATTCGCATACATCTGGCAGGCTTCAGCAGGGTAAATTAAACACTGAAGTTCACTCGCAAACTTCCAAACGCGCGCGCGAATCGCTCCGTGAACAGAGGAAAATGACTTAATCGCGTTCGAGCTCATAATGTGGTCTCTGTGGACGCTTCTAACCTTTTGCTTTTTTTTTTTTTTTTTAAAAAAATCTTTTTGAAGTACAGAGTCGAGGAGGACGAGCGCGTCCACTCAGATTAGCCAGAGAGAGCCACGATATGATGATGCACAGAGCGAGAAGACAACCGCGCCGCAAAGCGCCGGTACGGCCTTTATTCTTAAACGTCTTCGGAAATGCAACGGCGCCGATCTTGCCAGTTATTGTCGTTTATTCATTCGGCTGATGCTTTTCTCCAAGGCAAATCGCAAAGTCGCGGTGGTAAACTGAGAGGTGTTAAAATTGTTCACCCCTTTATTACAGCTGGGTGAATTGTACTGGAGCAGATCACGATAAGCACCGCTGTCGAGGGTGCTGGGATTCAAAGCCAGGTCCTTTGAATACAAGGTAACTGCTCGAACCGCTGCGCCCCCTGCCGCTTTGCGGTTGAGGGCTCAGCGGACAGGGATCTGGGGATAAAGGATCGAGCGCACAAGTGTAACCCAGCCCGGGAAGTAAAAATGTCCATCGTGTCAAACCTGCAGAGTCGAGGTGTCTTGAAGGCGCGACCGCGGAGCCTGGACCGGCTTTAACCTTCATTTTTCACAGCGTGCGTTTAAGTGTGCTCGGCCTGCCGCAAGCCACGGAGGAGGCCTCGGTCAACAAACAGTGTGAAGCACTTAAAAGCAGGGCAGCTTCCCGCACGGGGCGCACTTCCCTTCGGCTAAAAGCTGCCAAGACGGTGGAAGTACCGGGAGAAAGTCGAGGGAATAAAGGCCTCCCGCCACGACTCCCTCTCCCCACCATCCCCCAAACAGCGTTCTCCTCCTCCCGGTCAGGTCTAATGCGCAACAAAAAGCCTGGTTCTCCAGGAAGGAAAACCTCTTAAAAAAGGTTAATTTAAGGAAAAAAAACTGTAAAATGAAAACGTCTGAGAGAAACGCTTGATAAACGTCAACGGAGCTCGGCGAAAGCGCAGACCCTCGAGACAATGTACTCTGGCGGGCACACCATGTCGGGCGCGCGGCGGGGAAGGGCCAGCCGTTTTGTTTTCCCGCCGCACTCGACCCTCGCCTCCCCCCGCCCCCGACCCCCCCACCCCGAGCCCCTGACGGAGAACAAAAAGGTCAGCCGTACCCTCGGCCGCCTTTGCAGCACGCTGCGCCCCGTGTTTATCCACCAAACTAATCTATTCTTGTTACTCTCCACTTCAGAGGGAGGTTCTCATCTGTGCCCCCCCACCACCACCACCCCCACCCCCTGCCCAGCATCGCAGCCGCTGGCCGCCTCCATCAACCGCCCCCACCTACCCAACCACATCCCCATCAACCCCGGGGGAGTGTGCTGATGGCATCTGGCCGGCTCACGGTGCGAGGAAGATGGCACGGAGCTGCCATTAAATTCAATTATATGGGTCAATGTTTTTATTAAAGGATTTCTCAAACTAAGTCATCAGGATGGCAACTTGCTGTTTGTTTTCCCGCGACCTTTTCCGCACAAGGATGGGGGAAGGTAATCTAAAGCAATTAGGGGCCAAGCCAACGAGCATAACGGAGCAGGTGGCTCTTGTGTCACGTAAGGATTTTTCGATTCTCCACAGTGTATATTTCATGAGCCGATAATAACATATACTGTTCCAGTTATTATGTCTAATGCAAGCAGGAACATTTCACGTATAAGTCCTGTATAGTGTAATTCGGTGTTCGTAGAAAGGATTTCTCAAGGTTATCCATACCAGTCGTAGTGCAATGTGGCTACAGTTCATTCATGAGCGCGAATATTGTGAAAGAGTGTTTATTGAGGTATATTTATTTTTGGGTCTGTTACATGTGTCAGTATCTTGGTGGTGCGTTCCAGTTGGGGTGGGCAGCCCGCCTTTGGGGGGCCATCAGTGTCAGCTACTCCCAGTGAGCGGAGAGGGTAGAGTGTTAGAGGAACAACCTCCCCCACAACAGATGCCACCCCAGGACCTCCACGCAGAGACGTAGCTTCTGAAAGACACGTTTAGTGTCTGACCTTTCCAGAGCTTCAGCTGGACCAGGGGGGCTTGGAGCACAGGGAGAGGAGGAAGACAAGTGAAGGTTCTGCATCCAGAATGCTGTGAGGTTTCGTCCACATTGACAACTAAGAAAGGTTCTGGCTCATCATTTGCCATCCATGGGAAGTCAAGGGTGAATCAGAGGTAGGCAGCAGGTGACAAAATGGTTAGGGGTGCTGCCTTGGAAGCTGAAGGGTCTAGGTTTGAACCCAAACCCCTCCTCGGTTGTACTTTAAAGTGCTCCAATATAAGGCAATATGGGTAAGTAATTGTAATCAGCTTAACATTGTAAGTCACTCTGGAGAAAAGCATCAACTAAACTAATTAATTCTTATTCTGGGGGAAAACGTACCATTCGAGAAGTCTGACGTCTCCGTTCTCCTCCGCACTGCTGCCTCCCCAGAAACACGTTGATTTCTTTTCACGCTGAATATGTCGCTAAGATCACTTGTTGGTCGTTCTGGATCCTGAACTAATAAATGTGGTAACTGTGGCCCGGTGGCTGAAACACTTCAGTGCGGTGATTCGCTGTTTCCGGCTCCTTCCAAGAATGATGTATTATAGGAGCGAAAAAATACTAATGTCTTCCTATTGAAATGTCCCTTCTTCTCCAAGAATGACACATAAAGGACAGCGCTGGCATCATCACCACCGCTGGCTTAGAGTGTCACGCTTCCCGCGAACACAGAAAAGAGATTCTGTGGAGGAGAACGTAGCCGTGCAGTGACTTTTTTCCCTGCCTAGAACCTGACCCCAGTTTTTTGTCCCCTAACAGGTGTTGGCTAAATGATTATAAATCGGCTCCTGGATAAACATTCATCGTGAATCCATGCGGCGCTGGCACTAATGTAATTAGAACACGAACATCAGGCCGCTGAAGTCCCTCCATCTGTCTGACGTTCCAATTTCGTTATCGGCAGTGGCGGCAGAAGAGGAGGCGCAAGGAGACGTCAGTCGGCCTGGCGGAGGAGGAGGCGTAAGGAGACGGCAGGAGGGTCCCGGCGCGTGGCAGCTCGCCCGTACCTGCGAGCGTCTTGTAGGATGTCTGTAATTGTCTGGAAGAGAATGTGAGGAATGTCCTCTTTGCCGCTCCGTGCGGAGCAGGGACGGAGATGAGCCGCCTGGAGGAATGATGTGCCCCTGCCACGGCAACCCCCGCCCCCCCTGCCCCCGCCACATGGTCTCAAGGACAACCGGGGCAGAATGGTGCCGCTTTTTCTTTTTTTTTTTGTCCTGCCACTTCTGCTGAGCTTCCCTCTGTAAAAGCTGCAATCCTGCTGTGAGTGCTGTACTTGTACATAGCGCTGCCCAGCCACAATTTCACATTTTCACTCACGCAATAAGATATGCAGTTTGATATATGTGAAGTTTAAACCTGCGACAAGGGTGCTTAAAGTAAACTGAATGGCTTCCGAAGACCCCTTAGTATCGGTTCTTTCTCATTCGGGGCAGTGGGTTGCGTACTGCCGTCACCTTGCAGTCAAATGAGCCATGTTTAACTTCTGCTGCAATACCCTCAGTCAAGGTACTTACCCTGAATTACTCCAGTAAAATTACCCAGGTGTATAAATGGATAAATAATTATTAAGTGGTTTGTTATGGAAACCCAACACTGCAATTCTCCTTTAGAGAAAGGTATAAGCAAAATTCGTAAATAATTTATTTTGCCAAAGGACTGTTATATGTAGGGTCATCATAAATAATTCATTTTCTCAAAGGACTGTTATATCTATGGGTCATCCTGCTTGGCAGCTGATAATGTGGTCTGAGATTGGAAACTCTAATGTTACACCTTGTCCTACAGCTAAAGCCCCATTACATATCTGCTGAAATTCATCCTTTAAATGTCGATGAACATTTCCAAGAGTGGATATGTTTTTGACAAACTCTCATGTTGAGCAGGAACTTTTGAGCACATTTAATCCTTATTAATCACCCATCCAAAACTGGGCAGCCCTTTATAATTGCTTACACAGCATTTGTGAAATATGCATTATCACATAATGGTGTGTTGTACCTTTCAAACAACTTAATCCCTAGTCATTACCACAAGTTCTCGTGTGTGTGTGTGTGTGTGTGTGTATGAGTCTCTTAATTCTGCATTAAATGCACTTTGCTCTTTATTATAGTCTCACCCATAGAACATATAAAAATCAACAAAACTGGTGATCATTAATTTCATGTGTTCAGATATCCGATGTGGAGAATGTCATGAAACCTTATGACAGTTAACTTAAATAAACCATGTTTATGATGGATAAAAGTTACAAATGGATCACATTTGACCAGAACTCATCCCAAGGGTTAACTGTAGCAAGAATCTCAAATACCATCCAAGGACACTACTGGTTCGGTTCTACTAGTCTGGTCCCACTAAGGTCTGCCCTTGTTCCACTAGGCAAGCAGGACGATTGAATAGATCAGAAAGAGCATTCAGCTCGAGTCAATTCATCTGTTTTGCCATTATAGATGGGGGAAGTACAACAAAATTCAATTTCTGCAACTTTAATTTATGTATACTGTATTATTTACAGTATATTGCTTCCATAAAACCCATATGAGAGTATTGGGTGGGTTTGAAGATGTTTTCCTAGATGTTTATCTAGAAGCCTCAAGAGGGCCGGTGTTGAGTTTGCGGAGCACTTGCACGCACCAGTCATCACTGTCCCCCAGTATGAGACAGTGATCACTCATTTGTTCATTTCAGTCACCCCGCTGTTCCTTTTTCCCTCCACCATCCAATGCCCAGCGCTTCCAACACTCGTCATCTCCCGTTCCTTTTTTCTCTTTCGCTGTGAGCGGAAGATGCCCTTATGTACCGCCGAGTCTTCATCAAAACATTCAGCCACAGAGAGGGGGGGCGGGAGAAAGTTAGGAAACGAGCACCAGTTTGGCCGGTGGGAGCCTGAAGGTCTGCCATCTGCCACCATCCAAAGTCACAGTGGCCACCTTCGGAACATATGCGACGAAGCCCTGGGTGAGGCGGCCCAAGGAGTCCTGCAGGAGGCTGGCAGGAGGCTGGCAGAAGGCTGGGGTGGGGGAGGGGGGGCAGGCGGCCAGCGGGCAGCCACCAGGAAGACAACCCGGTGGCCGCTGCGGGGTCACGGCAAACAGCCGCCACCGAGGACCGGGGAGAGTCGGCAAAGGAGGAGGCTGTGTTAGCGCTATGGAAACTGCGGTGGGGGGTATGGGCAGTGGCAGGGCTTGGCAGTCACCGAGATGCCCGCCCTGCCGCTTGCCGAAAAACTGCCCCGGGGCATCTTCCACCGCAGCCAGCTTAAAGAGCAGGGCAAAAGCGGCACGTTGCTTTCATCCTGTTCATTTTTACTAACAAGCACAACGAGGGGGGTGGGCAGGTGGGGGCTGGGGGGGATCTCACAGTCTCACAGCGGTGGGTTTATTGGTTTGAATTACAAAGGAGTCATGTTAATCTACTTGGAAAAAATGTTTTTACATGCTTGTTCTTTTGTTTCTTTTCTCTCTGTGTTGCTGGGTACAACCAGTTTTTAAAGAATATATATATATATAATATTTGTCATGATTTTAACAGGAAAGTGCTCATTAAGAGTGAAAAAACAAAGTAATAATTGAAAAGTAGAACTTTACAAGTACCAGCTATATGGAAACTTGGGTTTTTAATACTTTATCAATTTATACAAAGTTCTAGTAGTTCTAAGAAAAGCTTTCCCAAATAATCTGATGAATTTTTTTTTTCTAAAAGGCTGGGCAAGAGCTGTATACTATATCCCCTTATAGCTCCCCATCATTCTCATAAACTGCGACAACCTTGATGCATTTAATATATTCTCTGTCTATAAATTAGCAGCATCACCAACAGACACACATACACTCTTTGAAACCGCTTGCCCCCTACAGGGTCACGGGGAGCCAGAGCCTAACCCAGCAACAGAGGGCGTAAGGCTGGAGGTGACACACCCAGGACAGGACACCAGTCCATCACAAGGTACCCCAAGCAGGACTTGAACCCCAGACCCCTTAGAGAGCAGGACCTGGTCAAACCCACTGCACCACTGTGTCCCTCCTCACCAAGAGAGTTGCGTTTAAACCTAGTAAAAATTAACAATACAAGCCTCTGCTTTCTTTTGCAGATTTGCACTGCTCTCTTATGTAGGCAGGTGTGCAAGTGTAAACTTCACATGCTCTCTAAGGTCTTGAGAGAAAGTGCATACTTAATAGTATTTCAGAAAAGGTTTCTGTCTCACACATAAACACGAAAAAAGAAGACATTTACATGTAGTAAATTTGCAGATGCTTTTCTGAAGTGACGTAAGACAACGTAAGCAAAGGTGGACAAAGAGTCAAAGAGTCAGAGAAATTTGGTTCTTGTACCACAATCAGTTTGTCGAATACCAGAAGGCGTACATTTTTCCAGCTTTATTAATAATAATATATTGCTTTATTGATTAAGATGTTATTTAGCTGACACAAAGGCAAATTGCTATGTTAAGCTTGCATACTGAGGTAGTTACATTTATTTCACACACTAGTAACTTTTGCTGCGGTAATTCAACATTGTGCTCAAGGTTGTTACCACGAGACTGGGGATTCGACCACAAGACCTTCAGTTCTAAGGCGACAGCTTTCAATACCTCAGTTGGCTGATGGCACTGGTATTAGGTGTGTACTGTGTAAGGTAGCTTTGTTTTGCAAAATGAAGGTTATTTCATGCATCAAATTGCCAAGGAATTGAAGATTTCATACAAACGTGTCCATTACTGTCTTGAGAGAAGAGGACAAACTGGATCTAACCAGGATAGAAAAAGAAGATGCACAACTGCACTAGAGGATAAGTAGATCAGAGTCTGTAGTTTGAGAAAAAGAAACTTTGAGGGTCCCTGGTTGGCTGCTTCCTTAAACAGACAGACACACACAATGTCTACGGCTGCTTGTCCCCAGGGGGGCCGCAGTGAGCCGGAGCCTGGCTCAGGGGCACAGGGATGCACCCAGGAGGGGACACCAATCCACCGCAGGGCACCCCACGCAGGACTCGAACACCCGACCCACCGCACAGGAGGCCCTGGCCAAGCCCGCTGTGCCACCATGCCCCCTCCTTTAGAAAAAACATATTTTTCAAAACCTTTTCCTGCTGTCAGGTGTTGAATAAAACTCATCAGATATCCAAATGTCATCCAAGCCATGGCACTTGGCTGAAAGGGGTTTATTACAGAGCGATACTTACGGGAGGTTGTTACCATTCATTCCATAAATGAGTAAAAATGAACGATTTTGCCGGTTAGTCTATTGTGCCAACTGGTTGTTGTGTTTGAGGTCCACGGGTCAAGCCTCGAGTTATTGTGCCCCATGCGGACGACACATTCCGTATTCCTTTTATGATCCTCGTGCACAGGCAATCCTTTACCTGCCCTTTTGAACAAGCACAAATCCAAGTAAATTCCCTCTCAATAAATTGCTGAATAAAACAACACAACCTTTGGCTTGACCTTTTTGTGCGGTGAACCCTGCATGACCTTACAAGATATGTTTGGATTAAAGGGTCTTTTCCGCTGGTTCGCCCCTTCCCCCAGCCCCACCACCACCCCCCATACCCCCGGTCTGCACCAGTGTTGTTTCATATCCCAGAGACTCACCACTTCAAAGCCTGAACCCCTGACTCCAAGTGTCGCCCAAGAACGACCGGGCCCCCCAGGCCTTGAGGGACACTCCACCCCCACCGGGACACCTCCAGCTCCTCAGTGGGGCTCCGGTGGACACGGGAGGCCCTTGAACCGCGGAACCTCAGAACCTACCGGAGCATATCAAAGATTAGACATCAATCACAGGCACTTGAAGGAAGCGGGTCCCGACACAGCAAAGGCCGCACCAAAGGAATAGAAAACAAATGCGGCGAATTGGTCCTCAGTCGCAGGCGGACATGAAAGCAAAAGACCAGGCGTAATTCTTTTATTTTTTATTTTAATGGAACCACCCAACATTTTTAGAAGAAGGAAATTTAATAGCGTCTTTCATTTCACATTCGCCCTAATGATGGCAGCTGTGATACCCTTCCCCAAATGTCCTAATAAAATTATCCAGAATCTGTACTACCTCCCTGCCCTACAAATAAGGAAACGGCGTTTGTTTTTTTAAAACCATACATTTTTAAACTGAAATTGTTTTAATTTGTAGAATATTTCCTCTTTAAAATGAAATGTTACATGTCTGCAACAAGTGAAACGTTTATAAAAAAAATAAGTGCACAATTCATCCATTAATAATCCAAACTGCTGATTCAGCCCAGGGTGGAGGTGGTCTGGAGCCTATCCCGGAGGCATAGGTCATGAAGCAGGGTACACCATGAATGAGACAACAGCTGATCACAGAGCAGTACTATATTAAAAAGTGGCCAAGAACTATTTATCACCACGTATGATTATTCTGCTTCACTTTGGGTCTCTGGTGCACAAGTGCAGAGTGTCTCACAACTGATGTTACTGCTGGAAAAGAAATGAATAGGAACTCTAATGCTACCACTTGTTTAATGCAATCAGAATTTTGTCACACGTTGGGTTACATTTCGATGAGGAAATGTTGGATTGAGTTAGGGAAAGTGCTATTTTCTCTGTGGGCCATGGTGGTGCAGTTCACCTCAACATTGTCCACAAAGCACACAAAAAAGAAGTCCAGCAAGCATCCAGAAGAACCACATCGCAAGTGGGTATTCTGGGTCTTTCGATGATTTTTCCTCTCCTTTTTCATTTCGACCTCACAAGATAGATGTCTTGGCCCTAATAATTCAAAAGCACCCATTTCACTTGACTTGGGAAAGAGATAACATCACACCTATTATTTAAAGTACAGGTGGTCATCGAGTTACGACATATCCAACTCACAGCCGTCTGGGCTTATGATGACTGTCCCATTAACTTTATTATATTATTTCTGGGTCCCGATGTTTGATAATAAGGTCTGAAAACGACTGCTCCACCTGCTGCTTCATAACACTGTAAATGTAAATGTAAATAAATGTAAACACTGGCTGGCCGTGTGGCCATATCTGAGATTGTTCGGGTCTCATTAGTTTGTGGGTGTGTAGCTGTTTGCAAAACTTTTTGCTTGGAATTCCCTTCAAGTTTTTCTTTAAAAAAGCTAGAAAGTGAACAAGTGATTGTTGGTGGTAAAGAAAAGAAAAAGTGAAGGAGTGCATTTACAAACAGAAGTGAATAGAGCAGTATAAAAATATAATTATAACGCTGTACTGGATTTGTTATTATCATTACATTTCAGTATTGTTTTACTTTTACATTCACATTTATTCATTTAGCAAACGCTTTTCTCCAAAGCGATGTACATCTCATAGAAAATACAATGTGTGCATTACATTAGGAGAAAGAGACATGGCTACAGATGTGTGACTCTTAAGTACAGTTATTTTGTTTCCTTCACCACGTGCACCGACGTTCATCACGCAAGTAGCTGCAGAAAACTTTAGCAGAATATCAACAGCTCTGAATCAAATTTTAATTTTATTTTAACATTAATAATGTATGAAATTGGTAAAAATGTATTTTTTAAAAGTCCTATTACACAACAGCATTCACGCATGGTAAATGATTGTTTTCTTATGGTTAACAATAATTTTGTACTAGTTAGAAGTATTGCCTTGTAGGAATCAGCTTTGAATCCCACTTCTTGTTGCAGTTCCCCTTGATCAAGGTACTTGGCCTGAACTGCTCCAGTCAAAATTACCCAGCAGTATCAATGGGTAAAGACACTGTAGAGAATAGTGGCAGCTTAACAAATAAAAAATAAAAACAATTATTTGTTAAATGTCATTTCTCACAGTTCCTTGGAAGCCTGATAGCCAAAGAGGCTTTGGTGTGGGACCCTTAAGGAAGGAAATTAAAAAAACTAATTGAAAATTTTCAAATGGTAACATGGAGTCACCAACTCAAATGAAAAGAGTTTGCTAAATAAATAACTGGCCTGACATATTTATGTCCATAGAATCTGTTTGCTACACAAAAGAGAGACAGTGGAGAAATTTACTTTAAATACATTTTATAACATATTCATTATTCATATAACATGCACTTCAGAGGCATTATCAAAATTCTCTCGAGATGTACAGCATGTGATATAAATAATGAAAAAAATTGAAAATAAACATTTTCCAGTATTTGGGGAAACACCACTAACATTAGGGCTATTTTCAAGTGTCAGTATTCCTCTTCTAAACCACAAGTTCAGGTATTTGACAAGACTAGAAAAAGAAAACAGCTCATTGAAAATAATCAGGTATAATAAGGCTTGCTCTTGTGATGCAGAAATGGTGATACCATCTAGGTGTTACACCAGACTGCTGTGCCAAAGGAAAAACATGGTAAAGTCCGATGGTAGAAAGAGCTTTGCAAGCTGTTCATTAACTGCAGCTCATCGTTTCTCGCTGGGCCCAGATTTTTCATCAGTTAAACTATGACTTGTATTCCATGTATTACTGCTTCAAATTGTCATCCCCAGAGCTCAAATTCATGTTTGGCCTCCAAAGTGGCAGTAAGACACCAAAAAATACACCACTTAATTGAATCTGGCATGCGAATGAAAGTCTTGAAAACCGAGTGAGGAAAGTTGTGCAGCATTTGCCCGCAACTTAAGAGCCAAAGACCAGGGTGCGAGCCAACGGTACAGAGGGGCTCAGATTGTAAATGCATTCTGGATGACAAATGCACGATGGCCGTGCGTTCAAAAATAATGCACTCAATCGCACACTTTTATGATTCCAACCAGTTTCGGCCCAATTCGTTGCAGCTAGGGTATAATTTTCATCCTCACCTTTTCTGGTAAACTTCTTCAAGCCCAGTCAACTGTGCAATCCGTTTGCACGAAGGCTACAAGGCAAAAGCAACGTAAATGTCCATCTCTGAGTAGGAAAGGCCACTCTTGACACGAGCGACCCAATGCACAGCACCGACGCCTTACCGTGTTAAGGTCCCGCCCTCATCGGCGCTTGCCTACTGAAAGGCCTTCCCCGAAAATGCACGTGTGTGCAAACGTTTGTCCTTATGCGTGTGTGCGCTAAACCAGGCGGGCGCTTCGGCCGAGACCCCGTGCCGCTGTTTCCGACAGCATGCTTTTTTTTTAAATTCGCATAAAGCTATGCAGCTAAGAGCCTTGACTCATTTTTATCATTTATCTTGGCAATTCACCACCTTTTTTTGCCTGCTTCCTTTTAACTATCTAAAAATCCATAGGGTGGGGGGGCAGTAATGGGGGGTAGCGTACTGCCATCCAACGAAGGGGCAGAGAAAGGCTAAAAAGCACAATCTGTTCCCTTTTGTGCAGCGCATTACGGAAGTGTTAGCCATCAGAGTGGGGTGGGGGCGCAGAGGGGTGGACGCACACTCGCATAGACTTGTTTTCGCTGTGATTAGAATCCCTTAAAAAAGACTGTAATTCGAGAAAACAAAATCCACTGGAAACGAAGCATTTCAATGGGGTCCTGCTATTTGTGCAAACAAGCATAATAAAAACCAAACAAACGGCGCGTCCTCCTTTGAAATCAATAATGTGCCGTTCCTTTATCGGCCTGATTAGGGCACTTTGCGAGGCTTCAATGGAAAACCTTGCTGACATCCTTCCCCGCAAACCCATCCGCCCTGCCCAAGCAGCCATACCCCCAAAACAAATGTGAGATGTGAATTCGTGATGAAAAACGGATTGAAAAAAAAAGGGAAAAAGGGGGAAAGCGGGTCTTAATGACAACCTTGATGGGCCTGTCCTCTTGTTTTTCTTCCATTTGCTAATCCCCAGCTGCATCGCATACCGATCTGCATGAATGAAGGTAGAGGCACAAGAAACCTCCCACTTATTTCATTTTCATCTCACTTTCCTGTAATTATTCCCCAAAACTGTTTGCACAACAATGCTGGAAAACATCTGCAAAAACAGGTAATTAATGTGTCAAGCCAAACTAATGCATTTTATACAGAGACTATGCTTTGCCGACTGTAATTATAAAGCATTTTTTTCTTCCCCCAACATCCACCCACCCCCCCACCCCCCCTTTCTGGTAAATGATTATTTGTTAGATAATGCTTCATGTAACGTGTAAGTGGTTATTTGTGAAGTATGTATTTAGATGCATTTGCCATGGTGAGCGCTCGCTGAACAGAAAATCGCGGCCCCCGTCTTCGGTGTTTGCCATTCAGTCATTTGCATCAATCTTCTAAAATGATTCCCGATTCTTCGCTGCGAAATATTGCATTACGTTCTCACTCAGTGTGGAAAAAAAAAAGAACCAAAAAAAAAAAAAACACAAAAAAACTGAAAACCTGCCGCATACGGCAGTTAATTGCAAAAACACAGAATAGAGGAAAATGCAAAGATGACCAAAGGTAATGTTTTCCATTTCGTGACAGAGGGGGTTTTTTTTATTCTTCATTAAAGCAAAGGCTGTTTGGGATAATTGTGTCCACCAAAAATATAGGATGCCAAATCATTTTTTTGTCCGCATCTCAACAAATGTGATAATTTGCCTGTTTCGTTTTGCCTGACTTTAAGTGTGCGTTGTGAAATTCTTTAAAACGCGAGCAAGCGGGAGCACGTCGGTGTGGAGGGAGGAGGGACAGGCTGCGCGGCGCGCCGCTCCTCTTGTTTGTTTTAAGTGAAAAATAATTAACAGTGTAAACAAGGGTTTAGCAGCAAATGCCTCGGGGACGGCAGACATTAATTCCTTGCTCACTTCCAGGTCCAAAATTGCCCCGGGGAGCCTCTCTGGCCCTGCCAAAGTGGCGGGGAGTCCTGCCACTCCGAAGGACAGAGGCAAAATGTCACTGGGGCCGCTCTTGGTGGTCAGGGCAGGGACCATGAGGCCATGTGGTGGCACTGAGGCCAGGCAACCTACAGATCAGAATGTTTTCCACTGGAGAAGGTTGCCATATGCACAAAGTCAGTCAATCGATCAATCGATCAATCGATCTATCTATCTATCTATCTATCTATCTATCTATCTATCTATCTATCTATCTATCTATCTATCTATCTATCTACTGGATGTTTACAAATGTTACCACAATCCTCAGTGTGTAAAAGTGATTTCTTTAAAGATCTCCAGCGTAAAGGTACACTGTGTCTCACACCTGATGTACCTTTAGGGTGGGGTGGAGGATCGGGGGGGGCAAAGCTCTAAAATGCATCCTGCTGATGCGTTTAATCCCGTTCGCTGGAGTGGCCCGGGTTGGAACCTCAGACAAACAGGTGCATACGAGTGTGGCGCCCCCCCTGCCTCGATCCCTTCTATATTCTCTTCCCAGGGTCAGCGGGATACCCGCATCTCGGCTGCCCGCCTCTCGCTCCCCCAACATCCAGGGCGGGATCGCTCTCCATCGCCCCGAAGGGAGGATTGCTTGGAAGGGGCTGCAGCCTCTGAACGAGGACCGCGAACGCACCCGGCGGGCATAGAGGCGGAGGAGCGCGTTGCCTTTTTTTACGGTGTGGCGAGTGACGGCTGCGGCGGTGGAGGTGCTGGGAGGTGCGTATCTTTCTGTGTACAGCCAAGATGTCAGCAGGTGGCAGCTTGTTGCCAGGTGACACTGTGCAAATGACAAAGAGTCGTTCTGTAGCAGAAAGCAGCCCATCCACGGGCACAATCGTATGATGCCAACAGTCAGCGGTGTGACAAAGAGCTCGCCGAGGAACTTCAGGGCAGCGAATCAGGGATGAGGGATTGATGTGTTCCTGTGTAGATGAAAAAGTACATGTTTTAAACAAAGTGAATAAGGAAGGCCTCCTAAACAGTTTTTTTTTTGTTGGTTTTTTCATCAGTCTGCTTCAGTACGTCTGTTTTTCACATTTTACTTGTATCTTGGTTCAGTCCTGCATATAAATACATTTTCTGTTAATTCCCTCACACCCCATGGCCTATGCTTACCATAAACCCATAAAGCACATGTGGAGCCAAATAAAATCCATGTAAAAAGAATTTTCTCTATCGGCATTATGTTTTTTAGAAGTTATTGATATCTGGATGTTGATTTCATGTCTTTCTTACATGATTGAGCTCAATGATGAGATACTGGTCAAACTGCCACTGTATGTAAATCACTGCAACAATTTACAAAATTTTTATACTTACTTTTTTATTTTTCTAGCTGTTTTCTCCTGTTTTTATTATTTCTCTCATTTTTCAACGTCTAATTACAAAACAGAAAGAAGCAATAAAACTATCCGTAGGAAGGTGAAATTCAAGAAAAGTTTGCATCTTTTCACACTTACTACAATACGTATCATATAAAACCTGTTCAAAAACCTAAAAAAATCGCATTTAGAACATTTTGTAGAGATTCTCAAGTTGCCTTGCTCTAATCAAAATATGAATTTTGTTTTAAAAAAAACTTGCTTCAATGTAAATAACATTATAGCATAAAACATCTCCTTATGACTCTATGGTAACCCAAATCTTTTTTGTTTTATTTTTACAAAGAAGAAATAACTCATTGGTCCCTCTTTCAGAAGTGAGAATTCCCCTTTGTTGTGAAATGAAATGTTATACACTAACGCACTGGCTTTTTTTACATCTCTTACATAGTTTGCCTGACTGCAGGCTTTATATATACACATATATATATATATATATATATATATATATATATATATATATATATATATATATATATATATATACACATACATATATACTGTATAACAGTTAGATATGTACTGTACGATATATACATATATATACTTATACACAGTATATATGCACAGTATATATCTAACTGTTATATATACTGTATATACAGTATACATATGTAAAACTGTTTATATATGTATATATGATGAATGGCGCTTCCTTGTTCCTGTCGCACAACACATAAGCACTGGGGTCTAGGCCACATTAATGAAAACTCATGCTGTACATAAATTATGTATGCGACAGCAATAAAGTGCAGGTCAACAACAAGAGGGGGACTTCATATTTCAGTGCAGGTAATGCTAATCGGCTGTTGTTAGTATAATGAAGTGACAGAGTCAATATGGGAACACTTGAGGGAGTTGTGTTTATCTAAGAAAGAGTGCTGGGAATAAATCGAGCCAACGGGTGAATAAAATGGCAAGAGGAGACAGTGACCATGTAGGCTGCCTTTGCAGGACCACAGCCAGCATTATAAAGGAGCCTTGATTAAAAAGGGACATTTTAAACACACTTATGTGCTCCTGAATGAATTACTGAATTATAACTGCTTTTTTGAATTTTCATTACTCACAATGGAAAAACTGCAATCATTATTTTACAGTTGTGAACAGATGGCGGTATCATAACTCCACTTTTCAGGCTGGCTGACAAGTGTCAAGTCAAATTCCACAGGAATACCTTTCTCAGACATCTTCATAAAGAAATGGTCTCATTGTTGAAATCTCCTTGGTTGTAGAATTTGCAATACATAAATAATTAAATGAATTAATAAATGCAAAATACAGACAGATTCCATGCGATGCGGTGAAGATAACATAAGGGTGAAGTAATGGAAAAGGGCATTTCATTCACTTCATGTTTTTGTGCTTCAAAATTATATTACAAATACACTACATACAGTCTATTTGTAATATAATATATACAGTCATTCTTATTTTTACATAATAAGCAAATAATTAGCATGTATTAATTTCAAATTTAAAAAAAATAGTTTTTCTTCATCTACCCTCTGGGATTTTTTGCTCCATAGCCCCGTCTCTTTTTTCCATTTCTTTCTTTCTCCTTTGCTGGTTCCCGACTCTGATTTAACAACAGTTTATGCCACAGCATCAGACTCAATTTTCTTATTTGTATAATTTGTGTTTGTTGATTGCCTATTGTGCACACAGCAGCAGCTTCCATAATCTCCGCTTTACACACGTGAAACTTGTACATGAGAAACCTGTAATCAGCCAACACCGTAAAACCACGTCTGGGAATTCAATTCACTGTACTCGACTGAGCAGCAGGACACCTATAAATTAAAAATTAACTGGTTATGGTAAACTAACTCGAGCTAAATAGTTTTGCACAATTCTGCGGTGCTTCGCCGACTGTTCTGGGGGGAGTCAAAGCAGTGTAAATAATTTAATGTAGCCAATAAGAGCCTAGTCACTTGTTGGCTTTGATGCAGCCCGAATTCAGCGGCTCAGTTCTGAATACAATGGAAACGGAATTATGAAAATTCTTCTTTTTGCAATTATTGCTTTTCGTTGTAAATTAGAAAGGTATTTAATTTCAATTTTAAATATGCTGATTCGTAACAAAGTACTAATTTAAGCACAATGTGTAAGACAGTTCTACTCCCCTAGTAGAGTTCCCCAGTACTTGCATAATATGCATAATGCCGCCCAGGTCCTTTGGACGAGACTCTTAATCACTCTAAATATGGCTTCTTCTCAGAGGGCAGCTGAGGGGACGGGTCACCGTGTTCTCTTAGCGGTGTGACGCAACGCAGGTCAGCAAAAAGTCCTGCATTTACAGCAGTGCTGGAGTGAGGACAATGTACTGGGAGGAGGGAGACAGGCCGGCATGGGGTCCGGGGGTTGGGGGGGAGGTTGGGGGTGACACTGGCCTTATTTCTGAGTAACAGCTGTCAAACCAACCCCCCCAAACATACCCCCCACAACCACCTTTTACTGTACTCCACGTCCGTGTTTGCTTTCCATTACAAGCATCCAGGGAATTTAACACCTCGAGTAACCCTTGACTTTAATCTGGGCAAAAAGACACAAGAATGAAAGAGTAATTGGATTCAATTCTGTAAAATGATGCATGACAATTCAGCACTATTTATATATTGTATAGATATATATATATATAACAGAAAATTTCAATTTTAGGTCTGTACATTGCTATTTATAATAACTGAGCCAAATAGAAACATGGGTAGTTTTTACTGTATTGCACCAGCATCAACACCTTGACCATGTACGACCATGTGTGTTACTGTAAATGTAAATGAAATACCTTGATCAAGGCTACTACAGCAGGCCCTTCTGATTGCAAGGTGACAGTCGAAACCCCTGCGCTTCCTGCAGCTGCCTAATCTGCGAACCCTTTTTCACTATGCAAACTCATTGTAGAGACTAGAAGATGCACCGTGAAAATCCCAGAGACTCCGAGCCCAGCATTCTAAAAGAATTAAGGAAACCAATATCCCAGCAACTGGAAACCAGGCGGCCGTCTTCCATCACTCCGAGTTTGAAACCTTCCCTCTCGGAGCTCTTTGCCCGTCGCTGGTGTTACAGAGTCGTCCCTCTGCTCCGGTCCCTTGCTTAATTATCCTTTGTGCCGTGCACAAACAAGATTAAACCGCAACACACAGAGGAATTTGCCTTTATTGCGCGTGGAATTCCCTGGGAGCTCGGGGGCAGTGGTCTTACACCACTCAAATTAATGTTTGATGTTCGAATTACAGTTTAATGGAATGTGCACACATTATTAAAAAGGGTTACCTATGTTACTGCTGTTGTGAACGTAATTAATGGTCTTTTGTTCACGAGCGAGACGTCTGAGTCAGAAATGGCCTGGTGGATATCGGGGCGGGGGGGGGAGGGGATAACACAGTCCTCTCACAATGGTACCCGGAGCAAAGGGGGAAAGGTGAAAGGTACGAAGACTGCAGCAAAAGTGCGTTTTTACTGACTGCTGCTCATGCAGTTTTTTCTTGCCTTTAGAAATTAATTGACATATTTCAAAATATTGTTTCAAAAACAACTAAGGATGGCAGCAAGAATGCATATAAAAAGAATACAATGACACATTATGTATACAGTATGTGCGTGTGTGTTATTGTATTCTTATTATACATATGTTCCTATTGTATTTATGTGTACAGTACAGAGAATGTGTTATGGCAACGTACCATGGTTATTCGTCAAACATTGTTTACGCAGTGGAAACACAATTGTTTCCTTCCTTTTTAAGCTTTTTTTAAAGCATTTTGTTGAGCAGCATGTAGGGAAAAATGCACCTGTCTGGGATCAGTGTAACACCGGACTGTGTAACGTAACGTAAAAGCCGAAAGCACTCAGAAGCGAATTTAATAGTGATTTGTCGGATAAGTACAGTTGATGATGTCATTTATTATGAATGAAGTCATCACCTAATGCACAGAGGGAAAGGTTCTCGCAAGTAGCACATTTTTATTTAACTTTGTCGTTCAGTCTTTACTTGGGAAATTAATCATGATGGTTACATATGCAGTTAACACACGTGGAACTAAAGATTTAATTTAGTCATATTATTGGGAATATTATCCTCTTCATTTTCCATCAGCCATTGGCTTCTTATGAATAATACTTTCAGCATCTCATAGCTGAAGACTACAGTTGTACAGCTGGTTTATCACATGAAACACACTACGGGTCTTCCTCTAAGTGTGGCACAAGTGCATTAAATTATGCCACAGGGACCTCTACTGGATCCACATGCATTGTGCAGTGGACATATTCCCGCTCTGGACATCCTCTGCGCAGTTTCTCAGCTATGTAAAAACTGATCGGCCTCTTATCAGTGCACATGATGAGAGAGCACATGGGACCTCAGATGTAACACAGAAACACTAAGGGGCAAGCCCTCCCCCCAAGCCTGTGGTTTCACAGCCTCCAAACACTGACATGAGACAATTTTCCCACAACGGTCCCTTGAAAAAGTGCTCTAGGGGCAGGAAACATGGGGGGGGACAAAAGATGTTGGCAGAAGACGGAGAGATGGACAGAAGGACATCTTTGCCTCCACATCAGTGGATCAGAAACAAGAAGAGACACTTTCACCCGAAAGTCAGACCACAAGGATACATTAAGATAACTATAGATTACAGCAGATTATTATTATTATTATTATTATTATTATTATTATTATTATTATTATGGGGGGGGCATGGTGGGTTGGACCAGGTCCTGCTCTCCGGTGGATCTGGGGTTCGAGTCCCGCTTGGGGTGCCTTGCGACAGACAGGCATCTCGTCCTAGGTGTGTCCCCTCCCCCTCCAGCCTTTTGCCTTGTATTGCCAGGCTAGGCTCCAGCTCCCCACGACCCTGTATGGGAAAAGCGGCTTCAGATGATGTGTGATGTGACACTATTATTATAATTATTATTATTATTATGATTTCATTTCTCTAAGTCACCCGTTTAACATGTTTGTTAATTCACATCTCAAAAAGAGATTGAAGAAATTCATTCAAGCACTTTGTGGAGGATACTGTATGTGCAGCTCCCATATGTGCACTGTTATTGTTGTTGTCGTCGTTGTTGTTGTTGTTAACAGCGACAAATCATTTCATAGTAACATGAACAATTTTTACTTATAGTGTTGAGGACATCCATAATGATGAGAGTCAGCTAATGGCTAGAAAAAACACATCTGATTCGAAGAAACGTGTCCTAGTATTCAGCTCCCAGGCAGGCAGAGAATGAACAAGTCCGTTTTCTAAATGTTGTCTAAGACTAACAACTGCCTAACAGTTATTGACTGACAGTATTATTCATTCATCATTTTATTATTACACCTGTAGATACGAATAGTGATTATGGAAATTAACTCTACTTTTGCTGGGCACAAACCCTCTTCTAAATCCTGCAACAATAAATTATTGTCTTTTTGAATATCTGAACCTTGTGACCTTGTACTGACTAAATCTAGCTCTTTAGCAAGTTGTCCATATTCTGCCAAAGCCCTCAAAACTCTCAGGCATGAACTGTGATAGAAAGAGATAATATTTGTCAGGGGTCAGCTAAAGAGTACCGTTTCCATTACCATAGCAACCTGTTTGAAACCAGTTCCCAGTGTCTTTTATGGCTACAAAAGGATGTTCCAGCCATTAGACACCGTCGCCGGCTGATTAACGAAAACGAAATATCCGTGGATTTTTGCTCTCTGGTCCCACATGATACAGCTATAACGTAGTTGTCATTAAATTCATTTAGCTGAAAAATTTTCTGAAAAAATGACTTATCCTGTTAGATGTGTACACTTGGCTATTTGCAGTGATTCCTCCATTTACACAGCCGCATCATTTTTACTGTATCAATTCAGGGTAAGCACCTTGATCAAAGGGCAGGGGGTTGGACCGCAGTCCTGCTCTCCAGTGGGTCTGGGGTTCCAGTCCCGCTTGGGGTGCCTTGCGAGGGACTGGCGTCCCGTCCTGGGTGTGTCCCCTCTCCCTCTGGCCTTATGCCCTGTGTTGCCGAGTAGGCTCCGGTTCCCCACAACCCTGTATGGGACAAGGGGTTTGGAAAATGTGTGTGTGTGTGTGTGTGTGTACCTTGATCAAAGGTACTACAGTAGTAGATGAAACCCACACCAGCTGACTGCGTAACACCTTGAACCTCTGTGCTACCTGTTAAGGTACGGTGGAAAAAAAAAAAAGTTCAGAGCAGATCATGTACCTGGAAGTTTCTGTTTTTCATATACAGTTCCTCCCACTACCCATAACCGGAACTTACCGCAGTTCACATGGCTTTGAAATCTCAGGTGGTGAGTGACACGTTCTGGATATGTGCATTTACTCTACCTTGTGTAGATCCCCCTTGGGCTCCCGCCGCACTCCCCCCACCTGGAATCATCTTAAGCCAAAGAGCACACACGTGTGTCACGCAGTCTGCACGCGGCAGCTGGCCTCACCGTAACCCCGTCGAACAGGGTGCGAGCCCCTGCTTGTACATTGTCAGAATCAATCCTACAGGGACAGCGGATCACTGGAAACACACACAGCGACACACGTGCACACACACATCTTCCATACCCATTCACATGTTAATTTTGCCCCACTTCTTTACCAGAAACACCCCCCCCCCAAAAAAAAAAAAAATGAGGGCACTTCCGTAACAATGAGGGTATAAAGACCAAAGTATCTTAACCACCCTCAAATACGAGTGAGACAACATACATAGACACACACACTATCATATCACTCATTGGATTATATATGATGGGCTCATTAGCACAGTTAATATATAATGTCAGGTATAAATTTCAGCTACTGCCTGCCTCCAGAACACATAGCAAAGCCATTCTGTCCTTCCTGATGAGAACAGGGACTTACTAGATTTCACAGAAATAAGGTAAATTTGTTACGGTAAAAGGTATGGCATAGGAACCTGTAGCTCTATGTGCTCTCAGCAAACAGCATGAATACTGGAAGCAACAACCGATTTGGACCACTTAGGACAACTGACCTAATGACTCAGTGCTTCCAGAAACAAAAAAAAAAGAATGTGTCCCTTTCCTGCCTTTAAAGATTCTTTATATTTAATACCATCATTTTTCAATTTATGAACACAACTGGGACCAGAAGTTATATCCTTAATCATTTTGTTCATAAACCCAATGTGATCTGACCGGGAAGTCACACTCAGTAAAATCCTAATGATATCTTTTCATTTTATTTTCCGATTACTGCTGCGAAAATCTTTCATATAGCTTTGATAAATAAAAAATACCTTGAAAAACTTTATTATTATTATTATCATCATCATTGTTGTTGTAGATAGATAATAGATACTATTAATTATTTACTTAATTAACAAACCATTTACTATTCTTAAAAATGATGTCGTCTATGTTGTACACCTTGGTCTCCATGGTAACCAGACGCCGTTTGCTACTGGTCCTATGAGAATCAGCGACACCGACAAACAGCAGGCAGCAGCTGTAAACACCGTGGAAGCGCAATGAATGAACGAAGACGATGCTAAACTAGTTTTCGGCTTGGGTGTGACTTACTGACATCTATCGGCTGGGGGCGTAAACACAGGTTTGAGTTCGTTCCACTATAAATGTTCCGGAAAGGTAACAGGAGCTCGGCGGGGGAGCGTTGACGCAGCGGGTTTGGCCGGGTCCTGCTCGCTGGGGGAGGGGTCTGGGGTTCGAGTACCGCTGGGGGTTCCTTGTAACGGACTGGCGTCCCGTGGATGTGTGTTGCCGGGTTAGGCTCCGTCTTGCCGCGACCCTGCTCCGGACAAGCAGCTTCAGCTATTGTGTGCAAGAGAAGAGTCTGGATGTTTTTAGAGCAGAAAAAATGAACTTAAGCCGTTGATAACCTGAGGAACTCGTGTACCTGTAATGGCCATGTTTATACGGTAGAGGGCGCTGTAGTACTGCTGCCTCAAAGTTGAACCCGCTCCCGGTGGGAACATGGAGAGGCTCCACCCAGCGATCCTGCTGTTTCACTTTTGCCACATTTTAAATAAAAAGATAATCGCTGCAGTATACTGTAAAGCGAGAGGGCGAAAAACTGATTAAGATGAGCACAATGATGCTTAATCATGACATTAATCATTAATGATAATGTTACTTCCTCCGACAAATTATATATATGTCAATCCATCCGATGATATTTTTTTGTAATGAAAATATTAATATTAAGCACATATAATAATTCATTGTGCAATACTTGTGCAAAAATCTATCTTTCAATTGACGTTCTCAGACGCTGCCTTTTCTGATTCTGGCTTTATTTACATGTTTTCCCAGAGCTCGGAACAAAAACTTTAGATTGTGTATATTAATTTCTTCAACAAAATGTCCTGTCGGAACACAAGTGATTTGTCGCGCGGCGGAGGCGGTGTGTACGTGTGAGTGTGTGTGTCACAGTGAAGGCGCGCGCGATAAGCACTCGATGAGTGCCGCGCGCTGCACCGCTCGCGGCGTCGCGCGACTTTCCGGGTTCCTCGTCCGCGCGCCAAAGGCGCGACGGAGCGCAGAGCAAACTTGAGGAAAAACACGAATTGATCGCGCCGAAGCCACAGAGCGACGATCACAGTCGACAGAAGTGTCTGAAAGTGCGAAAAAGTTACCCTTCGGAAGCACGTCAGCCTGTGTTTATTGTTGTTTTAATTCGGTTAGCCAACGCACTCTCAGCCTGGAAAAAATATTAAAAAAGAAACAAACTACCTTGTTTCCCGTCGAATTGACAGAGAGAAATGACTGGTTGAGAAGTCGAGACTTCGACGGAGCTTGAGAAGAGATACGTGTGATAAATGCACGAACGATGGCAGTTAAGGTAGGAATTCTTAGTCTTTACTGCTTTTTATTATTATTATTTTCTGTGCATTATCATGTTCCCTTACCATTTTTCTGTGCATTAATCATGTCCCTAACCAAAAAGACTCTCTTTTTAAAAAAAAAGGACACTTCGAGTCAAAAACGTGTTTAGATGCTCTAGTGTTGAACTCTAGGGCTGTGTAATTTCAGTGGTTATTTAAAACTGTAGTAACAGAACTACTTTGGCTTATGTTATGTTATTAAAAGTTGGAATATATGTCGGTGACGTTCTACAATTGCGTCACAGAAGGAAACCTGGGAAATGTAGTTCCATAGGATGACCTCATGGAGTAAGTGGGCGCTTTGGGAATAGATCCAGTGACCAATAATCATCTGCCTTTCCCTGACTATCTTACTTACCTGAAATGTTTTAAGTTTTAATGTGTGCGTTACTGGTTGTATGCTAGCAGTATGACTGATTGAAATTACTTTTTTTTTTTTTTGTTTTTTTTTTTGTATTTTAATCCCTATATACTACTTTGGGCATCATTTTTTTTTGTTTTGTGAATGTCCGTTTTACATTGCAAAGAGTATTTTTCATTGTTCCTCTTTATTGGCTGTCCTACAGACTGGGTGTCATACGTAGTTTTTATGGTCTGACGTTTAGAATGCAACGAGGTCCTTGTAGGACATACGAGTAGTGTGGCAAGTAAAAACTGAAAACTTGTAAATTCTAGGGTTTTGAGTCCCATCAGATCCTACTGGTACATACTTGACTTGCTAAAATATCTAATTCTAATATCCCTGTTATACCATTAATTATACTGGATAAACATTTTAGTAGTGAAATAAGTATGAAAACAGAAACACTGATAGGAGAGTGTTAGGACATATGATCATTCTCAGCCTGGCATGTTCTTGTTTCACCGGCACCCGTCTGTTATAAATTCCTGTCTACCATCTGAACCTGACCCGTGCAGTTTCTTCCACCATCAATAACTGAACTGAAGAAGGACAGTAACACTTGGAAGTGAATACTTATTGTCTCATCCGTGATGCTTCAGCAGTTGTCACATTTTGTAGCATACCGTTGTCACAGGATGCAGTAGTTCAAGAGGAATGTCATGTTACAGATATAAGAAATGCTTGGAAAAAAGACTTCATTTAGATACTACTGTCATATTATATATTATATACTGTATGTCATATGTTGCTCTGTTGTCAGCTTATTTCAGATCTGAAGGACATTGGGGAGAGCATACAACCTGTAAAATCAACCTGTAAGGGATTAATGATGTAGGACCTTTTCTCTTTAGTTTTAATTTTATACATATTTATGTTAATATTTTGCATTAATACATTTTCCAGAACATGGTGAAATTTAACGATTTAGTATAGATATACATTTAATGATATGCTGAGAAAGCCTAAGACAGGGACAGTACTGAGTTCTTGGGAGACATTAATTTTGCAGTTTAGTAATGGAGTTTAATAACCTCATTACATTCATAATATTGATTTGTAGTGATGCAAAATTTTTAATGCTAGAAAATATTGCTTGTTTTTTATTTTAATATGGATAATTATATCTCAGAAAGGTTAAAGTAATGGATTTAATTTATAGAATTTTGCATGTACTGTGTTTGATTTGTCTGCAAATGGTGTCTGAACAGATGGGTTCTGACAGTGTCTAGCTGACTACTACAACATCCATGAGAAGGAAAAATTTTAGGTTTCATACTGAGGAGTCAGGGAAGCATCTCTTATGTTCACAGCTCATTGCTTTTTACTGTATTTTTATTAGCTATTAATTTTTTCCTATGTGTCTTACAATTCTGATTAATTTATAATACTGTGCAGGAGCAATTCACTTTAAGTAACTTCCTCAAGTATACTGCAGCAGGATCCTTAACCACGATTCTGTCTAGCAAGTGGCTGGTAGTGGAGTAGTTACAGTTGCTCAGCTGTATAAATGGGTAAATAATTGTTTTTTGGGAGAAAAGCATCAGCTAAATGAAGTAAATGTACTATAGTATATAGTAGTTGAGTACTGGTAATTTTCTCTTAATGGTTTTATGTATTATTTGTAGTTATTGTGTGTTGTGTTTTAACTGTTTTCTGCATTTATTCATTTGAGGTCTTGTTTACCTCCGACGTAAGGTCCTTCATGCAGAATATTTGGAAAAGTACTAGTTTGGAACAATAATAATATATATTTTAAAGATGATTATCTGCAGCCTTTGCCCTTGTTCTTTAACTGTGGCAGTCAGAAGTGAGATTTATCGGTGCTTTCAGTGGCAGGCAGCGCAGTTCTGCACACAGCAACGGTGTTTTTGTCTGAGATTTTTCAGGAAGAAGCACGGCACAGGGTTTTGCATGAGGTTCGGGATGCTGCTTCCTCCACCAACGTCCCCCCTGCCCTCACGCCAGCCACATCGTCTCCAAGCCTTGTACCTGGCTATGTGGCTTATTACCCCCTTCCTGTCTACATACAGTGCTGTGGCTCTCAATGGCACGCTAACAGTGTGAAAAACCCACATCAGTGGGTAGAGTGGCACCAAAGAAGTTTGACTCCAGACACTTTTTGTTTCAGGTTTGAAAGAAGCAGTATGTACTCAGCTGAGTTCTTTCAATATACCTCCCCCATAGTTTAAAGACATTATGTGGTTGTTGGCCATATAATTAACTTTTTATGAACCAGTGAGTGTCTCTTAATCAATGAGGTAAGAATGATAGTTACAGCAGAGTAAAGTTTCAAAATAGGTCTGTAGGGCTTTGTGTTGTTTGTTTTTCCCTACGGACTGTGTGTGATTGCTCGATGGGAGCTTGCACATTACGGTGTGTACTGATGTCGTAACTCTCAAGGGTTATCCAGTTAAACTTGTTTGTTTTTTCATTACCAGTTCTTCTCACTGCATTAGAGAGGCTTGTGCTGTCATTATTTCACTCACAGACTGTACCTGTATTCCTGGGTTTCACAGCATGTTAGCTGCTAAACGGCAGGCTATTATTTGTGCTCATATTATCAGGTGATTCCATGCTCTGTGTTTTTCAATAGATGCCATTGACTAGCTCTCCATGTATAATTCAGTAAGCAATGAACAGTGTCGTTTTCATCTGTTATGTCTTCAGCAGAGGTCTAGGTTGTTGTGGGAAAGACATTTAGAACGTCATTATTCATTTTGTATTGGTGTAAACTCTGATCTCGGGTAAAAGTGTGCGTGTGTGCGTGCGTGCGCGCGCGCATGCGCACTTTTTAGTTGCAGCAAAAATGATTCTGTAGACACAGCCTTTCATTGTTATGTTGTGATGGCTAGAAACATTGCAAAAGGCAAATAAATGGATTCATGAAAAGTTAATCCATTGGTTATGAGAAGTTCATGTATAATTGTTTATAAAAGAAGCTTTTACGATTAGTATTTTTCCTTTTGAATGAGTGGGGGAAACTGTTTCTTAAGTGCATCTCAGGTGTTGTATTGTCAGATTATTGGTTTGCTACTCAGATGCTTCCTTTAACTAACAGTAAAGTTAACAGGTTTGTGCCTTGGTGGTAGCTTTTCGTACATTTTACTGAACTGAGTTTCCATGCCCACAAAATAGTTTTTGAAATAAGCACAACATTGATAAATACGCTTCTTACCTGAGATGATCATGTATCAGTTTCAAATTTTACCCTTTTTGATTTAAGCTTTTTATAATTTTGAGCTATATAATTTACATACAGATTGTGTTCTTTCTCCATCTTCGTTATGGCCAGGCTCAAGTTTTGTATGATTTTACGGCCGAGCCTGGAAACGGTGAGCTTACGGTAAAAGAGGGAGAGACAATCACCATCACCAACCAGGTGAGTGTGAGACCCTACCTGCAAACGTGTGTTCATATCCCACGGTTCCAATGACTGACATTAGAATTATGACAGAGCGAAGTCGAGCTGGCAGAAGAGCAAATGGCCATTGTGGGTCAATAGCTGGTTAAAGATTCAAAACCCACAAAAGCAACTGGTGTTTTAATCTTTTACAAGACACATAGCATTTGTGAGAGAATCATTTATGCTGCCTGTTGTGGATAGTTGAGGTCATATACACAGGGCCACTGTGTCCCTTTCCCATATTTTATTGTCATGTTGTGTAAATCTGTTTAAAGCTGTGTTGTTCCAATATTCCAAAAACACTATATAATACATTTAAATGTTCTCTGAAAAATGACCAGCCAAGGTTTACCTGAGCATCTTACACATACCTTATTTCAGAGTATAGGTGGGGGGTGGATAGAAGCACGCAATTCACATGGGGAAACAGGACTAGTTCCAGAAGAGTATGTTGAGGTAAGTGTATGTGTATCTCAATCTTGTGTACCCATGCTGTGGAAATGACTGGTACTATCTGCTTACAGTGAGCTCCTGCTGATAGTGTTTTCATGAGAAAACATGCTTTATTTTAATGATCAAGTACTCACACAGAAATTCCACATAACGTGTTTTAATTCATGTGTAATATAGTATATTGAATTAATCTTGTATTTTTTAACTTTCTGTGACGTTTCACTGATTGAAAAGGCCCGTAACCATTCCTGTACTTTTTACAGTTATCATGTACTTAACCTAACCACTGCAGCAAGTATATCAAGTGTATTTGAAAAGTCTTCTTTCTTCCTCTTTAATGAATGCAATGCGATAAAAATGTTACCTTGGAAGGAACCGCTGTGGACGAGCTGTTTGGCCTGATTTTGTTTACAAGGACTCTGTGTCTGTGTACTTTTAACTGATTTTAGCCAAATATCTCTCATCTAATCAAACTTCTGTCTGTATATAATATATTTCAAGTACAGTAGGTTTCAATTTATTGGGCTGATTAAAGTGTCAAGGCTAAAAAGTGAGGTGAAAGTTGGGCTTCAAAAACAGTAATATAAACAGTGCTTCCTCTAAAGCATGAGTGATGTCAGTAATATTCTTATTGCATTACTCAGTATTGTATGTCCTTATTTAATCACTTCACAGTCTGAAAAGTAATCAGTTCATTTAATTGTGTTCAGTGAAAGCTGTGACATTAGCAGTACATGACTTTTACTTGGGGGGGGAAAAAAGTAGAAGTTGCAAAATGCAACGATTCCATTTCCTTCATATTTGTCTCACTTCCAAAACTGTATTCTTTTAACTGATTAAAAGCTAATTATTTTTGTCAGCCTGTCCAGAAATAGTTTTACATTACTTACAATTTCACATCTTTATTTTTATGCTGAAAGAAAATTTAACTTGAGTGTGGAAATTTGACATGAACCAGCTTTAATATGGGGTGATGTTGGACTTTTTTCCCCCCAGATCAGCAGTAGAAATGGAGGTGGTGGCAGTTTCACATCTTCAGGACAGGCATTCAATCCTTTTGCAGTTGCAACGGCTAGCAGTGCCACCAGCAATCAGGTACCATTTTTTTATTTAAAAAAACATGAAACCACGCTTTTAAGGCCTGGTCATCTTCACTGTTTTTACTGTGTCCTTCATTCACCACGTGAATTGAGTTACTGCTGCCAGTGTATTTGTGGGAAGAGTCTCAGACTGGATGGTCAAGCAGTTTTCTCACTGTGCATTTGACCAGTCGGCTCCATGTTTTTGTACTGTTGTACTGAAACTAGTCCAAACACGGGATTCAGTTAGATGGCTTTAAGGTCAAGCACCCATAAGATGAGTTGTGACATGCACATAATTTTTTTTTTTTTTTAACATTTTGAAAGATGTTTACAGGAGTTATATGAAAAGGACATAACTTCATGATATGTGTGTGTTTTTTATGCAGTGTTTTTAAAAACTGGATGGTTAGATAAACGAAAATGCTGATTTGCTTCCTGCTGAAATGATAAGGAGAGCACACAGGTTGAGTTCAGCAGTGCTGTCGGATGTTTCTAAAATAGCTACTTCCACTACACTCCACATTCATGAAAAAATTAAGCTGTTTTTGTCCAATTAGTTCACTCTTAACATATGAAATGCAGGTTAAGGACTACCAATTAAACCTGTTTAATTATGCAGTAAAAGAAAAACAAATGCACGGGTTGAAAGGATTCATGTTCCAGTTTAACATTCTGTTCACAAAAAAATTTGAGTTAAAACAAGAAAAAATAAAAATCAAAAGAAGTTATTGCTAATATAAACAAGAACCCTTGAAGCAGTTTTGATTTGACTCTACATTTGTATATATTTCTCCCCTCTTAAGAACGTTAATAATCTTTCACTTATAATGAGGTCTACTTTCTGTTTCCCCGTTGTGGTCGTGGACTGCAGTTTTCTTCAGCAGGAAAATGGGTGGAAGAAATCTTCCCTTAACACAATAGCTCATCATAGTTAAAATATGTAATCGCAAGGAAAAGAGATTATCACTCATCACTCACAACTCGAGATATCCCTGACTTGAGCTGCAAAATTTTATCTGTTTTGAAAGTATGCAAATAGATAACATATAACAGAGAGTATGACATCATCTTACTGTGTTTACGTGTTCAGTCATTTTTTTAATCAGCGTTTCAGACTGAAGTACCCTAAATATAGACACATTTGTTTTTTTCTGTAGGGCGGTATATATAAATATACTACTGGACTAATGTAAATATTCCTTTGTACATCTAAATATGCAGTGAGGATTTATTCCAATGTAATTGGAATGATAACGGATATGCTCAGTTTTTATTTAGGATTGCACATTTTTCTATTTGCATTTGCTGCAGAATAAATTTAATGTGAAGATCACCTACATTCTTAATGTCTTAAAGTTTTAAGTTATTGAATAATATGATTCTTTTGAGGGGTGATGTGAGAGATGATAACCTTCCATCAGATACACTACTTTTCCACCTGCACTCCGAATGCTTGTTGTGAGAGAGCAGGTCTGCCAGGTCTGCAGGAAATTCACTCACTCCTTCCAAACACTTAAGTTAACTTAGTTTATACATGCACTTGTTTGGCCCCTTTTTCATATACAAACACTCAGCTCATACAGACAAAAAGACATACAAACACTCGTCTCCCCCTTTGTTGTGTTACTATATGTGAATGGCATGCATAATATGTCATTTTAAATGTTACTTGTGGTTAGGTAAACCAGGTAAGGTTTAAGGTGGCCTTATATATATTGCCCGTTTCTATGGTGCACACGCTCATTTGACACTAAATAAGAAAACTCATTATTGGGAAAGTTTGTAATTACTGTTTTGATTCATCCTTGTATTTTATAATAATGGCTGATTGTAACAAAAAGAATATTCATTTGGCACAGAGAATGAAAGAAAGGTGCTTCATTGTGCACCTACATGCATTGGGCTTTGGTTTTATTATTCAAAGTGAAATTGTAGAGATGTTTTTAAAGAATTGCATAAATCTTAAATATTTTTGTAAATGTGTAAGTGAAAATGGAAAGGTATCACCCCTTTGTATATTACATTAGTTTCAGTTTTATTCTCTTTTTCAAAACTTACAATTTTGTTTTTCGAAAAAAAAAATACACACACACACATTTTCAGAACCGCTTGTCCCATACGGGGTCACGGGGAACCGGAGCCTACCCGGCAACACAGGGCGTAAGGCCGGAGGGGGAAGGGGACACACCCAGGACGGGACGCCAGTCCATCACAAGGCACCCCAAGCGGGACTCGAACCCCAGAGCCACCGGAGAGCAGGACTGTGGTCCAACCCACTGCGCCACCGCACCCCCTCGAAAAAAAAAAAAATATATATATAAAAATTATATCATATATATAGAATTTTTTTCCCAAGTTCAGACACATAGTTAAATGATCACAGCACACCACAAACAAAAGTATCTCTGAATTTGTAATATGTTAAAGGCTTTGGTGTGACTTTTTCTCACACTCGGATATTGACATCCGTTCAAAATACGTTACAGCTGCATGTCAACATTAGCCATAATTTCATTTTCAGAATAGCAGACTGTCTATGTGTTTAAGAGTTTCTGTCAGCTCTATAAACCAACTGTGTGATTGTCTGTAATTGTCCACATGTGTAATTGTGATTCACGAATCCTTTCCTACAAGCTTATCCTTATCGCCTTTACCATGACATCGTAAATTAGTCTTATTTCCAAATCGGCCTTGCCCTTACTATATATGTATTTGTTGTACATTTCATTTCACATGCTGAGAAGAGACAAAGTTTTTGTCTCTGCAGCCTATGCGCTGCCTTTTTCATGCATCAAGGTCAAACCCATTGAAGGGGCTTGCCATTAAGAACATATGACATAAACAGACGGATGTTGGAAGGGTCTAAAAGCTGCACTCCATGCAGCCCCTTCACACTGGGGGAAAGTGAAGTCACATACTAGGAATTCTTCTTTTGTCGTCGATGAGCGTTGGAGATCTGGAGACCTTGTCTGCAGCCCTTACATCTCTTTGCCTTAAAAGCGCTACAGAGATGGGTGTCTGTGACCTTTTCATCATTGGTTGCTCAAAGTGACGTACAAAGTAATGGTTTGACTGGATTTTTTTTTTTTTTTTTTATGAACCTAATTTCTAATAATGGAAGTTACCACAGGCATTAAAAGGAAGCCCTGGTTTTTGATTGTAATTGTCATTGACAAGACTGGAAAATTCCATTTCCACATTGTTTTTCTACTCAGCAAAAATCCCTCTGAAATTTATAGTGTCATGCCCTAATTCATGGAGTATGACTGTGCCCCATTTCTCTGGGGACCTGCTAGAACAAATTTCCCAGGGTCAGTAGATCCAGTTCTGTTTGTTTTTTAAGAAGCAGTTGGTCCCTCCATTCACAGACAAGCAATGGCAATGACCCTTGGACCGCTTGGAACTCTGACACCTCAAAAAACTTGGCCTCCGTGAGAAACAGCTGGATGTCCACAGACCAGGAACACCCCCAGGCCTATCAGGGGCCAGGTAAGAGCCATTGGGAACCACTTTATTTTCTTTTAATTTAAATACATTCCTTAAAAATTGCTTTGCAGATCCCCCCTCCAGTTGTTACACTTGATATATGTGATATGAAACTGTGATTCACTCAGCAGTTCTGAGGGACAGAAGGACTGTTTTTCACCATGTTGGAAACAAGACTAAGAAACAAGGGGCTTTCAGTTTTGTATCTTATAGATTTTTTTTTTTTTTCTCCAGGTCTCCTCTACTGTCCAGTTTTTCATTTAATGCTGAATCTTCACCAGTCCTCCAACATGTTTGCTGGGTTACCAGTTAGAACAGTTTTTTTTTTTTTTTTTTTTAACGTGGCTTTGCATGGATTTAAAAGATATGTTTGCTTTTGGAACTGACCACACTTAGGCTCTCTACTGAGGAAGAATATAGCCTTAAAGATGTATCAAGAAACAGGATGGGCACAGTCAGACTGGTAAACTAAAGTCATGTAGTGTTTATCTGTTAGCTATCTTTCCGGGAATCTCATGATGTGTATGATGTAATCTCTGATGCTGCCTTGTGCCATTTGCCCAGTGACTGACCCCAGAAAGGATGGAGGAAGTTCAATACACTTCCTGCCCAAGTCAGAAAAAATCCAGAAAAAAAGAAAGTAGATTGTTGGAAGGGCTCTACAATAAGCACCAAATGACATTTGGGGTTTTAAGGAGTCTAAATGTAATGCATGGCTTAGCATTTTACTAAAAAGAAATAAAAATAGGATAAGGAAATTCTGATTTTGTTTTTACTGAGTTAGATTTACAATCATTTAAAGGTATCCACTGTAAATAATGTGAAGGTTGTATTGAGTGATCTGGGTTCACTTTCCTGAACGCTGTCTGGTTAAGGGTTCGAGATGTTCCATTGTAGCTGTTAGCTTCTGAAAGAATTTCTCATCATCCTTTCCAGCGGCAATGGATGATGATGAGTGGGATGACGAGTGGGATGACACCCGGTCATCAGCGTGTTATGCTGAGGTGGACCTGGAGGCAGCAGAGGAAGGGGCTACGAATAGGACAGAGGTACAAGGGCCCACAAGGAAAATAACACTCAACAAGTAAGGCAAACCACCTGCTGTGCTTCCCACAATGCACTGCACAATCTCCAGTCTCACAGAACAGTAATTGTACTTCAGCCATGTAACTTATAATTGCAGATTCCCTGGTTTCTCCAAGTCTGGTCCAGAGCTTTACCTTCTTGCGAAGATGCTACCGAAAGGGAAAGAGAAAATATCAGTCTATGTAAGAAATACTTTTCTCCCGTCATTTTCATCTGAACATTGTGTTTTTTTAACCTTGCAGCCTGGCTGAGAATTGCGGTCCATCCCTTGAGTCGCTTCTGTTTTCTAGATGGGAGAAGTTGGTCCAGTCTGGTTGTATCCTGAGGTGCAAATGGAGTGCCTTGTAGCAGATCCAAAGAAGGGTTCAAAAATGTATGGCCTCAAGAGCTATATTGAATACCAAGTCACACCCAGTGTAAGTTATAATTAGAATTTAATGCCCTGTAAATTGTGTGACTGAAATATAAACAGTTGCTTGCATGTCCGAGCCCTCTTGTGTGTAACCGTTAGCACGTAGTCTGTTTTCAAAGAAAAATCATTTGAATGACCATGGATTTGAATGTTGCCCATTTAGACAGTATAATATAAAAACATTGACCAGTACGGCTGGTGACAGTAGTTCATTGCATAACAGCAGAACTGTCACTTGGTTGTTGGAACCAGTTGTACTTTACTAAGAAATGACTCTGTACGATTGTTAATATGTTGCTCTGTATGTACTTATTTATTTATATATAATATATATATGTAGTTTTTAGCTGTCTGATCATTTTGAATAGATTTTTTTAAAAAATTGTCTCAGAACAGTTGCTTTCATCTCACAATCACATTCCTGTTTCTTGCACAAACTTCAAAATGCTTGTTTTTGTAGACAACAAACAGACCTGTCAATCACCGTTACAAGCACTTTGATTGGCTGTATGAGAGGCTTCTAGAGAAGTATGGGTCAGCCATTCCCATCCCCTCATTACCCGACAAACAGGTCACAGGTAAACAATGACTAAGACAGATGACTTGAGTCTGCCTAATTGGGTTAGTGACACAAAAAGTTTTATCTCAGTCATCAGCAACATGTTGATTTGTCATACAATACGAAATAAAGTTCTTCAATGAAATGTAATCATTATTGAGTATTACATATTATTTGCTGATATTTGGATAACTGTCCTGTGAAGACTAGTGTTGCTATTAATGAAAGCACATTTCAGTAAAAAGAACTGTACATTTTGTACTTTATCATTGGTTTTACAAGATGTTGCCATAAATTCTTACCTTTGTCCCAGCTAAATGCACCTTTCCTGCTCTTTGTCCACCTCTCAGGACGTTTCGATGAGGATTTCATCAAACTACGTATGGAGCGTCTCCAGAGCTGGATGTCACGCATGTGCAGACATCCCATTGTGTCTAACAGTGAAGTTCTCCAGCTGTTTCTCAATCACCAGGATGAGAAGGTATGGATGGTGGAGTTTTGTGGAAGGGGTACTCACCAAAATTCTTGCGCAACATTCTGAACAAAGGGTTTGTTTTGGTCTTTTAAGGTCCTTCTTACTTGTTCTTATAGGACTGGAAATTGGGCAAGAGGAAAGCAGAGAAAGACGAGACTGTAGGAGTGATGATCTTTTCCCAGATAGAGGCTGAGGCGCCAGAACTTGGACTGGATGAAGTGTAACCTTTTTTTCTGAAATCAGACACATTTTTAAACAGTTATTGAGTACTTATGTTAAAAATTACAAGTTTTGATCTGGATTCAGAATCCTGACATGAGTGTCATTAATACAGTCGAGTGTTTCCAACTAGGAATAATATCTACAGTATTGTTAGTCTGAATATTTGCCTTGAAATTGAGAAATACTCTGTTTTTGGTTTGCAAAGAGAGAGGAAATGCGAATCATTCAGCCGATTTACGAAAGCCATGGATGACAAGGTGAAAGACCTGCTGGCTGTGGGGCATGACCACTGGAAAAGGTGCACAGGACGTAAGTGTGTGCTTCGGCCACCCTTCAAGATGAATGGCAGTGCAGGTGGTTATTACCAACACCACACACACACACACACACACACACACACACACACACACAGAGTCTGAAACTGCTTGTCGCGGTAAACCGGAGCCCAACCCGGCAACACAGAGCGCAAGGCTGGAGGAGGAAGGGACACACCCAGGACGAGATGCCAGTCCGTCACAGGGTACCCCAAGCAGGACTTCAACCCCAGACCCACCAGAGAGCCAGACCTAACCCAGCCCGCTGCGCCACCACACCTCCCCCATTATTACCAATATGCTTAATATAATGTTTTTAACTGGTAAGACACTGTTAAAATAAAAAGCTTTAATATTTTTCCAGTTTGTTCTTTTAGGCGAGTTCCAAAATTTATTGCCATAAGCATAGCTGAACGTCCAGACCTTGAATTCTAATTTGTTTTTCATTTTCAGAAAATTTTTGGCTTTTTGTTTTTTTTCAGCTTTGCCAAAACAATACCAAAAGATTGCAAAAGCTTTTCAGAATTTGTCTACAGTTTTCAGCAGCAGTGGATATCAAGGTAATATACTCCCTTAAGTTTTCTTTGACCTAAATTTTGCCCTATATGGATTAAAATTTAAACCTACCTGGGTAGCAGCAAATATAACCTTGACTATATCAATGTCATTATTTCAGCAGGTCATGTGATTTGCTTTTTATAGCTGTGTACCTCAGTAATGATCCTTATATTTGATAAAAAAAATGCCCTGCCCTTAGTATCAACATAATGTAGTAAGGTGCATAATCTTTTAATGTAGTAACTTATAGATACTGATGGTTAATAAATGCATATGTTAATAAACACAATGTTCCATTTTCAAAACTAAAATGCATTTACTGTACAAGGCGCATAGGGGTGATTGCACCTTATACATGTATACAATAGGTGTTTTTCTTTTTTGTTTTTTAAGAAATGCAGATTTCAAAGACTTGCATTCTTATGAAAAACTTGAAGATTCAGTTTCAGTCATAATATTTTTTTTTTTAAATCTGTTTTCATAGGGGAATCCACTCTCACAGATGCTTTAACTGCAACGGGGAAAACCTATGAAGAAATAGCAACCATAATATCAGAGCAGGTAACCTGTTCTGTTATTGTCCCATAACAATTGAGCCTTCATGTGGCTGTCTGCATGTGTGGACTGACATAGTTTACCTTGACTTCAGGGCATCATGGGACAAGGGCTCCGTGCCTTCTCTGTGTGTGGTATGATATGCATAAAAAATCAGAAATGAAAATCACACTCCTGTATAAATATTGTGACTAGTGTGAGGGACACCAAATGCTGCCCTTAGCAGATGTTTCCTGATTCTGTTATGGTCCCTGACTTCGGGGTAGGAGGAGTTCAAACGATGCATAGGCTTTGGTCTAGGAAGTTTTGTCTGTGTAATTTTAGAAGCAGTGAAAAAAACATTTTCTCTCTGCATTCTGTTTCCTTGGTTACAGATCTTTACTTTTATAGGATACAGGGAAATGAAGGAACATGTTTTTTTATGGACATATTGAAGTGTAAAATTCCCTTTTTTTAAAAAAAATAAACTTTTCTTTTTGAGCTTTTGTAATTTTTGGAACAATGACATCCTGTTGTGGGCCCCAAGGCTACAAACGCAGCTGTCTGCACATGCTTCTTCTTTACTTTAGCCAGCGATAATTTCTAAGTCCCTGGTTATTAGGGCTGGGAATGTCTTCCCATGGCATGGCCACCTGGTTGACTGCTGTCAGCGGTTCCTGCCATTATCGGCCATCCTGTGCAGAATATCACAAGAGATGTGTCGCTCCGCCACCTTCTTCAGCTGATGGCAGTGTTACTGCCTGGATGTGATTTATTTCCCCTTGTCCTTGTGTTGACACCACAACCCTCTTGTTTGCTTAGTGTGACCATTTTGTTGTGTTTACAGAACTCTCTGACTTTGTGGTCTTTGGCTGCCACTCTACTTGAGATATATCAGAAGTGGAAAAAGAAAAACAAAACAGAAGGGCTTTGACCAGCAGCCCCGTGCTTTGAGCTTCAATGCAGACATTGTATTTTCACTTGTGCTTTGTTCTTTTTTTTTTTTTTTCCCAGAAAACTACAGTAGCCATTTATTTGAGGCACTCTTTGCCTTTCTTACACATCCAATGTAGCTCTTATGTTTTCAGTGTAAATTTATCCTTCAGGTCCCCGCATGGTATCTGAAAACACAGACTTCTAAGGCCAGGAACAGACACTTGTGTCATCTTCTTAATTTGTTAATCTTAAGTATTGTGCAAAAACATTGAAATAGACCCTAAAATATGAACTATTTCTGCTCCATCCTGAGAATTGTTCTCTACTTGTTTCCTACTTCTTTCACAGCCAAAGAAAGATTTGCATTTCCTTGTGGAGACAAACCTTGAATACAAGGGGATCCTGGGCTGCTTTCCAGAGACAATTACTGTCCATAAGGTGCTGATCGTTATTGAATTTACATTAATTTACTAAAATGTTGTTTTAGTTTGTGTTTTCTTACACAGAATAGCAACCAAAGTGCCAGTGTGTTCATAGTTACACATAGCTCAAAGTAGGTACATCTATAGCTTGCTGATCTCTCCATCAGGCAGCAATCGATAAGCTAAAGGATGCAGATAAGCTGGTGGCCACCAACAAGATCAGCCCACATGATAAGCCAGTCATGGCGAAACGTGTCAGCAACATGTCATATGCGCTACAAGGTATGACGCAGTTCTGTCCAAAATCCCACCAAAGTACTTCTGTTCATATTTGCTCCTAAGCAGTGAAAGGAGCACATTTAGTAATTATTACATACTAATACTGATAATATTGATACAGTGGGAATTATCTTCTATATAAATGTTTGAAACATTGGTAAAAAATCTAACATTGTAAGTTTGCTTTGACAAAGGTGTTAGTTAAATAAGGAACTGGTTACATTTAAGCAGATGTTCAGTTGTTCCTGATTTTATTTAGAGAATAAAAGAATTTCAGAGTTCTTACGCCTAGTCTGCCTCAGAAGTAAGTGTACATTTTGAGGTGTAACAGCATCGCCGCCACTGGATACAAGTAGCAGCACCGCAGCCTTTTAACTGCATTAGTTGTCAATAAACATACGTAAACTTGTATTCTCTCTATCTGTCTTTGTTTCTCCAGCCGAGATGAACCACTTCCATAGCAACCGTATCCACGACTACAACAGAGTCATGCAGTTCTACCTGGAGGAGCAGGTGAAACTTTACGAAACGGTAAGAGGGGAAGTGTGTCTAAACAGCAGACATGTTCAGAGCTGTCTCAATAACAGAAAACGACGCAAAACAGAAAGCATGTCGCAGTGCCAACACAAAATGAACAAGAAAGAACTGAGGAACATGTTTAATAGGAGGACAGGAACACAGTCATATAAAAATAAAAACATTTAAAGGAGTCAGGTATTAAAAGTATACAGTATTAAACCTCATAGTTTAATCGACTTTAATCTGAACCATTTTTGCTTTTTAAAGGGAAGGTGTAAATGCAACTCTCCAACGAGTTAAGAACTATAGCCTTTTTTTTTTTTCTTTTTTTTTTTAAGAACGAAAACATTTTGTTCGGTGGGAAGAGGTAACATGATAAGCTCTAACTAAAAACAGAACAATGCTAGTAAAGGCCTGGAGTTTCCTTCCTGATTCATCTTTTGCTGGAAATATCCATTATCCACTCTTTAAACTGTTCTGGCTTTCGAGGGTCTTTTTCAAGGACTGCGGTTATAATTCAACATTGTGACAGCTACTAGCTACCAGTAACATGTAGCAAGTACTGTCTCTTAAAGTTTTTGGCCTTTTGTGAATTTCATCAGTATGGTTTTTTTTAAGCGCACTTCCATAAGCGCAAAAGATACTTGCCTTAAAGGCTTCTGCATATAATGAACAAGCCTAGTCTTGTAACCCATATGTAGATTAACAGCTCAGTAAGAGAGCCAGGCAAGCAGCAGCAACACTGTTACATATTATTTGTATCTGTGCAAATATTATTATCCACCAGGTCTATTTCAGTAGGAATTTCACATTTTAATTCTATACTTGCATCACTTTTTTAAAAAAAAAAAATTGTCTATACTATTCTATTCTATACTATATTATATTATACTACTAATAATAATAAATTATGACTATAATAATAATACTACTGTAATACTAGTGTATTAGTAATATAAGTGATAACACTAATAATTGTCTTATAATAAGCCACTCTAAGGTCCTCTGTTTATTTCTTAATTTGCTGTTCTGATTGTGTGTTGACGTTTTCTAATTCCTGTTTAACTCACAGTCACAGGGTTTTTACTGTTTCCTCCTGCAGATTGCTGGGAAACTCAGGGCGGCTCTCCAGCAGTACACAACGCTTTAAACACTAAGGACATTCCACATCTGACTAAATCTGTTCTCGGAAGAAAAAAATACTGTCTGCTGTGCCTACTCTTGAGGGTGTGCAGTTCACCTAATTAGTACACTTGACTCTGGGGAGATTGCACACAGATGAAATGGACAGGAAGCTTGATGCCAAGCACACGTTCAAGCACAGAGGTCGCAAAGGTCACAGGTTTAAAAAATTAACCACAGACTGTTCTTGTAGCTGCTCTTGGGTTTCCCTTGTTTGTAACCTGGAACTGGGTACTGGAAACAGTGGCCTTATGCTGTTTTCAGAACCATGAAGCTACTGTGTCACAAAACTGTGTGTTTTCTTTGCATTTGCTCAACAGTTTCCAAGATTTACTGGTTAATTGTAATACTTAAAGGAAGAGGAATACCCTTTACTACTCTTTACAAATTACTGTTGGGAATGTTATGAAAATACAGTATATATTTTATTTAAGAATATGACAAAAATTGAGTAATATATGAATGTGTTTGGAGCGATTGTATTTGAGAGTATATTATTGTTGATATATTGCTTTAAAAATTGCATGTTTATATTAGCTTCAGCAAGCAGAGTGACAGCTAACCGTAAGAACCAGCCGATGACGCACCGGAGACTTGTACCTCTTGTGCCATCAGTTCTTTACCACATAAACACTAATGGTGGGGTCCATCTTGAAGATTGGCATAAAATTTAAACACCAACCCCCCCCCCCCCCCCCAAGTGCCTTACATGCAATGAATGAGTTTCATTTTTGGGTTTAAATGTCATACTGATTTTGACATCTGTTGTCAATGTTCAGAGAAGTTAGCGCTCAGGGAGTGCTGGACAACAGAGATGTGGGATTTGATATTATTAATATCACATGATGCATCAGACCGGAGTCTTCCAAAGCTTTTCCAAACTTTTGCCATTTCTGCATTTCTGTAATGTCTCCAGTATCTGTTTCCTTTGTAGCTTCTTTCTGCACATTGTTTTATTCACTTTTGTTTACATTTGTCCACCGTATTGTAATACAGTTATGACATCATCACCAATGATCACTTGGCCTTAAGCCATTTCTTACTATGTTGAAAATAAAATGGAAGTATATGCTGACAGTATGATGATTCATCCATTGAGGATAAATACAACAAAAATAAGGTGAAATAAATGTTGCTCAGATGCTTTCCTTCTCTGCACTTCCTCATCTTTGCAGCCTCACTACTTAAGAGGGGAAATGTGACCGTTGTTTTCATGCCCCTCCAGTTGTAAAATGACATTAATTATCTCTGTTTTCCGTGCCCCGCGCAGCTGTTCATGGCCCCGCGTGGGTCCCCTCGGAGTGAGCGGAATGACAATGAGGTGTCATTTCAAAGGGCTGCTGTGGTAGGAAGCTGGAAGCAGTCCTCCAACAGGACATAGTTGAAGAGAGCGACAGGGCCGGCTCCCTGCCTCTTTAACTCCAAAACATTTCTATAAGAATGTTTTCAAATTCCCCCACTGGTGTGTTTTTCACACATTTTGGTAATTTTGCTCATTGCATTTCTGTGTGTGTGTGTGTTTTTTAATTCCATTGCTCACTCTTCCCTCACCATTTCCTCACTTTGAAGGTAAATTTTTTGTAAAATATTCTGAATAACTTTGTTAAATAAGGGTAAATTTATAGTAATCTGAATCATTCTGAAAATGTTTTTATACAGTCTTATGTAACATGACTCAATCTTTTGTCACATTAAAAAATTTTGAATCATTAATTTGTGTAAAACTACATAATTGGAGAGAGATGTTGATCATCCAATTGTAATTTTATGTGGAACATGCCAGAGAGTTATTTTATTTTTAAATCTGTTTTGAGATGCATAATCCAAAATTTCAGATTCCATGTACATATTCTTCCCATTCTTAGCGAACTAATAAAATTAAGTATGTTTATTTTTGTTCTTTGTCTGAAAACATTTTAAAGCTTTTTTTTTTTTTTTTTTTCTATTAACATCATTCATTCTAGTTCTGTTACAGGGATCTGTCTCTACGACTGCATTCTCAGGATGCTCCTGCAGACCAGAATGGAGCAGGTTCAGTCCGGAAACCATTCTCCAGTCTGGTAAATGTCATGTGGTACAGATTAGCTGTCAGGCCACTTCTCCCGTCCCCACACAGGAGTGTCCCTGCCTGTCCTACACCTCCACCCGGCTGCACTGTGAGGGTTCCTCCACAGTGGGGGGAGATACTGTTATCTGGGCAGAAAAGGAGGTGCAGAGGCTCCTTGACCAGCTACTTGTACAGATAAAGGACCTGGAGGACCTTATCAGCCGCAAAAAATTTAGTTCTTTTTTTTTTTGAGGGGGTGCACAAAAGCAGAAGATAAGTGATGTGTTTCCTATCACCAAAAGGTGGCCATCATGTGAATGATACTTTGTACTTCAGCTAAAGCAAAGAGTCGATTTCATGAGTTAGACACCGTCAGATCACTATAGGTCCTTCGCATTTTCTATTGCAAAATGGTAAGCAAAGTCTTGATTTATTTGTGAATTTGCACTACAAGTTAGTTCTGTAAGCAAAATATGAATTTTCTATGTCAATGATAATTTCTTTACACATATTGAGAGCAACATTTTGCAAATGGTGTAAAGTAGTACTACATCAGTCTCATTTTTTAACTTGTTTATTACATGTCAGTGCAGTATTAAGTGAGTAAACATAGCATTGAGTCAAAATAAATACATTTACAAGAGTAAAAATTACATTATCCCACACAGATCCACACATACGTCTTACTGCAGATCAGCATCATCAAATGTAGTATACAGTTGGTTCTTGCCTATATTTACAGGATATATCTGCCATTCACTCTTTTACCACCACTCACCCCACCCCCCGATTAGGCGTTATTGATTATACTATCCTTTCTTCAACTCTCCTTCTTTTTTATATATACTGCAATAATTAATTTTACAAAGGAGTGGCACCCACATATCAGCTTCCATTTTTCTGTATATATTGATCATCATTCCCAGTCTGATTTCTTTTTCAGTCCAAGAAATATCGCATCGCTATTACATGCTGGATTTAAAGGGTGCTTATGAATAAGGAAAAATGACTGGAGGCATGTTTAGAGGCAAAATGTAAACAATCCAGCTATATTACAGTAAGCTGTAACTGGTAAAAGTGTTTTTATATCTTTTACCAGAGTTATTGGGCAGGAGGCAGGTTTAAAAGTTGCATTTTGTGTCATTTGTTTTGTGCAGTATGAGGCTTAAAAGTCTTTATGTACAGTGAAGTCAATTCTGCAACCACCTTTACACCATGTGATCACTGTTGTCATGGAGACAGACGTGGCCGGAACGTGCGTGGACGGATCATCATGCTCACCTTCTTCAGCGAATAGTAGTCAGAGTCCTTCCAGCTGTACCACACGATCCCGTCAGGGCCCAGGAGGTTCTTGCCTTTGGACGAGTAACGACCTCCCTGCCAGGTTGTAAACACAACATACTCTTCTGTGCTCTGCAAAACTGGTTTTCTAAGGCAATCAAGACAAAATGATCATCTGCTTCACTTACTAGGGCCATATCCATAATGTTTTTGTCTATGTTTGGGAGCATACCTTGTAATAGACCCCATTGAGATTGGCGAAGAAGCACTGGTGGTACCACCAGCCGGAATGGGAGATCTCGGCACAGATGTTGCCCGTGTCTGGGGTGCTAAAGCTCTGCTTGTTGTGGTACCAGCTGAAGGAGTCCTCCACAGTCCCACTGAACCCGGTGACATGGAGACGGTACTGGCTCTCTTCATTCTCAGTACTGGGGAGATGGAATAAATGATGGCAGACTTAAATCTGACACACTGAGTCTGTGGTGTGCACTTACCCATCCATTTGATTGAACCATTTCCAGGTAGGGTTGCAGTGACTCAAGGAAAGCATGGCCACTTAATGTCAGGTGGGCACTGAGCAGAGACACCAGTCCACCCCGTGGTCAGTCACGGAGTCACCTGGACAACAATGGCTTTGGAAAGCACGAGGAAATATAAACAAACACAGGGACACCAAGGACTGGGCTCGATGTGACATGTGACCACACCCCCTGCTGAGTCACCGTGCTGTCCTACCCATGTGTGTGTACAGTTGAAACAGGTGGGACAGGGACAATAAGTCCCTGCAGAATCTTGCGATGACTCCAATGTGCACACCTCCAAAGACGAGGGCGTGAATTAGAAGCTCAGCAGGGGCCCATTTCCTGTTTGCTGGTCTCCACTTCATGAGCTCTGTACCACCATCCCTCTTCTGCACATTTGTTTAAAGAAAGTGATTTATTTTATCAGTCACAATTTCCTTTGTTTTTTTCCTTGTTTATTCGGACGTCTTGCATGGATCGTGGCTCCCCCCCCCCCCCCCCGAGTTTCTTTACCATTCACTATTTTTGCTGTCTTGTGTATTTTGTGTAATTCACGTAATCTCCTCTCAGTACAGGGGGCGCGGTGGCGTAGCAGGTTTGACCGGGTCCTGCTCTCCGGTCGGTCTGGGGTTAGAGTCCCGCTTGGGGTGCCTTGCGACGGACTGGAGGTGTGTCGTCCCAACCCTACACGCCGTGTTGCCGGATTAGGCTCCGGCTCGCCGTGACTCCGCCTGGGATGAGCGGTTTCAGCCAGCACGTGTGTGTCCTCTCAGTACAGTTTTCACGGTTTGTGATGGGTGTAGTCAAGCTATGTTTGTTTGGAGCTGATTAGATACAGAACCTTGTTGCCAGTTCTAGTTTTGTTTTCACCTTCTCACTCAGTCTCTCCAGTGAGTCTTGCCTCACCTTAACCATGTCTGCATGGATATCAAACAAAAATGAAAGCCCTACCCCCATGGCCTGCTTACCGAAAGCTTTCGTAGAGGGCGTGTTTGTGCTTGTTATTCCAGTCTTCCAGGTCGATGCGTAGCGTGTAGTCCCCCTGGCTGGACAACTGGTGGATGTGCTCGTTGCCGAGCCAGAACTCTGTGTGCAGGTCCCCGAAGCCCTCCTTGTACTCCTTCCAGCTACGGTTGAAGTTGACAGAGCCATCCTGGCGCCTCTGGATCACAGTCCAACCTCCACCTGATGAGAGGAGACAGACTCAGTCCACTAATGCAGGGAACAGGCGGGGTAGACACGGGGGCGGGGGGGGCAGCTGAGCAGCTGTGCTCTACATTAGGCAGCAGGTAGCAAAGTGATTAAGGAAATGGAAGTGTTTACAGAAGATTGGTGGCTTCATTCTTGTGAGGGACCCTTGAAGGGGACACATTTCTGGACTCTGAATATCTGGGCAATGTAATATACTGCATCTATGCATCTTTGGACAGAAGTATGTGCTGATCGGGGGGGTGCAGTGGCACAGTGGGTTGGACCGAGTCCTGATCTCCGGTGGGTCTGGGGTTCAACTTCTGCTTGGGATGTCTTGCGACAGACTGGTGTCCTGTCCTGGGTGTGTCCCCTCCCCTTCTGGCCTTGCGCCCTCAGTTGCCGGGTTAGGCTCCGGTTCCCCGTGACCCCGTATGGGACAAATGGTTTCAGATGGTGTGTGTGTGTGTGTGTGTGTGTGTGTGTGCAGTGATCAGCAAGAGAATATTAAGAATCATAATATTGCCTGTGATAAATATCCAGGGTGTCCAACATGAGACCTGTTGCTTCATGTAATGGGGTGTGGAAGAACATTTGTAAAATTCGTAATACTGTAACTATACCTACAAACAACCACCATAAATTTAATTGAATCACATGACAACAGTTACATGTGTTTGAACACACATTGCACCTAAAGAAAATACCGTAAAATGTTTTATTTTAAATTTTATTTTATCATTTTGAATTAATATTTATTTTACATATTTATAATATACTTATTATGATTCTTACACACATGGCTGTTGGTTCGTAATAACTGGGGGTCTTGTCAAAAAAAAAGACTGGGCACCCCTGTGTGTGTAGTCATGTGTAAATGACAGGTCACAACGCTGCTTGAAAGTATGCGCACTTAGTTTTACCACAAAATGGTTATTTCATGAGAAGCAGTCCTTATCTGACATAACAGGTGTGTAATGAACAATTCCATATGTTGCTTTAGAATAAATCATGTGGGGTGGAAAATAAGCGAGCACCTAGTTGCATTGGTATAACTAAGTAGGTAAGTAGAATCAGGTGTGTAAATTATAATCATTTATTCCTTTTGTAAGACTACGACTTAAGATTTAGATCCTATAAGTTTTTTTTTAGTCTTTTATACAAGAACAATGACCATCCCTAGAGGGTTCACATACCTTCAAGCTGCACAGAATGTAGGAGTCATATTACACCATTATTTTAGTCTTATAAGGTGTTGTGAACCGGCTTCCCCACCTTCTGTGTCCATGTCACAGAAGACTTCGACAGGGACCGCTCCCAGCGAGGGCACCACGATGTAGATCCCAGACCTGTGAACCCCATTGTAGTAAAGGGAGGCACAGTCGATGGGGCAGTTCCTCACATGCTGGACCTCTGCGAGGAAAGCGACCTCAGTGAAAGAATACGGGGTCAACTGGGCTCACAGCTCTGTACAGTCACATGATCAAAAATCACCAGAGTTGGTACGAATCGCGTCGGTATTTCTTCCCCAGACCAGAGTCGAAGAGCTTCGCACAGACCTGGGTGCAGGGCCTCCTGGGTGCTGAGGAGGGGTGTCGTGCGGAGGATGTTGATCATGCAGCCGGGGTTGCGGCGCACCTTCTCCGCCAGAACGGAGAGGTTGTGGATCTGCGTCTGCATGTCGTAGATGAGCGAGCCGTGGATGTGGAGCAGCGTGCTGGCCTCAGCGTACTGCTGCTCCAGGACACGGAACCGGTGCTCCAGGGATGAGTTGAGGCCCTTCTTATCCTCATTCTGCCAAGGAGACACATCCCACGGGCTTAGGAGAGGCCCGTTAGTGTTCACACACACACACACAGTTAGTCCACGTTGGGCCCAGGGAGGCTGCAGGCTCCAATCAAGTAATGAAACCCCCCCCCCCCCAAGTAACATACATGCCCAGATCTGAGAAATGCTGACATTCTGCAAATAACAACAAGGAAGGGAAACTGATGCGCCGACAAAACATGCGGTGATTACAGCGGATTGAAACGTGCGACAGTTGAGTCAAGTGTGTGCATAGCATTGCAAACACACCGTTGGTCAAGCACTGGTTCGGTGGCACTGATGCAGGTGGAATTTGACCCGCTGCACTAGTAAAACACACCACAAAACCTCAAACAGGAGACACAGTGGGTCATACACGCGAATATGAGATGCAAATGAAATGTCAACCCAATCCGGAACCTTTTCTTGTCGGTAATTGTCTCCTCGGGCATGTTGTATTGAAACAGAAGAGGTTGCTGGTAGTGCCCTTTCCATACCACAGTGTTTTGACTTCACTTTAGGAGTTAAAAGTGACCTTAGAGCTGTAATATTGTTTTCTGCAAACGCCTGTAAAACCGCAACATTAAATTCAAAGATGTCTTTAATTTTATTTTTTTCTTTTGTTTTCATGATTTATTTAAAACGAGTTCCCTTAACTGTCTTTTCCATTTTTTTTTTTTTTTTTTTTTAAAACTTTCATTTTTAAGTTGTAGTCGCAGATTTAACAGAAAAGCTTCTGCTGTTGTCACTGCTTGACTAGTGAGACGGTGACCTGCTCGTCTCTTGTAAACTGAATCCATGTCCAACAGTGGTCAGATAATCCAGTGAAAAAGTCCATCAGACTCTGGAGCGTTTCAAGGGACAAAACACACACACACACACATTTTCTGAACCGCTTGTCCTATACAGGGTCGCGGAGAACCGGAGCCCAACCTGGCAACACAGGGCGTAAGGCCGGAGGGGGAGGGGACACACCCAGGACGGGACGCCAGTCCATCGCAAGGCACCCCAAGCGGGACTCGAACCCCAGACCCACCGGAGAGCAGGACCCGGTCCAACCCACTGCGCCACCGCGCCCCCTACAGGGACAAAACAGTCATTTTTATTTTTAGCATTATTATTTCCTCTTTAAACTCTGTTTTGCTCATGCAGTTTTCTTTGGGATGAATCAAGTTTTTATCAATTAATAATTCCAGCAAAGGAGACAGGCTCAGACTGCTGTGTGTGCATGGCCTTGTGGGAACCTCACGCAGCTCTCTCTGACGGGTCCTGGTGACAGGTGAGGTTTTACAGGCCTGGCGAGACTAATCCTTATTACTGCTCAGGGTTAAGGAAGCATTAGGGGAGACCTGCATTCCTGAGCATCATGGCCATGGACTGCACCGCAGGGCACAGATCACCACAACAGCTGTCAGACGCCTCCTCTGAGTGCATCTCTTCCCTTCTTCACACCGTATTTTCAGTGTGCAGTTTATTGAACATAAAATGGCATTTGCATATTGTGCTACGGAACCATAAAGTAACTGGAAACAGTCTAAAGTAACAATCGGAGGAATATGTTTTCTGAACCGCTCGTCCCAATCGGGGTCGTGGGGAACCAGAGCCTAACCCAGCAACTCGGGGCATAAGGCCGGAAGGGGAGGGGACACACCCAGGACAGGACGCCAGTCTGTCCCAAGGCACCCCAAGTGGGACTCGAACCCTAGACCCACCAAAGAGCAGGACCCGGTCCAACCCACTGCACCACCACGCCCCCTATCGGAGGAATATAAAGTAACAAATATGTGTATTCATTTATCTGATGCTTTTCTCCAAACAACTGTCAACATTAAGCTATTCACAGTGATTTACCTATCTGAAGAGTTGGGTCATTTTTACAAGGTAAGTTCTAGATCCAGGGGTGGGATCTGAACCTGGGTCCTTCAAGTGCAAGGTAGCAGCTGTAACCATTATGCCACCTGCTGGCCCCTAGCTGGCTGTGTCTTACTGGTAGCTCTGCTATTGATAAGTTTAATTTTCAATCTGGTCAAATAGATAAAGATATACGGTATCTCTCCAGTGCAACCACTGTTTTTGGATCTAAAGAGGAGACAGATATGTTTTGCTAAGCCTGTGCTGTGAGGACAATGCAGTGCTAATTCCAGCAAACTTCAGAACATTGCAGAACATAATAAGCGCAGTAGTGCAAACCTTCCAAGTGTAAGAAGTCGTTGAAATCATTCTATAAACTGACACTCTGAAACTCTAAAACTATTCCATGCTAAAATGTCTCATTTACTGGCCATGTACAATAACACAAAAAAGATATTTCGGTAGTAAAAACAAAGTAAAAATGTGTACATGTGGGGAGAAAAAGTAAGAAAAGGCAGTTTTTTTGCTTTGTCTTTCTTAAAGCCTACGGAAACACCTCGTATTCCTTCCTATCCGTAAGATGCTGTACCTGCGGAGTGCTGCTTGAAAGTATGTGAACCCTGTAGGGATGGACATTATTCTTATGTGAAATATTAAAATAAACTTGTTAAATCTTAAAATGAACCTATATAATGGATAAATGACTGTGATTACACACCTGATTGTACTTCCCTACTTGGTTTAACCAGTGCAACTTGGGGTTCACTTACCTTTGCATCTGCAATACTTCTGTTGACAGAACTACTATACATGAATTCCTCTAAAGGAACATATGACATTGGTTGTTACACACCTACTATTTCAGATGAGAAATGCTGCTTCTCATTAAATAAGCATTTCGCAATAAAACCAAGTTCGCATACTTCCAACTCGCACACGTCGACTAGTTCTACACAATTTTGCCAAATGAACGTAAGCGAAGCCTTGAATCGCTTTCCACGTCAAGCTCAAATTTTGATGCAAACAGCTTTTAAAGCTGCCTGATCCAAAGTTGTCGTTCCGTGTACTTTTGCAGCTGTAAAATTAGCTGCCGTCTAGAAAATTTTCTTGTTAGTCGAATTATTCACACCTGTAAAATTGCAGGAGGAGAATGGAAACGGTGCTCCCTACCTAAAAGATGACTCCGATCGCTCTTTTGAGCGCTGGGAGGCAATGAACGCCGGCAGGGTCTGAGTTCCGCACCTCGTAGTTGGCCGCACCGCCTCCGGGCCTCACCTGCATCTCCAGGACGTTGATGCGATGCCTGTGGTTGCGTAGCTCCTCCTGCAGCTCGGAGATGGTCTCCTTCAAGTCAACCATCTGCTGCTTGCGCTCTTCGTTCTCGTGCAGCCAGTAGGAGACCTCGTCCGTGCAGCGGAACATGTCCGGGCAGCGCTGCTCGGCCAGTAGGGGCAGCGTGGCCACCAAGTGGCACCTTCCGTTGGCCGTCACCTGGTTGCTGTACTCGCCGCACTGGGTGAGACCGCTGACCGGGTGGCGCACATCCGTGTCATTGTCCCCAAGGACAGGCCAGGTGCCCCACAGTATCAGAAAGAGGGGAGTCCAGAGTAGCTTCAGGAGCACTGTGCTCCTCATCCCCGCTGGTGACGTTTGGGAGCAGGTTGCCGACCTCACGCCTCCGCGTCACTGACGGCGTGGTGCCTTTACCCTTAATGCAGGCATCTCCTTCAGATTTTGGTCCCCTTTACAGATCCTTCGAAGGTACTTGCTTCACAGCAATCGTAATTTTTCCTCTAGATAAAATAGAAATTTCAACAGAAGGCGTCACATTGGACGTAACATTATCCTGTTTCCTGGATCACTTTGGATGCAGATGTACGAGTGCACAAATTATTTTTCTTTTTTCTGCAGAAAAGGTCTTTTTTTTTTGCTCGGCAGACGATATCCAGAAAAAGTACACTATATCATTGAAGAGCTAGACATTTACTGAAGCAATTCTTTACATTTCTCAAGAGTACGCAGAAGATGCAACACGGTGATCAACCCGTTGCTTAAGAGACGAGCAGCTGTTTCAGAAGAGGTGTCTGTATATGTCATACATTTTCATACTTCAGATTTTCATCTTCGCCTGCACTCTTCTTCAGTGGAGCTCCTAGCTGTCGAGAGAGATCCTAAAAACCGTTTAATGCTCTATGCTAATTTCACCTCCATGCTTAACTCATTAACACAACGTGATGGAAGTTAATTCTCTCCTGCGTGACTCTCATAAAATCTATTCTGTCACAAGGCTGTGAATCCCAAACACATCAGCTGCAAACTGGTTGCGGAGCTCTAATGGAATCGCGACAACTCATCATTAATCTGTATTTGGCAATTTTAAGCCACACTTTGTTGACAAATCTACTTGCAGTAATTCAGAAAATTATAGAATAATGTTTTACACTGTGTCGGGTTGATTTGTCCGACTAATATCGCTCTATAGAAACATCTTTATAACAACGTTCACTAGAGTCGACAAACTGCTTTTTTAATTCTTTTTTAAATATGGCATTTCATAAGACTTCACCCCAAAATGTCTATTTATGCAATATTTTTACATATGTTTTTTGGATTTAAAAAAAATGATTCATTGCTTGATTATCAAGATTCTCTTCTCATTTTATTGCATTTTCTGAACTTCACTGAGCATAAAATTTATTTTGTATGAATTTTGCGCGGTCATTTCCCATGAGCATTCATCAGTTACTGAAAACTCATCTCTTTCTTTGCTGGGCTTATGAGGAATATGTTTGGACAGTAATCCTGCAAACTTGATTTTTATTCAGTCTGAGGTTCACCAAGCAGCTTTTATGCAAGTGAAAGACTCCTGGAGGGCAACACTGCCGCACTATGTCAGGCGGGTCATGATGGATTCACTTCTCTCCTTTATCGCAGATGAGCAAAGAGCCTTTTTAATAAAATGTGTCACTCACCATTCACATCCACATTCAAAGTCTCCGCAAAAGTTGAGCCAGACCTCATTCAAAACGCTACAACTAGTTCACAGACCAGAATTTACCTTGTTTACCGCGGTAAGGTCCCTCCTCGGTGAAAAGAGGAAGAGTGTCGTGAGGCGTTTGCTGCACACATTTCCCTCCTGAAGAGTAAAGTCGCAATGTGGAGCAGGGTGCCTGACATCTTCTATCCCATAATCCTTCCTAATGGGATTTCTGGTTCAGAGAATGGCAAGAGATGCTAAATGCACTAGCTAAAATGCTAATCGGTTAATCTCCTTCATCTGGACATAATTTTAATGACTTTTTGAAAATTCCTTTAATTGACGGCACAACGGAAGAGAACTGGGTCGCAACGACACAAGCGGTGTAGAGAGAAAAGGCAGATGTACACCGATGCATAATACAGTACAAAAGCAAAAGATTACAGTATTGGCAAGAGTGGTCTTATGACAGGGAGTTTTTAGTGTAATTTTTTATGTTTTTTTTAATTTCATGAGTCTGATATACAGTAACTGAGTTTAATTTAGCATAACCTGGGTCACTTGCATCATTTGAAGGAACCCTTTTGTAGTATGTAAAGACTGCCGGCATTTTCAACAAGTTCATCGTTTACCTTCAGCAAGTGGGAAGCTGTTTCAGTCGCTTTCGTTACATTATTCTTCGAAACTTGGACAGTAAAGGATGAGAAAACCCTATTTATTTCATTGTTAGACCCACCAAGGAGTACTGATTTCCTTCACCTCACCACCGTCCGACAACATGCATGTAGTGCAGCTGGAATACTTGTGACATGAGTTACATGGAATCTCTCTCACACACACACACACACACACACACACACACACAAAATGTCTACAACCGCTTGTCCCGAGCAGGGTCGTGGCGAACCAGAGCCCAACCCAGCAACACAGGACAGAAGGCTGGAGAGGGAGGGGACACACCCAGGACGGGACGCCAGTCCATCACAAGGCACCCCAAGCAGGATTCGAACCCCAGACCCGCCTATATGGAATCTTTTTTTTTTTTTCTTTTTCATAGAGGTGTTCATTATTTCAGAGTGAAATTGTTACAAACGGTCTGGGTTAAAGGCTTGGAAAGGTGAGCAGAGGACGGGTCCACCAAGCCAATTGTGCCACCTGCTGGGTGCACCTCCCAGCAAAACTGGAGCTCCACTTCTACTGGGTTCATCTCCTCCACCGTGACATTATGTGCTATTGAGAACTTTCATTGCACATTACTGCTCCAATTTTTTCAATATTTCATGAAATACAACATTGGATGCATATGTTTTTGGGTTCAGTGGGATAAATTTTTTTTTTTTTTTTTTTTTTAAATTTTCTGCATCTTTTGATTGCTGTCTTTTTTTTTTAAATTTAATCCAATTCAGTTGATTTTTATAGATCACTCTTCTCACACAGTGACACAGAGTGCAGAACAGACGATTAGAAGATATAATTTAGATAAAAGTTGGGCTATACATTAAATTACTGCAATACCTGTATTAGTTATTAAAGGTACAAAGACTGGCCAACTGGCCAAGGAGGAAACAAAAAACTCCAAACTGAAAGGCAATTAAAAAAAAAAAAAAAAAAAAAAAAAACTTGTGGGCTGTCCACCCCTCCTGGGCATTCTAGATTGAAAAAGACTTTTAAGCCAACTTAAACAGTAATTTATGACAGTACTATGATCACTAGAAGCTAATAAGTTGATGCCCCAATTCACATATGCAGGTCTCATCCACCACCATGGCATTCAGTGATCAGCTTCTGGAAACACTCCATCTCCAGATGTTGTTCCATGAGAGTCTTCATCCTGCTTTGTGCTGTAATATTTGATCCCCTCATCACCTGGATCACTACTGATGCTCACAGCTTACTTTCAACCAACAGACACATTTCTCCCATCCATCCCATCCATCATGAACACATTTTTTGCACGTGATATAAATGTAATGTAAATGTACATTTTCCCAGACGACCTTTCTTCATCTGCAAGAACATCTGTCTGTGGTTCCCTTCTGTCCCGTTTTTCCTTTTCACTCATTAATCAATGTAACAATTGATTGTATTTGTCTTCATTCTCCCTCTGCTTCAGCATGTCTCTTCAGCTTACTGCACCAGCTGCTGATGATCCTGAACCTCCCTTTAGGTTCTTGCTATTACCTTCTTTCCTGGTTAATGATACTTATTGTCTACCACGAGCTTGTCCTCCACCTTCAACAAAGTGTCTTTAATAAAGTCCTATCCAGAATCAAAAAATGTATGTCAGTCGTTTAAAAAAAGAAGAAAAAAAACAAAAACAAGGGTAACTCTTATTTTAGTGCAGTTTTTCCTTTTTTTCCAGTTCAGTATGATGCTGTTGGCTCTCTACAATTTTTCATTGTATATAGTACTTTGAATACTGTATATTAAATCTGTATTGTTTCTGGGATTGGCTCTGGATTACTGTGACCCTGCTTTGGAAAAGATGTTCCTTAATCAAAATGATAGATAGATAGATAGATAGATAGATAGATAGATAGATGCATTCATTATCATAATATTTTTTCTACTCTTTTAATTTTTAATTCCTGTTAAATTTTGCCAATGGCAATATTTTATGCCACTTGTATACAACATTTTGTATTGTACAATTGAATGTGCAATTGTTCCAAATATTACTTTAAAAAAGGCAAAAACTTTTGTTCAGCAAAACATGTTTTCCCCTCAGAATGAACGCTTCATACAAGTCTCTTACATCTGAAATATAATCTGGCCACTGGATCGTTATGTGATTTATAGCTAAAAGCTTCAGTCTCCTGCAGCAAAGCACTCAAATGTTATCGCTTTCCGAAGGCCGTCACAAAGGAAAAAATGACAGTGAAAAAACCAAGGTTAGTTCCGCAGTCTAATGGTAGACTTTTATGAAGCGATGCCCCTTAAAGTACACCATTTTGACTTCAGTGGCTGACATTGTGGTAGTATGTTGGGATAATTGAACGAATTGCCCTGCTGAAGGCCACTGGCCATATTTAGCTCTATTAAGACATTTTCCAGCTCAAAATGAAAATGTGACGCAGACTGAGTGCTCCTTGAGCTAAACGTGTTTGTATTTTCTCATCATAATGGTCATTTTAAGTATTTATACATAACTGTTTTTTTTTATATTGTGTCATTAGTTTGTGATTTTTATCTTAGAGCTTACTTGTACACTTAAGAAAGATTTAGTTCATCTAATGTCCAAATAAAATAATGGATCTTCTTGATTTAAATATGAATACCATCTTCGGTACTTTATTTTTACGGTAGTGCCCTTTCCAACATGTTTTTCTCCAAGTGTGCAACGTAAGATCTGCCAAGACTGCATAAGGACAGCTCCGTTACTAATAAAAACAGGGAGAGACACACAAGTCATAAATGAGTACAGTTTTAAAAAAAAAGAAAGAAATGAGACCATATTCAGGTATATGTAGTCAAAAGTGTAATGACTGAGTGTGTCATCAAATGTATGACGACCAAAATGAGTCACCTGCGTTCAGTTGTCTTTCACATTGGCATTGCTTTTTAGCAGCATGTACTTTTATTACATTGCACAAAGAATGATAGTAGGACTTTGAGATGAATCCTGACATCACAAGGAAAATTGCAAATTCAACACCATAAAAAAAAAATTTACTCTGTTGGAATCAGACCAAGTTCTGTGTGTTGTTAGTATTTGTGGCTATGGGAAAAAAAACTTTAATTTTGTTCTGGTTGTCCTGGCAACTATCGAACCACAGTGTGTGAGGAACCTCAAGGGTTATTTTAACCCTGATCATTTCACACTTATGTTTTTTGCCCCAGGATGAGAATCTCAATCTGGAGGGAGACTTTTCAGCCCTGGTGTCAAGGAGGGTTGACTCACAATGGGTGGAAAATCTCACTCCACACTAAAAATGCCAAGATAAAAACACACATGTGCTCACCCCACGGTCACCCCTGGCTGATGTTACCAGTCTGAAAAAGTGTCTATATGTACAGTATATGCATATGTATATGCATTCCGTGTCTTGTGTCTGAGCTGGTTTTCCAAAGATGATCAGAGGGTATACTTATTGCATTTTTACTCTTCATTACCATTATTGGATTCAACGGCCAAACAAATTGCGAAAATAACAAGGAGATAAAACTACTAAAATTAAAGGACTTTTTATGAGCAAAGTGGTTTAATTACATTGACCCGCATTGTGGCTTTTTAGATAAGTGAATACAGATATAATAGCTTAATTGATGCTTCAATTTTCCATAACTGCCCTTTCCAGCTGAGCTCCCAGAAACACCTTTTCCGTCACCGGAGCTCCATAAACAGATTGGAATAAGCCCGAAATTCACATCTCTTCACCGTTTAGTCAGCTACAATGGGGCCCAGTAATTGCTTTACGTCTGGTTTATGTGGGCCCGGCATTTACACATTAAGGTCACGTAACCTTACACCCCACCACTTGATGAGTGCGGGGAAATTGCGACCACTCAATAATCCAGCGTACCCAATGCGTGTGACGTTCAAGAGTCACTGTGATGAGAGAGAGGCTCGTGATCTTCCCAGAAAGCCGGCGCTGCAAGCTCTTAGCACCTCCCCTGTCTTAGGGAACACAAAAGGACAATTCTTCCAATGTGCTCTTCTCAAAAGGTTGCTATGCAGGTATAAGTATAAAAGGAGAAAGTGCAGGAGTTCGGACTTCAGAGTCAGGGAAAGGGAAGGTCGAACACCAGCGCAGGAACAGGTTCAACCCCCCCAGAGGAGAAGAGAAGAACAGAGAAGGGAACTGACAGGAAAGACCTGCAGACCCGCTGAAGGGACAAACGGAGGCGAACGCCAGACACTGTGAGACAGGTAACATATTGACTGTACAGTTGGTAACTATGTTTCGTGAAAAAAATGTTTGTGCTTCAGTATTTGTGGTGTAACTTCCATTCTGTTATTGCTGAAAATCAACAGGTCTCGCCTGGTGCTGGTCCAGTGTGTTGTTCCACTTGTCACTATATGTCAATTGTTCATTACGATTGTAATGATAGGGACCGTTGCTTCATTTCATTGAAGAACTTAGTCAAACCGCTTTAAAAATTCAATCTGAATGCAACATACAGCAGCTTTTTAATTCTTTTGAGAAATATACTCTAAAGACATTTCTACAATAACTGATCATGAGACCATGTGTGTCACCTTTCTTAAATTGTTTCAGTCTGCTGGATTATTGAAGCAAATGAGCAGAATCCATCCCAGGCATTTCTTCAGTCTATATGTAGCGTGAGACTGACAGCAGAAAAACATAAATGGACCAGTATGTATTCTGCTATCCAGAGTACAGATATATAACCACTCAGTTCGACATCTCTGTGACTAACACCCAAGGGCAGAAGGTTGGCTGGAAGGAGATACATTCATCTTCTTCATCATCATCTGATTAATATGACCCCAACACACTGGTTTGCCTTCCTTTCCTAAATACATTTTTTCTCTAAGGCACATTTGAAAAGAGTTTGGTAATTGAAAGTAGGAGGAGAGAAATGACTGATTGATTGAGTGATTGATTGAATGCGTGTCAACAAATCGGAACTAAATCCATATTCTGCTCCTGCAAACTACATCCACTATAATACTGTGACCAGAAAGTTGATCACTCTGCCAGGCGATGTCAGTGTCTTGTACTATGAAGCAACATCACAGTGAAATAAACATGTTGAGTCACCAGAGAGTCAGGCATTGGCACTGGAGGATGGTGGTAAACCGGCCCTTTTCATTCGCCAGTAGCTCGAGTCCCTGTCCTTGTGGAAGATGCTGGTTCCAGCCTGGGCATTGGCCCTGGTCATGCTGTGTGTGGGGTGTCCCAAGGCAAATGGCCAGTGCTGGGAGCACGCGCGGTGCCAGGACCTGAGTTCCGAGGAGAACATCCTGGTGAGCAGCATCTACATCGCTGACTTTTGTTTCCTCCGAGCTGTGCGTCGCTTTGGAGAAAAGGATCCGCAAAATGAATATATATAGATGTACCTTTACTGTTGCATTTTATTATTACAATATGATTTGTATTGAAAGAGATACATTTTCCAAGCAGGATTCAGATTTTATAACTCACTTTTTTGAAGAAAATATGATGGGTGCTTACAGATTTTTGGGGTACAGTATAAGTTCTATATGTTAGTGATTAGGGTAGAAATATGGCTTGATAGTTGTTGTTCTGAATTTGCCATTTGAGGTTAAAACCTTTTTAATCTTTTTCCCTTTTATTTGATAAGATTTCCACCAAATGAACATGTGCCGTGTTACTTCTGAACAAAATTATTGGGTAAAAAGCTGTTCTTTGCCTGTGTCATATTTAATGAAATACCATTTATTTCTCTTGTCACTCAGGATTGTATACAGCAGTGCAAGTCTGACCTCACAGCTGAATCCCCTGTTTACCCCGGTATCGGGCACCTCCAGCCCCCCTCAGGATCCGACAGCCCACTCGACAGTCACTATGGCCACGCCTTCGGCACCCTGGCCCTGCCGGTGGAGGGCGTACCCCCGGAGGACAGGGCCGAGGGATCCCAGCACCTGGACAAGCGCTCCTACTCCATGGAGCACTTCCGTTGGGGCAAGCCAGTGGGTCGCAAGCGTCGGCCCATCAAGGTGTTTGCCGGCACCGCCGAGGAAGACTCCACCGAGGCCTATCCGACTGAAGTGCGGCGTGGACTCGGCAGTGACCTAGACTACCCAGTGGGTGAGACGGAGCTGGCCGGGGACCACCCGCAGTCCAGCCTGCAGGAGAAGAAGAACCAGCGCTACAAGATGGGCCATTTCCGCTGGAATGCTCCGCCAGCCCCGACCACCAAGCGCTATGGGGGATTCATGAAGTCGTGGGGAGACCGCGACCAGAAACCCCTTCTGACCCTCTTCAGAAACGTGATCAACAAGGATGGCCAACAGAAGAAGAACTCGGCAGACGTACAGTAGCAGAAGAGGAGAGGACTGGCGGACGGGCGTCGACAGGCGGGGGACGCCCAACACTCTGTGTCCCTCCAGTCAATGTTTCCAACTTTTTAGATAGCAGTCATTCCAGATTGTTTGTTTGCTTGATGGTCCCCAAAACATGTGGTCGCAGTATTGCCGATAAAAGGCAGTTTGTTCTTTAGCCAGCAACAAATTTAACATACAATGTAGTTACCAATAAATTCCGAATATTGTAAATAACAACGCTTTTGTGATTACGTAAAACGTAAAGGGATGTAGCAGAGTATTTTTAAATGGAACAGATTTATTTCTTATATGTTGAGATGTACAGAGCTATATTGTAAATGAATGAAATATTAAACAGATTATACATTGTTGCAGACCACAAAATATTCTAATGTTGCAGACTATAATATATTCTGAGTTCCCCTTTTCTGGTAACTAAAACAAAACATTTTGAGTATTGCACTGAGCACCGTATCTCTAACATAGCTTTCAGATTTAGAGTAGAAAGGTTCATGCATAATTTTATGTTTAACAATTTTAGCTCAGGCATGACGTTTACATTTTACACCAGCCAAAAGGATAATATTTTTCAGATTCCTATTTCCATATAAAATTGGCTATTCCATGACTATATTAAACACTGATAATCACTGTAATATTCAGAACATTTGATTATAGCATTTTACATAGAAATTATTATTCATATGTATTTGCTTCATATGAGAACTACATTCTTGGAAATGCCTCACATAGAGTAATGAAAGGTGATAAACAGGGATATATGATACTGCACATTAAAAAAATCTCCCTGGCCTTATAAATCCTATTAAAATGGCAAACGGTCAATTGTGCAAGCACTAATGCTGCAGTTTTCATATAACAATCATATAATAATTCATTGAAGGAAGAAGTTACTGTACCATTATTAATACTGGGTAGGCTTTTGGTCACTTAAAACTGACCTCACACTTAAATCACAGGGCACTAAGCTCCTGCTCGCAGGCTCATTTGAAAACTACTTGATGAAACACATCATTGAGCACAGCTTTCTGTGCCGACTGCTACCACATTCATGAGATAAATATCATTAGCACACTGTGCATCGTGTCTACTGAAACACACAATATTCCCCTCATATTTGTCCATAGCAAAGTACAGTGTTAGGGTTAGTAGCGCCGCTGTCTCACAGCATCTGGGCGGTGCGAGAGAGCGTGGGTTTCATCCTCACTCAGTCTATGTGGAGTCTGCATGTTCTCCCCGTGTCTGCGTGGGTTTCCTCTGGGTGCTCTGGTTTCCTCCCACAGTCAAAGTCATGCTGGTCAGGTTCCCCCATAGTGCGTGAGTGACAGAGAGAGTGTGTGTGTTCCACTGATATATGGATGAGTGACCCATTGTAAGTAGTGTATCTAGCAGTGTAAGTCACTGCGGTGAATAATGTGTGTGGGCTCATAACACTACATAGAGCTCATTGGAAGTCGCTTTGGAGAAAAGCGTCTGCTAAGTAAATAAAAGTAATAAATAAATGTTATGTTTATACACTAAGCTAATTACAGCAATTTACAAATTTATACAGCCTTGCAATTTTCACTGTACCAGCTCAGGGTAACTATCTTCATCAGGAGCACTGCTGTTTGAGCAGGGGTTCAAACCCAGGTTCTTCCATAAGGTGAACATCCGGCTCGAAACATTACACCTCCCGCTGTCCTGCACGTCGCGCACATTTTCTGCAGAACCGGACAAGGTGCAATCTCTTCTGCGGGTTCGTAAACTCACGCACACACCACAGGCACGCACTCACATAAAACCTGAGACTTTTTTTTTAACTTTGATTTCCGACCATCCCTTTTGTGAAATTAGATGTAATGAGAGAAACATGAACAGTCCACAGATTATATGAATGTCTTGTCAAAATGTTTCATGCCCTCGCTCAAAACGGAGCACTTTGGAAATATGTGAATGAGGTTGTTTAGTTCAGTGCAGCTCTTCATGCCTCTGCAATCTACAGTTTTTGCTTTCTTTCATCCGCTCGCTTCCTGAAAATGAAATAACTGTTCTCAGCACCCTGCGGCACGACTGAACTGCCTGTTGACGTACACCGGTAAAACGGAGTCATCGTTGCTCATGTTGGCACAGTAAACAATCTGGGTCTTGAAGCTCTAAGCCACATAATGCTGATTATTGTGTATGGAGCGATGTATGCTTTGCTCCGGCTGTCTGGCATTTTGAGACCTTTGCTCCGCTTGCTGAGCATCACGGCCGGAGGGTGATTCAATCTCACCATCCTCCAAAACGGTCCGACAATCATGGAGCGGCCGAGAGGTCTCTGGTTCAAATCTAGTCATCCCCAAGAGTACAGATTCCTTCTCTCTCCAATTGGATTAGAGCTGCTGCTATTATGTTTTACTTCACATCAGCTGTGGGTGATTCTCGGCTGGAAAAGTGCTTGGCGCATTTTCGTATACTCCACACGCCTAGTATGGATACCTCATCGAGTGAATTTTTGAAAAAAAAATATATAGAAACTGAGGTACACTAAAAACAAAATTGAAAAAAGGAAAAAAAAAATTTTCTCTCATAAGAAGTAAAAAAACGGGACATTATTATTAAAGTTAAAGCAAATAATTAGAACACTTTTGAGGATTATACATGACTCAGAAGCATAATGAAAATGTGGATTAGTGACAGGCGAAAGGTCTACAGGATAATTTGGAACGTTATTTGTGGAACAGACGTATACACATGAAAACAGCTGCATTTTACTATGCATTTTACATATTTTTTCCAAAAAAAAAGTGAGACAATGCATAACACTCTCAAGCATGTTTAAATAGATTTAATTTTTCACTGGCACTACAAAATAAACAGTCATTTTCCAGCACAACATAAATAACAATGCAACTGAGTGGACTATTCAGTTTTCCACGTTCAGTATACAAAATATGTAGAGCACACAGCTGTAAGCCACACAAAAGACTGAACATGACGCTCATGGGCTGTGGTTGCGATGCGCCTCCTTTTACAGGCGCTCCCCGATTTACGATGGTTCAGCTTACGATTTTTTCGACTTCACGACGGCGAGCTGGCAATAGACATTCGGTAGAAACCGTACTTCAGATTTTGAATTTTAATTTTTTTCCCTGGCAAGCGATACACGCGCGATACTCCCTCGCGACGTTGGGCAGCGGCAGTGATCCGCATCTCCCAGTCTGTCACGCGGTCGCTATACAGATACCCCCCTGTCTCTACATTATATTATTTTTCTGCATCCATAATGTCACAGGAACGCTCATCTGTGTCTCCTGCTACCGGTGGGAATAAGAAGAGGAAGGCAATTACTCTTGAGGAGAAACTCAAGATAATTGCTCAGCATGAAGGTGGCAAGCCCGTAATGGCCATCGCACATATGCTAGGATATGATGTTCGGCAGGTGAGGTGTATTAAATGCATTTTTGACTTACGACGGGTTTCACGGAACGTAACCCCATCGTAAATCGGGGACCAGCTGTACTGCCACATGTCAGCACTTTACCTCCCAGTACAGAGTCACTTTCTGTGTGAAAGCACAGCGCACTTACCAAAGGCAACATTTCGAACAGCGAATTCAGAAGCATGACTTGTACCCAACCGAGTTTATTGGCATTGCGCATTTTATTGGGATTTCGGAAAAGTAGTGTCTTTTGGCCTAGGGCCAGTTTCTCGACTTTTGCACCAGCTACAATAACTTAAATATAGAGGTAAGACGAACAACACTGTCAGGGGACGGAACGCTGTACGACTTTAATAACATCAGTAACGTAATCACAAACAACATATAGCTCTTCATACTGAAGTCACTAACTGTGATGGAAACCCCAAGAAAAAGTAATGAATGTGTTATTGGTTCTCGGAGCCCCGCCGGGCCGCAGGACATCCTGGTGGTTACTTTAATCTGTAACCGTCACAAGGTTCACGTCTGATGAGAAGTTCCGTTCTTAAAACTCCCTGCATGAAAGACATAGTCTCACATATTTACTCTATGGTTTTCTGCTTCTTCTGTCGGGATAACCTTGACAATTTCAAAAGAAACCTCCTGACACTTACATCCGGCACATGTTCGTGACAAGCTAAATTCCTTAAAATGAATAAATATTCAGTTAATTAATCATTTTCTTCAAGTGAAGACCAGCTGTTCTGTAAAGCAGAGCCAATAAAGGTGTTTTTTTATGAAAAGAAAGATACTTCAAAGGGTGCTCCGCATCAAATAAGTTCATTTCTTAATATAAATTACTTTTATTACAAGAAAAATAAGGTCACTCTTTAGTTTCAGAGAAAATCTGTTTAGACCTCCCACAATAAAGGGACGTTATTCTTCATATTTGAAGCATGGATTGTTACATAGTCAAAATATAATGCTTTTACTATAAAATAATGTTATTCCACCTCTTGCATTATCATGTACCCTTGTGGTCACTCTTTTGTTATATATTCCCGTGTTACCAGTATAACAAGTATTACTGTGTTTTTAGGAGAAAGGACTGTCGGATTATTGTGGACTTCCCTGTATGTTTGACACGGTGTAAAGAGGAATGTATAGAGAAATGCAAGCTGCTGATCGGCAGTGCAACAAAGGGTAAAGAAGGAGGAATGTTCTCTTTTTTAATTCTCCGGACACATGCATCACCTGCTGGCTCCATCCCGACCTCCTGGCTGGGGGTCTCACTGCCGTAAACATTAGTAGACACAGAGGTCAGGGAACTTCATCTCATACACTGGCACAGAACGGCTCTGGAGCTGCCCGTGGCTCCCTGCAGCGGTGCCGGAGGGGCTGGGAGGAGGCCTGGGTGTCCAAAAAAGAATCCAACATCACTTAGACAGGAAACATTTCTTCTGATGACAAACTGGAACCAGCACCATCGCACTGGACCCAGCAGCCGCTATACTGCATGTTGATTTGAGTAGATTATTAATATATACCTAATGGTGATCTCAAAGATCTGGTTAAGCTTGCTCTGCAGTGACGTAGCCTGCAAAACAAGAATTATTTACAATACCGTGAAAATATCACGAGAAAACAATTGCACTATGTAGATAAACGAAGATAATCTGACTTTTCATACTTTACAAGTTCCTTAACAGAAGTTTCCTTACAGGGTAGGAATACAAATTTGGTCATAATTCCATCATATCAAAAACTATGAGAGACTTTGTGTCTTGTTGCAATATTTGTACATGGTAAGAAACCTACCCTGGCACCACAGTGAGCAGCTATTTCCTCAAAGGGGGCTTTCTGGAACTTCTCGACTACCTGCTTTCGCCGTTCTCGTTCCAGTTCTTCCATACCAACACTGTTCACTGGAGAAAAGTTGACATGGGATGGTAAGTGTGGTAAATATTCAGTATACCAGCAGAAGGTAAAATTGCATAGAGCATTATAGGTCCTGTTGTTTCAATGACCTTGATGGGTGCCCTTTGAAAGCAGTGTACACCACATTTGCACAGTACACGCAGTATCAGTCAAAAGTCTGAGTACACCTGGGAAACCTGGGCCATAACTATATCTGACAAACTGAAGAGAAGAGTAAATCAACACACATCTTTGGAAATGCTGCTGGACAGCTGTGGAGATATGGGCTCATTTCCTGCTCAGCTGGTAGTATAGTGGTTAGTGCTACTGCCTTAGGACCCAAAGGTTGCAGGTTTGATCCCCACCCCTGGGTGTAGTACTCTTGAGTAAGGTACTTACCCTAAGTTGCTCCAGTAAAATAGCCCAGCTGTACAACTGAGTGAATAGTTGTAGGTAGACTAACACTGTAAGTTGCTTTGCAGAAAAGCATCAGCTAAATGATGAAACTTGTTAACCATATGTCTCTTAATAAAAAGTAGGTTCCACCAAGTGAATTTGAACTATTGACCAGTTCTATTTTTACTCTATAATTCTTGTGGAACGCTACAACTCACCGATGGCTTTCTTCAAAATTTCAAATGTGATTTCCTCTGCAGGAGTTCTCTGCAAATAATGAGAAAAAAATGCAACATGAACCAAAAAGGTAAGAGTCTGTTCAGATTGCAGATCAAGGACAAATAAATGTTCAGCAAGTTGGCATCTAGGGTTAAAGTGAGCAGCTATGATTATTTGTTACGTGGACTAATGCTCTAAGAGGGAAGGGTTTCCTGATTTTTGTCTTTCTCACCTCCTGTTTCTCTGGGCTGTTCCTGGACTCCATCTCCAGTTGCAGGGAAACCGTGTCCCCGATGCTCTTCCTCTTTGAGAGCCTGTCCTCATCTGCAGATTTTAGATAAAGAGTCATTTCAGGTATGAAACACTCTGCATCATTCATGATGCAATTTAGTGTGAATCAGCAACACTGTGGCTAAAGTTCTGCCTATCTTACGACAAATCCGTGTTACCAGTCGACTCCGGGATGTACGGGATGTCCAGTCTCTCCGTGTTGTAACCACTCCCTCGGAGCACCTCTGTGATTTTCGACTGGAGAAAAAGTACCCCTTCTTCCAAATTCTCCAAGCTGTTAGGGATTCTACGATGGGGCATGAACAAAAAACAGCCAAATTTACAGCAATAAAATGCCTATAGATTAGTCTGATGTACTGTATATACAGGTACATACAGTAATACCTCATCCTACGTCATTAATTGGTTCCAAAGGGCGCGACTTAAGTCAAAAAATGACGGAAACCGAAATAACCACTAAAAAACCGATTTAGACCCCCATAAACCCCTAATAAGCATTCCCCTTAAGTGTATACACTTCAATTAATGCTAAAGTAAAGAAAAAACAAAACAAAAAAAAGCTCAATGTTATCGGCGCCGAACGGTAGGTAAATAAGACCATTTTTTTATTTGTAAACTTTTCATTGATTTTATAGATCACAATATATTATTTTATATATTTTAACATTTATTTTTATTTGATTTTACACTTTTTTATTGTTTTAAGTGATTTTGAAGTTTTTAACAATTTTTAATATTTTCGGCTGACCAACGTAAAGTCGAAATCGATGCAACACGAAACGACGTAAGGCGAGGTATTACTCTGTGTGTGTGTGTGTGTGTGTGTGTGTGTGTGTGTGTGTGTGTGTGAAAAAAGCTATCTGCATTTTCACACTCAGCCACTAGTTGGCAGTAAAATGCACCCAAACAGAATAGATATGGGACTGACTCACTTCACCTCACTTCCAGGGTTCCTAAGTGTCAGTGATCAAAGACAAGATGAGAAACGGTGCTTATGCATTTAAATGGCCAAAGTCAGAAATGAATTAGAGTTTGTGCGCACAATGTGTTTTTATTTTCAGTGATTTTAAATGAGGTTCAGTTTTAATGTAGATCAACGATATATATATGTGTCTGTGTGTGTTCACAAACAGGTTCATATGTATTATATAGATATACTGTATGTACATGTATATATATATATATATATATATGTATGGATATATATTGCTGAAATTCATATATCTTTTTAATAGAAAAATGTATTAAAAATATAATGTTTTTATTTTTCTTCTGTTTAGCACACGTGAAAGCAAAGCTAAATTCAAAAATGTTCTGATTACTCCATGAGAGTAAGTTAACAATTTTGTATACGCTATAAGACCATCATGGGGGGCGCGGTGGCGCAGTGGGTTGGACCGGGTCCTGCTCTTCGGTAGGTCTGGGGTTTGAGTCCTGCTTGGGGTGCCTTGCGACGGACTGGCGTCCCGTCCTGGGTGTGTCCCCTCCCCCTCTGGCCTTACGCCCTGTGTTGCCGGGTAGGCTCTGGTTCCCCGTGACCCCGTATGGGACGAGCGGTTCTGAAAGTGTGTGTGTGTGTGTATAAGACCATCTCTAAGTGTCTGTTACTGAGAAGCACTGATGCACACACTTTAATCAGCACAAAAATAAAGGAGGCGAATCACTGAACGCACAAGTGTCAGAGAAATGAGTCAGAATGAAAACTTGTCTGAATTCCAGCATGAAAAAAAAAATCACTGTGATGTTTTTTAAGAGCCAAGTGAGTCATGCCTTTTTATAAGAGGGATTCTGAATGTGAGTGAATTTATTTAGATTATTTAAAGGACTGCATGCGGTTCTGTATCTGCAGAAGGCGCTACAGATAATACAAAAGGGTGCTGCTTCTGAACTGAATCGCTGCCTTGTTGTTGGTGGGTAAATGAAGGAAAAAGAGCAAAAAGGTCACATCTTTACCTGAAGAAAGGATTCTTGAACAGTGAGTCAATCTGTCTGCTACCTGTACTTTGTTTCACGTCCCTGTCACACAGATAATAGCACAGTGTTGTGTATATGGTCTACTAAGTGAATACGACCCCAAAGAGATAAATGTGCTTGAATTCTAGTTTCAACCAAAAAAAAAAAGAGACTTGAATATGCTGACCGCGATTCTTCTGTGAACACGTTCTCAGGCAGCAGAAAAGGAGTCTCTTTCTGCCGCGTCTCAATCACCTGGCGAGAGAGAAATGATATTATCACAACCTTGTTACGGTGGTGCCTTTCACACACCTTAGCTCGTCTTTCACTTAGCTGATGTTGATCCGTGAGGACCTTTACAACTTGTTTAACTTTTTCTCCGGTTTATACTACTGGATGTTCTGCCAATGAAATTCAGATGTGGCCCCTTGCGTGATTTCGGTCCTGAAATCTGATCGCATCCCCAGCTCTTCAGCAAACATTCAGATGCTGCCCGGCTGTTGGACCAACACTGACCTCATTAACATGCTGGCAGAACGTGGGCACAGTGGTTAGCTGGCTGATGAGGTTCAGGTAGGCAGCAGAGAGGGCATGCACGGCACAGCGGTTGTATGTAGGGAGTGTCTCCTCATTGGTCAGGGCAAGGTCCTTCAAGAGACAAGCACAACAGAAGGCCACTAAGGAGGACTGTGGTTGAGGTGGCCAGGGTGGAAGGAGCCCCAGCATCTACATCAGCTTCTACCTGCAGGGCCAGTGCCAGGCGGATGAGGTCCACCACCACCTCTTCGTTGGCCAGCTCCATGCTGAGAAGTGCCAGCAGAGCATACAGTGCCTCAAAGTGTGGCTGGGTACTGTTCTCCTCTTTGCAGGAGAAGAAAATGTGGCGGTACAGGCGCTGGGAGTGCTGAGGAGCAAACACAGCCCAGATGGATCATCACATTAAGATCTAAAGTACATCCAGAATTACTATTACAGAAAGCTGCTCTTGTGTGATACTATCTCCTAATGATGCCTCCTACATCAGGAGTGAAGTTAACTTTTTTTGATACGCTGCGTAGCCATGATGTTCACACCTGTAAGGAACAAAAATACGAGGAGAAAGATCACCTTATTCATGAACAGGTTGTCTTGCCGAGAGCACTTGTCCAGCTTGAGCTTCAGGATGGAGATGTCAGAAATGATGCTGCAGAGAGAAAGAGCGAGGACCAGTGGTTACGCTCTCAGTGCTCACACACACACTTTCAGATACCAGAAGATGCACTTTGTGTTAAAAAAAAAGTGACTGTGTTAAGAAAACGTGAATGCATGTTTATACTACAGGTCAAAATCTCATGAAGGAACCGTACTCATGCAGTTAAACACCCCAGTAGGCCCTACGATGGGTACATCCTTTTATACAAAGTGGAAATCAGTCCAAGACTAAAAGAGACTTAAAAAGGAGCAATGCAGTCCAAAAAAATGTTCAGTCCATGTGCAGATATCCAGCCCCTGTTGCTCGTGTTGTTACAAGTATTTTTTTGTATAAGTAACATCATAGAACGCTATTTTAGGGTTAATAGTTAACAGGTTTTGATCAACTATTTTTTCAGTGTATGTCAAAAATACTAAATGTTTGAGCTAATGGACAATATTTATTTTTTACACTGACAGGCTGCTGATACACCTATAGAGCCGAGCACAGGTAACACACAGGCAGAGTGTTCTCCCGGACGGAAGTGCAACTCAACCTGACGGTGGAGAACTTGGGCCGGTTGTCGTGCCGATCAATGAGGCTGACCAGGATCTCCAGGACCAGCAGGCGAATCTCAGCATCCTCCGTCATAGTATAGGTGAGCAGCGGATCCAGGAAGGAGCTGGGCAGTGCAGTCAGCATGTTGGTGGTCCTGAAGCCAGTGGTGACCTGGAGGAAGCCATGAACAGAGGAGAAAGGAAGTGAACGGGGGACTATAACACGTGAGTAGTGTGTACCAGACATCCCATACAATTCTGTCCTTCTTTCTAAGGACAGTTTGAGTTACTTTTAGTTGGAAAAATTGATTCATGTGTTATCAGTTTTGATTTCTAGTGAGGACCAGATGAGCGTTAATGTTTGAATACATAAAACCATGAAATTTAAATTGAGTCCTTCATTCTTTTTTGTATTTTGAAGTGGCATCACAGCTGAGAATGTTGAAACAAGTACTCAATATTTTCTTAGTAGAGGACTTACGGGCTGGGCAGCTAAAATATACATTTATAGTAAAGATAAATGACGTTTGTCCAATGTTTTTTTCCAAAGCAACTTACAATGTTAAGATGCTTACAATTCTTTACCCATTTATACAGCTGGGTAGTTTTACTAGAGCAATTCAGGGTAATTACTTTGCTTAAGGGTACTACAACTGGCAGTGGGAATTGAATCTGTGGGTCCAAAGGTAGTAGCTCTAACCACTTCACCACCAGTGTGATCATGTCTTTAAAGCTAGTGGTGTTCTAGAGGGAGTTTAAGGAATCCGCTCAACCGGAAACAACAGAGCCTTTTGCTGGTGGGTCTAAGGTAAATTAGAGTCTCATAAACTTGAAACATGCTGTGTGGTGGATTTGGTAGGCTGCGTGTGAAACGGGAAGCAGTCCCGGAACAGCCAGACGGTGCTGTTTGTATTATGAACATGCATACTGTGAGTTTTTTTAAAGCATTACTTCTCACCTGCAACAAGGACTTCAGCAGCATGACCTGAATCATTCTGCTACTTTCCAGCCTACGGTCAAAACGTAGTGAGTGTTACTCATTGTGAAAAGTGAATAGAGAAACCGCTTGTGGATTTGACCACTTAAAGGTGAAACTAACAGACATGGAGGCTTACAGCTGTACAGCTAGACAAGCAGCTCATTATAAAACTATAAGCATTCGGATGCCTTGTGAACAACATGGGGACGCTGCCATTTACTTCATCAGTGGATTATCTGCGGTTTGGCTCTGCTGGTCACCAAGAGCTTAATATTCAGTCTCCGATACTCACGTTGAGCTGGCTGTGCCCAGGGTAGGGTTCATCCCAGGAATGGGAATCTTGCCCATTATGAATAGCATGACCTCTGAGCATTGGTAGGCAGGCAGCCTGCTGGCAAACGACCCTGTGGACAGAGAGGGAGAGACAGTAAATTTAGAAAATATTCTTTACGTTATGTTCAGAGAGCTGCTTTGGCAGTGCTATAAATTACACGGTTATGCCAATAAACCCTTGAATTTAACTGAACTGAGAGGAAGAGATACACAGTATACAAGATATATTAGAAAAAGGTTGGCTACTGTTGTTTTAAGAAATTTAATTTTAATTCTTAGAATTTATTAATGTGGCAGGAATTATTTGATTTACTTTGGCAAAACTAAATGTTCTGACATAGCATTGACGCAGATGTTGCATTTGAATCTGAATTGTTAAGGACATTGAGAGGACTGTACAGTAGGATACAGAAAAGCGATGGCGGTGGGAAAAAGTTAGATGGATGTAAAGTAAATGAGGAAAAACAACAGTGATGGACACTGTCAGTCAGGCTTGTCAAAGGCTACTAAGATGAATTAAGCATTCGTGCCTCTGGTAAGAGAGAACCGGAGGGAGACATGTCTTGTTATGATGACAGGATTATAATTAATGTAAGGCTTATATTTTGCATATGATAGGTTTATGAACTGCATGTAACACTGTTCATAAAACTATGCATTCCAAGTAATGTACACATGCACGATGTGCAGTACAGCCACTATTCGCTGTGTTACCAAATATTGACAGATATAAATTAGTGAAGTGTCAAAGTTGCATGTGGCAGAGAAAAGGAGTGGGGGTGTTACATGCAAACACACATAGCGTGCGCAGGGCTCACTCCCTGACCGATGGTCTTGATGACGGCCTCCTGCAGCTGCCTCTCCTCATGCTCTTGGACCTTGGAGCTGGCACATCCACAGGAATCGTAGAAGCCCGTGAGTTCGTAATCCACGCTGAGGCGCAACTGCCTGAGCAAAGTGTTGAACACCTCCAGGACCGTTGGACCTGCGGAGGTTGAGAGACTCAAACAGCTGGATACCACAAAGTGACTGACACAAATCTTTCTGCATAATTCTTTACATTTAATCGCTTAGCTGGTGCTTTTCTCCAAAGTAACTCACAATTTTAAGCTACCTACAACTTTTTACCTATTTATGCAGCTGGAAAAGTCTTTACTGGAGCAATTTTGGGTAAGTACCTTGCTCAAGGGTACTAAAGCAGTAAGTGAGTTTCAAAAATTATGATTATGGGGTGACAGGTAGCACAGTGGGTAGAGCCTCTGCCTTTGGTTCTGAAGGATCCTGGTTAGAATAAAGCATCCCGCTGTAGTACCCCTAAGCAAGGTGCTTCACATTGCTTTGATAGAAATGAATAAGCTGTATAAATGGGTACTTAACTGTGAGTATTTTATCTTTGTAAGAGAAAATTGTCAGCTAAATGAATAAAAAAAGATGATTGCTCATTAAACGTGATCAGTTGATTCAATCAAAGTGAGCTTCCTCTGTTGCTTGCTGGTGTGTTCAATAATGCGATGTGGGATGCACACTACCGTCCAAAAGTTTGGAATCACCAGGAAATTTGTTTTAGAACTATAAAGCCCCATTTTCAGCAGCTATTACTCCAGCGTCCTACTGGCAAACTCTTATGGTAATGGTCCTAATTGTAGAGAAACCTTTGTAATTGCGTTAACAGAGCTAAAACAGGCAAGCAAGCAAATTGTCTTTTCTTGGGTTGCAAGGTACTGGAATTTTGGAAAGTTAATTTCAGAGCTCAAAAACAGCCAAAGCAAAAAAAGTTTTTGAAGAAACATGTCAGTCTATTTTGCGAAACTGCAAAAAGTTTTCATGCAAAGGTGTTCACTACTGTCTTGAGAGAAGAGGGCAAACTGGATCTAACTAGGGTAGAAAAAGAAGTGGAAGACCCAGATCCACAACTGCACAAGAGGATAAGTACATCAGAGTCTGTAGTTTGAGAAACAGATGCCTTACAGGTCCTCACTAGGCTGCTTCCTTAAATAGTATACGCCAAATACCAGTGTCATCTGCAGTGAAAAGACAACTCTGGGTTGCTAGAGGCAGGGTTTCAAAGAAAAAGCTGTATCTGAAACTGGTAAATAAAAAGAAAAGAATACAATGGGCAAAAGAAACGATATTGGACTGTGGACGACTGGAAAAGAGTATTATGGATGGATGAGTCTCCTGCTGCACTGTTACAGATGACACTGGTATTTCATTTGCTTTGGTTTTACTTCAAGGCAAAGGTAAAGGTCACACAATAAATGTCATGAAGAAGTGACTTATTCTCACACTAAATTTATATTGCGTCATAGCGGTCACGTTCGGTGTCTTAAGGTACTCGGTGTATACGCCAGAACACGGACAACATACCAATGGAGCCACTAGCTTCAATGACAGCAGCTTCAGAGAGCACCTCCACTATCCCAGCTCGCACCGTGGCCGGGCTCTTACTGTTAGCATCCAGGTGGCCCAGGAGCTGCTGGATGACCAGGTGCGAGTGCTGGGACTGGAAGTGAAAGGAAAAGAACATGAAAGAAAATGCCGTTGGCTTGAGGAGAAGAAGGGACACACAGGGGCATGCACCATGTTCATCTGTCTAGAGCAAAATGATCTTGTAATTGCAAAAAACATATTAAAAGCCAATATCTGAACACACACATACAATAACAATCCAGGAAGATACCAAGACCACCTAAATGTGAAGTATAAGCAGCAATGTAGCTGACCTACAGAAGGTATATGAGGACATGCACCACTAACCTGGATCGAATACATAATAATTTTGAAGCAACGACATGCAAAGGTTTTGCCCTCCCAGAGTGAATGATTGTCAAGATGCCTAGAAAGAAACCAACAGGATTTGTCATCCACCATGAATGAGTCTAGCAGGGTCTCCAATTCTCCTTGATACCACCGAGAGAGGTACTACACAAGCTGCTGCGCTATTTATCGTTATTATCATTTAGGTGAAACTTTTCTCAGAAGAAACATTTTTATGCAGAGCTACTCACAATGACTTGTTTATGCAGCTGGGTATTTTACTTGAGCAATTAATTCACGATAAGCGTCTTGATCTTGAGTACTACAGCAGGAACTGGGATTCAAACACGGGACCCTTGATGACAAAGTAACAGCTATAGCCATTATGGTATCACCCGAACAAAACCTTTCTTAGAAACTACTGAATATAGCTTTCCCTGTTTTACCTGTATGTTTAATTTCAAGAATGAATTATATATCCTATTGAATGAAAGATTATAACAGCAGAGTCTCTCCTGGGCATTGAAGTAACAACCTACTGGTCACAAGTCTGAGTTCTCAGCTATTGCACTAACTTCATTCCCTTGGAATGGTTTTTAAACCCACCCAACAGCCCTCCCTCACCCTGCCATCACACTCAAACCCCCCACCCTACATATTCCTTTACACACCCTTGAAGACTCACATGAGCACAGGTGTGAGTGCATTCTTGATGTTGCCATAACCGGCGCGTCCCAGCAACTCGCGGAAGCAGCGCTCCGTTAGCTCAGCCGGGCTGTCCTTCTCTTTCTCCCTCTCAGAACCCTGTAGTGGCACCGGGGCGGTCGACTGGCTGCGGGGTATGGGCATGGGCATGGAGAGAAGACATGCATACACACCACCCACACACGTGTCAATATGCAGCCGTCACATGATCACAAGCACTTAGTCACCCTCATTTGATCGCCCACGTGCGAGAGGCCCTTGGCGTGCCGGCATTGTCATCACCATGGTGCATCGTTCACGTACTCATTTTCTTCGAGTGGTTACAAGAGCAGGGTAAGTCGAGTTCCAACTCCCATCTCCGACCCCTGTTACTTTGGCATGTTTCATTTTAGTTTCAGTTATTCATTAAGCTGATGCTTTTCTCCCAAGCAACTTACATTGTTAATCTACTAACAACTGTTTACCCATTTATACAGGTTGGTAATTTTTTGTTTGTTATTATTGGGATAATATTGCTAGATATTTCCGTGAACCTTAAGACAGTGAATGTAAATGTAACATTAAAAGGTCAATTTTATTATATAAGTGGAAGGCTTTGTTCAGTTCTTTACCGATTCACACTTGCAATGTAAAGCAGCTACAGTGTTCACATGTATGTCTAAATTTAGTCTCATATATTATTAAACATCTAAGAGGTGCTGAATTTTGGGGTATTTTTTGCTCAACATTAATTATTGATAGCGCCTTTTTTTTAATTTCATCTCCTTTGATCAGCCAAAAATACCGTGTCAGCTGACTGCCCTCAAAACCTCACTTCAAAGTCACGTTGTCAGTATAACACCCCCGCCCCCCTCCCCCCATGGGTATACTGACACAGTTAACTAATGATGCTGCGTATTAACACCATGCTCACTGTAATTATGCCCATTTCCATCATGAACTCATTCTGACAAAGTCCATGTACATTAATCAAAGCAGTGCAATTTTTGGAATGCATCTGTTCTCCACTCATAAGGAAACCAAAAACCTACATTTTGCAGTTCACATTTTGCAAAGTTCTTGTATCCTTTTAAAATATCCAGTAAAATGCTTCCAGCTCTTCCAGGGTTAAAAGTCTACCGAACTTATTTGAATATCACAGCATCCTGCTAAGAGTTTCAGAGGAATGGCCTGGGATGCGGAAAAGATAATATTGCACTTAGTCTGCACATTATATTTAACTACAGATTTATTCAGCTACATTCACAAGTGGAGAAGATGCCAGACTGAAGAGACAATAGATGAGAGGGCAGCTCAATGAGGTTAGTGCAGCTGGACAGTGAACAACATCATTTAACTTACTGTTCGGGTTTAACTCATTAATCAACTTCTTTCAGCTTCTCGTGGTTTGGGAAAAGTCTTAAACCTGTTGGATTTTGGTCCCTAAGGACCGTGAGCCAAATGACATCTTCTTGTGCAGCACTCTAGACTAGTCTGGACTTTCATCACTTATTGGCTGGGGGGAGTGCAACACTAACGCACCAAGCAATGCTTATGAAATTTGTCTAAAATGGTGATGTGCATTGAAGGTTCCATCAAAGGACACGGGTGGTAAGGGTGACTTTGCTAAGATGGTGTGACGGCTGCTGACCTCTCTTTGCCTCCCTCCTCCTGGAGGTTGAAAAGCAGGGAAGGTACAATCTTGTCCATGTGCTGTGGGTCCCAGATGTTAGCCTGCAACTCGTCGTTCACGGTCTTCCTCACTACACCCTGCAGGCCCCTGATCCCCGCAATGCGGATCCTGAGAGACAGGCAGGAAGACCTCACTGACTCCAACCCAAACACACTCTTCAGAAGACCCTGAGTGAACAAGTTACAGGTAGAAAACATTTACTTCTTGGGATCACTGTAAGGTGACCACAGTCTGTTCTAGTGACTTTTCAAATATTTTATACAGCTGGGTAACTTTACAAGAGCAATTGAGGGTAAGTACCTTACTCAAGGGTGCTACAGCTGGAGGTGGGATTTGAACCTGTGACCTTTGGGTCCAATGCCAGCAGCTCTAACGCCACCAGTAGCCCCCTGTATTTGATTGTAATTCCTATTAGCCACATTCTCACATCAACCTGTTTGTCTGAATACAAATTCTCATTTCCAACTCACTTTGTCCGAATGTCAGGGTCTTCGTAGCCAGAGTGGCACATTTCACTGAATCGGGAGACGAAGAAATCATAGCTGCGATGGTAGGAAGGGGTGTCCTCCTCTATGTTGGCGAACTTCACGAACTAGATAAGTGAAAAATGTACACCCTACTTGGTTATCATGTCAACCGGAGTATGTGCATCAGTGAAGGTGTTGCATAAGGTATTGTTTCATTGTGTCATCAGTGTTTTTCACAAAACTATGCACAGTTTTGACTGTTTATATAGAGGAACATTTTTACACAGCCATTCCTGGGACATACTAGCAATCACATCCGTGTCCCAAACTGCTACACTACCCACCGACCCACTATCCATATTTTAAGTGGCTCAGTATCCATGTTTAAACAAATAAAACCCTGCATGCATATATAGCTCACCAAAGCATTTTCTTGGTATTAATTCAGGCTGGCATTTCAGCCCCGTCCATTGTTTTATAGACCACTCCAAATAAATTTCAATTACCTATTTTCTTTAATAAAGCAGCATCTTGAAACCAAGTAACACAAATATTTTATAAACTAATTTTTCAAGATATTTCTTCAATGTTTGAGTTATTTTCTTTTCTGCAGTGAAGACAAAAGGCCACTTGTATTATAAAATGTTTAGACATTACAAAATAGTCATATTTTTCTCGAGCTGGGATTATTACATTTCCACATTTGTTTTTCTCCTCTTTAAATAGTGGGTTGTAAGCAAGTAGTGAAAATACTCATTTGATACGTATTACATTGTATTGTACATATATTTCTCAACATTCAGAGTGAACTCTTTGCTGGCTAGTGATGCATCATAAAGTGCTGGTTAAAATGTTGGAAATGATAAGAGTTTTCTTATGTTAACATATGCAATACCTCCAATCACTGCTTATTCACTGTTGTGTGCAGTAATTGCTCCACTCCTGGTATCATTGCACTGTTCTTGCATTTTGTTGTCCTTTCTTTTTAACTGAACCCTTGTAGACTTGCAAAATATACTGTAAGCACTGGAGTTAACATCTACTTACACTCGCTGCTACAATTTATTATAGAATTTTTTTCTGCATTTATTCTATTATTTTCTTTTGTATCGTGCAGTGCTACATATTCTGTATTTATATATTGCATCACACTCAGCGAGTTGCAGAAACAACTTCATTATACTTGTAGAATGACATTAAAGGTGAATTGAACTGAACTGAATGATTAAAATGTCTCCAGAGCTCAAACTACAGTATGTATGAGGTGATGCTTTATCAAGAGGTGTTGCAACACCAGCATGAAGCAGTGTCCCTGCCAAAATGGAATGTGCCCCTCCAAAAGGACATATGCACTGCCTACTTACATGAAAACACAGATCCTCATACTTATTGGAAATGTAACTGTGAGCTCTCCAAAAGCTGGTTCACAAACGTAATCTCTCTTTAATCTTCAGGCCTTAATATTTTAGTCCCTTGTGATAAGTAGTGCCTGGACTTGGACAGATGAGGCAACTCTGAATTCAGACAATGTCAATCCCTCTTCTGCGGAAAGGTTTTCTCTAGACACTTTAGGGCATAGGAACTGTTCCAGAATAATCTATCAGCCTTTGGTAATTTCACACTTTCAAGAGAGAACAAAGACAGAGTGAGACATATGAATGACAGATGGATTTCTTCATGGATTTTGTGCACATGGAAAAATCAACATTGTCATATTTGCCCAATATTTATCAGACTAGTTTAGCGTGAAATGCGAGGTAAGTGTCTCACACGCTGGAGTGAAAGATGCGGTGAAATTAGTGCACTTCCAAACTTCTATTTGCTCTCCATATTATGAAAAAAAGAAGGAAACACACCAGCTGTGTCCTCAATGTGGTCAATGTGCAGAGAATATTGTGATGGTCCTCTATAAAGCAAGGTGTGTATTCTGTCTTAGTCAGAAGGTCAGGAAAGTTTACTCATCTCTTTGAGCAGATATCTTAAGGTAAGTACTGTCAAGGTCACTGACATCTCATATCATCTCACATTAACAGATATAATGGAGTGTCTATTAGCGCAACACTGAACATTTTGTATATATTTCTCATGTGTGTTTTTTTTTTTTTGCACACCTCCGATGTGCCAGGTGAATGCAATGCAGCACTAGAATTTATGGATTCCTTGCCCTTTATATAATTCCTTTGTTAGCTGCTTGCATAAAAGGATCTGCTAAGCGCGTCAGTTGGATGTGGTAATGTAGGCGTGCTTCGCCGTGCTTCGCCGTGCTTCTGAGAGTGTATGTGTGAGTAGGACCCCTGGGGGGTGTGGGAGAGGGGCAGTCGGTTTGGGTTTGCCCGCTGATAGAAGCCCACCGAGTTGGTGCCTAGGATCTGCAGGTTGGGTTTGTCGGCCTCCAGCAGCTTCCGCACCATCTTCAAGAAGCTCTCCACGAACAGGTTGATGCTTTGGCAGTGACAGGCCATCAGCAGCTGGTCTAAGGCCTCCATGGCGATGCACACGTACCTACAGCATAGAACAGGTGTGTCTGTTAAATGTATATTTACATTTATTACATTTGAATAACTTGGCTGAAACAGTCAACCATCTTACTCACTGATAGATCATTTTTGTCCCAAAAATTAAGTGTGGATTAGGTTATAAACCTCCATAACTCTGACTAGTCTGTTTTTTTCAAGAATATGCAGTTATACAGCTGATAGAAGGATATTTGGTTTTTGTGCAGTAGAGCTGTGTATTGCCTGTTTCTGTGGGAATACTACAGCTCACCCATATCTGTGTCGGGCCACATCACGCGACAGCCTCTCGGACAGGTAGGCCCCAATGCGGTCCAGCTTCTCTGGGGCCGACAACGCATAGAAGGTCAGCTTTTCCATGTTGGCTTTCACAAGGCCATCCTGGAAACAGGAGATTAATGATGGTCTGGGTTCATCAGCCACAGTTAGAGTGGAATCTATAACTCTACATCCATGGAAAATTAATCACTTAGTACTTCTTTGACAATTTAATGGGAAAATTATTATATGTCATTTGAAACCCATAAGATTGCTGATAATATACCAGTGTTCAGCAGCAATATGGAAACTGGCTGATGTCCAAGTCTGCTAAAATGAGCAGGATATTGAAAATGAAGTCAAATGGTAACCCTTTTCCTAGTTTTTGTTTTTTTTCTACATTTGTGTACAACTGTATGTAAATTACTGGCTGCAGCAAAATGTGAAAAAATTTGAGGAAAAAAAAAGTTTTGTGCTGTTGCTTTCCATTGCGTATTACATTCCACCTCTGTAAATTTAAGCTTTTTCATTTGAGAAGTACTTCTTCTGTCAAGTCATGAGGATGCGTAGGCGGTTTTCTAAAGCTGTGTCCAAGACGAAGACAAAGAGAGAAAAAGTGTAGGCTGTGATGCTAATAACAGGGACACTAATAACAAGGGTGTTAATAACAGGGATGTACTGAGTCTGAAAATGTATACTTGGGCCAGAGTACAGGTGGCATTGCAACAAACAAGAATACATTGTCTAAATTTTTTTAGAATTTTTCTTTTTTTAAAAAAATTTTATGTCCAGGTGCTTCCAAATACGATTTCAAGTTTTCAGAAATCCATTACACAGCAGAAGAACACGATTGAAAATGTAGTGTTTTTATTTTATTTTATTTTTTCCAGTTTTAAGATTTGTGTTGGTAAAATGAAAAAGTGTAACACATGCAAACATTGGTATGACCGTTTGTACTTTCAATTTTGGCTCTAGAATTAAATATATGTTACATACATACCTGTATATATAATGTATGCATGTATATTATAAAATCTTCTCAGTTTTCTCAACATTAACTTTTAAGTCTATGAAAAAAAAATTGCAATAATAATCAATTACTGATCTTTTTTATTTAAAATGCCAAAACACAGAAATGTGTGAAAACTTGTCTGGTATGAGCTTATAGAGGATTTATGTATTGCAGTGGCCTAACGCATCTTTATTTTGGCAGGTATGATATCGCACATGCAAGAAGTGTGGATTACCTCTGGGTCCTCTGGAAAGATGTTATCGACAAGCCTCTTGTATCGGGGTCTCAAGGCCCCGCAGCAACCGCAGATCCCTGAATATGAGAACACAAAAATATGGTAATATTTCACACAGTGTCACAACAGTCCTGTGAAATGGGATTGAAAGGCAGGGTACATATTCTGATGCACAGAGAAGCTGGTGATGCTGGTAGGATCAACATCTACTTCCTCTTGGGCATTTTTACTTCTTTATATATTGTATGATTAACCCTTCCATACATTTTCTTCTTTATATACTATAAACATATTGCACTTAACCCAAACACATCCTTCTACCACCACCAAGTGTCTGCAGTGTCTTTGTAATACTGATGAAACCCTGGTTACTGTGTACAAAAGCATCAATAGAACTGCTCCCAGCTATTTACAAGATTTAATCAACTGCTACACCCCAGCCCCAGACCCCTTCGCTCGTCTACTTCTGCTTGCTTGATGGTCCCGCGCACCAAAGATAAAGCACGGAGGTTTTCGGTTCTGCCTCCGTTGTGGTGGAATGACTTCCCCCTGTCACTCAGAACTGCTGAAAGTCCGTCTACATTCAAGAAGGGCCTGAAAACTCACCTTTTCCAGATCCACTTCTCCCAAGATCTCTCCAGCTCATTTATGGTGTAACTGTTCACACATCGTACCTCAAGAAGCATCCCCAGATACAACCTTTATTCAGCCACTACTCTGGCATTGTATTTGCTTATTTGTGTATCTTATAATGTTTAAAAAAAAATAAAAAAATTGGTGGGAGGGTATCGGGATTTGTCTATCCTGTGTTTTATGCACCTACTCGATCGATGAACCTCGGTGCAGCAAGTGGTAGGGAACAAACTAGGTTTGCTTGAGACTTGCAAGTCTGCAGCTACATCTACTTCTCTTAATGTAATGCATAAATTGTACTTTTGCTGAGATGTGCTTTGGACAAAAGCATCTGCTAAACGAATAAATGTAAATGTAAATGTAAATGACAACTGGCTTTTGATGGCAGAAGGTAAGGCTACTGTACATGTTTATTATTTCTGAAGCATTTAAAATGTATTATTAATCTGTGATGAAGAAAACGAAAATAAAAAAGGTCAGATCCCAGATTTAACTTTCTGGAAACTCTGGGGAGAAAAAATAAATAGATTTTCCTCTGGAAATGTCCATCTGGTCTGACAGCTCCAAAGGCAGCACTCCCCGAGCCTCGTCCCACAGAAACCTAACATCCTCAGCCCTCTGTAACGATGACTCACAAGCCTGCAGAAGCAGACTACATGAAGCTCATCACCCGTGGCGTGAGTCCAGTGCCTGCAGGCCTGTCTGAGCAGGAACCCAAGGACCAGGATGTCCAGTTACGCATCTATCCTGCTGTCAAATCCTGCTCTGTTGGTCTTTTGGGCAGGTGTCCAAACTGCACTGTGCATTTTTTCTGAAGCCTCCCTCTTTCCCAGAAGCCTCTGGCTCAACCAGCTTGATAGCTATATTTATATTTGAACTCAGAGACACAATTGCCAAAACTCCGGTGAGCCACAGTCAGGTAACACTCGCCGCACAGTCTCCAGGATACCCTCAAAAAAATCTGCAACAGAAAATGTGGAAGCTACAAGGCACATCGAGCCATAGTTTTACTATGAAAAATGTTCTTTCGTACAATTTCCAGTAACATACTGTGTGTATATATATATATATATATATGTCACAAGGATCTGGACCTCAGAAAGCACCTAAATCAAGGTCAGTCCTCAAGTAAGGAACTGCACTTGTGCCCTCTCTATGGGTCCAGCTCCTGAATTGAATCATTGCAGTAGAATCTCTTGGATGCACAAATGAGGTGCATCAACGTACAAATCGATGTAAATCAGTTTAGATAAAAGCATCTGCTTTCCAAGCAAATTATGTAATGTAGCATTGGGTAAAACACCCTAGAACCGCAGCCTTGGATCTGTATGTGGTGATATGCAGCAGGGAACAGACGGTATTCCTTGCAGACCACATGTTTACAGCGCATTGTGTGACAGCCAAGTAATGGAATAAACGTCTATTACGGCATGTCCTTGCTTCGTTTGATATTCCACAGTCATAAACATACATCGTTTCCCACTTTAGGGCACAGTGCAAACGATTTTATGGTCACGATAATTTGGTTTTCTCACGTATCTAGATGGACTGCGGACAGTAGTCGGTTGAATTCCTGCCAACACATTCTGAGCCAAGGAGTAGATAATGGTTGTGTACAAACTGTCTGCTGAACACTGGGCATTACGGGCATTGAGACATGGCCGTGCAGAAGTCTACTTCTCAGAAATGCTGGAGAAATGCATCAAGGCTGTTTGAATACCATGTCAAAATGAACATTTATCGATTGAGCCGATGTTGTTCATAGCAACATTCAATTTAGGATGTGCAACAGTGCAGCTCACATTTCTCATGCAATAGACCGTTTTAGATTCAGACACATGATTATCAAAACACGGTTTGTTCATCTGATACCACTGTTTTTGCCAGCACACATTACGTGACCAGCTGCTTATAGAATTGAAAGCCATATAAGAAATACAAAGATGACTGTGACTGATGTGATGCAGCATTATAGGAGATTAGAGGTTGAGTGGGTCCAAAACACATTTGTGGAACATTGGGAGGGATTCAGCAGTTCTGAGGGATTGAAGGAGGTCATTCCACCACACTGCAGACAGGCCTAAAGACTTTTATTGTGGACCCCTTGTAAGTGGGACCACTAAGCAACCGGAGCAGAAGAAGCACAGTGACCTTACTGGGGTGTAAGGAATGATCATGTGTTATGGTGTAACACTTAAGTTTGTTGTGACAAACTCAGTTGAGGGTTACAGTTACATCCCTCTCTCATGAAATGTAGTCAAAATTTATATCAAGCCAACACTGAATACACTGTCTCAAGGGATTTAGTGCTCAGACCATTCTTACTGCAAAGAAAATGTTTCTCACTGTAGAAGACGGTGACAGGTAAGGATGGGGGTTGCTCTCATCCTAAGTCGAGGGTTACGTGTTCCAAATAACAGCTCTGTTCCGCTGTCTCTGCACTTCAAACAGCAGCAGGATCTCCCTCAAGCCTCAAGATAAGAGTCTTTAGTGCATTAATAATACTTAGGCAGGCTCCAAGGGTGGGAGGGGAGGCCTGGGCCAGTGAGCGGGTGGTATGTGTGAGTCAGCAAGTCAGCAAGGGGCCGACTGTGTTCAGATGGTTCTGTGCAAACCCTGGGGCCTTGGGGTGGGGGTGTAGTGGCAGCAGGTCCAGACACTTTGTTTTCCCCCTCCTCCTTAATCTCCTCCACTCCCTCTGTGTAATGGGGGAGGGGGATTTGTCAAAATCGAAGAAGACACGGGATTATTCAGCTAAGCCTATGAAACACACCAATGGGGTTTAAGAGGCTGCAGCGCCTTATAGATTTTTATACGCCTCTAGCAGAAAGTGTGATTAAGCAATTAATTCTCGCAGTTAGATACAGTATGCATTGTCTACAAGCTGAGTTGGCCTGATACAAGAGTCTGCCACCTACTTCCACTCAAGCAACCCTGTGACCTGTTTATGAATATACAAACATAGGAATACAGACATTTCTTCCAGATGGCATGAGGATAAACTTTGCGGTACTGTAGTGCTGCAGTATTGTAGGGCTTTATTTTCTGTGTAGATTTCAGACTGCTGGTTCACATCTCACAGTGTTGTATTACTATGAAAGAAGAACAGTGCTTTCATAGATGTTGATTTGTAAATACATAGAATAATAATAAAGAGGCAATAGAGAGAACTTAGTGGTTAAGGAAACCGCCTTTAGTCTATATGTTTAAGCCCCCAGGAGGGCCATGCCATGGTTATATGTTCTCTGGGGTGATGCTTATAAAAGAGAAAGCCAGGAGATGACTGTACTGTGTTGATGGGTAGTTTGTTGTCTTTTCAAAGTAGGAATTTTTTTTAGAATGTGTCAATATTACTGTCTAACTGAAAATTATCTCTGGGATGGGAGGACATATCGCAAAACTTCAGGCTGCTAATTAGATTCCTGTAGCTGTCCGAAAATTGAAAAAATTGAAAAAAAAAATGGCCTGGATAAGAACAAAGAGAGTGAAAGAGAGAGGGAAAGACGTTCATCCTTTCTGACATTGCTGTGCATCAAACATGAGTGGATGCTTAAGAGCAACTTTTAGAACAAACTCTGGCTGTTATCTTGGCTCTGGTATAGCATCTTGGTAGAATGCGTAGGATGATATCATTGGCTGGTTTCAAGAAGTTGGGTCGACATAATCCCGTAGGGCATATTTGGACTTGGGTGCCAGGATGGTGCGCATGCACCGGATCCCTGTTCGGTATTTATAGCCATTAAAAGGACTACTCAGCCACCATATTTTTTTTCCATTTCACAATTCAGAGCATATTTTGGTGCAGTTTCCCAAATGAGAAAAATGTCCTAGGCTGCGTATTGTTTCTCGGTACCAATAAACTACAGCGGAGTTTAGCATGTGGCTCTGATGCTAGAATTCTTGTTAAAAATCTGACATTTTTACGTGCACATTGGCATATGACAATTTTCTTATGTCAGTTATTACCTCTGATTTAGAGAAGAATCTTTGTATGTTGTGAAAAAAAAAATGATTTATGAATACATTACTTGGAAACAGTTAATTTCAGAATAATTACAGTGCAATCTATTAAAAATGACTGCAGCGCTTGTCTGCCAATATTAATTTTATTATTTTTAGCTGAGATGAAAGTTTGACTAGTTATGAAACTTAACATGGTAGTAAAATATTAATGTTTCTGGAATAACAGGATAGATTTCTCTTTTTCAATATGGATATTTTGGACCCTTTTTCTTTATTTTAGGCATTATGAGTAACTGCTCTGTTCTCCAATGGTGTGCTTTATTTTTTAATCCTTACTTCTTCCTTTAAATTTTGTAAAGGACTTATGTAATTGAATTTACAATAAAACCCCCCATTCTCCCATAAAAAGGCATGTAGCAACAAGGCTACGCTCTTTAAGAATATTGTCTTGCATTTCACTGTTTTTTACTCTGCCACTGCCACAATTTACTTACTGTACAGTTTGACACATGAAACAGGTAAACCTAAAGTACTGCAAGCAACATGTATTTATATCCATATCAGTGTGGCTGTTTTGTCCATATCTATCATTTATGAGGGAGCAAGCAACAGTTTATAGACATTAAAATCATAATTGCAGTAGATTCCACAGACCACTGGACGAGTGATGTTTCTATGGTATTTATAGTAGCCATCACTCCTTAAATAGAGCTGCTGGTCACTCTCCTTTCCAGTGTCAGTCATATCGGGTTTTTGGCTGTTTTCGAGTTGGCTTCCTTTTTGCCTCCTGTCGGTATAAAGCCTCACCCTCTAACAGTCTCTTGGTCTCACTGGACAGGTTTTTTGCGCATGGTTGACATTCACTGTATTAAAGCTGTCTGTTCTCTATGCATTCTGACATTTCCCCACTGGCACAGCTTACTGAGCTGACTCAGTATGTCATTTGGCTTCATTCACTAGTGGATGCCTTGAATCAGTTATGTCTTATTTATTGGAAAATGTCAGCTTTTGTAGAGCATCAGAATGGTTATTAATACAGTATAATAATTATCCCACATTCTGAAATCCCTCAGTATGCATATTATCGGATTCCGCTATCTTTAACAGATGGGTATCCACTGCTGACAAAGGATCAAGTCCTAATAAGATCTTCTGTTGCACCTGTGAGAAAACCTTTCAAAATCCACAAGTCCACACTGATAGACAAATTAAAATCAGTGTATATGCTTAATCAAAGCATGTTCACATCAAGCAAGCTTAATCACTATGTTCCACTTTTGTATGACTGAGCAAAATCTGCGAAACTGGGACACCAGCGACATCTCTGAGATGTACGTCGCTTTGGAGAAAAGCATCTGCTAAATGAATAAATGTAAACGTAAATGGAAATGTTTACAGGCAGCTGCACCCGGATGAGGTCATATTTAAAGTGAATTACTCAGGTGGAACTAATTAAAGGCTGTATAAAATATATAAATAACAACCTTAAATTGGCATCTGTTTCCCCGCACCTGATCTCTCCCATGCTGAACATGCCCCCAGCACGTCACACTGTCAAAATATATCAGCCACAGATGACCAGATCAAATCCTGTGTATTGTTATCATCCAATTATAAGTTACCCTGATGTGTTGTGGCAGTTCTTTTTGATCTGGGAATGGCTGAATTTGGAGTTGGAGGGAGTAGAGGGTGTTTTAGGGCACAGAGAAAAGGACAGGTTCTGCGGGCTCCCGAGGTAGCCATGGAGAGACCGGTTAAAGTTATCCCTCGGTGTAGGAGCAGATTATTGGAGCCATCCGATGGGAGTCAGGCGCCTGAATCCGGAATGTGCTGACGGGAGTGGTCGGACTGGGTGAGGGGGTCATTCTTTGAATCATGTCCAAGTAACCCTTTGTTTTACACATTGGGAACTAAATAGGAGGTACAGAGAGAGGGCTGAGACAATCCTTTCTAAAATCTAAATATAATCAAAATACAAGTTTTACCACCTTAGTCTCTTAAAACCAACAAATATCTTTTACTTTTCTGTTGAGTGATGGGAGTTACCAGCACCCATGGTAAAATTAAAACCATGTCCCTGCTTTGAGGTTCGTGGCACCCCTTCAAACGTGTAAAATTCCCATTACATTGACTTTGTCGTACTCATGGAAGCCCATTGGTTAACACATGATAGTTTATTTGATTAATGATAATTCAATAAAAATACTTTACTACTTATTTTAAATTACAATGTAGAAATGCCCATTTTAAACAAATCATCCATCAGCGGCAGTAATGGTGCTCGCATCACATTTGGACCTTGTGACTAATGAGTGTGTCACAGTCTCTTTTATCGCTAGGTGAATTTGCTCCCCTGTGAATTAACCTTTGCTTATTAAAAATGGGTCATTTGCAGTTATCCAGTTAAATAAATAAAGACCTTAAACTCTGCAGAAATAGGAACTGCAAGGCAGGGAATCAATTACAGGTTATTCCAGCTTTGATTAAATGCATGGGAAGAGGTTCATATGACAGTAAATTCTGGACCTCCGTGTGACAGAGAAAGCTCTGCATGAATTAATCGCCCCCCTCTCAGAGTCAAAAGAAGCTCCCTGCAAAACTGAACTCTGATTTATTTCACAGAATAAAATATGGTCATCTTTTTCCAAATGGTGCATGACACTTTTCATTCCTACAATGTTAAGCTCCGTACAATGATTTACTCATTTATAGCACTGGCTAATTTTTACTGTCAGTAATTTTTACTATCAGTTCATGGTAAGTCCCTTCATCAAGGGTCCTTTAGCAGGAGCAGGGATTCGAATTGCTCTAACCACTGCTCCACCTGCTGCTTGCTGCTGAAACTGAACAAAAAAAAGCAGAACTAACAGGTGCAGACTACAACACTACCGAAATCATATTAACAATTATCATAATTCCTTGATCAACACATTGCATTTCTTTACTGCTTTCTGTATATATGTTTCAACCATAGTTAATGTGATGCAAATTATGTGTGAACAATCTAACAGTCCAGACAGGTGAAAAGGGCTGGGTGAGGTGACTTCATCATCAGTGCCCTTGTGTCTTGAGAAAGATGGTGTCTAAGTGAGCGTGTCTGTCGCTTTCGGCACCCGGGAGCACAGTTATATCCCAGGAATTTGCTGGGGCTTTGACTGTCAACACAATGTTTTTGTTTCCTTCAAATGGGTGAGTGGGGGTCCAGTGGTGGGGGGAAAGGGGTTGCCCACCAGTTAAACAGTATGCATGCCAGCCTCCTTGCCGCCTCTCCCTGCGATTCCATCAACACAAAGTGACCCAAATCACAAGAAGCCAATGACAGCAAGTGCACGTAAAACCCAAAGCACAGAATGAACGGATAGGTGATCCACATATCAAAGAACACCCTGCTCTCCAGTTAAATTATCTGATGAAGGAGATTGTGCGCATCTTCCTTTTTAGTGGAGAAAGAGCTGTGACAGGTGAGAGAGAAGAGGTCTCACACAGCCCACATGATCACAAGGCTTTGAGAGAGCATTAAGTGTACATCCCCCTGCCCTCCATAGAACATATTAACTTGAAAGAACAACTTAAATACAGCAGGATAATTAATTTTCTGTAAAAATCCCCTGAACATTTTCAAACCAAGAAAAAAAAAAAAAGGTGTTTAGTCATTCCAGCTGGCACATCCAAGGAGCATAAAAATCTCACCATGAGAGCAAGTCATTTTTCAAGTGCAAAGACTCAAACCACTTGAGATGGATTGTGCTGTATGAATGTTGGCACAAAAGGCAAAATCGATATTTTATATTTTATGACACAAGAAAAAAAACACTTCTCAGAGAAACTGCAAAGTTATTTGTTCCCACTGGCTGAGATTAACAGACAAAAATGCAGTTAAAAAGGAGAAGATAGTGTTACACCCCCCAAGGAGCTGGGTGATTTTGATGCGTGATGATTCTGATCTTTTTATCTTTGCATCCTGTCACTGTCCTGACAAAAATGGACATGTGCCTACACTTGTTTGGGTAACACAGGGTTAAAAACTGATCACAGCGTGTTCGAGTACTACAGTTCACTACAACTGCCTGCTTTGACAGCATCTCATCATTCAGCACACTGTCTTCATTACTGTTCTCAGCATGTACCTTCAGTACCAACACATGCACCTGTTCTATCAGAAAGACAAAGAAGCAGGCTTATTAAAAAAAAAAAAAAAAAAAACTCATCCTAATTGTGGTCCAGAGCTGAATGCACATGGAGAAAATCATCAAAGAGTTTTGAGCACTCCCAGTGGCACACACACACAGGCATTAAGCGACGGACACAGATAAAAAAACTGTGCTTACCATACATCGATGGAAACGCAGATGAAGTTACCCCTCTCTCTTGCCTGGAGCTTTTCTGTCGCAGCCAGAGAGATTTTTACATCTGCGCGCGCTCGGACCCACACGCACACACACAGAGACACACTCACACACGATGCATGTGGTCAGACTTGAATGCCCTTGGATTTTCGCAGTTTGCACTGTGGAGAGCTTAACCTTCAAAGGACGGCAGTGATTTCACACACAGATGCACACACAGGCTCTCCCTCTGTCTCTCTCTCTTCCTCTCTGCCTCTCCGACATGAAGCGCGCACACACACACACACACACAGAGGCGCTTGCTGCCATCCCGTCACCACCACCTCCCCCAATCGCTTTGATGCAGCCAGGAAATAAGGGAGCATGGAAGAGAAGAATTTCTTCATCAGGAGGAGAAATCGTGAACAAAATGAGTCATCTATCCTTGCTGCTCTTCCATCAACCTGTTTCCCACCAAACCTCAGCTGGCTGCCTTGGTCCAAATAATAAAAGAGCAAACGGACAACACGCATCAATAAGAAGCAGCGACGGTCCTCAAAGTTCTGGAAAATGCTTGGCAAACACATTTGTCTGTTCTTACAATGATCGCGACAAGCAGTTGACTGGGATGATCTTGGCTACAGTGTCTCTACGTGCCATGTGCTCGCTGTCAGTCGTTGCCACGCAAACCAGAAATGAAAGCTACCAACCAGTTAGGGCAGGTCTGCCAACTTTTCCGGATTCAGACAGGATCACTTTGGTTTTCAAAAATAACCCAAAAACTTTACCAGCATGTTTTGTAGCATTCGAAACTTCAAGATTATTGTTCAGATGAAACTTACCATTTTGTCCCGAACAGCAATGATCACAAACCATTCTTGCAAATTCAGAAAGGGACAACTAAGTGAAAAAATGTTAAAAGTCAGGTCTGCATTCAAATTCACTCGTAGGCATGTTGAGAATGGGGAAGGCAGCTGCTCTGGTCTGTGAAATGGGTGTGAGCAAATCGGAAGCTAAAGTACGAGGGTTTGCAAAAATGATAACAAATCTGCAATGACTTAACAACAATATCACACCAGTACTCCAAAATCCTTGTAGAAAGAATTATTTTACAGCTCATCGCCAGAAATAATGGTCAAATGGACCTAAATGACCTAATATAAGCATAAGTACTTCTTTGTGAAGCAGAATCCAAATGCTGTGATAATTCCATTTAGTGATCAAGTACCAGAAGAAAACACACATTATCATTAGTAGGAGCATTAATATGGCTACTGTAGACATAAAAATGCTATGATATAGTGAAATAACATTTCATTCTCAGGGAAATTGGATAACTGATTTTTTTTAATACCGTAAATGTACATTTTTATTTGTTTATTTATCTGTAAAGTAGTGAACCTGTGAGTAGATGGATGAAGAGACTGGCCTGCCTCTGTGAAAAAGGAGGAGTTGTACGCCCGGTACTTTCTCCTGTATCGATCTGAATAACTATGCGCTCGAATTTTGGAAAAAGAAGAGGAGTGTGTCAGCCGCTCACCTCTGCCAACGCGGTGATCCAGCAGAGCGCTGCAGTCCCGTGCCAGTGTGCGAGGGCCCGGCAGGCGGGGCACGGACAGGTTGGGTACCGACAGGGTGGGCATTCCCGCACTCTGGAGCTTGGCTCCAGCGAGGCTGATGGGACTTTTCTGGGGGTGTGCGTGACAGCTCGGGACCAGGGTGCGGCACACCGTTTCAAACAGCAGGAGACTCATGGGATGGTGGGCGTACGCTTCTGACAAAGTCTCCCTCACACAGATGGTGTGAGCCCCTCCCGCCCTCAACGCCCCCCGGCCCCATCCCACCCTATTGCCCTCGCTGTCTCGGCCTGACAGGGTACATAGGCCTGTGACAGCCTGGCTTATTATCGATTCACCATACAAAGTCAGTGTGACCCTCCGGGCCAACAACAGTGTCGCACAATAGAAATGCACAAGATTAGATTTAAAAAACCAGCATTCGGAGAAACTGAGAAAAAAATGTCATTAACACCTCATATGGGAAGAAAGGCAACATTTATAGATGTTTATAGCTGTAGAAGTGCCGTATATTAGCTAGGCGAGAGCAAAGTACAAGTAAAAAAAGATAACAATGGTGAAATTTCCATCAGGCAACAAAGATGTAATGTTGTCAAAATGTTTTAAAAATGGAGTGACATTGAAAGATTAACTGAAATCTAAAGTACAACCCTTATTTTATGGTGCTGTTGCAGTTCAACCTTTGACTGTTTGCAGTTCCACATTTGATTAACGTGCCATTATGAGACACAGCCGAAAGGCAGTTAACCCAGCTTTTAAAAGAGGAGAAACCTAATAGGATGGATAAGCGTAATTGCTGAGCAAACAAAGATTCCCTCAGCACAGTTTAGCCAGTCCCATAATTTTACATTCAGCTGAAAGGAAAAATATAAGCTGATTAAATGCTTTTAAATCTTATTAGTTTTTATATTTCCCATAAAAATTATACATACTGCACTGGTTCCTCAACTTACAAACACAACTGTGGCTGTTTTTTTTTTTTTTTTTTTTTCCATCAGTCCACACTCACTTTTACCACTAATTTACAATAAATACAAGGTTAATAATACAGATGTCCCTCAGTGGCATTATTCACTGGTTAGGTTCTGTAAAAATCTCAGATAAAGCATTAATAAATGAACATTCCCTGTTAAAGCCATTTCATTTTTTTTCACTTTATTTGTCTTTAAATAACTTTAAAACCAATGTAAGACTACTGAGCAAAAATCTACCATTTCCACAGCCTCCTAATCAATCCCAGTGGTTGATCAATTCACCCAATAAGCATTTTTGTCATGTTTTGGCAACTTTATCAGGCAAATAATTTACAGACATTAAAAGTTACTGAAAATTTGTCTGTCGCTTTGTTTTTTAAGTCTAAACTTATGCAACAACACTGTAAATCTCAGCCTAAACATTTAATTTGGGTAAACCCTCGACTCTATTCTTCTTTAAAACATTTCGTTATCCGAATGCAACTATTAAGTCCCATTGTATTCTCTATTTACTCATTTTGAAATGTTCTTATTTTTCCAGTAACAGCGTAAATAATTTGTGCGCACCGTGTGTTTTAGCTGGAAAATATTTAAGTGACGAATCTGCGGTTCCTGATCTTCTAATTCATTTTGTTCCATTTTTCAGTTACCATAGAAACTGATCGAAATTTCCGGGATGCATATAAGCGTCGTGTTTTTAGTACGCTTTTAATCGCATACACAATTTTTCCGTCTATGATGAGAAACAGAGACGCGTATAATATTTTTTTTTCTCGTAACTTTTTGGTGGACTTTCGGTTTTATCTCACGAGATTTCCCGACGAATCTGCTATTTTGAATCGTGAAAAGGGATGTCAATAGGAGAAGAGGAAAATTCCTGAAAATGTGAAGGACCTGGAAACACTCGATAGGCGATTTCTCTGTGGAAAAAAAGTAATTGCGGGGAGATGTAAACACTTTGTGTAGTTCACACCAGCCGCTTTATTGGCCATCTGCCTCACCCGCACTGTGTTCGGGATGGCAGTCTTAGTCTATCTGGATCGCTGAGGACTCGGTCGGTACTACTTGCTTGGCGCGCGCAGCTGCCCCGGCGTCCGTCCGTCGTCGCCTCCTGTCTTCTACTTACAGTTACAGAACAAAAATAGCCAATACTTGGTTGGAAAAAAAAAAGCTTTAATTACGTTTTTATTTTGGGCCATGGAGACAAATGTACAGAAAAGACGCGAAACCCGCTCCCTGCGAGTGAAAGTGATAAGTCTGGGGAACGCTGAGGTGGGAAAGGTGGGTCGGTTGTACCGTCCGTTTTTCCATTCCGTTTTATTTCTTGACACAATTAAACAAGCACCACTGCAGTCGAGAACTGAGTCAAACTTAAATAAAACTTCTCCGAACTTCAGCTTTAATATAAGGTCGTGGTTTTGAACTTGTGGTAGCTATTTTATTTAATTTGTGTATTCCTCTCCTCAGAGCTGTATTATCAAGCGCTACTGTGAGAAGAGGTTTGTCCCCAAGTACTTGGCCACCATAGGAATAGACTATGGCGTTACCAAGTAAGTGGATGTTAATGATTAAATTGAGAAATTGAGTCTGCCTGGTGCCCATCCAGGAAGGTCACACACACGCAGTCTAGTCTGTTGTGTTGTTGTGCACGTTAACATGATTAAATTTGTAAATGTGCTCACTTTGCATTTTTTAGTTTTCCCATCCGAAGTCTTTCACTCATTTATACAGCCATCTTTTTTTCTGTACTATTTCACACTAAAGTTCTAGAAGCAGTGAGTAGGGTTTGAACTGACTGACAGCCTTTGGGTTACAAATCTGTGACTTTAGCTGCTCCGGAGTGTGATCAAAGATAAACTAGAATATTTTTTGCATTAAGGTAATACATTTTATTTCATAACATTATAGCAGCATGTTGGGTAGCGCTATTGGCTCTCAGCTCTAGGATCGTGGGTTCAAATCCAGCTCAGACTGTGGAGTTTGCGTGTTCTCTATGTTCAAATGGGTGTCCCCTCACAGTCCAAAGATGTTTCAAGCAGACAAGTGACTCTGACTTGCCCTTAATATTTGGTTGGGTGAGAAAACAAATTGTGTGTGTGTGTGTGTGTGTGTGTGTGTGTGTGTGTGTGTGTGTGTGTAAAAGAAGGAAAGCGAGAGTAAGTGGGTCCAAGAGATTGCGCTGCAATGAACTGGGGTCCCATTTAAGGTGTACACTGCTTCACACCTTATGCTTTTGGGATAGGCTCCAGCCTACTACCCTTACACTGGACAAGTGGTTATTGATAATGAATTGATGGATCAGTAACAACATTAAGATGTATTGACCATGCAGTTGATGTACAGTGTTGCTTAAGTCTGTTTACTAATATTCATTAAATGTAACTCATGTTGTAACAATGTAATATCTTCTTTCAAGGGGTTATTGTCTTTTTTCTTTCCCCCCCAAATGATAGAGTTCAAGTTCGCGACAGGGAGATGAAAGTGAATATTTTTGACATGGCAGGACATCCCTTCTTTTATGAGGTGAGTTACATTTTCATCTGTTCTCCTGGCAGGCTTTTCTCTGTTATGTTACATTATGTCATTTAGCAGATTCTTTTCTCCAAAGTGACATATCCACTGAACACTACGTAGTGTTATCAGTCCACACCTTATCCACCCAAGGTTACTTGGACTGCTGGATACACAAAAATCCACCTGATAAGCATGTCTTTAGACTGTGGAAGGAAGCTGGAGCACCTGGAGGAAACCCACACAGACATGGGGAGAACATGCAAACTCCATACATACTGAGCAGAGGTTGAATTGATGTCCTCTTGCACTCCCCGGTTGCTGTAAGACAGCGACGCTATTTGCTGTGCTTCCTCTAAAAGGCAAACAATTCTGAAGACACAAAAAAATAGGCACAGTTTCAAGTACAGGCACATGATTACAAATACAGTTTTTGTCTGACGTGATATTCAAATGCACATTAAAAGAAGTCTGAGTACATGTGGCCAACCTGGGCAGTATTCGTATGTGATGAATTTAATGGAAGAGTAATAGCAAAGCAACCTACAAGTTTCTACATCTTTGGAAACGGCTACAGAAGAGCCAGGAAGAGATATCAGTTAGATGTCTTGCTCAAACCTGTCTGTATGTTTGTGACAAAAACAAGTTTCCAGCAAATATACTCAAAAGTTTGATTAGCTCTGTATATCATAGCAGATGGAACTGAACAAATTTATATTGCCTTAAGGAAACTGAGAGAGAAGCGGGTCTGAAGGAGATTTTGAGACACTTCTTGAAAGAGTTCCTGCCAAGTTATTTAACAGAAAAAAACAAAAGGATTAAAATCAACTGAAAAATTAAACTGGTATTATTGTGACTTTCTTTACTAAGGGTTTATAATTAAGGGCAGTCCTAATGAGCTTTGTTTTAGTGTATTTAAGACAAATTTGGGGGCAAGCTGTATGTATATCATTGTACTCCAGTTCTTTATTGTTCTTGCACTTCGTATGAATTTACATTTCAGAGAACTGCAAACTTACTACTGTGCACACAGAAATTCACAAACTCACAGGCTTCTTGCAGATTTAGGCTTAAATTCATATCCCTGTTGGATTCACACATACCTTGTCTGAGTATCCTTTCTCCTGCTCAGGTGCGGAATGAATTCTACAAAGACTCCCAGGGCGTGATCCTGGTTTATGATGTCGGCCAGAAGGAGAGCTTTGACTCCCTGGACGGCTGGCTGGATGAAATGAAGCAAGAGCTGGGCTCCATTTCCAACATGGAGAGCATTGTCTTCGTTGTGTGTGCTAACAAGGTCCTCCTCTATTCATAGCAACACACACACCACTTGTACCGGAGCCTAACCCGGCAACGTAGGGCGCAAGGCTAGAGGGGGAAGGGACACACCCAGAACGGGACGCCAGTCCGTCACAAGACACCCAAAGAAGGACGTGAACCCTAGACCACCCAAAGAGCAGGCACAAGCCAAACCAACCATGCCACCGTGCTCCCCTTTATAGTAACAGCTAAGGTCTAAATTTACTTATGAATTTTGCATTTTTCACTTGCCCAGAGTGACCTGCATAGCTGTAGTGGATCAAACAGTAAGTTTCAGTACAATATAAAGCAGAAACAGTACAGTATAAAGCAGAAAATGTGTATTTTCCTTAATCCTGTTAACCTGCATTAGATTGTTGCATTTGATGCATGCATTTACCAATGTGGCCACGGTTAGAAGGGTGATTAACTAGAATAACTATTAACTAATCCATCTTCATGGATTCAAAGAGTAATTCAGATTAATAGCCTAGTGGTCCTGTCTTGCTAAGAGACCTTGATGTATTGGTGCTGATATAACTCTCAACCTTTCAGCGTGGAAGATCAGTGTTTGATCCTCACTGAATTCTCTCCTCAGCACCAACATACTTTATTCCAGGGTGTAGCTCTCACTTCAACTTACACTGAAACCTTTACTCCCAGACACTGTCTCAAGTGTTTCTCTGTAGTATGTTTATGTCATGACCAGATGTGTCTTTGTCACTTAAAATGAATCATTGATTATGAACTGAATCACTCAGTGATTATTTCATTGTCCGTAAACATTGAACAACTGAATATCAAAGACCGATAAACTAAAAATTAATTTCTTTGATGTTGTTTCAAAAATAGCTTTAAAGATTTGCAAGTCCTCAACTAGTGTGTTTCCTTGAATGTTGTTTGAATCCTGTAGTGTATTCAATGAAATCTGTTTATCTTCACATTTATTCAAATAGCAGACACTTTTCTTCAAAGCAATATACAATGCAGGATGCATAAAACTGGATTTTCCAATAAAGCGCTTTAGATACAGGCACATAACTGTAAAAATTCAATGTGTCTGCTACCACCATTTTTGCCAATTCGCATTACACGTGCATCTGTTTATATAACTAAGTCAGAAATACAATGAGGGTCGTAACAGATGGAGTGATGTAAATTTATGTCGTTGTTAGGAGCTCCTGAAGAAAGTGGGTCTAATAGAGATGTTTTAGAGATCTTTCTTGAATGCTGGAAGGAATTCAGCAGCTTTGAGGGTGTGAGGGAGCTCATTTCACCACATTAGATCCAAAACCAAGAACTCTAGAAGACTAGAGTTTAGACCCCATGTGAGTAAGAACACCAAGTGGCCAGAGAAAGAGCAGCACAGTGCTCTTGCTGGAGTGTAGGGGATGGTCAGGTTCTGCAGGGTTATTAAGAAGGCATATCCTGTGACCCACAGCGATCTGGGTGCCCACCACAGATCTAAGTGAACAGCTAACTCTTCCACAGGTGGACCTCACAAAGCGGCGAGTGGTGGATGAGAGTGAGGGCAGGCTCTGGGCAGAAAGCAGGGGCTTCTTCTACTTTGAGACCTCAGCACAGAGCGGAGAGGGCATCAATGAAATGTTCCAGGTAAACCCTGATGTTTGAGGTGCGCTTGGATACAGTAGCTGCCTTGCACACAACCAGGTCTTAAGTTTCCTGTATTGGCTTCTTGGTCTTTAAAAATAAACACCGCTCATCAGGGTACACAGTATCATCTTACATCTGGGCACTGTCCATATTTGAGGGTTTTGTTTCAGCCCTGTTTTTGTAATAGATGTTGTGTTTCCTGTGATTGGTTCTATGACCCTCACTGGAAAAGTAGTGGTAGAAAATGAAAATATGGATAAAAAAATAACCATCTTCTGTATTCAGATTTAATGGGTACTGCTGAAAATAACAAGATGTTAATTTGAATATTGACTCTCTGGGTTGTTTGTGTAGGTGAGACACATGTAAACTAAAAGCAACCTTGAAGTTCAGTGGTTTTGTGTGTGGGGATGTCTTTTTTTCTTAGGTTTTCTTCTCCTCCATCGCGGATATGTGTGAGAATGGAGGCAAGCGGCCAATAGCGGAGGTCAACCTGGGGTTCACCAAGGAACAAGCAGACACCATCCGCAGGATCCGGAGCAGCAAAGATAGCTGGGATATGCTCGGGGTTAAGCCTGGTGCCACCAAGTGAGTGATTGTGTGGGACACGCCTTTCAGTATCTAGATAATTTTGGGCTTCATTATTTTATGCATATATATATTTTTTTATCTAAAATTCTGTAAAACACTCTTTATTTCAACTCTAAAATGCACTTCTTTAAAATAGTATTGTACAATATTATAACTACATACAAAAATACTTTGGATATTAGAGTGAGATGTGTGTGCATATTATATATATCAGGCATGCATATATAAAAAGCTCTTCATTTTTTCCATTATCCAGATGTTTTTGTGTCAAACAGCTAGAGATTACTATGTAAATTTAGGACAGCTTCAGTTATAATTTTTGAATGTTATCCACCGAGACTCACTGCTTTTTGTCTTTAGCAAGACTGCATATAAGCACTTTAGACATTTTTGTTTCATTATCTCACCTATTTTTATAGCATCAGTTTTCTTAACCAGTAAGTGAAATTTGTCCATAAACACGGCAGTAGGTAGCTTTTGGTAGTAAGGATTTCTTATAACTAAGTCCTGTATGCTTGAGAAAGTAAGTTAAATGAAATACTCAGTAACAGACAGACTGGCTAAGATACACAGGTCTGTGTTTTTGTGTTTCTGCATAGTTTCCTCTAGTCACATAGCTGGATGATAGGTGTCACCCAGGGTGCATTGCTGCATGAGGCAGGGGTGATCCTGGGACGCATGGGGCTAATCATGTGAATTAGTGGATTATAAAACAGTGAGAATCTCATTAACGTCCAACTCCCAGGCTAATCATGCCCTCATCTTCAAATGCAGGACTAGCTCACATCTCATAAAGAGGCTGACTTGGTCTTGGGTACAGTATGCTATATTACAAATTATCAGTGTTTTAAATTATTTGTTGGATCTGCTTCTAGGAGTTAAAGCAAGGTTTTAGTGTTCCATTGTTGGGGAATTTTTGTAAGATTGAATTTTTGGTGGGTTTGTGTTGCAGAGAGGAGATCAATAAGGCGTACAGGAAGTTGGCCGTACTCCTTCACCCAGACAAGTGCGTGGCACCAGGCAGTGAAGATGCCTTCAAGGCAGTGGTTAATGCTCGCACCGCACTGCTTAAGAACATCAAGTAGGATGTCCAGCAGAGTTTCCCCCAAGCCGTTACCCCAGTCACTCTTTTCTACCATGGAAATATTGTCATTGAACTCCAGTATTGAAAACGAGGTGAAATCTTATGCAGCCGCCTTGTGGAGTTTTGACCACTGGTCACTGATATCGTGCAGCTCGATAATACTGTTTACAGTTGTTTTGAGTTATTTATTTTGTTAATATATTTTTAATTTTTTGCCATTTGTTTAAATAAAAAAAGATTATCATTTATATGTTATTTAAATGCCTATTTGTGTTGTAATTAATTTGGCTGAAATTGTAAGTCACGTTCCCAAACTAAGTTTACACCCAGTGCTACACTGGGTTCTATACACTCTTGTACTGGTCTGCTGTCCACCTGAATTCATTGTGATTAGGTCCTGAAGCAGTATGTTGCATTTTGGATGGGGAATTAACAGAAGATATGATCTTGGACAGTAACTGTATGAAACCTACCAGCTGTGTTGGGTAACAAGAGATCAGGAATAACCCCCTGTATTATTTGAAATCCCATTTCCAGCACTTCAAAAACACCTGACAGACTGTTTTTAATATTCCTCTGTAATAGTGTTGCTGCTGCCTCTTCCACTTTTGAAATAGTTACCCACTAATGTAAGGATAAAAGGATAAACAATTAATGAGTGCACATATTAGCAAAACATCAAAGAGAAAATATGTTAAGAATTGTGTGTTTGTATGTGTGTGTGAGAGAGAGAGGGAGAAAAAATATATTGTTCCCTGGCGAAAGTTTGCATGTTAGCATATTTTTATCATCTAGCAGCTTCTATGGTTGTTGAAACAAAGTTAATTGCCCATGTCTGCCTTTTTGAAGTCTATTCACATATGAAGAGTTTAATTTAATGGGCTAAAAGCAACAGCAACCCTTACATATACAGTATATGACTTCAACACAGCAGTCACTGAAACTATTATGATGTCAGCAAGTAGCCAATTAATTACAATAACTGATGATGATAGTACATGTATGCTTGAATATAAAATGTTCTATGAAAGCATGGAGGTGGAAAAAATGTGTATTTGTACCATTTTCTCTGAACCATAAGTTGTATTTTGCTTTTGTCCACAATCATGTTCTGGTCTTTAGTTTTTAACTTTGTTTTGCTTACTGACAGTGCTCTTTGCTTTTTGATTTTGTCCATCAATTTTTTGTGTTTGGTGTTGACTTGATTCTTCTGTTTTGAAATGCAGTCTATATGGTACTTTTAGGACTGAAGCAATCTATGCATGGTTTATTGTAAGAAATTTTGATGTTAACACTAACTAGGGAATCGCTGAGAGACAGTCCTCATGTTAGCAAACCCAGGCTTAATAAGAGATACAGTGTATGAATTTTTTAAATCTCATTGATAATCTCATGTTAATTTAACACTAAAATGTCAAATTATTTTAATTTTTTAAATAAATTTAGGAGCAGAAGTAGCAATTATACAGTTTTATATTACCATTAGAATGTTATGTAAATCAGAACATAAATTATATATATTGTATGCCCTGAAAATATAGCCAATTTTTGTAATTATTCTTGTAAAAGTTTTGTAGCACTTATTTCAGACAGTACTGTAAATCATGTTTGAAGGAACTTTTGTTGCAGGTTGTATTTAATACATGCAATTGTTACTTTAATTGCATGGAATATGTTTTTTCAGTGAATAGGATTTTATTGGTGAAGCCAACGTGCCACATGTGGCACAACTACGCTGTATTTTCTGCATACCCTGTTTTTTTGCTATGAGATATGGCCAGTGAGTTCCAGCCCAAGTCTCTCTGTTGGTTAGCAGAACTCGGGACACAAAGAGGATGCTTTCACCTTCAGTAGCGTTTTGTTTGACCTCAAAAATGGTTTGCACTATTTTTTTGACAATCCCACAACATTTTTCAGTAGGCGTGTTGCCATGTGTAAATCAATTCTCAAATTAGTCCTGTACAAAATGTCATAAGACAGCACATGTAATGTGTTTTTGCACAGCCACGTTGAGTACTGCATTCGGAAGGTGTTGATGGCATGAATTTACCTCTTAAAGTGCATTTTTTAAATGTGTTCGGTAAAATTGTGTACATTGTTTTTGAAATACAGTATGATATATAGTATATACATATGTAGTGTGTCTTGTTCCTTTTGTGGAAAGCCTTCATATTTCTGAACTTCAGTCTTAATTCTGTCATTCCCCCATGGCTTATTTGCTAACGCCCTGTGTTGCTGGGTAGGCTCTGGTTCCCTGCGACCCCGTATGGGGCAAGCGGTTCTGAAAATGTGTGTGTGTGTGTTAAAATAGCTAGCAATTTAAAATTAACTTTTTCACATTACCTGTGGTATGTCTTCTTGCATAAGATTAATTTTGGTCTAATTGGATTTCTGCTCTTCTGTCAAATAAAGTGGACAGGTAGTTGTTTGCAGACTTGGAACGAACAAGGAATATTACTATGCCTCTTCAGAGAGAAGGCTGTTAATTTACTTTCTGACCTAATGCACATCACCATGTTTACAATTACCTTGAACAGGGGCAAGAGCTTGATCCAGCTTACAACTGGTATTCCTCAAATAAGCCGACCCGTTCAAGCTTCTAAACATCAGCTATTCTCCTGTCAGGGGTCATTCAATCAGATCATGTCACTGCTCACTGCCATTGGCAATCCCGTTATACTTTAAATAAAACCACACTGTGTGTCGTATGTTCAACAGAGAAGAGGTCATCGTAGCATGATGCAAAACAGAAGTTTCCACAGAAGTCCTTTTTCCTCTACGTTCAAAGTGTTGTCAGCTTAACGCTTTACTTGTAATACTCATGAAGAGTAGTTGAAGAAGCCTTTTACAGTATTAAATCACACACGCACACATTTTCAGAACCGCTTGTCCCATACGGGGTCACAGGGAACCGGAGCCTAACCCGGCAACTCAGGGAGTAAGGCTGGAGGGGACACACCCAGGAGGGGACGCCAGTCCGTCGCAAAGCACCCCAAGCGGGACTCAAACCCCAGACCCACTGAAGAGCAGGACTGTGGTCCAACCCACTGCGCCACCGCACCCCCTCTAGTATTAAATCACATATAGCAATATTGTATAGATTCTATGCTCTTTGTTGTCATCATTTTAAGATGCTAAAAGCTTCTAATGCATCAGTAATGCAATAGGAGTAAAGGTTAAAGTAAAATACAATAATACTGAAGTACTGAGTAATGCACAATTCTATGAGCTTTCATATGTGTAATTATACATGATTGTATAATTCTCTGTGAAATAATTGCATGTATTCTGAAAACCTGACTGCTCGTTCTTTATTTTTATTTATTCATTTTGCTGACACTTTTCTGCAAACTTAAAATACTAGATGTTCACACTTTTTTAACCAAATAATTTTTTAATGTATCAATTCATGGTAATTACCTTGATCCATGGTACTACAGCAGGTGGTGGGATTTCAACCTGGGTCCTTTGATGGGCCTCATCTCATACAAGTGTAAGATGTGAACACCCCAGGAATGACACCACATATCTAGACCAGCTGTGCCTGTTTGGACACCACCTTAGGCAGGACATCACTTCCTGTGCTGCTGATTAAGTAACACTCTTATGACGAGATCCACGGCCACCGACGCTCCCATGGTACCGGTCTTCAGCTAGCCTGCATGCCGCTAGTAAAACATCAACTCAAATCAATTCTTTCGCAACAATGAGCGCCCTGGCGCTCTGCTGGATTAGCCTCGACAGATTGCTCTCGCGCAGTGCCTAAAACAAGGGTTAAGTGAGCTTTCGAGCCATCTGGTCTCAGGATTCAGTTCCTTACCTGGTGCTGGTGGAGATCAAGGCTGCCCCAGTTTTGCTGCGAAACGTTCAGGTTTGTCTCCTTGGTGTTTCCAGCCATTCCTTTCATCACAGCCATCAAAATGTGGGAATGGGAGGCAACAGAAGCAGAAAACTTGACTGGAGGACAACCACAGGGAGGTCACTTTTTGATAAGAATGAATAATAGGGATTTATGGAAAGCAGTGAGAAATTAGGCTGCGCCTCATCTGAAGAATTTGCTTTCGTACGGTGTGTGTTTTGACGGAGATGTTCTACTCCGACTCTGAATGTCTCATCCTAATTGTCTCTCAAACGTCTTATGAAATAAAAGCATACTGGCCGTGGATTTACAGTCATTTTTACACAGGACACAGGTAAGCACTTGCCATGAGTCTGTCTTCCAAATGTGGGGATACTCTTAATGCACTAATAAAATCATTGAGTACAGCATAATTGTACAGCATTTCATTTACACATTGCAGTATCTGCATGAGTTTTAAAGCCAAAATATTAATCAATTTATCTTTTCCTCAGTTTTTAATTACCTGTTCAAATGGACTTTAGTGCAGTGATTATTTATGCAGTTTTAATTACTCAGTCATTTTAAAGTGTTGAATTTTACTAGTAAAATTTAATTTTAATATAGGCGTAAAAGGAAAGTTTTTAAAAAAATCTCATTAACCTCTATGAGGTTAAGTGGTTAAAAGATGATGAAAAATATTTCAAATTAGGCAATATTAGTTTGAGTTTGGGGGGGCGCAGCAGGTTTGACCGGGTCCTGCTCTCCAGTGGGTCTGGGGTTTGAGTCCTGCTTGGGGTGCCTTGCAACAGACTGGCATCCCATCCTGGGTGTGTCCGCTCCTCCTCTGGCCTTGTGCCCTGGGTTGCTGGGTTGGGTTCCAGCTCCCCGCAACCCTCCCTGGGACAGGCAGGTTCAGATTGTGTGTGTGTGTGTGTGTGTGTGTGTGTGTGTGTGTGTGTGTGTGTGTGTAGTTTGAGTTTTATTGGTATTTTGGCTTCTGGCAAGTAGAAGTTCAGGAGACAAGACTAGAGAACTGTTGTAAATCTTAGTGAAACGTATCATATTTATATATACGTTCATACAGTTTCCAGCAAATGTACTCAAACTGTTTCCTAATTGTATGTGCGGATACTGCTGATTTTTAGTGTTTACCCATTATTCATATATTTTGATGTTCCCGTTTCCCTCCTCTAACATAACGGCTGAGCCGTACATGTTGTGATGTAACACTTTCGCTCTCACGCACACTCTCTCGTGTCACCTTGCAGGACCTGATGTGTTTTCTACACATAGACCTAAGTCCTGCCTTGTGAGGACAGCAGCGGGGGACTTAGGATTCAGGCACTGGGTGGGGTGGGTGAGCATGGAGCCACGCGAGGAGCTCCAGGCCCCCAGTGACATTACCCTCCCACCACCGCCCTGCAAGCTGGGCACCACCTCCACCACCTCTCCAGGTTCCAGGCGCAAGAAGTTGCGGTGGCAGAGCGCCGTGCAGCACATCATTGACCAGCGGGAGCTGAACCAGCAGGTGGGCCTGGAACCCGCCCGCAAAATCTATGTCACGGACGCCTACATCGAGGACATCAACCAGCAGATTCGCAACAAGGCGTCGCGCGGTGGCGGCCCGGCTAAGCGACGCTCCTCGGCCGCCCGTGTCCATCCAGCCCGAGAGCGCCTCTCCTCAGCCACTGCTCATGGGGGGATCGACGGCTGTCTCAGCGATGCCGACTTCTTCGTTCGCTGGGGCTCAGCCGTCCGCGGCGTTTTCCTGCCCACGCTCCAGCATGCCTTCAAGTCCAGCGACCTGGAACGCCTCTACCAGCAGTACTCCTCCCGCCAGCGACGGACCTCCCTGGTGGTCACGAACGCTATTGATGTGGTCACCAAGCTCCACATCGTCGTGCTCTACCTGGCAATGGCCCCAGAGGCGGTGGACCCTGTGCGTGGACTTCTGGCTGGGCTTTTCATGACACTGGGGGGGATTCTCTGTTTTCTTGTGCTCAGCTGCAAGGAGGCCACGTCACCACAGTATCTGCGCTATGCAGGACTGGTCAGCTGGCTTTCCCAGACTGTGCAGGTGTTGAGCGGCCTGGTGTACGGCCTGGAGAGGGACCAGTCCTGGTACGTGCTCTTCATCCTCTTTGCCACATACACCCTACTCCCACTGCCCCTTCTCTGGTCCATCTGCACCGGAACGCTCACCTCTGCCCTGCACCTGCTGGTGGAGACCGCACGCAACTACGATGACGCTGCACTTCTCAGAAAGGTGAAGCCCTCATCTTCTCCATGATTATACAAACTGACTCTTCACAGGTGATGGTGACACCTGGTGAACTCAGGACTGCTGCGCTGTTCAGGCCTCATAGAATTTAACAGTAGTTGTATTTTCAGATGGGCTTGTCCTGTCATCTTAAATCAAGAATCTGCAAAACTATGATGCTGAAAACTCAAGTAGCCATTGAACATACAAAGGTTTCTGCTATACGGTCTTAAAATTAATTGCTAGGAAAATAAATGCAGAACTAAACATAAAATTAACAGAAATGGCAATTTACTGTAAAGAATTGTTGCTGTACTCATTGAGTGAAGAGAACAGCTGACGGTGAGTTGTGACGGGTGGAGGAGGGAGGAGGCTTGACTGTCATTCTTGCACTGCCACTGCGCAAAAGTGTCGAAACACAGCAAACAGGAACGTTGAGTTTTTTTAGGACAGACTTTGGATAAATTTCGTTATGCCAATTTTTTCATCCTGGAAATCAAAACTGAGATATCAAAAGCCAAGAGCCATTACATCGAAATTTCTGATAAAGAGAGTTCTAAAATTGAGGGATGCCTGTACTGACTTCATTTTAAAGCCATATAAAGTACGTGTATCTATGCTCAGTTAATGATATAACGAACGGCTACGTTCCTGTCTTCAGATGTTGGCCAAGGGGCTCCTGTACATGGGCATGAACACCGCAGGCCTATTCATTCACTACCTGTCGGACCGGGCCCAGAGACAGGCCTTCCTGGAGACACGACGGTGCATCGAAGGGCGGGTCAGACTCGAGCGGGAGAACCAGAGGCAGGTAGGGAAGCAAGTCTGTCCCTACTATATTCATTTGTTATAAAATTGCTAATCTTGTAATCTACTAACTGCCTAAAAACAATTTAGTGACTGCATTTTCCTGAAAAAATAACCTTCATTGGATTTTTAAATTTGGGTTTCATCGATAACTGGCCCACCATGTACGCTGGGTTCGGGTACTCACCAGGGTTGGATTACACAGAGTGTTTTACTAAAAAATAAAATATATAGACAAAAGTAAAGTCCCACTTGGGGTGCCTTGTGATGGACTGGTGTCCCATCCTGGGTGTGTCCCCTCCCCCTCCAGCCTTACGCCCTGTGTTGCCAGGTTAGGCTCCAGCTCGCCGCGACCCCGCTTGGAACAAGCAGTTTCAGACAGTGTGTGTGTGTCATTTCCTGGGGGGGGGAGTATCCTCCCCTTCTTGTCTGGTAATATTTTAATTCAATTACAGTTCCGCCGTACACTGGTAGGTTTTATAATCACTGGATTTTTCGTTAGAAAATTTAAAAAATTATGTCCGAGATTTTTATGAATATTCTAAAGTTACAGATGTTGAAATATAGTATTGTCACGAGAGATGATACCATGTTTACAAATTTTTGTACATTTTAATATGACACTATGATTACAAATTGTCGTTATTACAAATAATTGTCTGTTTGCCGGTCCTACACAGGAGCGTTTGGTGCTCTCCATCCTGCCTCGATTCGTTGCCTTGGAGATGATAGCAGACATGAGTGCCATGGAGGATGACCTCCTGCCCCAGCAGTTCCACAAGATCTACATTCACCAGTACAAAGACGTTAGGTTAGTCCACCAGGGGTGGTTTTGGTTCGCAACTCTGTTACTTTGTAGTCACATGTCACACCAGCCTACATAATTCAGTCCCTCCTTTTGCTCCCACTAGTATCCTGTTTGCTGACATCAAGGGCTTCACCACGCTCTCCATGAGCCTGTCAGCCCAGGAACTGGTCCGTACCTTGAACGAGCTGTTTGGGCGCTTTGACCACCTGGCCGAGGTAAGGGTGCAGGACCGCAACGCCAGGATCGAGAGTGGAGCTAGAGCTAAGGGCACGCATTTGGGAGCTGCAATTTTCTTTTACTTGCTGCACGTCTCCGTTGGACGTCGTCACTATGAAGATAGCGGTGACAGGCTTCATTTAAGCTTGCAATAATATTGATCCCATCACCCACAGATCAGCTCCTTAAACTACAAGAAGTGATGACATTTATGAAATGCCGAGCTGCTGTCTCATTGTTCAGCTGCCGTGAATACATGCAACTTGGTGTAGGGGCAGCATATGGCGTAGTGGTTAGAGTGTTCATCTTTGGATTTGAAAAACCCAGGATCCAATCCCAACTCCTGCTGTAGTACCTTTGAGCAAGGTACTTTCTCTATATTGTTCCAGTACCAGTTGCCCAGCCCTATAAATAGGTAAATAATTGTAAGTAGCTCAACGTTGGCAGCTGATGTGGATAAAAGTGTCACCTAAAGGAATACTTGCCAATGTAGTGTGAATGGATAATGTTCCTGCAGTGTGACTTGCCTGTCCATTCCTCATCATGTCCCCCCAAACAGGAGCACCACTGCATGAGGATCAAGATCCTGGGGGACTGCTACTACTGCGTGTCGGGTGTGCCGGAGCCCGAGAGCGCCCACGCCAGTCACTGTGTGGAGATGGGCCTGGCCATGATCAACACGATACGGTCAGAAAGCCCCCTCCCCCCGAGCACGTCACTCATCTCTTGTTTCTCTTATGGACAGAATAGTGAAACCAAAGACACCCACAAGTGTCCTACATCTCTGGGAGGACACATTTCCTCGCCAATTCTTTATTTCCCCTCCAAACTTGTTAACTGAACACATCATGGGAAAAACAAGTCTCCAGCAAGTGTATCAAAATTTTGACTGAGACTGCTGATACTGTTATTGTGCTTGAAGGTTTCGTAATATGTTAAGGAAAAAAAAAAAAACGTTAACAATAACATTGAAGTGAACATAAAAATTACGTTTCTATGAAATATTTTTGTAGTTATTCTAAGAAAAGTAATCAGAATTCGGCAAACAAGGTGGACAGTGGGTTATGTTCATCATAAAACCTCTTTTCGAGGAAAGAATCCCCACCTCCAGCCAATACAAGAAAACTTCAGGCCGAAAACACCTTTTGTCACAGCAGTGTACAGCTGAGCCCTGTTCTATCAACTGATACAGTGATCATTTCAGTGGGCAAAATGTCTTATTAGGTGGTGCGGTGGGTTTGGCCTGTGCAGCTCTTTGGGTGGTCTAGGGTTCAAGTCCTGCTTGGGGTGCCTTGTGATGGACTGGTGTCCTGTCCTGGGTGTGTCCCCTTCCCCTCCAGCCTTGCACCCTGTGTTGCTGGGTTAGGCTCAGGTATTCGATGACCCTGCTTGGGACAAGTGGTTTCAGAGTGTGTGTGTGTGTGTGTGTGTGTGTGTGTGTGTGTGTGTGTGTGTGTGTGTGTGTGTGTGTGTGTGTGTGTGTGTGTGTGTGTGTGTGAGACAATGTCTTATTGCCCTGTGATGGACTGGCAGCCCGTCCAGGGTGTACTCTGCCTCATGTCCTGTTCTTAGGGGACAGGGCTCTGGACCACAACAACCCTGCACTGTACAAGCAGTTAATGATGATTGATGGATGGCTGCTGTTTAATTTCAGTGCTTTCATAAGAGGATTTAACACAGACGTATCTATTGGAAAAAGAATGAATATTGAATGTGGCCCTTCAGCTCTTTCTCTCTCTCTCAGGTATGTGGGCAAGGAGCTGGACCATGATGTGGACATGCGCATTGGGATCCATTCTGGCTCTCTCCTCTGTGGGGTGTTGGGCCTCCAGAAATGGCAGTTTGACGTGTGGTCCTGGGACGTGGATGTGGCCAACATGCTGGAGGCGGGGGGCATCCCTGGGTGAGCCTGTCAACCCAAAACACATTTGGGAAGATATCAGGAAAACAAACCGGGCTACAACACAGCCCAAATGTTTGGGACATGGAGATGATTGCGTGATAGTACGGCCAGTTCTATAATCAGGCAAACCTAGGAAATTGCTAAGGGGGTCAAATTTTGCCAATAAGAACAAAAATAAATACACACATACACATTGTCTGAACTGCTTGTCCCGTACGGGGTTGCGGGGAACCGGAGCCTACCCGGCAACACAGGGCGTAAGGCCGGAGGGGGAGGGGACACACCCAGGACGGGACGCCAGTCCGTCGCAAGGCACCCCAAGCGGGACTCGAACCCCAGACCCACCGAAGAGCAGGACCCTGTCCAACCCACTGTGCCACCCTCAAAAATAAATTGCAATCTTGAAAAAAATTATTTAAAAATTTAATAACAAACTTTCTCATTATGTAATTAAAGATCTGCCACCTTACATATTGTGCAGACATTGTATGGAGCATCACTGCCTGTGTCTGAAATATTGCAACTTCGTAGGTTATATTTTCTGTTAAACTAATTGTTGACCTACATGGTAAAAATTATCTGTTTGTTCCTTTAATGAACATCAGTCTTGAAAATAAGTTCATTTTAAGTTTGTCTTCAGTCGTTAAACTATATATTTGTGTTCTGTGCATGTGTGATGTTCACATATGTGTTATCATAAACAATTACATGACTTATTTTATTTTGAAATTCAAATTTCAGTTCCCCAGCATGATTTGTAGCTATAGGTACAATAAAAATTAATTGTCGTGTGTGTGTGTGTGTGTGTGTGTGTGTGTGGGGAGGTGCGGGTTTGGCGGGGTCCTGCTCTCTGGTGGGTCTGGGGTTTGAGTCCTGCTTGGGGTGCCTTGTGCTAGACTGGTGTCCCGTCCTCAGTGTGTCCTCTCCCCCTCCAGTCTTACGCCCTGTGTTGCCGGGTTAGGCTCTGGCTCCCTGTGACCCTGTATGGGACAAGTGGTTCAGACAATGTGTGTGTGTGTGTGTGTGTGTGTGTGTGTGTGTGTGTGTGTGTGTGTGTGTGTGTGTGTGTATATAATATCTTTATTAGAGTCTATGGCTGGTGGATTGATTGTTGCCGATATGTGCCAAAAACCCAAGCACTGGCCACGCATGAGAGGATAAAGTTTTAAACAATGCTCTGGGTCATACGATGTATATATTTTAACTGTGGAAATACTACAGTGATTTCATTAAATTATTTATAAATAGTAAAAACAGGAAAATAGCCATACTGTATCACATAAGGGTTAACACTGTGATAATTACAGGTTAAAACCAAGCAATGTGGGCTGAACCAGAACAGAACTTCACTGTCCTATAGTGCCCCAGAACTGGGATACCGTTATTGCAGCATTTTTAGATCACAGACAGGCTCAGAAAGTACTTTAACAGTACAGACTGATGGGAGGTGGGTGGCTTTGCATATTGTTCAAGGCTAACGATAGAGTCCCGGCTCTTCCTGGAACCTTCTGTACAGCTCTTCAGCCTCTCGGCCACCAGCAGGAGTGTGATTGCGTGTCTGAAGCCAGAATTTTGTCCCGCAGGCGGATCCACATCTCACGGGCCACCCTGGACTGCTTGAATGGGCGCTACCAGACAGAGGAGGGACATGGGCGCGAACGCAACGAGTTCCTCCGCAGGCACAACATCGACACCTTCCTGATCTGCCAGGCAGCTCCCGCCAAACCGGATGCAGAGCCGAGCCGAGTCCGCCAACCCAGCCGGGAGGAGCAGTCCTGGAGCGCCGAGCTGCCCTTTGGCAACATCATCGGAATGAACTGCGTGAGCGCCCCCTGTAGACAGGCCTCCATTGGCCCACTCGTATATAAACCCGCTGAGCATGTGCAGTGAGCACAATTCAGTAATGCTGTAATATTTAATATGACGTTAAAATAGAGACAAGGATAGTGCAGATGTTTATAGTTTCACTGTCCTCCTATCCACCCCTTACTTGCTTGTTTGTCCCACTTACTGGATTCGGTGCATTTTAATGTCCCCGTTTGCTCGGAGTTGCTGTAAAACACTGATGGCCTTGTACACGCGGACCCCTACAGATCCTGGCCACCCTCACCAACGGCTCCTTGGCTCAGCTCCCCAACCAGCTGGCAGCGCAGCGCTCGGGGACGAGGGAGATCCACCGGCGCATTGAGCACGCCATCGAGGTGCGCAGCGGCGAGCGCATGCGTAAGGAGCACATCGAGCCCATCACGCTGGTCTTCAAGGACATGCACATTGAGGACAAGGTGTGTGTGTGTGTGTGTGTGTGTGTGTGTGTGTGTGTGTGTGTGTGTGTGTGTGTGTGTGTAGCGCATGGGAGTTACTGTCAACTTTCCGAACATTTCTGGATTAATAATTGCATATTGCAAAGCCAATGAAGACCCCTTAAACATTTAAATGAAAAATATTCAAAATAATTAACAATTAATATTTTGGATGTGGTCCTTACCATCGGTATGGAAGTATGACCACTTAACATTTATTGATTTGACACTATCACTGTGTCAAGTGTAAAGATTGGAAAGTGTTAAAATACTGTACCTCTAATAATCTACAAAGCTTTGTTGCACAGTGGTTAGAACTGTTGCTTTAGGACCCAAAGGTTGCAGGTTTGAATCCTGATTCTGGTAGTAGTACCCTTAAGCAAGGTATTTTACCCTACATTTTTCCAGTAAAATTACCCAGCTGTACAAATGGGTAAATAATTGTAGATAGATTCACATTGTAAGTCACTTTGGAAAAAAGATTCAGATAAATGTAATGTAAACTTTTGCACAGCTGGGCAACTTTTACACTGTCAATTCAGGGTAAGTACTTTGCTCAAGGGTATTGCTGCAAGAGGTGGAATTCACCGCGCCACCTGCTGCCCCATTATTACTACCTACTTATCATTTAATTGTGCCTTATAGTTCTCTCAGATGAGAGATGAGATGTTCAAATCCAACATGGTGTGCGCCTTCCTCGTGCTCCTCTTCATCATGGCCGTCCAAGCCCTCGTCCCATCTCCACAGTAAGTGACGTCATCCTCCACCTCTGCTTCATTTTATTTTCTTTCATCCTCATATCTTTCCATCTGCTTCTCACTGTGCCGTTACCGCTCTGCCGTCGTCCATCTCTTCGTCCATTGGCATGTTGTTCCCTGCTAAGGGTGCTTCCGATGGTGGTGCTCTTCGCCGTCTTCCTGTCCGCCTACCTGCTGCTGCTACTGGTCACTTTGGCAGAGGAGTTCCGGCACTCTCCGTTGGCCCTGCAGTACCTGTGCTGTTGGATCCACGAGTCGAAGGGCGCCCGCAACCTGCTTACACTTGCTGCCATCGCCATCAACTTCGGTGTCGCTTCTTCAGACCTTGTGAGCCCCTTCTCTCATGACAGTTTATGAAAAGCTAGCTGCATTTAGCTTGTTAAGTTTAATTCAATTAATCAAGTTATGTGTAAAAACATGTATTCTGTTAGGTTATTATTATTATTGCTCTACGTAATATAATAAAATATAACACTATTCTAACAATAATAATAATATCAAGAAAATTTTATCTTATGCCTTTGTTCCAAATGACTTGCTATAGTTTACCAGTTTAAACCGGTGTGAAGTTTTATCTTTTGCTGGAGCAGTTCAGTGTAAGTACCTTGATCAAGGTGCTATAGCAGGAGCATGGATTCAGTCCAAAGCCTTCTAAATGAAAAGTGATGTCTCACACCACTACACCCCCTGCTGACGTGTGTGCAGGTGGCAGCTGTGGGCCCTTAAATTTGCTGCAATCTGGGTCTGAGACAGATAATAATCGTCAGTAAAATTCTGGATTTGTCTCAGTGATTTATGTTCTCATTTTCATGCTGCCTAGCTGTGGTGCAGTACCACACAATCGGACACAGAAGACTTTGCTAAGAAGAGCGCTCAGCAAGCACCCAGTCAGTGGTCATTCAACATATGCACCCAGTCCGAGGTAAAAGTTCCAAGAGGTCATACAGAACAATAAAATAACGCTACGAATATCAACAATAACTGAAAAAGTTTATGAGACAAAGATAAACTGAAATTATCAATATTCTAAGCACAATTTCTGAAACAAATCAGATTTGAAAATATTTTTTCACACTGAGGAGATGCAGTGGTGCAGCAGGTTTGGCTGGGTCCTGCTCTTCTGGTGGGTCTGGGGTTCGAGTCCTGCTTGGGGTGCCTTGTGACGGGCTGGGGTCCCGTCCTGGGTGTGTTCCCTCATCCTCCAGCCTTACGCCCTGTGTGCCGGGTTAGGCTCCGGCTCGCCGCGACCCCGCTTGAGACAAGCGGTGACAGGCTGTGTGTGCTTTTGTTTGTTTTTCACATTGCAGGTGATAAACCAGCTATTAAAATGGTATTAAACTGGTTTTACTAAGCCCCTCGTTTGGATGCAAAGACAACCAATACCTATGTGTAGCTGTGCGTACCCAGTACCTGTGTTGCTCTTTCGGTAGTTTTTTATCCTCAGCGGCATGGTGGCCATGGTAACGTGTGCCGTCTTCCTGAGGATGAGCTGTTTCCTGAAGCTGGCCATACTGTTGCTGGTCATCGCTGTCTATACCTACCTCATTGAGGTGGCCTTCCAGGTGCTCTTCATCCGGCAGCCCCAGCAAAGCCAGTTCCATGGGTACTGCCTACAGTCACCTTCTCCACTCCCAACACTTGGCCAGAGTACATAATTCTGCTAACACTAGGTCACAGTATATAATGCTACCAACACTGGGCCACAGAACACAATGCTGCCAATGCTGGCATGAAGTATATATAATGTTCCTACACTACATTCTGTCTCCCAGTTTCCGTTTTTTCACAAATCCGGTCAGAATTCATTAATACCCCTTATCATTAATTTGTGAGGAATTTCACGTGTCTGTTCTATGCCATGAGGTCTGGGTCCATGACATTCGGTGTTGCACAGTAAACTGAAACAAAGGTGAACCGCACTGTGCTTTAATTTCATATCCGAAAAATTTCGATATGACACATAGCCTTCAAAGGTGATATGAGTCTTGCTTTGGTTGCAATATTAGGTACTCCGTTTAGCTTTTAATATGGTGTTTTAGTCATGGTTTTTAAATTACTATACAGCATTAAGGTATAAAATGCAGGACATTTTTGGCTGAGTTTTAGGCCTTCGAACTGCACTAATGTATGAATGTTGTGGTCAGCCTTCACTACCTCAGGAGAAGAGGCATCTCTGTTCTGCTCATGGCGATGTTTGTCGCAGCCGTGTTCTACAATAGTCGACAGGTAAGCGCTTGGCGTTCCCTCGAATATTCACATTTATTCATTTAGCAGACGCTTTTCTCCAAAGCAACGTACATCTCATGGAAAATACAATTTGTGCATTAGGAGAAAGAGACATAGCTGCAGATGTGTGATTCTTAAGTACAGTTAGTTTCCTTCCTTCACCACATGCACCGACGTATGGATTATTTATTTAATTTAGCTGGAAGCTACAACAAGGTTGGACTTCCTGTGGCGACTACAGGCCAGACAGGAAGTGGAGGACATGAAGGAGCTGCGGGAACACAACGAGTGCCTGCTGCACAACATTCTGCCCGCACATGTGGCGCAGCACTTCCTGGAGAGGGACAAAAACAATGAGGTGTCTTTGCCGCCTCCTAAAATGTGAAATATCCTGTATTTGAGTCTCAGAGGAGCTGATTCTAATAGGGTGACGGTCCACACAGACTAGAGCTCCTAAAAGAATTTTTTGTCTCTTCTCCTTCTGGAAGGACCTGTACTCTCAGTCCTACGAAAAGGTCGGAGTCATGTTCGCCTCCATACCTGGATTCACGGACTACTACGAGCAGAAAGAGATTAACCACCAGGACGTAGAGTGCCTGCGACTCCTCAATGAGATCATTGCAGACTTTGATGAGGTGAGCTAACAGTTTTCGCCTCTCGAATTAACATCCAATCATGTCTTGCATTCCAACAGGGCTATGATGACATAACCGTGATGGACATTTCCATCTTCCAGTTAGAATGACGCTTCCCAAAACTGCACTGCTAAAGCAGTTTTTTTTTTTCTTTTCAAGGACTGTCAAGCCACAGATTGTTAACATTCTGTGCAAGGAAAAAATACCTTCTCTGTGTATCTCGCATAATGTACCTGTTGTGGAAAGATGGCATTATACTGGAGTATGTGCACCTAGGCTATTTAACTCCTGTGTTACATGCAAAACTTGAGGTCTTTCATGAAGTGTGGGAACCTTTCCTGGTATTTACTAGATATGAGATAGGATAGGGTAGGGTAGGATAGGATAGGGGAATACTTTATTACTCCCTGCAGGCAAATGCACAATATATTCACCATAACAATCATAATATATCTACCACACTGCTGCAAGGATCCATCTAATGCAAGAAGCAGTTATACATTTGAGAAGTACATGTGCTTGGCTTTTTTCTCAAATTATTGCTTCTGATCTGAATTTTTTTCATTCTTCTTTTTTCCTGAAAAACTTGTTATACTTTGCAGTCCTTTGTTTACATGTTCTGTCTGCGTTGAGGGCTGGTTTTCCTACTTGTCAGGACATGCAATTGAGGAAGATATGAAGGAATAAGCACTCAAGCAACTTACATGACTCCAACTGGATGAGTCATTACATTAAAAACTTTATCTATATTCAGTAAGACCAAAAGGTATTTTTGAAACGGCTTTGGTAACCCTTAAACTGTGTTGTGCCAGCTATTGGAGGAATCCTACTTCGAAGACATTGAAAAGATCAAAACCATTGGCAGCTGTTACATGGCAGCTTCTGGCCTGTCTCCTGATAAGAAGGCAAGTTATGCATTTACTTAAAAATTCATAACTTCAAAAGAAGCTTGAAGTATGCCTGGCAGGATGAGAGTGTTTTCATTTATGATTGCATCATGTGACTCATAAAGTATATTCAAACAAAGAAATCTGCATTTCCTTGTTTGAATATGTTTTATGAGTCACATCATGCAATTATAAATTTAAAAAGTCTCATCCTGCCAAACATGCCGTTCAATCCCTTACCTGTCATGCAGGCATGTGAGGATGAATGGCATCACCTCGTTGGGTTGGTCCTCTTTGCTCTGGCTATGCAAGAGGTTCTGAAAGAAATCAACAGGCGTTACTCAAACAATTTCCAGCTACGTGTAGGTAAGCACTTTTACTGAATAATACTATATATGTTAAAGAACAAATCATTGCATTGAATCAAATGCTCTTCATAATCAAGCTTCCTGAATTAAGACCCTTCAAGGCAAGCCAAATGTTGTTATAAGTGTTAGGTAGAAGTGTGGTAATAAACAAGGTGGCCTACATAATGGCTCATAATCCTGAGAATATCCATGCTGTAACCATGCAGCAGTCTTCTTCTAAGGGCTCTGGATGATGGAAAAATCCTTCTTAGACCCATCCATTCCTTTCTATCCACTCTAGAGGACCTGAGTTTTTAAGTGTAGCTCCCAAACTGTATATGCGACAATGCTAAGTCAAAATTTCCAAAGTACATTCCATGCTTTTAAATTATGCTACATGTTTGATGGCGGGAGTTGAAAAACTTAGAAATCCTAGAAATACATCAAAAAAGCTCTTTTTTTGCTGGATCCCTGGAGGATACATAAAAATGGAAATACAGTTTTTGCATTAAAATCTACTCCAATTACTTTGACATCAACCTTCCTGCTTCCACCTGAACAGGAATTTCCCACGGTCCTGTGGTGGCCGGGGTGATTGGTGCTACGAAGCCACAGTATGACATCTGGGGCATGACAGTGAATCTGGCCAGCCGCATGGACAGCACCGGGGTAAGCGGCCGCATCCAGGTACCAGAGGGAACCAGTCAGATTCTGGCCGATCGTGGCTTTGCCGTGGAGCTGCGTGGGGACATCTTCATCAAGGGGGTGAGCGAGCAACGTGGAGGGGTCCGTACCTATTTTGTCAGCAGTCGAGAGCAGAAGTCAAGCTATGTGGAGCGAACCACCCGCCGCAGAAACCCTGGGGGGCGGAACACCCTGGCAGCGGTGGTGTTTGGCCTTGTCCAGGCTCGCAAACGAGAAAAACTGCGAGAAGCCAATGGGGGCTTCCACTTCTCTTCACAAACCTGAAGCATAAAGCCATGGATAAACTCCTAAAAGAGATCACCAAATCTCTTCTAGAATAACTTTTTAAAGAATGTTTAAAATGTACCTCTGCAACAACTGGAAGAGATTTCCACATCTTCTCTGGGACAACTTTTTACTAAACTTTTAAAATATATCTTCATATATCACCTGGAAGACATCTCCACAATTCCTTGGGGATTGAAGATAACTTTTTAGTGTATAACTAAAATATATGTACCTCTATATCACTTCCAGCAGATCTCCAATATAACTTTGGGGATAACTTTGTGATGGGCCTGAAAAATATATTTCCAGGTCATCGGAAAGATATCTCTGAAGATCTTCCAGAATATTATATTTTCACACACGCACATAATGTCTACAACCACTTGCCCCAGATGGGGTCACGGTGAACCCGAGCCTAACCCGCCAACACAGAGCACAAGGCCGGAGGGGGAGTGGACACACCCAGGACGGGACGCCAGTCCACCGCAAGGCACTCCAAGCAGGACTTGAACCCCAGACCCACCCTCTGGCAGGCCCTGCCCAAACCTGCTGCGCCATCGCACTCTCTTCAGAGTTACATATATGTTTTTGGATGAATAATGATGTGTATTTATAGCATTCTCCTTGGGAGACTCTGAAGACCTCTTTTCAAAGATTTAAGGTACTGTGTGAGACTTCCTATCATGTGAGGCTTCCACATTTTAGGAAAACATATGAAGGCAAATGCCTGAGTGAGTCAAATTAATAGCAAAAGAAAGTGGTGAATCGGTTAAGATATGATCATCACTCTCTGGTTTCTTCCTAGTCACTGGACAAGTGTACATTTGTTTGGTGGACTTGTGTACTGTAATCCAATTCATGTCTGTCATGTTTTAAAGTGTACTGCTAAATGGTGTACAAGGCCAGTGCAACAACAAACGAACATTATTAAATGTACTATCCAGCCAAAAAGACATCTGTGAGTGTGTCACTAGAAGTAAAGCTCTGTTCTTAACCTCTAACAATATACAAATAAAAATTGTCACAGATGTTCTATGTTACTTTGACATTCATTTTGGTGCACAAGAATTCTCATTTTACGGTATCATATATCATTTCTACAAATATAAACTGTTTTTATAACAAAAGTGTTGCTTGTTTCTTTGTACTGTGGTACCCAGCACTTCAGGTTTGGATGGGGTGAAAAAGGAGCTAGAGGCCTCAAGGACCTGCACTTCTAGGAGGCTTTCCCAGCCTACTTGGTAATCAGTGCTCAGCAGTGCTTAGGTCCATCCTGTGTGTGTTTTCTAAGTAAAAAAATAATGTCGATCACGTATATTTCTGGAAAATTCTGCAACTGGAATGTTCACAAATACGGTTCCCGTGAAGCTCAGCAACTGTTTTACAACGAGAATTTGGGTAAATAATTTCAACATATAGACTTTATGAACAAACATAATACATTAAGAATGAATAATATCATTAGAGTGCGGATAAACAAAAACTTAAATCGTGGATCTTTGATTTACGATAAAATGTGTTGGAAATTTAACAGTGTTTGTTTATTTATTTACCTACTTCCTTCCTTATTTAAGGAAGGAAGCGACTTTCCTTAAGTACCATGAGCTCCATCCATCTTCCTCCGCTATCCGGGGCCGGGTCGCGGGGGCAGCAGTCCGAGCAGAGTCCTCCAGACTTCCCTCTCCCCGCACACCTCCTCCAGTTCCCCTGGGGAAACCCTAAGGCGTTCCCAGGCCAGCCGGGAGACATAGTCTCTCCAACGTGTCCTGGGTCTGCCCCGAGGCCTCCTCCCAGTGGGACATGCCCGGAACACCTCACCAGGGAGGCGTCCAGGAGGCATCCGGAACAGATGCCCGAGCCACCTCAACTGGCGCTCCTCTCGATGCGGAGGAGCAGCGGCTCTACTCCGAGCTCCTCCCGGGTGACTGAGCTCTTCACCCTATCCCTAAGGGTGCGCCCAGCCACTCTGCGGAGGAAACTCATTTCTGCCGCTTGTATCTGCGATCTCATTCTTTCGGTCATGATCCAGAGCTCATGACCATAGGTGAGGGTAGGAACGTAGATTGACCGGTAAATTGAGAGCTTCGCCTTACGACTCAGCTCCCTCTTCACCACAACAGACCGGTGCAATGACCGCATTACTGCGGACGCCGCACCGATCCGTCTGTCAACCTGCCGCTCCATTTTTCCCTCACTCGTGAACAAGACCCCGAGATACTTAAACTCCTCCACTTGAGGGAGCGGCTCCCCCCTAACCCGGAGGGGGCAATCCACCTTTTTCCGACTGAGAACCATGGCCTCGGATTTGGAGGTGCTGATTCTCATCCCCGCCGCTTCACATTCGGCTGCAAACCTCCCCAGTGCACGTTGCAAGTCTTGATTTGATGAAGCCAACAGGACCACATCGTCTGCAAAAAGCAGAGACGAGATGCTGCGGCAACCAAAACAGACACCCTCCGTTCCCTGGCTGCGCCTAGAAATTCTGTCCATGAAGATAATGAACAGAATCGGTGACAAAGGGCAGCCCTGGCGGAGTCCAACATGCACCGGGAACAGGTCTGACTTACTGCCGGCAATGCGAACCAAGCTCCTGCTCCGGTCATACAGGGAACGAACAGCTCGTAGCAGCGAGCCCCGAACCCCATAATCCCGAAGTACCTCCCACAGGATGCCACGAGGGACACGGTCGAATGTCTTCTCCAGGTCCACAAAACACATATGGACTGGTTGGGCAAACTCCCACGAACCCTCCAACACCCTAGTGAGGGTATAGAGCTGGTCCACTGTTCCACGGCCAGGGCGAAAACCGCATTGCTCCTCCTGAATCCAAGGTTCGACTATCGGTCGGATTCTCCTTTTCAGTACCCTGGCATAGACTTTCCCAGGGAGGCTAAGGAATGTGATCCCCCTGTAGTTGGAACACAATCTCCGGTCCCCCTTCTTAAAAAGAGGGACCACCACCCCGGTCTGCCAGTCCAGAGGCAACGTTCCCGAGCTCCACGCAATGCTGCAGAGGCATGTCAGCCAAGACAGCCCCACAACATCCAGAGACTTGAGAAACTCGGGGCGGATCTCATCCACCCCCGGAGCCTTACCACCAAGGAGTTTTTTGACTACCTCAGTAACTTCAGCCAGGGTAATGGACGAGTCCCCCTCCAAGTCCCCAGCCTCAGCTTCCTCTACGGAAGGCGTGTCGGAGGGATTAAGGAGATCCTCAAAGTACTCCTTCCACCGCCCGAGGACATCCTCAGCTGAGGTCAGCAACGCACCACTTCCACTGTAAACAGTGTTCGTGGAACATCGCTTCCCCCCTTTGAGTCGCCGGACGGTTTGCCAGAATCTCGAGGCCGACCGAAAGTCGGCCTCAATAATATTATTGCGCGCCACAATAATATTAATAACAATCATACAGTCTGTAAAGGACCCCAGTTGATGTTTAAAACTTGTCTTCCTTTGTGAATACCTTTGCTAAATTTTTCCTTTTGTATTTGTAGTTTTATTTTGCCATATAATTGCAATAGCATACGGTCATTATAAGGGGGCTTTTATTTTGACACGGTCTTGTATTCCCAAGAGCCCTGCGCTTAGACATGACGAATTAGTTTAATGCGACTGGCGCGCAGATATAACTTTACTTTGATAATTATAATATTGCCGAAGGAAGAACTGAACGGAAGCTAAATGCTAAATATTTGTGCTTTCTTTTTTTTTTTTTTTACACCAGCTCTTACGTTGGTGGAGGTTGTCAAGTTAGTTTCAATAAATCAACTAAACCATGGCATCAGTCAAGTCTTGGCCATCACTCGGGTGGCTCTGCTACACAGTCCACCTGGACCCTGCGGGAAAACAGGATCCTTACCGCGAAGAATGTTATATTTACATGTACATTTATTCATTTAGCAGCTTTTTTTCCAAAGCGAGGTACGTCATCTCAGAAAATACATGATCATGTGCATTGGGAGAAAGGCAGGCAGACGCGTGATTTTAAAGTGCAGTTAGTTTTACACAGCCAATGTTCATCACACGAGTAGCTGCGTGAAACTTTACTCGAATGTACGGAGAGTACCGAGATCCAGAATCCATTGAGTACACACTGACTGTTCACCTGTGAGACGCCTGAGCTCGAGCTCGTCATCGCTGAGAACTTGAGCGCGAGTCCAGGGTGCGTCCCCTCCTCGTGCGCACAGCGGAGCGCGGCGCGCCAAGTGGCGGAGCGCGCGCAGGATTCCAAAGAAGCGCAGAGAGGAGCGCAAACACACCGTCGCCGTCATGTCCCAGTCTGTCGATTCCGCAGGAGACGATCTGCTCTTCTATGTTAATGGAAAAAAGGTCAGGATCGTTGTTTTCTAATTATTACATTAAATCTCATTTGTGTTTTTTTTTGCAGCTTCGTGCAAACTCACCACACACTAACTTTGAAAGACTTTGGATGTTAAGATCATACATTTGCGTCCTAAATTCAGAAAGGTTTATTATAGCCTTGACTGCGGAGAAGTCTATCAGCCTGTGCATGTCTGAAATGTGAAAAGTGTAACTTGATCATTTATTCCTTTGGAGAAGATGGAGTTCTCTCTTTATTCTAGTCATCTTAAGGTGTCTAATGGCTTTGCAGGAACAAACACCTTGACTTGTATTGTTCTGCATATGCAGCTGTCAGTTGCAGGAACAGCAGCAGGTGTACAGTTTGTGACACTGTAGGACTTTTCACTTCATGGAGACCCCATGCCGTTCTTTTTCAGGTGGTGGAGAAGAATGCGGAGCCAGAGATGGCACTTCTGACATATCTTAGGACCAAATGTATCCTTACTCACCCAATCAATACAGGGAATAAAATTATGAACCTACATAAAATGTTACCTAAGCTTCATAAACTGATGTGTTAATGGAATGTTGTTGGTTGTGTTAAGTCTGGCAGTGATTTCATTGCCAGCTGATTTAATGCAGGAAAATAAAAGTATAACTTTTATACCATTTAAACAACATAACAATATTAATTGTAAAAGTTATACTGAAGTACTTTTTATAACACTGAACAAGTTACTGGAGGGTTTTAAACTTTCCTCCAGGACATACAGTTCCTGTACTTTGTACTGTTTACTTTTTAAATGGCACTAACTTCAAATATAAAGGTTTTAAGAACAGGGGCTGACTTCAGTTAATTCAGTAAACGATCATTTTGGTTATTTTTAAAACTGATGTTCTTAACGAACCTAAAAAAGTAAAAACAATTTTTTGAAGCCATCTCATATCCAGTGAATTGGAGTGAAAGCTGAGATTGATGACTCAGCACAAATTTATGCAAGCTTCTTTCTGTACATGCAAACAATGTAAGTTATTTTACTGCTTCCTGTTTGGATATGTTCAAAACAATAAAAAATGGCAAGCTCAAAATGCAAATTGATGAATATATGATATAAAATTCCAAGGCTACTGTAATGCTTTTAGGTTTTTCACGCTTCCATACAAGTGGCAAGTAGTAGAAATCCTAACATGAAATTGTTCATATATCCTCAAATTACCTAACCCTGAGATTTTTGTCTGTCACCTAACTCTGTTAATTGCCTCCTCCTTTTTCACCTCTTTGTTCACCGAGTAGTAAAATCTTTTGCTTTACCTTTTCCAGATTAGTTTTTCAGGAATTACTAAGCATAAAAACCTTCTTCCCTGTTATACTCTTTTATTTTCTAATAGCATTTCCTCTTATTTTACAAAAAAACATGCACAAAAAATAAATAAAACACAAAAAACAGAAACACTAATCTTAAACTCTGAAGCCACAGTGGGATTAAACATCAGTGGGGGTATATCTCATATCACCCAATCCTGCTTCAGCACAATTTACTCCAGGTAATCATTAATAGTGTAAACGATGGCATGCTGTGGACAGTAAGTTGTTCATATTCAGATGATACTTGCCAATGCGTGATTTAAAATTGAAGTCTTTGCAGGCTGGGAATTGTTCCTTAACATTGCGTTTCACAGTAGGCCTTACTGGAACTAAACTGGGCTGTGCCGAGGGTGGCTGTGGGGCCTGCACCGTCATGGTCTCCAGGTTCAGCTCGCACCAGGACAGGATCATGTATCTTTTTCCAAACCTTGGAGCAGTGGATCCGATAAACATTGACTGCTTCATTCCCACTCAAACCTTACTTCTGCTTTTTTCCATGTATCAGTACATCGTAACTGGTGGAATCTGGCTAAGATGTATATGTCAAATATTTAGTTAGCCAAGACTGAGGCCTATACCCATGTGTCCTAAAATTGTATCAGGTCTAACAGTGGAATACCTTACTGTAGTAATTTGTATCACACTCAATGGTTTTACAGTATGACTACTTCTGGGACTTGGGCTAGCAACCTCCAAGTGAACTAGGCCATGTCCTTAACCACTATAATTGTTGCCACGACAAATATTGTATGGCATTATGTAAAACATCACACACATTTTGATGTCCCAAAGCAGATGTTCCAGCACATTCTCAATTTTTGTTTTATGCCTTATATAACTTGTCATGAGTATGTAAGCTTTAAAAATGCTTTATGTATGCTTTGGGAAGTCGCGTTAATGTACAAGATCACCTTCAAAACTGTAATATCTTGATCAGATTGTAGATGTCACAGCTGTCATGTTCAGTATAAGAAATAGTGCATTTCGAGAGTATAGGTGCCTTCACCTGTCATGGAGAACAGGGGACTTGGAGGAGGCTGGACCCAAGTGCAGGATCATTTATTCAGAACCAAGGGACCAGACTTGATCTCGTGGCTAGGGACAGGCGAATGTTCAGTCAATTGGCGAGCTCGACAGAGGCGAGGATCAGAAATCATGGTCGGGGGACAAGGCAGGTGATCATTACTGAAGAGCCATGGAGCAGGACTGGAGAACAATGAGGAATGGGACACAGGAAACACACTGCAAGCTGGGCTGGCAAGCACAGCCAGTGTATCTGTCTCAAGTGTGATTCCACAAATGGGAAGAGGCTGAGAAGTGTTTTTATAGCTGAGTGCTCCAGTTGAAGCCAGGTGCTTATTCGGAGCCAGGTGCTGCTGGTGCAGGTGTGGGACATCACCAGTTTAGACATCACTGATTAACTAGTCAACAGATGTAGGATCAGATACTTTAGTGATTTCCCTCTTAACTGTATGTTACAGGTTTTCCGAAAAGACATAATCAAACAGGATATAGCTGCATGCAGATACGTATAGTGTGGGAGAAAAATAAGAAAATGCAGTAGAAATGACGGTATGCATTAAATGTACAAGTGATGTGTTCTGTAACTGCTGTAGAAAGCCCACTGTGTGAGAAGCGGGATGTACCGAAACTGCACCCCCGGCTCTAAGGGGTAACCGAGACTGGCTGGCACTGAAAAACAAGGGAATAAATAATGTTGGCAGGTTGAGAGACAAGCTGAAGGGGTGCAGGGTTCTTGCTATATGATGTTCATAACTTACTTCAGCCTATAGGAGATGTAGTAGGTAAGTAAGTAACAGATTAGAAGCAAACACGAGCTGCTCACGCGTTGATCACGCAAAAAGGAAGCCAATGAGAAATGTTATCATGTATGTAGCATGTGCTTTTGGAACTATATAATATGTGTGTCCTGGATGCTCGGGGAGACTCCCTAGATGCTGACACAGGTGACGGGGGACTCTCCCTCCATCTGAGGTGAAATAAAGTAAGACGCTCTCTCCTGTCTTGGGTCCTTTGTTTGAATTATGTTGAATTTCTTCCACGATACAAATGGTTTTAGAGCAGCAAGGGGACTTTCATAGAAAGGCATCATTCACCCCTGGATTAAAGAACAGTCTTCAATGTTCTTCCCATAGTAAGTGAGTTAGTGTTTTGGTGCGAATACGGTCAGTACGAATCAAGGTCCAGTCCTTCACCACCTCCTCCCAGACACTTTGCAGTAAATGCTTGCCTGGCTCCGCTCTGCTCCTTGCACCACAGTGCTGTCACGACAGTGGAAGGCATCGGGAGTGTGGCCAGCAAACTGCACCCTGTGCAGGTGAGAGCACTTGCCAGTTAGAGGATATTTCATTGTATTTCATAACTCGTAATACATAACTCGTAAACAAATCCCCTTACCCTTAATAGTCCATCTTCAGCTGTGAAAAACCCAGGCATAAAAATTTTGTCAAATGCCTCTGTGAGATGTTCAGCAGCTGTATTATGTACACAGACATATTGGATCTCTATTGACTTAAGTGATTGTTATTTTGCTTGTTTATTTACAGCCTAGCCAAGTTTATTTGTATAACTTAAATTAACTTTTTTGTACTAGACGAACAACAAAAATGTAATTCTCTTCTGTTCAGGAGCGAATTGCCAGGGCTCACGGGTCACAGTGTGGATTCTGCACCCCAGGAATCGTCATGTCCATGTACGCTCTGCTGAGGAATAACCCACAGCCTTCCTTGCTGGACATAGAGGAGGCCTTCCAGGGTGAGGTGCTCAGATCCTACCAGTGCTGTTGCTTCAGGTGTGCCTGAAACACAGCTAAAACCTTTGTTTGCAGTCCATGTTGGTGGCAAAAAGAAACCTACATGGAATCTGGTTGGCCTTGTACTTGTAGTGAAGCATGTACCAAGCGAGAATATGTTGAATGCATGAAAATGTACCAAAAATGTTCATTTCAACAATGTACCCAAGAAAATGTATGACATTTGAAATCTAGCAGACAAGAGCATTTTCTACCCAGCTTTGTGATATGTGCATTGAAGGACTGTGTTGTTTTGCTTTGGTCTTATCCAGTAAAAATCAGCCCAAAATGTATATTTGGCATTTTTCCCAGGGTGAAAAAGAATCACTCTTTGTGTTTAACCAGTTCTGTTTCATACATGCCTTATATACACATGGTTATATTTGATTATATTTCCACATGCTGTCTACAGGCAATCTGTGTCGCTGCACAGGCTATAGACCAATATTGGAGGGCTACAAGACATTTGCCAAGGTAAGTGAACACTAAAGTAGCAAATATTTTTAGTGTTACACACTCATTACACAATGTAACAAAAATTTTATGTTGATTTTTTTTTTTGCATTTTCCATTCAGTTTTGTTAGATTAAGCATACTTTTGGCACTAGTTTGTACTATATATCAGTTTTTAGAAAAATATTCCACATTCTTGAAATTGGCAAATTTTGTCACCGGGTTCCAAGCATCGAATGTTCCAGTACCTTTTAGGATTTGATTCTTTCTTTGAATGTTTTGGTACTTTCTACAATATTCTTGTGCCTTCTACAATCTTCCAATGGCTGCAATGTTTAAGTGCTTTTCTGGAATGTTCCAGTGTAGAATATGTATGTAATTTTTTTAAATAAATGGTATTTAAAATCTCTCCATTTAGTGTTCCTTAAACTTGTCAACAAAAATTCTCATAAATTTTTCTAAGGACCGAAAATTCTTCTCAGGACCAAAGCAATATTCTGTGGCTAAAACTAGCATTCTAGAAGAACAAGTGGTGTTTTGTAATTGGTAAACTTAAACTAATCATAATCAGCTCAAAAGTCAATATAACTGAGAACTTTGAAAAAAAATTGTTCCATTGTGTTATTTCTTCACTGTGGATTTTCGTCTGAATCCTAGTGCTATGAAATGTCCAACCTGGCAATTCACACAGAACAAAAAACATAACAGAGGCCATAATCTCATGATGACCCTTTTTACCCCGTGCAGGACGGTGGTTGCTGTGGAGGGAAAAGAAAGGAGAATGGCTGCTGCATGGGCGCTGAAGGACAAGCAAATCACAGTGAAGTGAGTGCCTTCACGTCTCAATGAACACATCTCCTCTTTTCTTCTCCTACTTCCGTAGCATTCAACATTAAATCAGGGCAGACATCTGTACTTATATGTGAAAACCGATTTGCTTCAGCTCTATAGCCAGCAGCAGAGACACTATAAGCATTTTCAGCAACAGGTCATGTGACTCAACAGTAATTTGTGCATTTGAAGGGTCTGAAGTATGTTACTGACCAAAGCATTAGAGCTTCTATGTAAACTCATAAATTATATAACATGATAACAAAGATACAGCAATTTACTTATTTAGTTGATGCTTTGATCCAAAGCCACTCACAATGTTATGCCCCTTCCAGTTATTTACCCATTTAAATCATTTAAATAACTTACCTAAAGCTGGGTAATTTTTACTGTGTCAGTCCAGGGTAATTCCTTGATCAAATGTACTACAGCTGGAGGTGGGATTTAAACCTGTCTTCTTAGGATGGCAGCAGTTCAGACCATTGCACTACCTGCTGCCCCACACAATGTAAATTTTTGTGTGCCGTGTGCTATTTCTTTCTAACCATATTTTTTTATCTGTTTTTATGGCTGAGATGACATTTTAAAATCCAGAGCTCATAAACTTTCTCTCGACTACTAATTTTATTCTCAGTAATAACAGGTAATATAATAAAGTGTACTTCCAGGGTATTCATGTGGAGTTAAAATGTCATATCTTTATCATTCGCTCATATTCCTACAACTACCAAATATGGGTTTCTTTCCATTTGCTAACTTGTTATTTATTTGTAATGGCAGGGAGACTTTCTGCTGTACAACCCATCAGAGTTCATGCCCTTGGACCCTACACAAGAAATAATATTTCCTATAGAACTGTTGGTATGTATATAAATATGAGAAGTGTTTTTCTGTATTTTATTTTGAACATGTACAATGTACATTGTATTTTTTATGAGATGTATGTCGCTTTGGAGGAAAGTGTCAGCTAAATGAATAAATATAAATGTGTTTTTAATCAGGGGGGTGTGGTGGCGCAGTGGGTTGGACCACAGTCCTGCTCTCCGGTGGGTCTGGGGTTCGAGTCCCGCTTGGGGTGCCTTGCGACGGACTGGCGTCCCGTCCTGGGTGTGTCCCCTCCCCCTCCGGCCTTACGCCCTGTGTTGCTGGGTAGGCTCCGGTTCCCCGTGACCCCGTATGGGACAAGCGGTTCTGAAAATGTGTGTGTGTGTGTGTGTGTGGTTCATTGTGTGGCCTTTCAGTCAAAAGGTTACTAGGTGATGTTGAAGGACTGTTTTTCTATCTTGGATTTAGGATTTTTGAATTTCTACAGTAAATATTAAACTGTATAAATTATTAAAAAGTGTGAAGGTGTAAACCATTGCTCAGTATTACAGTGTTGGTAAAACAATCAGTCAGGGGCTGATGTAAAACACAGACAAAATTCCCAGAGTATCTTGTCCTCTTCTCTGTAGGGTTTGAGTAAGAAGCCTCTCAAGCAGCTGTGCTTTCAAGGAGAGCGAGTTCTCTGGATCCAGCCCAGTTCCCTGACAGAACTCCTGGATTTCAAGACCCAGTATCCCGAGGCCCGGCTCGTGGTGGGCAATACAGAAGTTGGTGGGTCACCCTCTTAAGGAAGAAGAATTCTCCATAAGTATCTCAGTGAGACTTCATCCCATATACAGTAACACTGCAGTGATCCCATTATTGTACATGACCTTCTCCTTTTTAAGGTATTGAGATGAAATTCAAGAACCTCTTGTATCCTGTGATCTTGGCTCCAGCTTTCATCCCAGAACTTAACACTGTCCAACGTACAGCAGATGGTGAATATGGCTTTGCCCCATCATAATGACTGTAGCACCACAAAGAGGACATACAAAGAATGCTCACTGTGACTGGCAAAACTGAATTTAATGTTCTTTTAGATAGATACTGTAATTACATCCTTTGTTTCTGCAGCCTGCACCTATAAACTGGAATTGTATTGAAGGGATACAAAGAAAAAAAAATTGACAAATTCTCTGAATAAATTAAGCAGACATAGTAGAGTGGGATATATATTTCCTGTACTTTGTTTTATTTTTTGGGGGTGCAGTGGCGCAGTGGGTTGGACTGCAGTCCTGCTCTCCAGTGGGTCTGGGGTTCAAGTCCTGCTTGGGGTGCCTTGCGACGGACTGGCGTCCCGTCCTGGGTGTGTCCCCTCCCCCTCCGGCCTTACGCCCGTGTTGCCGGGTAGGCTCCGGTTCCCCGTGACCCCGTATGGGACAAGCAGTTCTGAAAATATGTGTGTGTGTTTTACTTTTTTATACTTAAAGAACCAGAACCACTTCCAGTACAGGTGGTCCCTGATTTACAATGGGGTTACGTTCTCCGAAACCCGTCATAAGTCAAAAATGCATTTAATACACCTAATACACACCTCTGTGTGACAGATTGGGAGATGCGGATTGCTGCCGCTGGCCAGCATTGCGAGAGAGTATCTCTTGCCCTGGAAAAAAATCTAAATTCTAAATTCGAAGTACAGTTTCTACTGAATGTCTATCACCAGCTCACCATCGTAAACTTGAAAAAATCTCAGGTCGAACCATCGTAAATCGGGGACCACCTGTATTTTGAGAGGGACTGATACTTTTGCGTTGTTTTCAATGGCACTTTAAGATTTTTTTATTGCCATTTCAATAGAAGAGCGTCCCCTGTCTGTTTGTAGGGATTCTCTTCGGAGCTGCCTGCACCCTCACCCGCTTGGGGATGGTACTTCGTGATGCTGTGCAGGAGTTACCGACCTACCAAACTGAGGTGTTCCGGGCTGTGCTGGAGCAGCTCCGCTGGTTTGCTGGACAGCAGGTCCGAAACGTTGCGGTGAGTGAGCCTGCTACCACTGTGGGCATCCTCTTCAGGTGAATTTGGCCTCATCTTCTTCCTGGCTTCTGTTTCATATCTTTTGGACGTGTTGTTGAGAGCAGGTAACGTTAGTCTGGTTAATTATTTATGGCTGATCCCTTGTCTTCTGAAAGGTAGGCTATTGGAGGCAACATCGTGACAGCAAGTCCCATTTCAGACCTCAACCCTGTGTTCCTGGCAGCTGGCTGCAAGCTTACCCTGGCATCCAAAGGTAGGTAGCACCTAGGCACGAACTCATGGGAAATTATCACATTGTACTTTGCCAGTTGGACAGATTCGTTGCCATAAAGCTAGACAAGAGACAATATGTAGCAACATGAACTCAAATAAATATAATATTGGTGTAAAGTTCATTGTTCTAAAAGTACAAAACCAAAAGAAACAGCTTGTGTTTAACATGCTGAATACATAATGGTTGTGACTCTGGAATAGCTGAAGAATGGTTTTATGGCTTTCATCAAAATAAACAAGGTAAAGATGGTGACAATAATGCCAGGTTATTCTTCACCTAGAGCAAAGCCACGTAAAATAATCTGTTCCAGGTGGGAAGAGAGTCATAGAGATGGATGACAGCTTCTTCCCAGGCTACCGAAAAACAGTCTTAAAGCCTGACGAGATTCTGCTTTTTATTGAAATCCCTTTCACAAAGAAGGTGGGTAGCTTGTTCAACATATTCTTTAATTATGCAGTAATTTGGGCATCCTTTAAGAAATGTTTCTATAAGCTTTTGTTTGGGTCTGTGGTTAGACCATGGTATACCTTGCCCACAATGACAACATACATATGTTTGAAATTTTGTTTCAAAGCTCATCGTTTTTGGTATAGGATCGCTCAGTGTCAAGTCTCTTGTTGTCTTACAGGGTCAGTACTTTTCCGCCTTTAAGCAATCACAGCGCCGCGAGGATGATATAGCCACCGTGACCTGCGCAATGAATGTCGCATTTGAAGAGAACACCAACAGTGTTCGCAACCTCCGGCTCAGCTACGGTGGAATGGCGCCCACCACTGTCCTGGCCAAGGAGACCTGCAAGCGGCTGACTGGCAGGTTAGACAACCACAAATAAGTTCAGAGAGGTTATATGTAAGTATGTAAAATGGCCACTGCCTTAGCTAAGCACACAAACAGTTGACATTTATTCATTTAGCTGCGCCTTTTCTCCAAAGCAACTTATGATGTTAAAGTTACAGTATTACCCATTTATAAATCTGGGTAATTTTTACTGGAGCAATTTAGGGTAAGTATCTTGTTCAAGGGTACTGCAGCCAAGTGGGGATCAAACCTGCAACCTTTTGGATCTAAAGGCAGTAGTGCTAACCACTACGCTACCAGCTGTCCCATAGTTCACACTTACCTGTGATTTCACCAGTTGAAGTTCCTCTGTGATATTGGTTTTAATGCTCTTTTTTGCAGGAAGTGGAGTGATGAACTCCTCCAGGATGCCTGTTCCTTATTGGCTAAGGAGATGACCCTTGACCCCTCAGCCCCTGGCGGCATGGTTACCTATAGACGAACACTAACCATTAGCTTATTTTTCAAGTTCTACCTTATTGTCCAGCACAAGCTGGCTCAAGATCTTAATGTAGAAGTAAGATGTGGGCCCTTTGCAAATGCACCAACCATACTCTTATAGTCTCTAAATGCAGTACAGTTTAGTACCGACCGTTGTGTGCCAATAATTTGGTTCAAGCCCTGTTTTTCTTGCTACGGGTTAAAATGCTTTTTCATTAATCTGTTTTAGTTTAATCTGTCAGTGAAACTACTACAATGAGGAGAACTATTTGACCATAACTTCACCATGATAATTTTAATGATTTTGTATTGGCCACAGTTCTGGCAAATGCTGTATATTTTTGTGTTAAACAATTTCACAAACTGTTAGATTCACGTAGTAATTTTGCTTTGAAATTACTATGACACATCCATTTGCAAACATTTCAGTGCATCCAAACAGGCCGCTTATAGCGCTCAAGGAGTTATTGATTGTATCCTTCATTTCACTTGTAGCTTTAACCTCCCACTTGTGCCGTGTTCCTCTTAATGTAGGGGTTTGTTCTGGAAGATGTCCGACCTGACTATGCCAGCGCCGCAGAGCTTTTCCACAGTGTGTTTCCCTGTAGCACCCAGCTTTTTCAGGTGCAGTTCTCATTGTATCTACCTTCTCTATGGCAAACCCTGAAGCTGTCTGCCATTGAACTGAACTGAAGCTGTCCTGCCACATAACAGTGCTTGAAGTCCATGCACCTATTAGATTTCATCACAGCTGAACGGAAATTATAGACACAGTTTGATTTGGCTGAAATTATGAAAAAATGTTCTAAATTGTGTTGTAAAGGACGAGAAAGCAAAAGAGGGCCAAAATCTGCTGTTAAGTGATAAGTAGCGGGTTGTAATACTTACATGACATGGTTCCAGGAGGTGCCTCCAGGGCAGAACAAGGATGACGTGGTGGGCCGACCCATCATGCACCTGTCTGCCTTGAAACAGGCCACCGGGGAGGCGGTGTACTGCGATGACATCCCATGCTATGACAACGAGCTTCATTTGGCTCTGGTCACCAGCACCAAGGCTCATGCCTTTATCGAGTGAGTCCAAGAAACAGCTTATCTATGATTCTTCTGGCTGTTGGTGGAGGAGAGAGTCGTATGTGCTTTGGTCTTCAGTCATGTCTGTGATGTGGCATTTTTATTTCCAGGAACATCGATACGAAAGAGGCCATGTGTGTACCCGGGGTGGTGGCCTTCCTCACTGCGAAGGACATCCCTGGCAGCAACAGGACAGGACCTGCCGTGTATGATGAGACTGTACTGGCTGAAGACATGGTGAGTTTTGACAACATGAACAAAATAATTTCACACCACACAGTATTACACCAGAATATAGAGATAAGTTGTGTTGCCTTAAAAAACAAATCAATAACAGAATTCAAATATTTTGTTTCAGGCCCCAGTTGAATACTGCAAATATGATTCTTAAGAACACTTTGAGGTACGAAGATAGAGTAAAAATAGCTCAAACTGTTCATAACGGAGCTGACAGGTCAATTACTTGTTTTCTTTATATTTCACCGGCAATTCCAGGGTTGTTTTTTCAGAAAAAATCATATCAACAGTCATTGAACTCTGTGTGTGGGTGTTTTTACTGAATACAGTCACACATTAAATGCATTTAAAAGTTTAGCGAAACAGAAGGATTGTTAATTAATTGTTAATTTAAGTAGTTAATTGAAATAAGCAATAGTTTTTCCAAGTATGCATGTATGTTTAAAAAAAGGATTGCAGTGTTGAAAAATGGCCTCATGCAACAAGACTAAAGCCTATCAAGGTAATCATAAAATGCCATTTTATTGTAACCATAAAATGTTATTTTTATGACATAATATGTTTATAAATGAAAAGGGCGTGATGGTGCAGTGGGTTGGACTGGTGGATGTGCTCGTTGCCCAGCCAGAACTGTGTGTGCAGGTCCCCGAAGCCCTCCTTGTACTCCTTCCAGCTACGGTTGAAGTTGACAGAGCCGTCCTGGCACCTCTGGATCACAGTCCAACCTCCACCTGATGAGAGGAGACAGACTCAGTCCACTAATGCAGGGAACAGGCGGGGTAGACGCGGGGGGGGCAGCTGAGCAGCTGTGCTCTACATTAGGCAGCAGGTAGCAAAGTGATTAAGGAACTGGAAGTGTTTACAGAAGATTGGCGGCTTCATTCTTGTGAGGGACCCTTGAAGGGGAAACATTTCTGGACTCTGAATATCTGGGCAATGTAATATACTGCATCTATGCATCTTTGGACAGAAGTATGTGCTGATCGGGGGGGTGCAGTGGCACAGTGGGTTGGACCGGGTCCTGCTCTCCAGTGGGTCTGGGGTTCGAGTCCCACTTGGGGTGCCGTCCTGGGTGTGTCCCCTCCCCCTCCAGCCTTACGCCCTGTGTTGCCGGGTTAGGCTCCGGTTCCCCGTGACCCCGTGTGGGACAAGCGATAAATGTTAATATGAAATAGCTGAATGATCTGGCTTCTTGTGTGTGTGTATGTTTGTTAAAAAAAAATACGGATTATAGAAATGCTGAAGTGAGCTCATGTGCAACAACACTAAGGCCTAGCATGGTTACCAAAAACTCTCACACACACACACACACACACAGTTTGAAACCACTTGTCCTGAGCGAGGTCGCTGCAAGCCGGAGCCTAACCCGGCAACATAGGACGCAAGGGTGAAGAGGGAGAGGACACACCCAGGACGGGACACCAGTCTGGCACAAGGCACCCCAAGCGGGACTCAAACCCCAGACCCACCAGAAAGCAGGACCTGGCCAAACCTGCCGTGCCACGACACCCCCACTAACCAAAAACTGTCAAGCTGAATAAATTCACTCAGCAGTTGTAGACATGTAATGTGCTCCCTGCAGTAGAACTACTTTGTGACTAAGAATTAAATGTGTAAATGATGGCATGAGCTCATGACCGGCAGTGTGAGTTGACCTTATGCCATAGACCGTATTTGCGACTGATGTGACCGGAGACAGCTGGTCTAGCGGGGACAGTGCTCGCATGTGGTTCAGGTCATTTTAGGTTATGCATGTCAAGTCATTCTCTGTTTAATCTCTCTCCCTCTACAGCACAAGCATTTCTACCAGACTCCATCCTAATTGTTATTGACTTATTATTTTTACAGTACATCAGCTGAAAGGTGAAACATGTTTGTGCATTTAAATGATATGATTAGGAGACGACGATCATTTAAGAGAACCTCTTAAACTGAGTGGATTCAAACCTCCTACAGCAAAGAAAGAGATTAATATTTTAGTTCTGGATTGTTATAAGCAGTTCTGACAAAATTCTGTTTGCTCAGACCAGTAGTTTTCTTTAGTTTGGGCGAGAAATACATGAAAAGGGGCAACTTGATTGTACTGAGGTACATTTTAAATTAATCAGGATCAGAATGAGTTTTATTGGCCAAGTGTGCTGAGGCACACAAGGAATTTGCTGTGGTTCTAGGTGCCTCCAGTATTTACAGACAAAGGAACAGCTGACACAGAATTACCGAATAAATAAATAAATAACATATTTACAGAGTATACACACACGCACACGCACACACTGTCTGAAACCGCTTCTCTCAAGTGGGGTCACGGCAAACCGGAGCCTATCCTGGTAAAACAGGGTGGAAGGCTGGAAGGGGAGGGGACACACCCAGGATGGGATGCCAGTCCATCACAAGGGACCCCATCAGTCAATGTGTGTGTGTATAAACAAAAAGCGGCTGGATAAAGGTGCACTGACAGGAGACCTATAGGGGAGTATTAACTGTTCATGACAGTGATGGCCTGAGGGAAAAAACTGATTAAATTAAATACTTTGTATTGTATTAAATTAAATTGTATTAAATTGTCCAGGGTGTAGCCAATGGATGGATGTATTAAATTGTTTTAAATTAAATACAATGGATCAATGGTAATTCAAGTGAGGTGTACTTTAATATCACTTAGTTGCTCAATAGTGTGGAGAGGCTCACATCCCTGCTGTCGCAGCTCAGAGAAGCAACCGATATACTATTAAATCATCATTGCAGATAGAATGTGAACGATTCCTCTCGGTCCCCCCAAACCACAGAATCGGCCTACAGGGACCCATTCATGCTGCCTTTCCTTTCACACCTGCCACCACAAGCTGTGTATTGAACTCCGTACTTTTTCTCCGTAGGTCACATGCGTGGGCCACATTATTGCAGCCATTGTTGCTGACACCCAAGCTCATGCCCAGAGGGCAGCAAAGGCAGTAAAGATCACCTACAAAGAGCTGAAACCTGTTGTGACCATTCAGGTTGGTATCAGCTGTACGCCCCTGCCAAATCTCAGGCTGCTATACTGTCGTTTCAGGTCACACTCTAATCTTGTATGCCTTTAAAGTAGTCCATTCTGAGTCTGCGTAGGAGGGAACGCATGGTGGGTCACTTCAGCCCGTTTTAGTGATTCATACGGAAGATCCTGCATGATGAGTTGTGTTCTCAGCCAATGACATTAAAGGGAAAATAATAAAAATATAACATTTACCTTACAGACCCTGGCTTCAGTTCAGGCGTAGGTACAAATCTGGCTAAAATCTGGTGCAAATCTGGAGTTTGCATGTTCTCCCTGTGTTCATGTGGGTTTTCTCCCCGTGCTGTGATTTCCTCTCACAGTATGTTTCTCATGTGAATTGTTCAGTCTGTGTTGCCCAGATTATGTGAATGTGTGAGTGAATGAGTGTGTGAGACATATGAGTGGCACGTACTCTATGCTTCCAGGATAGTCTCCTGACCATCCTGACCCTAGAATGGAGAAGTGGTTACTGAAAATTGATGGGTGGATGGATAGTGATCAACCATATAATCAGAACGGGTTGAAACCAAACAAGCTGGGCTAAAGCAACACAGTATTCATCTAACATCAACCCAGCACCAGGTCTATTTCACCACAGCTTTTTTTTTTTTTTTTTTTTTGAGAGCATTCTGAAAAAAAGCCTGAATTTGCCATAGAAATTATTCCGATGTCACCATAAAATCCAAGCGGGATGTCACAGGCTGATTTGTAAGGATCAGTGTGACATAGCCTTGAACAAGTTCAGTTTCCTGCTGTGTGTCAGTAAACATCCCACAGAATATCTGGGTAAAGTGCAAAAACTATAAGATATGTATTGTAAATTGCTTCGGATGAAGGTGTTTGCTGATTAGGTTGGTTGATCTTTAACATGAACTAAGAAAGTAGAATCTTTTTCTCATTTGTGATTTTTTTTTTCTCCACATAGGAAGCAATTTCCTGTAAATCATTTTACCAGCCCACAAGAAAAATTGAGCAAGGAAACATTGAGGAAGGGTTTAAAAAGGCAGATCACATATTGGAAGGTGACAAACTTACAGAAAACCAACCCGTTTTTTAAATCTTATGAGGAAATCAGCACAATACATTTAAAAGGCATTGAACAGCACTAATCTCATAAAGTTAGTACTCGTTACAGATTTGCATCTTCACATGTGCCTTTGAATTGCATGTTTTCAATGACAAATTAGTAAGTAATTATGCTAACAGAGCATGGTAAAATGAGAGATTGTTATATGCTATGACTTAATAAAGAAAAAGAATCCTGCATACTATTTTGGGTGCGTAATAACGTGTTTGACTAAAATGATATTTTATGTCTAACTGTTGCACCATTAAGTCGCACAAGAGGCTTTCCAGTGACGATTCTTTATTAGCGAGTATTGCGTATGGTATTGGTGTTCAAAATTCACGGACCGTCAAATGCCAGTTGTTATTTCTGCGACAGGCGAGATGCACATTGGGGGCCAGGAGCACTTCTACCTGGAAACAAACTGCACCTTGGCGGTTCCCAGAGGAGAGGATGGGGAAATGGAGATGTTTGTGTCCACTCAGTCCACTTCCAAAACGCAGGTATGTCCTCAGGCACTGTGGTGAGGGCTTGCGTTTGACTTCTGGTAGGTTTTAGCTATGAATTTTGGGGATTTTGGCTCTCATCCTAGCCCGTAATCCCTAGAGCAGGGGATGCTTTGGTAAGAATGGTAAATGTCGAGTCAAAGCCGACCACTTGCGTGGTTTTCAAGGCAAGTCAAGGGAGGAAACAGGGGTGGGTTGCCAGGTCCTTCTTCCGCATGGCGGGGGAGGCAAACAGAGGGAGAAAGACAGGGCCACCACACCCCAAGTAGGATTCAAACCCCAGACCTGCCACACAGCAAGGCACCAGCCAAACCCACCGTGCCACCGCGCCCCCTAGTAGGGGATGCTTTAGGGTCATACAAATCAGCAGTGGAAAGTTTCTCACATCTGTACTTTTCTGGCTATCTTTTAATCTCAGAGCTCAAAGGTGAGATTTCATCCAGAGCTCAGACGTAAATTATCTCGTCTGGTGTCTCAAATGAAAATTTGTCACCATTTGAAAGGAATCGTTATACACTGCAGAACTTCCTGTCTTAAAGACTGAACTTAGGTCTAGTGGCTCCTGGCCTAGTGGTTAGATCTGTTGCTCTGCATTCAAAGCACCAAGATTCAGATCCCACCTCCTGCTGTAGTGACCTTGATTAAGGTACTTACCCTGAGCTGCTTTAATAAAAATTACCATGCTGGAGAAAGGCATCTGTAAAATAAGTGTGAATAAATATATGCAACTATATGCTTATCCCCATTAACCACTCCTAATTAGTTCCTGAAAAACTACTGAATTTTGACTAACCACATAATGAAATTACATTAAATATAATTTTAGATTATATTTTAATGATGAAAAATTCCAGTTGGTTCCAACACGATCATACCCCAAATTCACCCTAAGCGATGCCTAATATCATAACACATTACTTAAGATTTTACCTAAGTTTGATTTTTTCACAGTTTGTTTCCCAGAAAAATAATTGTTGTTGACTGAGTTGTATGTGTGTTGAATTCATTGCACTTCTTTTGATGATTGTTCTTTTGTAGTGGCAGCCTCTATAAAAGAGTCTGAACCAATTAACAATAAGTTGTATTAATAATCTCAGACCGGATAAGTGAAAAAGTGGATACCAGGAGACCGAATAATGTGGGAGAAGTTTATTGATACAGAGTAAAGCAGACAATAATAGGGTGTTTCATATTCATTACCTGCGTCTACAGAGTACTCATGCTCCTCTATTTTAATGGTAGTCGTGCTGTTTCTCGCCTTCCTCGTGGTAATGTTAGATGCTGGTTGCCAAAGCCCTAGGAGTTCCAGCCAATCGGATCGTCTGCAGAGTGAAGCGGATGGGGGGTGGCTTTGGGGGCAAGGAATGCAGGAGTACCATACTGTCAACTGTGGTTGCCGTAGCAGCGCAGAAGTAGGTGCCCCCAGCATGTGTGTTCAAATGTATGAGTGTATTTGTACTGTGTATGATTGCACCAATGTCTTTACCATTTTTTAAAGATATTATTCTTGTTTTTGTTATTTCTGAACCCCAGATTTGTTTTCTCTGAGCTCATTTTTTTTGTTTTAAACTCCCTGGTAAATATGATTACTTCCAACAGGTTGAAGAAACCAGTTCGCTGCATGCTGGACCGAGATGAAGACATGCTTGTCACGGGAGGTCGCCACCCATTTCTTGGCCGCTATAAGGTACGGTAGTAGAGGAAGGTTAATATCTATGTTGCACTACATATTCTGGAAATGCCAACATCATAAATTGTCTTTCAGTCATTCATTGCTTCTTAAGCTTTCTGGTCTTTTCTGCTTTTCAGGTGGTGTTTTTGACACTGACACTGTCCAGTATGATGTTTTCTATTCTTTTCTTCATTCAGAGCATAATAGCGGCACATAAAATTATCCATGTGCTCAATTTCTGTTCAGGTAGGCTTCATGAAGACTGGAAGGATAGTTTCTCTCGAGGTGACCTATTACAGCAATGCAGGAAACTCAGCGGATCTCTCACTGTCAGTAAGTTTTTCTTTATATGCACACACTGCAGCCTTCTAACCTTTGCATTTACACTTATTCATTCATCAGATGCTTTTCTCCAAAACAACATAAATCTCAGAGAAAAATGCAAAAAGTGAATTACATCAACAGGAGTGTTATTTGTACTTTACTCTATTATAGTATTATATAGTATTACATACAGTATAGTATTATATTGAATAAATGTCAGTATCGGGTTTCTCAGCTGTCTGAAGATGGATATAATAACAGTTGTGGTTTTTTTAGATTTTGGAGAGGGCTCTGTTCCATATGGAAAACTGCTACAACATCCCACACATCCGGGGAATGGGATATATGTGCAAGACGAATCTCCCCTCCAACACAGCGTTCAGGGGGTTCGGAGGCCCCCAGGGTATGATGGTGGCCGAGAGCTGGATGGGCGACGTGGCGCTGCACTGTGGCCTGCCCGTTGAACAGGTGAGCGCCGGAAGTTCGGCTTTTAGAATAGGTGGAGTAAATCTACTAATCCAGACATGCAGTGTGGCTCACGCCACTGAAGCCACAGCAGCTGTGTTTAATATATAAAGTTCCTTCCAGTCTATAGTTATTGTCTGAACCACAAATTCGTCTCCCTCTGCAGGTGCGCAGACTGAACATGTACAAGCAGGGAGACCGGACGCCCTTCACCCAGCGCCTGGAGCAGTTCACCATCGATCGTTGCTGGGAAGAGTGTTTATCCATCTCCCAGTATAACCAGCGCAGGAAGGCAATAGAGCAGTTCAACAGGTGATGAGGCCCTGGAAAGGTTCATGATGATGCAGGTCGTGCAGGTTTGGCAGACTTTTTTTTTAAAATCTTCTATGAGACTGCTGCAGGTATACTATTACATGAAAAGTGTACAAAGATTATTGTATTTTATCTTTCTGTCTGCTATTACTTTTGAGCAAGACAATCGAGCAGTTGCAAATTTGTTGTGGGACACTCTGCAGGCAACACCGCTGGAAAAAAAGAGGGATTGCTGTCATACCAACCAAGTTCGGTATTAGCTTCACCGCCCTCTTTCTCAATCAGGTAAAGCCAGTATTCTAGGATTGTGTATACTATGTTGTTCAGGAACGTGCAGTAAAGAGTTTGACATCTTCTTCCGGAGGCCACACTCTTCACCTACACTGATTTGCACTTTCAATGGGGTTGTGTGTTCTGATGGAGCTCTGACCTCTAACCTTTACTCGATCCAGGCAGGGGCACTGGTCCATGTGTACATTGATGGCTCAGTCCTGCTCACTCACGGCGGAACTGAGATGGGCCAGGGGTTGCACACTAAAATGGTCCAGGTAGGAAGTTTATTCAAATTAGTTATTTTTACTAATTATTTCATACAAAGTCACCAGAAGTATAACATGAGCACTACACTGTGAATTAGAAGAAAAAAGGTGGAAAAAGCACCCTACTTTCTGTATCTGTGTTATTATTATTATTATTATTATTATTATTATTATTATTATTATTATTATTATGAGGGGGCGCGGTGGCGCAGTGGGTTGGACCACAGTTCTGCTCTCCGGTGGGTTTGGGGTTCGAGTCCCGCTTGGGGTGCCTTGTGGCGGACTGGCGTCCCGTCCTGGGTGTGTCCCCCTCCCCTTTCGGCCTTACGCCCTGTGTTACCGGGTAGGCTCCGGTTCCCCGTGACCCTGTATGGGACAAGCGGTTCTGAAAATGTGTGTGTGTGTTTATTATTATTATTTAATTTACATTTAGTCATTTAACTGGGATTTTTCTCCAAAGCAACCTACAAGGTTAAGATACTTACAATTATTTACCTATTTATCCAACTGAGTAATTTTTACTGGAGAACTTTTAGAGTAAGGACCTTGCTCAAGGGGACTACAACTGGAGGAGGGAAACGAACCTACAACCTTTGGGTCCAAAGGCAGCAGCTCTAACCACTATTATTATTATTATTATTATCATTATTATTATTATTATTATTATTATAAAGCTTTATCCAAGTTAACTTACAATGTCAAGATTGACACAGTTCATTAATACTTTGATAGTACAAGTAGCAATAACATGATATTAATATTAATGTGCAAAAGCAGCTCCTGATTATTTGCTCAGCGTGTGGCATTGTAACATTGTGTTGTCTACATTCATACCTGTTTTAGGTGGCTAGTAAAGTCCTGGGCATCCCCTGCTCTAAGATCCACATCTCGGAAACAAGCACCAGCACAGTGCCCAACACCAGTCCAACCGCAGCCTCTGCTTCCTCCGATCTCAACGGCATGGCCATCTATGTATGACATCAACACCATCGCTAATAAATGATAGGATAACAGTGACTCCACAAGTGTATGTTCCCATATTCAAAGCGTGAAAAAGCAGAAAACAAAACAGCATTTAATTTGATGCATAAAAAAGCATATGCATTACTCATTGTGAAAAAACTTGCATGGCAAAGTTATATGATATCACTATTATATGAAAGGGTTGTTAGGTATATACAGTATTTATGATTGGCTAATGTTTCGGCAATATTAAATCTTTTTCATTTTTTTACATCAGTAATGTTTGGTTTTGCGGGGGAGGCACGATGGCGCAGTGGGTCGGACCGGGTCCTGCTCTCCAGTGGGTCTGGGGTTCGGGTCCCGCTTGGGGTGCCTTGCGATGGACTGGCGTCCCGTCCTGGGTGTGTCCCCTCCCCCTCCGGCCTTACGCCCTGAGTTGCCGGGTAGGCTCCGGTTCCCCGCGACCCTGTATGGGACAAGCGGTTCAGAAAGTTTGTGTGTGTGTGTGTGTGTGTTTGGTTTTGATTTTAATTTGTACTGAAAATTTACTTGTTCCTCCCAGGATGCCTGCCAGACCTTGAACCAGCGTCTACAACCCTATAAAACCAAGAACCCCAAGGGTACCTGGGAGGACTGGGTAAGAACTTCTCCTGTCAATGACACACCAGAAATGCAATTTTTTTGCAATTCATTTTTCATACATTTATTTCAAAACCTGTTAATACCATAATTGTACATGTTATTTTTTTTTTTCTGTTTGACACTTTCATTTAATTTCAGGTGAAAGCAGCCTATTTTGACAGAGTAAATTTATCAGCAAATGGATTTTACAAGTAAGTCCGAACAAAACAAAGAACATCAAGGTTTAGATATGCAAGTAAGTGAGTAGAATTGCCTGGACAAAAAAAAATCGCATGACCCTAACTTTCGGTTTAAGGTGAATGTTTTGATCACAGTGTGGCATTAGTGCACGCACCTATATATAAACAGTAATAACATACTCTACAGAGCACAGCAATAAAGGCACTCCTTATAAACATTTTCTATATTTCATTTTATCCTCCTGTGCCACATATTGAAGTGTTTCGATCCCAAGGTTGTCTAGGAGCGTAACAAAGTTTTTGTACCAAGTTATGAGTTATGAACTGACAAGACAACAAACAGGGAGTGCGTGTTTAATGTTTTTGTGAACGGGTAAATAATTAAAGAGTACGAAATAAAGAGGCAACAAGCAAACCGTACAAAAATGCAAAGGAGACTCAAAAAGCAAAGAAAAGGCCTAACTAACGTAACCCAAAACAAAGTCTTCTGCCACCTTCCCAACTACCCTACTTTCACACTGTCTAAAGAAAGAAAACAAAGAGGCGTACAAGCAGTATAGAAGTGATACGAATGAGGCAAGGAGGAAAAATATCAAAATACCAGCAATAAGAAGGTAACTAGAAAGGCACGAATTCTCACTAGAACAGATTTGTTAGTTCAGCAGAAGGCTTTCCAGTGGCCTCCAGGAAGTTAATTTTCAACCTGTAGGAAGTCCCTCCTTTGTGGTCCATCGAATCCCGCCCATCACTCTTTCATTGACATTGATGGACAGCTGTGACTTCAAATCCAAGTTCGGCGGGGGGGGGGGGGACTGGAAAAAGACGAAATGAAAGGGACACCAGCTGTGGGTGTAATGTGGAGTTTGAGGAAAAAGTAAAACAGAAGTACAGTTCAAGATATTTAGCAGATATTTTTTTTGGATTTTGCGCAGAACACCCGACATGGGCTATGACTTTGAGACCAACGAAGGAAAGCCGTTTAACTATTTCAGCTATGGTGTGGCTTGTTCGGAAGTGGAGGTTGACTGTCTGACTGGAGACCACAAGGTAGCGTTTTTGTATCATGACTCTGATCCTTTGTTCAATGCTTTCCATCACTGTGTGAGAAGAGCACTCCGTAAAAATATCTTGAATTGAATAGTACTGAGGGGGGTGTGGTGGGGCAGCGGTTTGGCTGGGTCCTGCTTTCTGGTGGGTCTTGGGTTCGAGTCCCGCTTGGGGTGCCCTCTGATGGACTGGCGTCCCGTCCTGGGTGTGTCCCCTCCCCCTCCAGCCCTGCGCCCTGCATTGCCGGGTTCGGCTCTGGTTCGCTGCGACCCCCTCAGGACAAGCAGCTTCAGCCAGTGTGTGTGTGCGTGTGTGTGTGTGTGCGTGTGTGTGTGTGTGTGTGTGTGTGTGTGTGTGTGTGTGTGTGTGAATAGCACCGCAGAGGATCCAACCATACATCCATTTTCATTAATCACTTATGCTGGTCAGGGTCATGGTGGTCTGCAGCCTATCCCGGAATCACTGGGCGTAAGACTACTGCAGTTTTCTCAGATCATACCTTTCCATCCATAGTCTAATAGCATTCCACGTCAAGAACATGTGATTTATTTCAAAATACATGAATATTGGAAGAACTGATGTGTTTTTTCTCCTTCAGAACCTTCATACCTCAATTGTTATGGATGTTGGCAATAGCCTGAACCCAGCCATTGACATTGGACAGGTACGGCTAATGTTATTAATGATTAATAAATATTAATCACCCTAAGCTATATATGATGACTGTGTGCGCACACAGTACAAACTATTGTTTAACTTCTCGCTGAGAGAAATACAAATATGGAACAAATGCACAGCAAAATCAAATGCGTATTTAAGTTGAATTTCCAGAACTTGTGTACTTGTGTATTGTGATGGTTGCTGGAAGTGTGGTTGGAAGAAGGTTGCTTCAGATGGTTTCTACAGGTGGAGGGAGCATTCATGCAGGGCGTGGGCCTCTTCACCCTGGAAGAGCTGCTCTACTCCCCTGAAGGGGTCCTGCTCACCCGCGGCCCCGGAATGTATAAAATCCCAGCGTTCGGCGACATCCCCACCGAGCTGAACGTGTCCTTGCTGAGGGATGCGCCCAATGAGAAGGCGATCTTCTCTTCCAAGGTGGGGATTTGGAGGTGTTACTTTGAAAGAGATCTGTGACTTATATAAAAATCAGTGTGTAAAAGCTGGTGTACTGGTTACACATAGATGGTAGATCATCTGTGGCTCAAATCAACTTGTTAGGATATTGTCTTAACTAGACCATTGAACAAGTCAACGTAACCACGGAGCATTTGGTCACAATTAGATTGAATTTAAATCATATGCCTCTTTGTCTGCTTGGATAGTTTGTTTTTATGTTTAATAACAGCAGCACCTGCAGTCTGTGGTTTATGTACCAAATGATTATAGTAACTGAGTATGACATAAATGTGCTTTCTCTGTGTCAGTTTTGAGCAGTTATTTATGAGTACCTGTTTCTCATTTTTAATTTCTGCTTTAGGCTGTTGGGGAACCACCCTTATTTCTAGCTGCTTCTGTGTTCTACGCCATTAAAGATGCCATAACCGCTGCCAGGGCGGAATCGGGACTCAGAGGCCCGTTCAGGTTGGATAGCCCAGCCACTCCAGAGAGGATACGCAATGCCTGTGAGGACAGCTTTACCAAACTGGTACGTATGACACCTCTCTTTATCGTGGCCTTATGTTTCTTTATTTTCAGTCACAAATCTAGTTTTACTCTTTGGCTGGATTTCCACTGGATCCGTATATGTTGTGTACTGGGCTCAAGGACACAATAGCAAAGCACATTCCAGTACTTAAACAGACTGCATTTTATTTATACATGTTTTTCTTCATTCTTATGTTACATGTGTTATGTTTGGCATTTGTTTCAGTTTACTACCTGTAACAGTGCATCTTCCATATATTGATATTTTTTGGGGGTTTTTTTTGAAAAAATTTCCAACTTAGCAATGTTATAGAAATAGTAAGTATTCATTCTGTTTGTTTTTAAGTGCCCCCCAGCTGAGGCAGGAACCTACAAGCCTTGGGCAGTACAGGTTTAAAAGAGACTGGAGAAGATGGTCTTCACCCCAGCTTTAGAAAACCTGCACCACTAAACCCAGCAAAGCCTTGGTTTATCAAAGCCAAATGTATTATGGGAAAGGCAGGAAACTTACTAGGGATGCTAGGGTATCACTTCCGCTGGAAAACGCACATTCATAATTGTTTCAGATATTCTTTTACATACATATACAAAATAATAAATGAAACAAATATAGGTATTCAAAATAAACGTCTGATTTCAATAAACATATAGTTTAATCAAATCAATGTGTCACAGCTTTGTTCACATACCTGCATCTGAAGGGCAAGTCATTAAAAAATATTTTATATTTCAATACAATAACAGTTAAGATGGGACTTTTATTGGCATGTGTTTATATAATGCATCTACTTAACAGGCAAGCAATAAAACTAATATCCTGTACTTTGGCCTGTAGTCCAGAAAATAATAGCCCAAGTTCTACAGCATGAAAATTGAACACTGAAAGTGCAGAAGTATTTACAAGTATATTACTTACATGCATGCTATTTTTCATATTCCAAGTATTTTTTTGTGAAAACAAATTCTGAAAATCTGTGCCTTCATTTTCCAGTTATTTGCGTACACAGGCCACCTTCTCTATTATCCTGTTTGATGGCATCTCCTTCAAAAGACTCCTTTGCTGTCATATTACATGGTTTTAAAAATTTATTTGAATGCATCAAAACCACATTGTTTTCATTTGATTTTTGAGTTCTTTATAAATATACCTTGATAAAAGTACTTACACTATTTAAATCGATATAGTAAAGAAAACTGCTACACAAATGGGTACAACATTACAAATCACCTCATACAGGTATATGAATGATGATGTAAAAGAGAGGAACAGGATAAGAGTGAATGTATGTACAAACATTTCATTTGACTGGAATGTCTGTTGTAACCAGGTCCAGCACATGTGGACAGAAATTTTCCTACTCCTGGCTCTGCTTCTGAGATTATGGAAAGCATTATGCAGATACTATATTGCTGAGCCTTCTGAAGGTTGCACTCCAGCAGGTTACTTCCTATAGCAAAGACAAATGGTTAAAAATAATAATTTACCAGCCTCTGCTGAGAAATGTAATAATAGAGACAATGAACTGTTGCTATGGTTACTTGTTAATTACATCCAACTACTACTTTTGTATTTTCTATTAACATCCAGTGTCATATGTTTCATCTTGACTTTACACTCAAAATGAGATCCTGTACCAGTAAAAACCACTGCCAGAAGTTATGAGAATATATACAAATATATAGCTTTTTCATTACAACAGATTTATTATTTAGTGCAAAGGCTTTTTGCCTGGTTTTTAGGTAATTTATCTTCCACAGCAGGTATTTTATTCAGTATACTATGTCTTACTATGCCTGCGCATCACACAGGTGTTCTGGTTATTAAATAACAAAAACAGTCATTGCATGTACTGTTGTTTAAGGTAAATCTTGTATCACAACTGAAATAGCAAATTCAACACTAAGAACAGCATCAACAACAACAATAATAATAATAATGATGATAATAATATTAATTGCTTTTCTCCAAAGTAACTCAACTCTTTTTATTATGTGAGTGTATATGTTTACAATATAAAATATGCATAACCAAATGATCAAAATGTCTCATCCAGGGTGTACCCTGTCTCTGTGTTTTCTGGACAGGCTATTGATGGAATGAATGAAAGATCAAAAATATTTCAGTAAAATACAAGCTAGAAATAAAGTTTGAAACAAATATTCTAAAACATTTTGGTGTTATCATTATCATGCATAAAATGCATTTTATTTATTCATTTTAGGTGACATAATTTTGTTCCAGGAACAAAGTGTTTCCTTTCCCTTACGAGGTAACATTAATTCAATAAGCTCTCAATGGGAATTCGCTTAACCAGATGATGAAGGGCAGCACAGTGGCACAGCGAGTAGTGTTGCTGTCTCACAGGGCCTGGGTGATGTGAGGGGATGTGGGTTCGATCCCTCCTCAGTCTGTGTGGAGTTTGCATGTTCTCCCCATGTCTGGGTGCTCTGGTTTCCTCCCACTGTCCAAACACATGATGTTCATCCATAGTGTGTGAGTGACAGACAGAGAGAGTGTGTGTGTTCCACTGATGTATGGATGAGTAAGTAGTGTATCTAATAGTGTAAGTTACTTTGGTCAATAAGGTGTGTGGGCTGATAACACTGCATAGAGTTCATTAATGCCAGGGTTACATTTATTACAGACTTATAATTATTTACCCACTTACTGAAGAAATTGAGGGTAAATATCATGATGTTTAGGGCCGGAAGTGGGGTTCGTACCTGCGACCTTTGCTTTGGTTCCAAGGCAGTAAGTTAGTGACGCGAAGCGCTGCGCCACCAGCTGTTCTCATGATTGCGATTGTGGAAGTAATAAAATCAATGCTGTATCGAAATCCAGTGGTGTATATTTGGTACCTATGGTATGGGCTCAACTGACGTGTTTTCTTGTTGTCTCAGTTTTTTCATATTAGAACCAGACCAGACGCGGAACTGCCCAGTTAGACAGGGCGCTGTTCCTGCAGTACGCAGGCACAATGAATGTGATGACACTGTGCCTAAGCCAAAATTTGTGTATCACTATATAAACATTAAGAAATTCCTTTATCTCCTACTTTGCTTATTTTTTCACCCCGCGGCTCATCCGCTGAAAGCTCGTACCGCATAACCCCACTCCAGATCGTATTCCGGTTTCGAACCTCCCTCTCTGGAGGTGCCCGTCCCACAATGCACAGCGACCGGCAGCCTTTGAAAAAGCGGCGCGGTGGATTCAAGATGGCGGAGCTGGGGTCCCTTCTGGACGAGAGTGAGTAGCCAGAAAAGTCGGCGGGTTTTAAAAAAAAGCGCGGAAAAGGCCCGAGCGCGAGCGCTTGTATAGCGCGGTTTCCGTCTGCCGCACGAGATGGGGGCAGTGGAATGGCGGTGTTCCTGAGGCAAAAAAAAAAGCCCGTGTTTTACCCAGCTGTTTTAACACAGAACGAGAAGGTTGTTGTGCCCAGGCTCAGCCGGGAATACTCGACAGCTGGAAGTGTGGAACACTCGATATTTTATTTTTTGTTTAAAAGAAATGTTTAATTGCCTGTGTGGTATTTTTTAATCAGGTCGTTGATGGCAGTAGTAGACGTTCGTAGATAATTATTCGGTGCAGTATATTCATTTCAATCTATAACCTCATGAGCAGTACTGAATATTTGGAAATACTAGCTTTTGTGTTTGTCAACATAGATGGGCCCGGTAGGCAGTGTGTAAATCATAATTTCAAAATGGCATGCAAGCCTCCTTAGTGATGCGTTCTGGTTTATTTTACTGTAACTTAGGTGTAAAGTGGATAAGCGGCTGCAATTTATTACGTCAAATAAATGTCTGTGGACCGGCGTAGTAACCGACTGTGAATTAGAAGCAAAGCAGCTGTCAGTGTTAATGACTCTTGCCATCCATTGTATTACCAGATTTGTGAAGGGTTGCTGTCAGCTGTGCTATTATATCCAGTGTGTCTGACAGTGTGGTTAATTATTAAATCGCATGCATTGCAGTGTGCCAATAGACAGATTTAAACTATATATTTATTGTATGAGTGGGCGGCTGCCATATGGCGAAGGTGGGCCACATGTCTACCTTCACTGCTGTTTTCAGTCATCCCTTGATGAGGATTACATACATGTTTGATGGACATATTGCATGAATTCCCCCCCGTGTCCACAACACTCTCTGAATGGTTGCTGTTTGGTCTTTATTGAGTCTCTATTTTTGGGTCTTGTGTTGGATTCACTGGGTAATCTTTCACTTGTCACTCCAAACAGACCAGTAACAGTATTCTTAAAGAGTAGTGTTTGTTGTGGTTTCTTTTAACATTTATTCATTTAGCTGATGCTTTTCTCCAAAAGTGACTTACAGTGTTAAGGATGCAATTATTTACCCATTTGCCCCCCCCTCCAAAAAAAAATAAAGAACTTAATTTTGGAGACTTTTGGTTCTTGTAAGACAACTACATTTTGCCTACTGTTGTAGTACCATTGAGCAAAATACTTACCTGAATTGCTCCAGTTAAAAAAAAAAAAAAAAAAAAAGAGAAAAAACCTAGCTGTACAGATGGGTAAATTATGTTAGTTTGTTTACTCATTGTAAGTCACCTTGGAGAAAATCATTAGCTAAATGAATAGATGTAAAGGATGTGCTGCATCTGTTATGTTTAACTGGGGCTACAGATGGAGTGCTGGTTAGGGCTGATGTCTATTTTCTTTTAGTCTGAAGGTTTATTCTTGAAATCCCACTCCTGATGTAATACCCTTGATCAAGGTACTTACCCTTAACTGAAACCATAACAATACTCTGGTGGATAAATGAGGAGATCATTGCAAAAATATGTCTTGGACAAACATAGTATCAACTAAATAATGGTTGTTAATTTATGAATTTAGCTGTCCATTTTCTGCAAAGGAACTTATAGTGTTAGGTTTTTGTGCTAAGCTGTTTGCCATGAGTTACCCATTTATACAGCAAGTTAATTTTTACTTTATCAATTCAAGCTAAGTACTTTGCTGAGGGGTACTACAACATGATTCAAAACCAGATCCTTTGAGGGTATTGCAACAGCTCTGATCACTATGCCACCTACTGCCACTAATAATGTCACAAGAATCATCCCCACTGTTCGTGGATAACTCGTTCCACTGTAGATCACGCCTGCCGTTCTTTTTACCCATTTCTTTTGTAGTCAACTTTAGAAATGTTATTTGACAAAGTGTGGTGTTTTTTCATACTTTGTCATTATGTGAATATTACATGGATTCTTTTTTTTTTTTTTTTTTTTTAGGCTCTTCTGCAAAAGCTCTTGTTAGTCTGAAAGGTAATGTATTATTGATGTGATTCATATGAATGAATCTTTCTTAATGTATAATTTACATTTTAAATATATGTAAAGGAAAACTAACATGTTAAAAGTTCAAAATGGACTCTACTGACATTTTAAATGTTTTTGTAGTATAATTTTCAGCAGGATTGGGGATATTTTCAAAGATAGCTGTATATCTTTATTGATTTAGTAAGCAAGCATACTATGTTATGCTCATCAAGAATAATTGGGGTTCTTTCAACTAATTTGGTATGTGCTTCTTATAGGTTGGAGAAATATTTGACTTGTGCAAGTCAGTGATTCAGATTCATGCATATTAAATATTGTTGCCAATGCTTGCATGTAGGAGACAATATAATCATACTTGATTTTGACAAAAATATTTAATATAAAAATGTTGTTATATATTGGGTTGGACCGGGTCCTGCTCTCCGGTGGGTCTGGGGTTCGAGTCCCGCTTGGGGTGCCTTGCGACGGACTGGTGTCCCGTCCTGGGTGTGTCCCCTCCCCCTCCAGCCTTACGCCCTGTGTTGCCGGGTAGGCTCCGGTTCCCCGCAACCCCGTATGGGACAAGCGGTTTCGAAAATGTGTGTTGTTGTTGTTGTATATTTTTATATAGGCTTTTGTGTGTTCCTTGTTGAATTTGTTACACCTCATTTATACATGCTATAATTGATGCTGGCTTTATGACAGAGGGAAGTTTATCAAGCACTTGGAATGAGAAGCACAATTTGCCAAAGTCCCAAAACACCAGGGGAAGAATTACAGTGTCATCAATGGAAACAGTAATTATCCATATTCCTTAATTTTGCTGAATTACTTCATAAAAGCATAACATAGTTTCAAAGCCCAGAAATACATATATGGATGCCTTGGTATCAAAAATGACTGTTCTTCTAATGGGTTGCAGCCAACAAGAAGCTCAAAAAGAAGCCGCTTGTTTTTTGAGGAAGATGATGGGCAGTTCACTTCCAGGTCTCCTAGGAGAAGTCAGAGAGTTACAGCTGTGCCTCAGGTTTGTCTTTCATATGTCAATGATGTTTCCCCCCTTCTCTGAAGAGCACAGTTATAGAGGTGTCTTCATGGACATTTTTTGTGAACTTAGCTGGATCGATTTTAATAAAATTCATAGAAGAAAGTACTGTTGCATGGCTTAACACTGTCAAAAGATGAGCAATTTTAGAGACTGTCATTCTTGATCCTTATTCAGGTGTAAAAATTGAGTGCTGTTTTTTTCTGGTGTGCTGGCTTCTTGTCATACTGTGTAATTCCTCATCATTATAAGGAATGTGCTTTCATATAAAGTTTGTTCTGTCAAGAACTTTCCCTTAATTAAGAAATGCTGTTACATAAAATTCACCAAGATTTTTGGTAATGTTTCCAGTTTTATTGTGTGTACGGGTAATATGTGTTTGTATTTTCACAGAAATTTTTGAGTTTTCCAACTCCAGATAAGAAAGTGTCTCAAAAGATAGGGTTGACATTACGAAATTTGCTGAAGCTACCCAAAGCTCACAAGTGGTGCATTTATGAGTGGTTTTATTCAAATATTGACAGGTAAAGTAATCCTGCATTAATTCCTAAACCTTGTTTCTTAATTCAGTGTACTTGTATAATTATTTATTGTTGGTTTTGTTAAAGGAACACATTGAAGTACTGGATTTGTTTTTGTTTCTTTTGCAGACCCTTATTTGAAGGAGATAATGATTTCTGCCTTTGCCTAAAAGAATCTTTTCCTAATTTAAAAACACGGAAGTTGACCAGAGTAGAATGGGCAATTATCAGAAGACTAATGGGAAAGCCCAGAAGGTATAGTGAATTATTCTTTTTGATAAGTTTGACAGTGTAGTTCTAATGGAATTTGAATACTGGAGTTCCAAAGACAGATAAAATATTTTAACTTTTGGTTCCTCCCAAAGATGCTCATCAGCTTTCCTTGCTGAAGAGCGAGCAGCTTTAATGCAGAAAAGACAGAAGATACGATTACTGCAGCAACGGAAGCTTACAGACGTGTCTCAGTGCAAAGACCTTCCAGAAGAAATCCCACTGCCTTTAGTTATAGGCACCAAAGTCACAGGTAGTATTACACTGATGTGGGAATGTAATCTTAATTCTCTTGTATCAGAGTGCTGTACATTAAGTAATCAATTTGTCTAAATATCCCATAACATGATGTGATGCTGGCAGTCATTGAATCCATTTTGCATTTCTTGTTTCACAGCACGCCTGAGAGGATCTCATGATGGCTTGTTTACTGGGCAGATTGATGCAGTTGACACAAGTGCAGCCACCTACAGAGTGACCTTTGATCGCAGTGGCTTAGGGACTCATACTGTTCCTGACTATGAAGTTCTTGTAAGTATAAATATTGACCTCTGGAGAAATACTCATTCTGTCTGAATTCTTGGTTTAGTAGTAGCGGTTAGCTTGGTGATTAAGATTTGTCACCTGAAAGCCATCTGTACATGTCCCAAACCCTGCTGTTGTACCTTTCAACAGTAGAGAGCAAGAATTGTTCAGTCAGATTTCAAGCAGTGTAAATACACTGGCTCCTCACTTTACGAACACACTTAGTGCCCGAAAACTGTTCAGAACCTGATTTATTGAGCTGAAAGCTATATTAAAATTAAAACCATTTAAAATAGGTTTTCTCCATAAAGTTATGTTCAGTCTGAATGGTGGACCAGTTCATCCCATAAATGTGGAAGGTTTGTCATCAGTGTTCATGAGCACTCGATAACACCAGACAGAAGCTGTAAACATTGAGGAAGTTGGTTAAATTGAAGAGGTTCATACTCCTGAGTTTTACTGCCAACTAACACCAGAGTGTAGAAACACGGGTCACATTTGTTCCACAACGAACTGTAGAAAATGGATAACAAGAAAATTATATTAAACATTTACTAGTTTTATCTTGAAAATTGATAAATTTCGTAACATGAGGAGCCTGTGCAGTTAGGGTGTGGTAAAAGTTGTGTTGATTTTTCTTTCTCTCCTCGCTCCTTCTTTCACAGAGCAATGAACCACATGAAACTATGCCAATATCGGCTTTTGCTCAAAAACAGCGGCCATCTCGTTTCCTGCCCTTCATGACGCCACCTCGTGCGACTTACCCTCCCTCTTCCCAACCTTTTCTAATGGTACCGAGCATCTTTATTCTGAGCGTGGACTCAGATTCCCAGGATACTTCATTAAACGAGTAGTTTGTGATGTATCATTGTGGTAATTAACATTAATTTTAGTTTCTCCTGTTTTTCTATGGATCGCTTACTATGACCACATTTCATTATGTACTCCAAATTTGCTAAGATAAAGCCTACTTGTTTTTCAGTTACTGCTACATTTAAGGCTCATGAAGTGTGATAACATTACCATTTTCATTCTTCTTGAAGGACAATGATCCTCTGCTTGGTCAGTCGCCGTCTAAGAATAAGCTGTTGGGTACAGAAGGGGACACACTCGGTGGCTTCCCTGTACAGTTCCTTATACAAGTTGTAAGTCTTTTTCTTTGACACTGTTCAGTAATGATTCACTTTGTTCTCTTAGGAAAAAAAAAATACTTATTTTGAAATCCTCTCCATTTCAGACGAGACTGTCAAAAATCCTCATGATTAAGAAGGAACACATTAAGCAACTAAAGGAAATGAACACAGAAGCTGAAAAACTGGTACTCATACAATTTATTTTAGATAGCGATAACATATTGTCTTGGCTACAACGGTATAAGGTTGACTTTTTATTATTTTTCTTTCTCAGAAATCCTATTCATTGCCAATAGGGTTTGAGTTTCAGAAGCGATATGCTACCATTGTGTTGGACCTTGAGCAGCTGAATAAAGATCTGAACAAAATCTTACATGAAGTACAGCAGCATTGCTATAAGGTAAACAAATTTGGCTCACCTTCTGCGGTCTCCCTATACTGGCTGCCCATGTCATCTAAGTTCATGTTACAAATTTTGGAGGATACATACATGGTCCAGTTAATTTAGTTTTAATTTCACTTTGCTCACGGTTGTATTTATAAAATTCATCTGTTGTGGAGCAGAAGTGGCCTACATTTCCGCACCTAACTATTAGTTGGCAACAAAATGCACCCACACAGAAGAAAACTGTGGAACCATCTTAATTCATCTGGTTTCCACAGTGTTTACTGCTCATGTCTGTGAATATTGTAGAACATTGCACATATTTATGGGATGATTGAGTTAGCAGTCAGTATTGAATAGAAGTTTGTGGAGACTAAATTTTTCTAGTTACTTTAAATTTTACCTTTACATTAAGCTTAAAGGTAATGTTTTACATTAATGGTATAATTAACTTCACAATTTACTTTGATAAGATAAGATTTACAGACAAAATGAATTTGGGCAGACTTCTGGTTCCAATTCTGCTCACAAGGTGAGGAGCCAGGGTATTGTAAAGAGGAATGGAAACTGGAGTGTTTTACAGGTTTAGTCAGTCTGTCAAAAAAAAAATATATATATAATCCACATAAGTAGTAAAAATGTGTAATAGGTGAACAGAAAGAAGCACCCTTTTATGCTTTCCTTTGTAGCAAGTGAGTGTTGTATATCTAGTGCTTGGGTATACAAGTTTGTTGTAACCAATATAGACTCAACCCTTTGCTGGCCATGTTGCATAGGTATGTAGTACCTACTCAATTTACGTATAATTTAAGTATTACGTTCCCTTTTTTCTGTGTTTTGTGTTGTGATGCCTGTTGCTGCCCTCTTCCCTAGCTGGCCCCAGAGCAGGGGATGCAGCCAGCTGACCAACCCACAGAGCTGCGGCAACGGTGTGAGGAGGAGGCCCGGGAGATGGTCAGGCAGGCCAACGTGCTCCCCAATGGCCAGCCGTATGTTCGCAGTGGGAGCCTAACAAGCCTGATTGCCAGTCTCACCTCACTGTTGCTGCAGATAAAGGCAAGTATTCCAAAAAAACCCTTCAACACTGTCTCTGCGCAGCATCTGCAGATATGCATGCACGTGCAGGCAGTGCACGCAGGTATCATTTAGGACAGTCAAATTGTGCATAGGCTGCTCGCCATGGTGCATAATGGCCCAAGAGTAACTTTGTGGAGCATCTGCCTTTTGGTAAACAATGGTGTCTGGTAAGGTGACCAGTGACAAACTTTGTCTAGTATTTTCCTTTGGATTCAGTAGTTTCTGTTACCAGCCTTGACATGTTTCGGAAAAACAAAGTAATTAGTTGTAAAAAGCATTACTGATGAATGTAAAGTAAGAATTCTACTGGTCTTCCATTACTCTTTATAATGGGATTCTTTGGTGAAAAATTTGAAATTGGTTAGAATTTAATTCTGAACTAGTAAAACAAAGCAAAAAAGTAACTAACTTGTTCTTTATTTTTAGTGTTTGGCTGAGGCAAATGACTTGAATTCATTTGAGTTTAAGTCTTTGACAGACTCTCTTAATGATATTAAACACTCATTAGACAGTTCCAACACAAGGTAAGAATATTGTGCTCATTTACTCTTCAATTTTAATGTTTATATGTCATGTAACTTTTATATCCAAGTCATATTAAAGGATTTGTTATCCACTGCCAATGTTTAACAAGTGCCAACTGGCTAATGAAATGAATTCCTTGTTACTGAAATGGATATTAAATATGACTGATGGTGCTTCTGAATTCCAGCTGCTTTCAGAACAATGTGGAGATCCACATTGCGCATATTCAGAGTGGCTTGAGTCAGATGGGAAATCTTCATGCCTTTGCAGCCAACAACACCAACAGAATCTGAGGTTTATTCTATCAATAAATATTTAAACATGGCCGTCATGCATCTTTTGTGTCAATTGGGAATACTTTCAAGAACTTCAAAGGAGTTGTGATTTGATTTCATTTGCTCGGTGTGACTTCTGCACATTCAGAACTGAAGTAGATTTTTGTTTTGCCTTGTGCATTTCTGAGGATTTTTCTTGTGCACCTTTCATACACATGTGGAATAACTTGGAAATATGCTACATTTCAATCTATCAGTAATCTGAATAATTTAAGTCAT